>NC_086017.1:64965000-65590000 GCF_029281585.2 Gorilla gorilla gorilla
GTTGTCCCAAGAGAACAGTTGACTATTTTTCTTCACAGAGGAAATCCTCTCCACAGCTACAAAATCAGTATCTACTTCTCTAGGGGCTTTATTCCACATTCCTGGAGTGAGTTTTAGAAAGTTGGTTTAGAAAGTTATAAATCTTTTTTGTTTCCCTGAGATAATTGTCTGAATGTTAAGATTTACTAATATGTTTCTCGGCCTTTATCCATGGCTTGCAATCCTCATCACATCATGACTTCATAGGCAACTCCTTTTTAATTTTAGCTTACTTTGGAGGTAAGGGAAACTCCAATCTAGGGGATAAGATAAAAATCATGGAAAGATGGCAAGCAGGTACTCCTGAAGTGACAATTCTTTTTTGGTTATTTTTTTTTGTTTTTTTGAGACAGAGTCTTGCTCTGTCACCAGGCGTGATCTCCACTCACTGCAACCTCCGTCTCCCGGGTTCAAGCGATTCTCCTGCCTCTGCCTCCCGAGTAGCTGGGATTGCAGGTGTGCGCCACCATGCCAAGCTAATTTTTGTATTTTTAGTAAAGACGGGGTTTCACCATGTTGGCCAGAATGGTCTTGATCTCTTGACCTCGTGATCCGCCCACTTCAGCCTCCCAAAGTGCTGGGATTACAGGTGTGAGCCACCACGCCCAGCCTCCTGAAGCAACAATTCTGCCATCAAAAGACAAATCCCACCAGCCTACAAAGAAGGGAAAAGGACATTGAAACTCTACAATTGATTTGAATTTAAGATTCAACTTGATTCTGGATCTGAGGCCATAAGAGCTATATTTTTAATGTTTTTTCTTAATTTTTTTTTTGAAATTTGGAAGCAATCACAAGTTACAGAGTTACAAATAAGGTACAAAGAGTTTTTTCTCTGAACCGTTTGTGAGTCAGTTGTCCGCCTGATGTTCTGTTGCCATGCAGTGGCTTTCCTAGTATTAAGGATGCCCTCTTACATAACCACAATAAAACCATTGAAAGCAGGAAACTAACAAGGATATCTTACTACCATCTAATCCTCAGATCCCATTCAAGTTTCACCAATAGTCCCAATAATGCCAATTATGACAAACTGATCCATTTCAGAATCACATATTAGATTTAGTTGTCATGTTTCTGTAGTCTGGAAAAGTTGCTCAATCTTTCCTTGACTTTCATTGTCAACCTTTCCTTGACAATATTTGAGAGCTGTGCAAAGAGTGTGTGACGTGAGGCTCTGCCTGTCTGGCTTTGCATTTCCTGGCTGTGTGTCCCTAGGTGAGCCACTTCACTTCTCTGGGCTTTTGGTTCCTCACCTCCAAAGTGGGAATGGCAGTGCCCACTAGAGAGTTATTATAAAGATTACAAATGAGCATCAGCATACTACGGCACCTAGTTAGAAGATCATAAATCTCCCCTCCAGCATGGGAGCTGGCACAGTGAGATCAGCACTGAGATTTTCAAAGTTTTCTGACATTGTGAGCTTTACTGTTACTTTAGGCATATTTGGTTTTCTGAATATGGTGCAACCAGAGGGCCCATGGCTGACCATCCCTTTTGATAAATCTTGTGTTTGCATTTGAGAGCCACAAGCAGGCCCCATCAATGAAAGAAAAGCATTCTGCGTGCCACACCACATGAAAAACAGCTTCAAAATGAGTTATAAAGGAAAATGTGTTCCCAGATGGCATGAGAAGTACATTTCATGGTCAAGCCAGACACCTCTGTTTGAGGTTTAAGGGTCTTATCAACCAGCCGAAGCAGAGATGGTAACACAAGAGAACAGAACAGAATGGAACATAGCAAAGGAAGGAAACTCCAAAGTTGGCCTGTCGCTCCTGGATGAAAGGCTAAGTCGTCTGCTAACATGCAGCCTGTGGTTAGCTGGATGTCAACGCTGCAGACATAGGGGATGACCTCACTGGAAAACAGAATGACGACCCTCCTTGGCCTCGGGAATATGTGCACTAGACAAATGATCTCGACTCAGCTAAGCTAACTTACAGATGATATAAGCCCAATCAGTTCCTCGTTTTTCATGCTAATAGATGGAGAGTCAGCCTGGGGAGGGGGAATGAATGAGGGTGGCTGCTGGCCAAGTCCCCTTCAGAAGATCCCACTAGCCAACAGAGTCTCCTTGAAAAGATTTTCTTGTCCCAGAGAGCAGCCAACTTTTGTGAACTTGAGCAATAGTCATCATAACAAAATTCTAGGTTTTCAAAGCAGGCATATGGTCCTAGAGCTTGCTGCCATGGAAAGTGACTTCTGACTCCACACAACAAGAAGGATATGGGTTTGCAATGGACTCAGAGACACTTCTTGAAGGCTCCTCACCTCAGATCTGAGCACCTCTGTCACTCACCCATGGCTGCTCTTCCAGCCGCTGATACCTGAGACCTGACTGCATGTGAAGTTAGCAAAACAGCAAAACTTGGCATCACACTCCTGATACAAGCTTTTTACAGTTCACAAAGTGTTTCCACATTCATGATCTCATCTGTCCCCACTCCATGAGGTAGGCTGGCCATGTATTGCTCTCTCTCTCTCCCTTCAGAGACTAAGAAATTGAGGCTCAGAGAGGCTAAGTGATGAGCCCCAGAACACACGGCTAGGTAATGGGAGAGCTAAGATTTGAATCCAGGTCTATGACCAGAGTCCATGCCCTCTCTATTATGCCACAAGTGTCTTACTTCAATTAGTGAGGTTTATGCTGTCATTTTTTTTTTTTTAAAGAATTGAATCACTACTATCACCTGAGATCTCAGATGTGGCTGAAAAACAAAATTATGAAAGTCATCCTGATGTGGTAGTTAAACGTGAGGTCCCTGGAGCAAGCCAGTTGGGGATTTGAAGGCCATCAGTTACCATATACCCTTGGCTCACCAAAAACAGCCTCAGCATGACTGCTGATTAGAAACTTAAAAGGAGGACGACGGGATGAGAGTAAAGTGGAAATCTAATGGGAGTTACCAGCAGGGTTGTACTCCTGTCCCCACATCCCTTTGTTGCTGGAGTGACCCACCCTTGGTAAATTGAGGTAAATCCTCCAATGTGTTGGCAAGACCCCCAGGCAGTACATTCAAACACATTCATTATCATATGGAAAAGATGCATGTGTGTTTAAAAAGTCAGGTTCTTTAACTTCTATGACTCTTACAACTTCCTAAAGGCCCCCAGGCTCTTTGCTGAGCTGAAGAACCAAATTAGGCTTAATATGATCTAATGTGAAGGTCTGAATTATGCCTTGAATATACTTTCAGGGAGATGAAAGGACCAATATGCTTATAAAGTTCTATTACTCTTTAAAAAAAGACATTTAAAATTTTGGAAGTACCTCCTGGCTAGGGAAAGGATTAGATGCCCGGCTTTCAATTCATTACTTCTAATATAAACACCCGGTATGCCCAGTGTTTTGCATCAGCTGACTGTCTTTACACAAACTGAACATGTGCAGGGCCTTGGGCCTTTGTCTCTGAAGTCGGTTTAATGACTAGGGCAAAGTGAGATGTTTTGTCTGATTAAAGGCTCAGCTCTTCAAAGCCATACCTTCTTCCATTTGGGAAACGACAATGTTTATGGTTCCCGTGCCCAGTTGGTGGATGGATGGAGTGGGTAATGAGCAAATCTCTCTCTGTGCCTGAAAATACCAGTCCTGGTTTAAAAAAAAGAGAAGAGGTCCACTGGCCCATATGCTGGGCAAATCGCCCCTGACTCTTCCATATAATGGAAGCCCAATGGCATATAAGTCCTTATTGCCTTATTGGGTGCTATCTATCAGGCACAGGCACCAGTTGCATGAGTAAAAATAAACGCAAAGGCATGCTGCTTGTATTTTTAAAGTATTTCTAATTTTAAAAGTAACATGTTTATTACAGAAATTTGAAAACTACAGAAAAACAAAACCAAGAAAAATCACCCATGATCTTGGAATCTAGGGATCAACCTGTTATCGTCTTGCTATGTATGTTTGTATTATTCTCCAAGTGTTTATTACAAGCATTTAAAAAAATGTGACCTTGTAGACTTTGTAGCTTTGATTTTTTTCACTTGTCTATATATTGTGAACATCTTTCTAAATCAATAAATATAGATCTATATCACCATTTTTGATAATTCTATCCTGTGGATATATGATTTATTTTAATTTAATTAACCAATGTACAATTATTGGACATGTAAGTTGTTTTCAATTTTACAGTATTACAAAGGGCTAATTAAAAAATATTCCTGTACAGGAATCTTTTCTGAGTATTTCCTCTGGATAAATTTGTACAGGTAGAATTGTAGGATCAAAGGGAATACACATTTCTGATTTGACATTTACTGTTAAGTCAGCAGTCACTCACACTTGGTACCAGCAATATATCTGGGTTCTTTTTTTTGCATTCTGATACACACAAGATACCGTTTTCATGTATTTTTTTTTTCAATTTTAGAAGCAGAATGATACTGTTTTTCTGACTGGCTTATCCGAGTCCACATGAAGATAAACATGCTTTAACTGTGTGGATTAGCCATCGATAGTCTCCTCATTGAAAATTTCTTATTCAAGTTTTTGTTTATTTTCCATTGGGAAAAATAAGTTGTTGTATGGAAAGTTATAGTATTCACCCATCACATACATTTGTCATTGTCATTTGTTTCTGCTCATTGTGATTTTTTATGTACTAAGTTTATATAAATATATCTCTATAACTCTACATTTCTTCATGGTTTTTGTGTTGGCTCCTATGCTGAAAAAGGCTTTCTCCATCCCAAAGGCAGAGGGTAGCTTTTATTGCTTCCAATTTTAAAAATATTTCCTTTTTTACATTTTATACTAATTCGCCTGGATCTTATTTTTGTCATTTATATTTTTAAAGAGTAATAATGGCAAGATATCTTATAATTTATAAAACTATTGATCAAGAAAGGTAAGATAGTGTTCAACTCTCCCTTTCTCTGGCAGCAAAAAGACAAACTATCATGATACAAATGCAAAAGAGGCCAGACCGAATAAGGCTTCTGTATTGTACTAAGATGATGTGCCCTTAATGAATTAACTGTTAATTCATCGTCATGCTAAAAATCACCTCAGCAATGGGGATTGACACAATTTGATCCATTAGCAAGAAAGAGTGTCCCTATGAACATGAAGAGCCGAGAATTACAGTGTTCAGTTACCTTTCATACCTCTGAGCAGTCTTCTTGAGACATGAACGGGTCAGAGAGAAAGCTGTGCATTTGTGGAATAGGCTGACCTGTGTTGGACGTGTGATGAAGCAAAGTCAGCGAGGACATCCTGAAACGAAAGGACTTGAGCAGAACTTGGAAGATTGGGTGGACGTCATTGGGTAGAACAAAGGGAAAAGGAAATCAGGCAGGAAACCAGAGTGAGCGAAGATACAGAGAAGAGGGCCTGACAGTGACGAAGTCCATGATCCTGAAGGGAGTTTACTGGTTTGTTTTTTTTTTTTTTTGAGACAAAGTCTTGCTCTGTCACCCCGGCTGCAATGCAGTGGTGCGATCTCAGCTCACCGCAACCTCCACCTCTCAGGTTCAAGCAATTATCATGCCTCAGACTCCCAAATAGCTGGGATTAGAGGCGTGCATCACCAGGCCTGGCTAATTTTTGTATTTTTAGTAGAGACAGGGCTTTGCCATGTTGGCCAGGCTGGTCTTGAACTTTTGACCTCAGGTGATCTGTCTGCCTTGGCCTCCCAAAGTGCTAGGATTACAGGTGTGAGCCACCGCACCTGGCCTGCAGGCAGTTTATATTTTACTCAATGTTTAGACAGGTTTCACTACTCATTTCTGAACCTCAATTTTCTGTAAAATAGGGAAACTATATGAAGAGTTTCCTTTAAAAATTTCAGCTAGTATTACTTAATCAAAAATGAAAAGGGTATTTATTGATTTAACTAATAGAACAGTCCAGGTATAGTCTTCTGGAGTGGCTTAATCAGGGAATTTAAAAGATATCAACAAGACCTGTGCTAACCATCTTCAGGTTCTGTGTCATCTCTGCTGGTTTCATGTCCTGACTCCATGTGATGGCAAAGTAAACAAACAGCAGCTCCCTACCTACATCTTTTTGGGTTTAATTCCAGGAACTACTCGGATTATATTGGGTCATATGCCCGTCTGCAAGCCAATCCCTGTGGACTGTGGTCAGGGGGATAGAATATCCTGATTAGCCAGGCCTGGATCATAAGTTTCATTCCTGGAGCCATGATGAAGGCCAACCCAAAACTCATAACCTGAGTGTCAAGGAATTGTGTTTCTCCAAAGGAAATGTGGGCTACTGTTCCCTAGAGAAGAAAGGGAATCTATGCTGGTCAGGCTAAAACAACACTCCTTTAGATCAGGAAGCTTAATATTTTTTGATTCTGTGATTAACCCTCTACAGTTGATGTATTAGGTATCATCTATCCCCACATTACAGATGACAAAATGAAGGTTCAGAAATATTAAATTTCCCCAAGTTCTCCCAGTTGATAAAAACCATGGCCACAGGTCACACTTGTGACTCCAAAGCCAAACCTCAGTGAAAATATATCTCAGCCAAGGCTGCTTTCTATACCCGTCTTCTTTAGGATCAAGCCTGGGTCAGGCAGCTGCTGTGTCAACGTCTGAATGGCTGACCGGGACACACTGTGGTCACCTTCACTCTGCCCCCTTCTGACTACATCCTGAGGACAGACTGAATGAGCAGCCAGCTCTGTGTCTACTGGGGGTCTGTAGGGATTAATGACCCCGAGAAACTGACCTGACAGGTGTAAAAGGGGCATTTCTAACTGTACCGCCTTCTGCTGTTGGCAATCTATTCAGGAGTCAAAATGAAGTAAGATGACAAATTAACCATTTTCTGCTCCTGTGTCACAAAGGTAATAAATCCAGTTTATCTCTCAGTTGATATTGCCTACTAAAGAAAAAACTAAGCATTTCAATGGGTTGTGTAATGGTTGTTAGGCCAGTAACAGTTCAAAACTCTTACTTTCCAAAAAGATCCAATTCACAATTGAACCTAATATGGGTGGTGGGACCTTAGTGTTACCAAATACATAACCCATAGTTACTTTCATGGCAGCAGGGTACAGCAGCCAAGAGCACTGATTTTACAATCAGATAGACTGCAGAGCTATTGCTGACCAGCTCTGTGATCTCCCTAGGCCCCCAGTTCATCATCTGTAAAATGGACATATGTAGAAGTACCTTCCTCACATAGTTGGCTGTACATCCATTTCTATTTTATGCTTCATTGATACTTATTATATCCAGCATGTGTCATGCACTGATCTAGGAGAAGGGGTACAGGGTAGGCCACATGGTCCAGCCTCTGCCTCCTTATACCTTGAAACTTTTAAATAATGCTATTAATGCATCAAGATCATACTGAACATGCATATTAATCAATGAATCACCCATATACATCTAAAATTTCTAACAGTGATGAGTGTTGTAAAAAGGAGAAAGAAGGTAATATGACAGTGGATAATTGGGAAATGCGACCCAGTGATAAGATTACTAGGAATTAATCAGGCACAGAGGTAGATTGATGGTATCTTTCCCATCCCTTTGTATCTATCCTATCCTTGTCCTTTATAATGTGCCTGCAGCTCTTCTCATCAAGCAGTAGAGCCTAGTTCTCCATTTCATGAATCTGGGCTAATCTTGTAACTTACTCTGACTCTACTTCCCAGGCAAAGAGACAGGACTATGGAACCAATATCCAGGAGAAATAATAGACCATAGAAATAAATCCAGAGAGCATTAGAAAATGGAATTCTTAGACATGGGCTTTTATTCAAAAAGATAACATCAAAAATTTTAGCAGGCAACAGGAAATTATAAAATTGCATCAAATGGAAACTCTAAAACTCAACTATAAAGTAACTGAAATGAACAGTTTAACTGCATTTTAGACACAACTGAAAAGTGAAGTGGAAGATCTCAGTGAGATAACTACAGTGATGCCTGGAGAGACAGAAAAATGGAATGCAAATTCCACCAGAGAACAGAAAGAGAGAATGCTTACTAGTGCATTCTATGAGGCTGAAATAGTCTTAATATCAATACCCAACAAGAGCATTATTGGAAAGAAAATTATAAGCCAGTCTCTCTCATGAACATAGGTGCAGAAATCTTAAGTAAACCAAATATACTGATTTATGGGAAGGATAACACATCACAGCCAACTTGGGTTTGTTCTAGGGATTTATGGTTGTTTTAACATTTTAAAATCAGGCCAGGCACGGTGACTCATGCCTATAATCCCAGCACTTTGGGAGGCTGAAGCTGGCAGATCACTTGAGCCCAGGAGTTCAAGACCAGCCTGGCCAACATGACGAAACCCCATCTCTACAAAAAATATGAAAATTAGCTGGCTATGGTGATGCACTCCTGTAGTCCTAGTTACTCAGGAGGCTGAGGCAGGAGAATCTTGAACCTGGGAGGCAGAGGTTGCAGTGAGCAGAGATTGCACCACTGCACTCCAGCCAGGGTGACAGAGTGAGCTTAAAAAAAAAATTAATCAATGTAAGTCATTGTATTAAAAGGGAAAAAATAAGCACCTCATATTATTTCTAAAGTGCTTAATAAAATTCAGCACCCATTCATTATTAAAAACTCTTAGTAATCTAGGAATAGAATGTAATTACTGTCATCAAAGTATCTACATAAAACATATAAGATATATTATCATCAATGGCAAAATGGTAAAAGCTTTCCTTCTGTGATGGGAAAAGAGACAGGAAGACCCATTAGTACCACTTGATTCTACATTGTCCTAAGTATCATAGTCAGCACAAAGATGAAAGATAAATAGTTACAATTTAAATGGGTAAAAAGTAGAAGTATTATTATTTACAGGTAAAATAGATATACATGTATAGAATCCAAAAGAATCTACAGACAAACTATTAGAATGAATTTATCAAGATTGCTAGATGCAAGGATAATATGAAAGGAATTTCTTGCTTTTCTATCAACCATTGACAGTTACCCAACATAATTTAAAACTTTGCCATTTATAATAGAATTTAAAGCATCAAATACCTAGAGGGTAAAAAAAATTCAAACAAATCATGTATAAGACATCCATACAGAAAACCGTAAAACAATGGGAGTTAAATTAAATGAGATCTAAATAACTTGAGGACTGCACAAACATGTGTAGTCTTCATAGATCAGAAGACTTAATATTTACAGAGATTGATTCCAGTGATCCATATAGTCAATGCAATCCTAATCAAAATCCCAGCCACTTTTGTGAAAATTGACAAACTGATTCTAAAATTTATGTGGAAATGCAAAGGGCAAAGATAAGCCAAGACAATTCTGATTTAAAAAGTGGGAAGATTTGCTCTACAAACGTTAAATGTACAGTCCACAAGACAGGGTGGCAATGGCACTAGGACTGCCAAATCGGCCAACAGAGCAGAAAAGAGAGCCCAGAAACACAGCCCTACACGTGTGGACACTTGACTCATGGCAAACTGGCACTGCAAATCAGTGCAGAGAGCCAGTTTCAATCAGTTGTGCTGGGTCAACTTTGCTTTCTACATAAAAAGTTATATGTTGTCCAAAAAGTTGTGCTGGGTCAGTTTGCTTTCCATATTAAAAAAAAAAAAGAAGTTAAACACTATAAAACATCGTACACAAAAATCAATATTAGGTGGGTTGTAAAGCAAAAAGTAAAACAGTAAATGACACAATATAGCTTCTAAAATACCATATAAGACATTCTATATATACGTATAAGGCATTCTATGTATAGAATGTCTTCATGACCTTGGAATAGGGGAAAGTTATTTAAACAGGACACTAAAAGCATTAATCACAAAGACAAAAAGGGATAAAATGTACTCCATCAAAAGCTACCCTTATAAGAATGAAAATGTAACAGAATACAAGGTATTAACAACATATAATTGACAAGGTATGTATTGAGAATACATAAAGATATCTTTAAAAACAGTAAGATTACCTGATGGAAAAATTGCCAAAAAACTCTACCTCATCAAAGAGAATATCAAAATGGTCAATAAACACACAGAAATGTGCTCAACCTTTTTTGTAAACAGGAAAATATTAATTAAAATCACAATAAGTTTCCATGACACAATCCATCACAATGGCTAAAATTCAGAATTCATATAGTAGCAAGTGTTAGAATGGATGAGAACCAATGGGAACTCTCAGGTGCTGTCAGTGGGAGTATAAATTAATACAACAGTTTTGAAAATCCATTTGGCATTGATTACTGAACTTTATCATATAATGACTATATGACCCATTAATTCCACCCCTTGGCATATACTCAATAGAAGTGTGAGTGTGTTCCTGAGGCATGCGCAGGAATGCTCACAGAAGTGTTTCATGTATGCTCAGAGATAGAAACAACCCAAAAAAGTCTATCAACACTAAGATGCATAAACAAACTGTGGTGTATTTTTTTTTTTTTTTTTTTTGAGACGGAGTCTCACTCTGTAGCCCAGGCTGGAGTGCAGTGGCACGATCTCGGCTCACTGCAAGCTCTGCCTCCTGGGTTCACGCCATTCTCTTGCCTCAGCCTCCTGAGTAGCTGGGACTACAGGCACCCGCCACCGCGCCTGGCTAATTTTTTTTGTATTTTTAGTAGAGACGGGGTTTCGATCTCCTGATGATCTTTAGTAGAGACCATGGTCTGGATCTCCTGACCTCGTGATCTGCCCACCTTGGCCTCCCAAAGTGCTGGGATTACAGGCGTGAGCCACTGCGCCCGGCCACTGTGGTGTATTTCTAAAATGAAATACTGGCTGAGAACAAAGACAATGAGTTAACTATATCAATTAAAATGAATCAACATGGATGAATATCTGAAACATAATGTTGAGTGAAAGAAGCTTGACCCAAGAGAATGTGTGGGTGAGCTTAATATTTAAAGGGGGAAAAACAGGAAAAGTTATATCATTTAGCAATACATGTTTAACTGATAAAACCATAAAGGGAGAAAGGAAGGGATTTCCATAAAGGCCAAGATAGAAGTTTCCCCTGGGACAGGAAGAAGGAATGAGGCATGAGGTGGGCCTCTGGGGGCTTGAAATGTTCTGTTTTTCGGTGTGGTGATGGCTACCTGGGATTTTGTTCAGTGATAAATCAGCGATCTGGCATTTCCAATTAGACACTCTTCTGTATTTATTACATTTCACTATGAAAGTGTTATAAATAAGTCACCAATATGCGATGGATGAGAACTATTGGCCTAAATTGAAACAAAGAATTTGAAAAGTGTTCTAGACCAAGAGATTTCTTAACTTGCTCTCATACCCGTCCCTGCAAGAACTTTGAAAGGCTAGGTATCATCTTTCTTTTTAATATGACAACTAACATTTCTCAACATGTTAAAATAATTTCAGCATTAGAACTATTAAAATTTTTCCTGTAATCCCAGCACTTTGGGAGGCCGAGGCAGGCAGATCACGAGGTCAGGAGATCGAGACCATCCTGGCTAACACAGTGAAACCCCGTCTCTACTAAAAATACAAAAAATTAGCCGGGCGTGGTGGCGGGTGCCTGTAGTCCCAGCTACTCGGGAGGCTGAGGCAGGAGAATGGTGATAACCTGGGAGGCAGAGCTTGCAGTGAGCCGAGATCCAGTCACTGCACTCCAGCCTGGGTGACAGAGTGAGACTCTGTCTCAGAAAAAAAAAAAAGAACTATTAAAATTTTAGCATAAAAATGTTCTCCCATTCTAAAATACATCCAATAGAATGGAAATATGAAGAAGAAATTTTGTATTTTTCTTTGAAATTGCATTCTACTCACCTTCCCATGAAATTTTACACTAATGTAATGTGTTTCTGTGTTTAAAATGCTCTTACTGACCTATCATAATTCGTGACATAAATATGCATATAAACTAGAATTTAGAATTTCCTATATTTCTTGTGACCTTAAACTTAAAAATAAAATTCTTCTGGGTTGAATTATCATTATGAATTACTAATACATAATTGATACAAACATAAATTTCAATGCATTATCAGACATAAAATGTAAAATTTTATTGTCATTTCATCTCTTAATGAAATGCATAGGGGTAGGTTTACGGGACATTAATTAAAGAAGACTCTATGGACATGAAATTAGAGCACCTCGAGCTGTTCCTTTGGCACCCTGGAACACTACACCTTGGTTGGTGCACCATGGCAGGAACAGAGGTTGGCAAAAGACAGGGCCTTTATTTGTAATGGAGCAGAAGAATTACTGCACTGGGGCAGGTGGGAAAGGTGTGCTGGTATGGTGTCTTTTATGAGAACTGCTGATGCTCTGCTCGTATCCATGCCCTCCATGGCTTCACCTGATGCTTTCTCTGCACCTGGAGCCTGCTAAGCCACACAGTCCACATGTACATTTCCTTCCCGATGCACGCCCTACATGGGATCCCAGAGTACCCCCAGCAGAATGAGAGATTGAGAGCACACCTTTCATATGCTTCCTTTCCTTCTCCATCTCAGATCCCACTCCAATACAGTGTTTCCCGGGATCGCCTTCCAAATTGACTACTTGCACTAAGATCTTTGTTTCTGCATCCACTGACGGGAGAACTTGAGAGCTCACCTGCCTCCACAGCAGTGATCAAGTAGATCACTTTTAGCAAAGAGTACAGTAGAAGCTGGGGAAGTAGATTCTCCTAAAACTCCCCGTGCATATACATACTACTTGGGAAAAACTTGTGTACTTCAAGGGAGCACGGAACCCGGTTTGAAGTCACAGAGATTCATACCTCTGGAAAAGGGGCAATTCCATAACCTCCTGCTTTGAAAGCACTGATCATAGGCCTTTATGAGAAGATGGCATCTGTATTAATGGATACTAAGAATGTGAATATAATTTATACATTATAAAGGGGAGAATCAAGGGCTCTGGGTTGCAGTCCCAGCCTGATTGTTGACTTAGTTATGCCTCCACCCCACTTTTCTCCCCAGTTTCTCAATGTGGACAATAAAAGAGTTAGACAATAGCTGACTTATTTCCAGATAGCTGTGTCTCCATTCTCTTTGATAAGCCCAAATGAATATGTGTTCAAATACCTCTATACAGATAAGAATGAGAGACCATGTTGGCTCAGGGGGTAGAGAGTTCTCTGCCTCTATAGCCCTTACTTAGGTTCAATGTGGGGTGATTCCTTATCCTATTTAAAGAAACTGTTGGGGCTGGGTGCAGTGGCTCGCACCTGTAATCCCAGCACTTTGGGAGGCCGAGGTGGGCAGACCACTTGAGGTAAGGAGTTCGAGATCAGCCTGAGCAACATGGTAAAACCCCATCTCTACTAAAAACACACACACACACACACACAAAATTAGCAAGGCATGGTGGCACATGCTACTCAGGAGGCTGAGGCAGGAGAGTCGCTTATACTCAAGAGGCGGAAGTTGCAGTGAGCTGAGATCATGCCACTGCACTCCAGCCTGGGTGACAGAGTGAGACTCCATCTCAAAAAAAAAAAAAAAGAAAAAGAGAAAAGAAACCATTGCTATGTCCTAGATATAAATCAATACATACACCCTGAACTTTTGGATAATGTTTTTTGGGAATGGGCCATTGCTAATGCCATCTTATGTAGCAGAGACACATATAAACTATACAGCATAACAACATCACACAACATAGCAACACCATACAATAAAACCATCCTTTTTTTCTGCGTGTGAATAAACCCCCCAATTTCTGAGCCTCCAGTAAACTTTGAGCTACTCAAATGGCCCCCAAGTATTTGCAACACCAGTTTCCTGCACAAGGATTATCACGTGGCATATGCTTAATAAATATTTGTTGAATTAAAGACCCCCAGAGTTTGTTTTCCAGCTTTAGTTGCAGCTGTCTCTTGATATACTCTTGAATTTTCTTCTATCTTAACCAGCAGTTCTTGATCTTTCTTGAGTCAAGGATCCTACTGAGAATCTGATGAAAGCTATGAACTGCCTCCCCAGAAAAGATACACATTTGTACAGGTACACAGTCTTTCAAGATCTGTAAACATGGACCCAGGAAATCCTCGGGCCTCTGGTAAAGAATTTCTGTTGTAGTGCTAAGACTTCATAACATCTCCTGATTGGCACTGGCTATATGGAGGGCAATTGTGAGAGGGACTTGAAGGCTCTTTCTTGTCAGAAGGAAGGAAGAGCATGTGCCTTGAAAGGGCATGTGGCAGCTCAATGCCAGGTATCTGACATCATCTCCTAGATTCATAGGCTCATTTCTTAAACATACTCTGCATCCCCACATCTCTACACCTTCCCTCCAGGTGCCTACTTTACCTAGAATGTCCTGCACTCTCATGAGAGGCAATAGAGATGAGACCCGGAGCCCAGGAGAACAAATCCTTGGTCGACCTCTTGCTATATATATGCCACCTCTTACAAGTTACTTTATCTTTCCTTGCCTGTTTCCTCATCTGTAGAACAGGGATTATCACATTCTATAAAGGCACCTACCTCATAAAAAAAGTGTGCAAGGATTAAACAAGGCAGTGCAACTCACTTCGCATGGTGAACAGCATTCCAATCACACTGAATAAATATTCGTTATTTTCTAACTGCCTGAATACCTTTCTCTCAAGACAGAGCTTCTCTTGGGAGCTCTGTGTTTCCCTATAAATAAGAGTCAATACATTCCTTTTCTATGTCCTTGAATGTGATGATGTTATCTCTATTATTATTGCTTTTCTCAAAATGATTTGTGTTGGGTGGTGTCGCAACAGCCCAGGGCTCACCCCATTGTGTAAAGTGAATCATGCACGTAATTGAAACTATCTTTGAAAATCTTTTAGATCCCCAAGAAACTGTAGCACACATGGCTTTGGGTACCACACAGGAAGTGTAATTATTTTGTATATCTAGGCATGTATACAGATGACTCTCTGCCTTTAGACAACATCTTCTCCTTAGTGGTAAGTGAGGGATTGTGGAGAATTTGGAAGTGTTCTCACTCCATCTTGTTTTAATATTGAACCTCAAACATTTCTGATGCAGTTGTAGAGTTCTGTCTGTCATTTTGCTTAGCACATGTAGGTGATGAACAGGTGAATAATATGTTCAATTGAACTGACCCATATAATCAGACCACTGAATTTAGCATTATTAAATTCTCAAAATGGTCCATTTTTAGAACTCAGTCTTGAGGAGTAATAGATTCATAACAGAATAATAGGAACAAAAATAATTTACCTAATTCAAGAAGAAGCTTGTTTCTGGATATGCCAAAGGATTAATATTCAATGAACCGAGAGACCAAACAGAAGAAATTAAACCACCTAATAAAAAATACGTAATTAATTAATTCACAGAATATGAAATACAAATAATCAAACTGATACAAAAAAGGGTTCCTCTCATTAAACAATGAGATGTGAGTTCAGTTGTAATATATCCTTTTTATCTATCGGATTGGTGGCAATGGAAAAGAATCCCTGTTATTCAGTGGAGGTGTGCACTTGGCATTTGCTTACAGGCATTTTCCTGCACTGTTGGGTGATGTAACATGGAGCCTGCTTTCAGAAAGATCGTCCACAAATATGACTCCAAAGCCTTACAATGCTCACTGGTTTTGGATTCAACCAATGAACTTTTAACCTGCGGAAATAATTGGCTAAGTGTACAAATATCCACACGCAAGGATGCCGATCACCAGGACAACCCTGCCATGGCTTCATACATTAGGGGCTTTCCTGGCCCTCCTCCAGCAGCCTTGTCCTTCATGTCAGGGTGAGGAAGCCTCACATCAAGGGGTTGTGCCTGCCTAGAGCCTGTACCCCTCCCTCTAGAGACCACACCGCAGGCTCACAGGACCTAGAAATGTCTCTGAACTCCCAGATCCATCTCCCAAGGGCATTCAGCTTATGAGGTGGCTGTAGGATGAGCTGAAACTGGGAAGCAGGTGCAGGGGCCAGGGCCAGCTTGCTGTGTTCTGGCACAGAGCTCAAGGGGTCCAAGGAGTCTAAATTTGAACCTGGCCCTCCTGAGAATAAAGTCATGATTATCATGGTTTGACAATAAAATGTTTTTTCACTTAATGGCTTATAGGTGACTTTGTAACTTTAAAATATTTAGACCCATGCTATGTCAGCCTTCACTTTTACTCTCCAACCAGGTTGCAGATTCACAAATGTTAAGGGTAGGACTGCTCATCCCAATTCCATTTTAACAAAGGTTAGTAGCAAACTATACTAATTGACCTGGAAAGAGCTTGTAAGCTATATCAAAGGGAAAAGGATCTAAAACATTTGATCCAATTTGTGTGGGGAAAGGAGTATGAAAATGAGTATGGATGCATTGGGGGGAGTGTGTATTTACTCCCCATTTAAAAGCAAAAAGATCTGAAAGCATTCAACAGAATGAGGATAGAGGTTATCTCTCAGTGGTGAGGAGAGTAGGGGGCCAGGACTTGAGGTAGTACTGAGCTTTCTACTCTTTCAACAATGAAGGAATTATTTGTGAAATAAAGTAAATATTAAATCAAAAATATAGATCCTCAGTAGTTGGTCCCAGCCAGTTTTCTAATGCAGTATCAAGATGCCTTCAAAATGAAGAAGGGAGGACAAATTTGGTTTCCAGCAGGGTTCCTGGGTGCCATCCCCAACTTTCAGAGGATATCATGGAGAAGGATGTCTCTCCTCGCCCACACATGGTCCCTAGGGGTGACATGTAAGTGGCCAGCTGAGCCACAGTTCCCAGCTTTGCACACAACTTCTCATGCCCTTCTTGCCATCACAGCTGGCTTTGGTTTCTGACCTAGAAAAAAGAAAGGCTCAGGGTGCCCCTCAGGATTCTCAGGGGTAAAAGGCATGTGGGGACTAAGGTCCCCCATTCTGACCTGGAGCTGCTGGCTTACCATTTAATTCATGCCTACTCATGCCTTGATCCATTGTTGGGGCAGTACTTCTTTCAACAGAGCCAGAGTGGAGGCGGCATAGGTGAAAGTAACACAAGAGACTTTAATGAAGTTCTGCTGGGATGCGGGGTCTCTATAAGAGCCGGTAAAGAAGAATGGACCCTACCAGGCTGTTTTCTTTCCTGGGATCTTACAGCCTGAGTAATATCATTTAAAGTTAAAACAAAATGCTGAAGCTTAGTTAATTTATGTCAACTTCCTACAGTCTGTTTAATACATGAACTACTTCTGTAACTTATTGGGTGATTTTGAAGACTGGCCACAGAGTATATTGTCCAGATGACATTTCAGCTTTTTATTACCAGTTTTACTTTGAAAACAAGCAAAAAAAAATATGATATTAAACCAATCAAAGATGAAAACTTTTATTAGTGGAAAAGGGATAAAGAAACCCACACAATCATCTTTGTGACTTTCCTGCACTCATGAGCTGGCTATTTCAAGTGTTAGTTGTATATAAATGATTTGGTCTAAGATGCTCTAGATGGACCTCAAAACTGATTATAGTCTATGAAACAAGAAACATTTCTACATTCTCTGAGTCCTGAGAAATGGTGTGCATGAGTTATTGGCCACTGTAATATATACAAATTTCAAGAGCAGATGGCTTGGAGTTAACTGCCTTAGTATTGTTGCCTGAGAAAGGTGATATCCATCAAGACCAATGGGAGGATTAAAGAGCCAATTTGATGAGTTTCAGAAAGGAAGGAGGGCTTGGAGGGCAGGAGTATGTGAGAACAATATGACTGCCGTAACCATATAATTTAATCCATGGAAGGTTCATGTTCCATTGTAAATGTCTTGGGAATTGCTATTGCTTCAATAACACCCAGATACAGCACTGTTAATTCTATGATTTTGAGCAAATCACTTTGCCTCTTCATCATTTTAACTTCTTCGTCTGCAAAATGGGCACAATGATAGTATTAACCTCAGAGAACCATTGTGAAGCACAAACAAAAATGTGAATGAAGGCCGGGCACAGTGGCACACATCTGTAAACCCAGCACTTTGGGAGGCCGAGGCGGGCAGATCACTTGAGGTCAGGAGTTCGAGACTAGCCTGAGCAACATGGTGAAACCCTGTTTCTACTAAATATACAAAAACTTAGCCGGGCGTGGTGGTATGTGCCTGTAGTCCCAGCTACTCAGGAGGCTGAGGCAGGAGAATAGCTTGAACTCGGAAGGTGGAGGTTGCAGTGAGCTGAGATTGTGCCACTGCACTCCCACCTGGGTGACAGAGTGAGTCTCCGTCTCAAAAAGAAAAAAAAAAGTGAATGTAACATGCATATTTACAGAAAAAGCAAGTCACAAACCCCCCTTTAACACAAGCTCTTTTAACTCTTATTATTAGAAATAATATAATTAGCCTAAAGTTAAGTAGACTTCAACCCTAAGCATAGATGACACATACTCTAATTCAGATCCAGATTAGATCAGTATATACCAGGCAGTATTGAATGCATCTCATTAATTCATTCCTAAAGCATGAACTTTCCATATCACATAGCAATTAAAGGATTATATGAAAGAAATTGTTCAGATTAGGGTCCGACCCCAAGCAGATGGCTAAGTGCATCTTGCTGTTAGGGAAGAGTGAGTGTACCCTCACTAAGCAGTAATGATTGATCTGTCCCATGGAAATAGGTAGGTTGGGTCCAATGATGCTACACAATGCAGAGGCTCAGTTGATTAATGATCTACCAAAGCCCATGAAGGGACCAATAATTAATCTTGATTGTTTTCATTGACGATAAGAGCATTGCCAATTCAGTTGGAAAAGACGACTGCAAAGGGGTGTGAAACATTGAAACAGAGACAAATGTTACATGCCCAGAAGCCAGCTTTCTTCAGCAAAAGGAAGATATTCATCATAGGATTGCAGTCACGCCAAGAGAAAGTCTTCAGTATAAGGGTTAAGAGAAAACTAGCTTTCTCACAAGTTCATAAAGCCATGCCCAAGGGGACAATAGAGGCAACACTGTTCTCTAAAAAGACAGGGCCAAGAATTAATGAGGGATTCAGCTAGGGCCAATGGATCCAAAATGACGCAGGAACCATGGCAGTTAATTGACATTAACAATGCCTGGGAAGCAGCTCTGGAATTATCATGGAATAAGCCAAGAGAAAACACGAAATAGGAGCTCTATGCAGGTCTAGGTCTGGGCACATCATAAAAACTGGGGTATGTGAGAAAAAAATCTTATTTACTATGCCAAGGACAAGAATTCAGAGGCATTCTAGATTTCAAATCTGGAAAATAAACATTACATAAGAATCAATGGTTGAGCCAGCTGCCTAGAAGAAAAGATCAGATTTAGGGATGTTCATTCCTTCCCAGTTGGGCAAGATCAAAGTCTATTCATCACCTCTTCACAACATGACTAGAAAGTAGTGAACGGCTCATGTGAAGTCAGTATTGTACTGGCCTCTGGGTACCAGTTCAGATGAAGAATAATGCATTTATATTCACCCATGGAATAAATATTCACTGAGATATTTCTTGCATTTATATAAAGTTTTATATTAAGAACAATGCAACTGGAGAAATAAAGGGCCAAAAATCTGAAGTCAGTTTGATTGGAGCTTTATATAACCCCCAAACATTCACTCCTGTCATATGTCCGAGTGCACATTACTGACATACCACCCAATCAACAGTAATATTTGCATTGAAAGATTTTCATTCACAATCTCTTTGCCACTGGAGCTTGGAAAATCCTCAAGTCTAATCCAGATGCCTGCTCATCTAACTTGGAATGGAGCCTTTGAATCATCTCAATTATTTTAGAATCATTTGGGTTTTCTTTAAGACCTTTGTTAAAGAAAAAGGTCCAGGCAAGATCTAAAACCATTGAAATAGTCATAGTCCCATGTGTTAGGTGGCCCAGATAAAGCCTGGGATGTTGCAACACAACATCAGCGCTACTCCAACATCATTAGCTGACAAAGATAACATTGCTAGTTACTCAAGGACTTTAGGTGAAATCCATCAGAACAAACCAACTAACCTAAACATCTGAAATCCGCCAACGAAAAGTGTCTAAACTTCCTTTCTAACCTAGCTGTGGATTCTTAGGAAAAATAATTCCTATTCTTACTGGAGTAAGTCAGGTAGACTTAGGACTGCACAGATACCTTGGTGGAGGGCAAACATTTCTTCAAAGCTATAGCTATATAAATTAAGTATTTTCTTTTGTGGAAGACCTGGGAAGGTTATATCTACACTAACAAACAACCTGAGCCAAAAAAAAATCTGCAAGATGGGAAAATTATATATATACACACATATAAATATATATATAATATATAATATATATATCCTCCCTTCCTGATTTTTTAATTGGCTTTAGGACTAGAAAAAGATTGCCACACATGTTGAAGATCTTGGAAACAGCCTCTATTGCCAAATTGAATTTGTGTACATAGGCAAAGCACACCAATCTTTATGTTTGCAATTTTGCTTGAAAAATCTGGGTACTTCAAATTATACCCAATATTTCCTCATGAATTTATATCTTGATGTGTTTAAAATGAATTGCAAAGAACAAACATCAAGGCAATGAACAGTCTTGTTTATTAAACATTGCTGAATTATATTTAAAATAAATATAATGGGCTGAAGGTGGAGAACTGCAAGTCTAAATCGCCTGGGTGGCTTTCCCCGCAGGGTGGTCATTGGTTGAAGGGGCTGCTGGGATGAACTGTTCTCCCACAGTCTCATCTAGATCGACACCAGCCAACTCCCTTCCTTGCCAGTGTCCCTCAGAGTTGTCTGGTGAGCATTTCTGACACTACTAACTTCAAAGGCATTTTCTTGAAAGCATGGGGAAAGATACTACAGTGAGTGCGACTCCCTTAAAGGAAGGAGTTGTGCTTTTATCCCTGAGAAAAAGTTTCTAAATACTCTCCCTGTATGCGCAAATGTTCTGAGTTACTATTGAAAAAATGAGGTACATTTATTTTCTCTGCCTTTTTTGTTGCTTTCCTACAAATGTTGGTTGTTTCTAGAAATCCTTATCCTGGTCGTCATTACAGTAACCCAATGAAGGACCCAGCTCAAATATTTTTATACGTCCTTTACAGAGGAGGAAAGCAGAGCACACCAAGGGTCCATGGCTTGCTGAGGTTTTGAGCCTGAGGGACCAAAAATTAGTAAAAGAATCGAGTCTCCTGGCTAGTATTTTATGACACTGGCACAGCAAGGACCCATCAAGACTCCCAGACTATAGTCAGGCTACAGTGAGACTCTTAACGTTCTCAGTTGCCTGTGGCTACTTTCAGAAGAGCACAGAGAAATGCACAGACAGCCTGGAAACCATTTGTTCCCTGGCTGCATTCTTTGAACACCACCATGGATGGATGCTCTGAGATGCCGTGGAACAGGCTTCAAACAATTGGTGATCTGATAGCCGGACCTCCAAATGAACTCTAAAAATAGTGTAAAGGTTTTTAATGAACTCTTTTAAATGAACTGCTTGCACATTTTGGATTCAGATTCATATGAGAATTTCTACAAAGTTTGCTTGCTTGATTGATTGATTGATTCACTGAGACAGAGTCTCACCTTGTAGCCCAGGCTGGAGTGCAATGGCGTGATCATGGCTCACTCTATCCTACACCTCCTGGACTCAGGTGATTCTCCCACCTCAGCCTCCCGAGCAGCTGGGACCACAGGTGCACCACAATGCCCAGCTAATTTTTGTATTTTTTGTAGAGATGGGGTTTCGCCACATTGCCCAGGCTGGTCTCAAACTTCTGTGCTCAAGCCATACTTCCGCCTCGGTGTCCCAAAACGCTGGGGTTACACATGTAAGCCAAGGTGCCTGGCCTCACTTCATTTATTTAATACTGCAGTATTTTGTTTTGGCAGTGGAGGGGATCAAGTGTGTATCACACTTTGTGCTTAGAACTGGTGTATAATAAGTGTGTAAGAACTGATGTGCAAGAATTGGCATAAACAATGCGGACCTGGTCCCTGACTCCATAAAGCTTGCCTTCCAAACCAGCACTGTCCAACAGAAATAAACTGCAAGCCACAAATGCAAGCCCCCCTGCACCCATGCAATTTTAAGTTAAAAAGCAAAAAGGAACAAGATAAATTAATTTTAAGAATATCTTTTATTTACCCCCAAATGTCCAAAATACTATCATTTCAATATATAATCAATATAAGAATGTTTAATATAGTATATTATATATTTTGCTAGTAGCTCTTCAAAATCCAGTTTGCATTTTGCACTTATAGCACATCCCAGTGTAGACCAGGCACATTCCCAATGCTCAATAGCCACATTGCACAACACAGGTCTAGAGAGGGTATGGACAAATTAATTCAGAAACAGAATACCAATTACCACACGTTCTCACTTCTAAGTGGGATCTAAACATCAGGTACTCATGGACATAAAAATGGCAACAATGGAAACTGGAGGTTGGGCGTGGTGGCTCATGCCTGTAATCCCAGCACTTTGGGAGACCGAAGCGGGTGTATCACGAGGTCAAGAGATCAAGACCATCCTGGCCACCGTGGTGAAACCTCATCTCTACTAAAAACACAAAAATCAGTTGGGTGTGGTGATGCGTGCCTGTAATCCCAGCTACTCGGGAGGCTGAGGCAGTAGAATCGCTTGAACCAGGGAGTCGGAGGTTGCAGTGAGCCGAGATGGCACCACAGCACTCCAGCCTGGTGACAGAGCGAGACTCCATCTCAAAAAAAAAAAAAAAATAAGAAAGAAAAAAAAATAAGAAAAAAAGAAACTGGGGACTACTAGTGGGGAAGGGAGGAAGAAGGGAAGGGTTGAAAAACTTAATTCAGTACCTGGGTGACGGGATCATTCATATCTCAAACCTCAACATCATGCAATATACTCAGGTAACTAAGCTGCACATATACCCCTGAATCTAAAATAAAAATGGAAAATAAGTTAACTTGTTCCCGATGAAGTGCCAAAGCCTCAGAGTTAGATGTTTTATGTTTGTATTAAATTATTATATTTCCATTTGGAGGATGGAGGACGGTTAAGGTTGAAACGTAAAATGCTCAGAAAGATCACTGGGAGGGACGACTAACTACTCCAATAGATGTTTTAAATCAATGACTTGTTTTGTGATTTGGGAGGTTCCTGAGAGATAAATACACTGAAAACACATTTTCCCAAAAACCTTTGTTTTTCTTTCTCATGTTTGAAATGCTGAGACTCTAAGAACTGTATTCAAATTTCTCCAAACTTTAAGATGTTAACATTCAATTAGTTTTCTAAGCTATCAGAATTTTCCTTCCATTCAGCTCTCGGAGAGTAAATCGTATTCTAGAGAAAGCGGGATGTTTGTAAATGAGTCACCGTTTAAGCCATATTGTCACTACTCGTGCTAAGTGTGTACTTTTTTCCATAGCATGGGTTCAATCTTTCTAAATCCTATGTCATTTTATGAAATTTTATTAGCCATTCATTCAGGCATTAATTCATTCCATCAGTGCTAAGCGAGCATCTTCTCTTTGTCATGTGAAGTAACGATTAGAGGAGCAGAGCAGATGCCAGGCAAATCCAAGCGCCGGCCCTACAGAGTCTACAATCTCCCAAGACAGACAATGTTATACCAAGAGTTACACAAACAGATGCCCAACGACCAGCAGTGCTAGAAGCTAAGGAGGAAAGTCCCAGGCTGCAGGCAGAATCACAGGGACATAGTTTAAATTGTGAGGAGAAGTCGCCCAGGTCCCAGGTGATATTTAGGCTGGGACTTGAGCTATGACAAGAACAAGTCTGGCAAAGAGAGGGTGGGAGAGCACTGAGGGTGACGCAATGGCAGGAGTGGAGGGAGGTCTTAGGCAGACTAGAGTTCTGTGAGTTGAAGTAACAATGGAAACCATGCAGCCAGGGCAGTAGGGGCGGAAGGAAGAGTAGGAGAGAGGTCAGGCACTGGGTCATTCAGGGTCACGGGGGCATAAGAGGCTTAGATGCCCTGTAAACACAATGGGGAGCCACCAAGGGTTAATCCAACTGATGGTTTAAGAAGATGGCTCAGAGGACAAGAAGTATCAGAGGCTCTCAACTCTGGGGAGATTTTTTAAAAACACTGATGCCTGGGACCTTCCCTAAACCAATTAAATTGGGATCTGTGAGATAGAGCCAGTGTTCTTAGATCAATACCCAGGTGTTTCTCACATATAGCCAGTGCTGGGATCCACGGATTTTATGTGCGAGAAAAAGTGGATCTCCCGCAGCACGGGAACTGTTTTTTGTTGTGGTGGTGGTTGTTGTTGTTTCATCTGCTGGCTGGGCTGCATTTAGTACAAAGAAAAACAATTAACTTCTCACACCTATGTGGGTGTTCAGTTTACGCTGAGTAATTCAACCACAAAAACATTCTAATCAATGGCCAAAAATGCGATCACTTTAGTCTGATGGAAGTCAAAGGGGGAAAAAAGTCTAAGTAATAGAAACAGCTGGTGATATTAATTACATACCAGCCAAAAATAACATTGTTCAGCGTGCCACACCTCTGCTGTGTACTTTTGGTTGGAAATATGTCATTTGCTATGTACACATCAAAATATTCCTGCTAAAGCCCTATTAGGAAACTATTCCGGGCCATGTGGAATCAGTTAAGTCCCATAGTGCTGTGAACTACTGTGTTGCTAAGCTGCATGAGCCGTCCTCCAGCTAATGAACCATATCATTAACTACAGATACCTCAAATAAAAATGCCTAAAAGGCAGGCATGATATACACAATAAATAAAAAGGTCATGATTTGCAGAGTGGCCAGCTCATTCTGAACCAATTGTCTCTTGTTTTCCTGGGCTGTAATTGGAGACATTAATTTGATTTATCACACTGAGCTGGGAAAGATCTTGCAGTGTGCAGAGATTAGAGAGTTGTGAAATCCACGACCCCCAAGTGCTTTCACCAAGTGCAGACAATGCATTTCAGATCGGGTTTATTATTGAAGTGACTATTTCCAAAGAGAAAGACAAATTGCAGCGAATAACACTCTCAAAATTATTTTCCATCCATTTTCCAGAATGACACTCTGGTTTAAAGGGAAGAGCTAATGAAGCAACTCCCGTTACTGCTAACAAAATCAAAGGAAAATGCATGAATTATTTTATTTAATGATAGTAATTGTCAAGTTCTTTAAGTAATGCTAACTTTTTAAAAGAAAAAACAGGCTGGGCACAGTGGCTCATGCCAGTAATCCCAGCACTTTGGGAGGCCGAGGTGGGGAGATCACCTGAGGTCAGGGGTTTGAGACCAGCCTAGCCAACATAGTGAAATCCTATCTCTACTGAAAATACAAAAAATTAGCTGGGCGTGGTGGAGCATGCCTGTAATCCCAGCTACTTGGGAGGCTGAGGCAAGAGAATCACCTGAACCCAGGAGGTGGAGGCTGCAGTGAGCCGAGATAGCGCCATTGCACTCCTGCCTGGGTGACAGAGTGAGATTCTGTCTCAAATAAGTAAATAAAGTAAAGAAAAAACAATCTCCATTGTTAATATATATTTTTAACAAAGATGTATGGATATTTATCTTTTCTTCTTTTCTATGGCTTTATGTATGTGTAGTTGACTTTTGGATATATATATGTATGTATGTAACAAGACTCCCAAAACCAATTAAATGAAATTCCTTAATTCCTATCTATTAGGGATTAATAGAATTATAGAACAGAATGCCTAATTCCTTAATTTATCTATCTAAATATTCATAGGATGAAAATTAGCCTGTTAAATGTATCAGTGTAGCAACAGCAAATAAAAAAAAATTGTAGTAGTCTGATGATTCTCATTTTATAAATGAGCATCAGCAGTCAAATATCAATTATTTACTGGTCATAAGAAAAAAGAGAAACAATATTAACCAGTTTGTTCAAAGTCAAGAGGCAGTCTGTACTAATGTCGGAAATGAATAACATTAATAATGACTTTTTTTTTTAATGACTACAATGTGCTGGGGGCTTGGCATCTGGCAGCATCTCCAAAGCACCTCTTTACACCCTGTGCTAGCCCAAGCCGGGAGTTCTGGGAGGGCAGGGACCAACATCTGCTTTGTATACAGTGAATCCTTTTGCCCGGCACATCGTACGTGTTTAATAATATTTGTTGAATGATGGACTGAATAAATATCTTGGGTCCAAGGCTTTCCAGAGGTTGAGAGTGAGCTGGGGTGTTTTCATTTTTTTTCAGATTCCTTAAATCGTGAAAAGGTAGAGAAGATGTCATGGTACCTAAGAACTTTTCATAAAATCTCCTGCATCCTCCTCCCTAGCTGTGAGGTTATATTTGTCTATGGTGGCAAAACTCTAAATGCATTATGCTTTATGACTATGAGACCTGAGCCCGAGTCCTCATCCCTCTCTGTTCTCCCACTGCCCCTGACCTGCCCCATGACAGGGGTAGGGAGACTGACTTGGACTCCACCCAAGCGAGTTTTACAGCAGCTCAATCCTGTAAACAGTCTTCCCAGAGGCCTGCCTTTGACCCAGGCCCTGTGCCTGATGTACCCCGCAGGGTTTTATGATCTGATAATCTGGAGCATTATCACCATTTCGAGGACAGCTTTAGCCAAAAAGACATGATCTGTTTTAGCAGAAAGTCCCATTAAGCAGATCGACTGGGAAAAGGATGGTATTGGTGATTTGCAGAGAGGAGTGGGAACCTTATGCCAATAGAGTATGAACCAGGGTTATAAACAGGGAGACCACCCAAATGAGGACCTTTTGGATGGTAAAAGAAGGTGTTACTCATTCCACTGGGACAGGAGGCTAAACCAAGGCTGTCATCTGAGGACATATGGTGAGGTTTATTTTGTGTTTCAGTTCCTTTCCATTTAGTGTGTCTTGCTGTGATTTCCTGGGCACTGAAAATCACATTAGTTTGTTGGGTCATGAACTCCTTTGCAGACCTGGTGAAAGTCGTGACCCTTCTCCCCAGGAAAATGCACAAGTGCCAAGACCCACAAAACGGTGCTTATGATGTCAAGGAGTGTGTGAGCCATCTGACCCCCATTCATGGTCCTGAAATCAAAGACCCTGTAGACTCTGATGCATCTTTAATGATTTTCAAAACAAGTCTTTTACACCATAGTTTGGCACTCCACTTCCCCTGTATTTTTTTTCCTTTCCTTTGCTAAACCACAATGTTACCTTTGCAGACAGAATATTAGACCAACATACTAAGCCAAGGGATGCCAAGCCAGTGGTTTTCCAGAGAAAAGAGCCACATGAAAGTCCCCTGAGCTGCATCCCCTGTATTTCTAACTGTTTAGTGGTTGGGGAAGTGGAGAAAATAACAGCCAATAGGTATCCAAGCTAAATTTACAGAGGGGATAAAAGCGACCAAAATGATAAAATCTCTCCACTTTTGGAAATGAACAAATACTTGAATCCACTGAAGAACCCAATTATATTCATTTTGGTTTTATTAGAGGATTATATAATTTCCAAATGTACAAGGAAGCTTAACAAATAGTAAAAAAAAAAAAAAAAAAAAATTTTGGGAAAAGATTACCATCTCAGGGAGTCCTCCCAAGAATGCGGGGAACATTTCCATCGAGTTGAATTGGAATCAATAATTGCCTAGAAAATGTCTCCTGGAAGCACAGTGGTATTTAATTAACAGAGTCTTCATTCAAAAGGATAGTATGGGGCAGCTCTGCCAAGAGACTTCCTCACAGAGAAGGAGGCAGTGACATTGACTGGGTGCAGAGTCCATGAAGAAGAGGGATCATCTGTCAGTTCAGCTTTTCTTTTGCCTTTCACGGGAAATATTTTCAGTTGCCACGAGCAAACTCTGGAGTCCCAAATTAGAACTTCCTTCCTTGCCCATAGGGCCACATGAATCTTCTGCCCATCATTCCTCCTCAGCTGGGTGCTCCCCATAAAGCAAACAGGAGATGGGCAATTGACTGCCCTTGTGACAGGGCCATGCATGTGAGAGGGGGCCCCATGGGGGCCTTATGCTTCCTGCCACCTCGGACACCTCTGCTCTTGGAAGTTGGCTGTCTGGCTACAATTCTGTCAGTAACTGAAAGACAACCTCAGTTGTTGGCTGGGTATGTGTGTGTATATGCATGGGCTGCAGAGAACAGAGGTCTGACAACCTTGAACATGCCCCTTCCGGACAACACCCAGAGAAGCAGGACTGTAAGAAAACAGGGGACATTAGAGGTTAGCTGGTCCTCCAAACAAAAGAGTTGGATCGTTCTCATGCTTAGCCCATCTCTGGATCAAAAAGCACAAGATCATTTTGCAATCTGTGAAATAACTCTATTCAAATAAAAATAAAAATAGACATAAAAACCTTTAGGCAAACCATTAGTGGAGAACTAGGTATACACATGGTGCCAATGAATTATTTCCATAGACTTGTATCTCATAAGAAGAAAACCTCTCATTGTCATTGTCTTAAGTAGAAATTAATCTTGACATATGTCATGGTGGGGCCACCAAATATGACATGCCCCAGCAAGATGCAGTACGAAGTACCTGGCATCACTTATAAAATGAGCATACTGAAAATGCTAAGGGGATTCTAATCAAGTGTATATATTTAATCTCCAGCTTATTGGAAACAGAGATAAGGGAGCAGAGGAAGAAGTTTATCAACACCGTGAGGAACCAGTTAAACAAATCCAGAATGTGGGACAATCTACAGCAGGGGTCCCCAACCCCTGGGCTGTGGCCTGATACCAGTCCGTGGCCTGTTAGGAACTGGGCTGCACAGCAGGAGGTGAGTGGTGAACCAGCGAGCATTACCATCTGAGTTCCACCTCCTGCCAGATCAGCCATAGCATTAGGTTCTCATAGGAGCAGGAACCCTATTGTGAACTGCACATGCCAGCGATCTAGATCACACAACCTAGATCTAACTAATGCCTGACAATGTGAGGTGGAAGTTTCATCCTAAAACCATCCCCCTCAACACCCTGTCCCTCCAACCCCACTACCCCCAACCATCCCTGGAAAAATTGCCTTCCACGAAAACTGTCCCTGGTGCCACAAAGGTTGGGGACCACTGGTCTATAGGACAGTTGGCCTGGCCCCTTTAACAAGTTTAAATGTCTTGGGAAAATAAAGTAAAGAGCCAGGCATGGTGGCTCATGCCTGTAATCCTAGCACTTTGGGAGGCCAAGGCCAAGGTGGGTGGATCACCTGAGGTCAGGAGTTTGAGACTAGCCTGGCCAACATCACAAAACCCCGTCTCTACCAAAAAATACAAACATTAGCCAGGTGTGGTGGCAAGCACCTGTAATACCAGCTACTTGGGAGGCTGAGGCACGAGAATTGCGTGAACTTGGGAGGTGGAGGTTGCAGTGAGCCGAGATCACACCACTGTACTCCAGCCTGGGTGACAGAGCAAGACTCCATGTCAAAAAATTAAAATAAATAAATAAATAAATAAATATATAAATAAATAAGCGTGGTGATGAGGGTCTGTTGCCATTAAAGGAAACTCAAGAGAAACAATAATCTAATAAAATACATGACTTTGATTGAGTCTTAAATGGAACAAAGCAGTTGTAAAGACATTTGGGGACAGTGGGGGAAATGGGAAGATAGACTTGGCTTAGATTATATTAAGCAACTGTTAATCTTCTTAGGAATTATACTGATCTGTGGTATATAGAACAATCCTCCAGGATTTGTACTTAACCATTTTAGGATAAAATGTCTTGATGTCTGTAATTTACTGCAACATACTACTGAACAAAAATTAGATGAATCAAACATGGTAAAGTGTTAACAATTGTCAGAGGAAATGGTCTGTGAGTGTGAGTAATATCATGCTTGACTTTTCTGTTTGTCTGAAAAAATTTATAAGAAGTAAAAAAAAAAAAAAAAAAAGTGCGGAAAAGTATAAGAGAAAAGTATAAGAATAGTGCGGGCAACCCTGCCAAGGGTCTTCCTCACAGAGAAGGAGGCAGTGACACTGACTGGGTGCAGAGTCCGTTAAGAAGGGGGATCATCTGTCAGTTCAGCTTGTCTTTTGCCTTTCACAGGAAATATTTTCAATTGCCACGAGCAAACTCTGGAGGCCCAAATTAGAACTTCCTTCCTTGCTTGTAACCGTAAGGCCACCTGAATCTCCTACCCACCATTCCTCCTCTGCTGGGTGCTCTTCTTCCCAGAAGGTCAAGATGTAGAGAGGAATGGGGAAGCTATTATATCTATGTTATAACCAGGGAATACTGCCGGAGAGAACACAATTAAGTGTGAGTCCCCTTCCCCTTTAAACCTTTCATAGCTCCTCATTGCCCTTTGGATGAGGTCCAAACTGCTAGCACAGCCCTATGGACCCTACCTACACCAGCAGGTCCTGCCTGCTTCCCCAGTATCCCTTGTGCCACCTGCAGCCCCATCACTGGGTCAGACTCTGAGGTTTCCTCTCATGTTCTCTGTGCCCATGATTTCTATCTTCATTACTGGGATTTGCACACATAGTCCTTCCTTATGGAACACACTGTCAATGGAGCTCTGCTCAGCTCCACTAAGTCCTGCCTCCTTTCACGTGAAAGAGGCTCAGACCACTGTCTTTGAGATCTGCAATACATGGGAAAATGAAGAAATGTTTCAAAAGGGTGACAAATCTTTGCAGCATTTAAATGTTTAACAAGTTGGATTATTTCATACACACAGATGTACTCATATTACAATGATCATATGGGCATTTGCCAATAAAGTCAAATTTAAATTTGAGGCTCTTTTTGAAGGTGAAGCCAGGGTTAAATCACTCATCTCCCCTCCCCCACCCCACAGTCATACCCTGCTGATTTGTCGTGGGCGAGGTATGTTCTTCCTCCCTCTTTGGACTCTAAGCTATGCAGGGTGGCATAATCATTTTCTATTGCTATTGTAACAAATTACCACAAACTTAGTGGTTTAAAACAACATAAATCTATTATCTTATAATTCTGCAGGTCAGAAAGTTTGCACGGATCTCACTGGGCTAAAATCAAGGTGGAGGCAGGGTTGCCTTATTTTTCTGGAGGCTCAATCTGTTTCTTGCTTATTTGGGTTGTTGGCAGAATCCAGTTCCTTGAGGTTGTAGGATCAGTTGCTGGCTATAAATTGAAGACCATTCTCAGCTTTTTTTTTTTTTTTTCCTATAGACAGGGTCTCTTCCTGTCATTCAGGCTGGAGTGCAGCAGTACAATTATGGCTCACTGAAGCCTTGACCTCCTGGGCTCAAGTGATTCTCCTGCCTCAGCTTCCCAAGTAGCTAGGACTACAGACCCACACCATCATGCCTGGCTAATTTTATTTTTATTTTTGTTGAAAAAGGGTCTTGCCATGTTGCCCAGGCTGGCCTCAAACTCTTGGCCTCAAGCAATCCTCCTGCCTTGGCCTCCCAAAGCACTGGGATTATAGGCATGAGCCACTATGCCCAGGCCTATTCTCAGTTTTTAGAGACAACCAAATTCCTTGGCTGGTGGTCCCATTCTTGCATTTCAATGCCAGAAATAGCAGGTTGAATCCTATTCATGTTCCATTTTTCTGTGTGAAGCTGAGACATGTTCTCTACTCTTAAGGACATTGTGATTAGATTCAGCCCACCTGGAAAATCCAGGATAATCTCCTCATCTAAAGGACCAAAACCTTAATTGCATCTGCAAAACTCTTTTTGCCATGTATGGTAACATATTCACAGATTCCAGGGATTAGGATGTGGATATTTTTGAGGGACCCTTACTCTGCCTACCACAGGCAGAGACAAGAATTTTCTTGTACTATATGATAAAAGAATTACATAGAAAAACAACAAGTACAACAGAATTTAAAAATCCTAAAATATTTCCTTGAGAAGATTGATAAAATTGAATAAACTGCTACCAAGAAGAACTTTGAAAAAGAAAGGGAAACTAGCAAGAAAGAGAAAATTTTCACCACAGACCCTACAGATATTAAAAAGCAAATAGTATGTCACAACAAACAGCCTTAGGCCAATACATTTGGAAATTTGATTGAAACGGACACATTCCATGAGATATGCAAATTATGTAAGCTGACAAAAGAAGAAACAGAAATCTGAATGGTTTGGTATCTACTAAAGAAATGGAATTCATTATTTAAAACCTCTCCACAAACAAAACTCCAGGCACAGAAGACTTCATTGGTGCCTTTTTCCAAAATTCAGGAAAAGGTAAACTAATCTTGTACAAAGGCTTCTAGAAAGTAGAAAAAAAGAGACTCCTGCCTAATTCTTTTTATAAGGCCAGCATAAACTGATTCCAAAACTGAAGGAGTTGTAAGAAAGAAAAACGACAAACTCTTTCCTTCATATAAATGTAAAAATGTTACACAATATTAGCAAATAGAATCTAGCAGTATATGAAAAAGGATAATATAGCATGACCAAGTGGGGTTTATTCCACATATGCAAGAGTATTTTAACATTTGAAAATAAATCAATGTAGTTCAGTACATAAACAGAAAGTAAAAACTAATTTAATCATCATCTCCATAGCTGTATGGAAAAACATTTGACAAAGTTTAACATCTATTCAATATGAGAAACTCTCTGCAAACTAAGAATAGAAGGAAATTCCTTGATTGGATAGAAAAAAATCTACAAAAACCAATGGGAGGCATCATGCTAAATGGTGAGATATTGGAAACATTTCCCCTAATATTGGGAAAGAGACCAGGTGATAGATTCTCAATTAAAAGGAAGGTGATAAAATTTATATATGCTTACATGGAAAAGGCTCCAAGACATATTAAATTTTTTAAAAAGTTAACCTGATACGTGTAAGCTATAACTATATGAAATAGAAAAACAAAAACATAAATATTTAGTTTAATTGAAAATATTCTGGAAGTGTATGTCAAAAACTGCCAACAGCAGTTTCTTCATGGAAATAGAGGGGCTCCATGTTTGTGTATATGGAGAATGGCGATGTTTGAAGGGAATCTTTTGATTATGTTTCATGTATCCTGTATGATTTGAAACAACAGTATATTCATGTAATACAATTATAATAAAATAATACAATATCAGGTCTTGCTCTAAAAAGAATGTTATTCCAATTTAGGGACTTCCAGGCAATTAATACTTCTGTCATCTATAAAAATGTTTCCTTGTGAGTATTGACTTTGGTGGAGGAAATTGAGAAACCAGCCGCTAATTTATGTAAATTGAACAAACAAAACCATGGTTGTGATGTTTCCAATTGAAGACACCTCCCGTCTTATGGGCATCTGGAATATGTAGCTAGTTATCTGTGATGGTTCTGGAACTATTCTATTTTAACAGATACATGTTTTTGTTGCTGGTGGCAGCAAAGGGACTATGACAGCCAGAGCAGAGGGTACATAGAGTCAAGTATTTGGGACAACCAAGCAAAATAACCCAGCCCTTGGTCTGATTCATTGTAACACAGGAACATAGTCCAGGAACAAGTTCTTTTCTCCTCCATGCAGGTACAGCTACAGTCTGATTGGTTCAGAGGAAAGCAGATTCTAGCCATGAACGAATGGGGCTGTGGTTGCTCATCTCTAATTAGATTTGGCTTCAGAAGCCAGGACCCTGACAAGAGCTTCTATAATCAATTTCCAGGGACAGCCCTGGGGTCGTTGGAGCCACAAGCATAAGGAATGCTGGCTATTTGTGTTCTACCCAAAAGGTCACATTCATGCCTCTTCTTCCCAGACAAGCATGGCAGGTACCAGCTTTCAGAGTCCTGCTGGACAGCCAAACAATTTTCTCCCTTTTTCCCTTTAATGACTTCTAAATACAAGTCCAATTTTTAGTTGACCCGTATCCATTAACCAAATGATTAACACAGAGTAGAGAAGACAACAAGAAGAAAATATGCTTTGTCTTCAAAGTATGTTTGAACATTTCATGTTAATTACCTGTGCCTTCAGGGTTTCTTTTGGATGGTGTGACCAGATTATGGGTGACATGTCTTAGGATCTTAGGTTCAGAGGATGCCATGGACATCAATCTTCCATCCCTTTAAATGGATTCTGCCAAGAAGACAAGATTGGATTAAAATACTTTACAAAATTTTCCGAGTATGTGTTTTGCCATGGACATCAAACTAAACAATGGAAACAATGATCCAGGTAATTTGACGTGAAGTTCTTTTCATTCTTCGCTGTTTGTGTAGATGTGAGCATTGCATTACCCCTTACATTCTAATCTAATAACATCAGTCTGGAAATCATAAGAGCTTCCCACATCCTCTGTAGCTGCTCTGATTAAATTCAGGAGGGTGGGAATAAAAAAATCTCACTTCCTGGATCAAAATCTACCCTCCATAGCCAGAATACATCTCTTTGTAGATTGAATATCTCAGCATATGTCTGTGGCTTTTGCAAGATGTGTACAAACCTGACCCATTATAGGACTGGATTAGGCAGAAGCACTGTGTGTCAGATGACATCTCCGAGAGCCTTCCTAAGGCTAAGTGTTTAAACTAAGGGACAGTAGAGGAAACTGAGGGTGGTCTTCCTAGGCATGAGTCAGCTTTGTGGTGATCTAATTGGTGTTCCTAGGGATACGAGGTGGTCCAACCAAATTGATCTAGACAGCCTTTTCCCACTGGCAAAAGCACAAAAACTAGATGACATAATTCACAGGATAGGAAATTAGGAGCAGATAGAAAACGCACACCAGACTACTGTATTCCTTCCAAAGGGAATGCACATATTGAATAGATTATGAAGGAGGATCCTCGAAGTTGGCAGAGTCAATTCATTCAAGAGATAGCAGCAGAGAACTGGAGAAGATGATGGCCAGAGCAGAAAGGCAAGGAACTTAACGAGTGGAATATGACCAGGGCTAATTTTTTCTCTCATTCCTTGACTTTCTGTCTCCACTGTATGTTTGGTAATACTGTAATTCAACATTGACATGTAGGTTAATGCAGCTTGCTGCCTGAACATCCAACACTGGGCTAATGTCTTAATTATTTTCCATTGCCTGTGACAGATTTCTTTTTTCCAAAAACTTGAATGAAAGAAATTAAGTTAAAGCAAATTACTTGTAACTACCCAGAAATTTGGGCTTATGGAAACACTTCAGAGAAAAGTGGCAAGAGTAGGTTTTGTCTTTGTCTGTCAAGTCCCAGCACTTTTCTAGTGCAGTGGGGAACTGTTCCCTTCCCTTTTGAACCAGGAAAAAATATATATTTTTGGAGCTTCATGACTACACCACACTGGCCAAAATTTACTCAGCAGTGTCCACAGGCAGCCATGTCTTTCAACACATCCTCTTTTCCCCTTCTTTGCAGAAACATTGGAAAAACTATAGATAGCCTTGTAATACAGACATTTTTTTTCTTGAAAGTAAGGATGACAGATGTAGCATTTCCGCAGCTACCCCACACCAGTGGAAGACAAAGTGAGAATGACATCCATTGCACAGCTGGAATTGTGAGCACTTGAATTTCCCATAAGGATCCAAGCATTGCTTGCTGCTGGGAGGGCTGTGACACCAGGCGAGCATGATCGAAATTCCCCAAATTGTCTCCTTTGAGATTAGCTCAAGTGCGGATGCAACAGAAGATTATCCTGATGTGTGTGGGTGAAAACTTATGCCTGGGGGACACCTACTCTCTGGTGTTGTTCCTAAGGAGCATATAACCATAAAAGAGGAGAAGCAAAGGAACTGTGATTTCCAAGTCCTTCAATTCTTCAACAAACCATGTTGGGTTGATCGCAATGGCTCTGTGAATCCTCTTTTACTTCCTGAATTGCTTCCAGAGCATGGCACGGAGGAGTGGATTGTGGCTCAGATCTGGAATGGCAAAATATTAATATGTGGACTCGACCCGTAGACTAATCCTGGTTCCATCTGAGAGAGTGCTCTTTTTTGATTCACTGCAGCTGGAGGGCTCACAGGGGAGAGAGGTGTGATAGAGCCTCATTGTCTCTTTGGAGCCAATGCCTAGCCTGGGAGGTATTAGCACGTTGTGGTTAAAACTGAGCTAGTGTCAAGCCAACTAGGATTCTCATGTGCTCAGAAAAAAGAGAACCCTGGACAAATAATCACTTTAAGATTGGTTCCCTATTTATAAAATGAGGGTGTTAACTACCTCATAGGATTGTTCTTAACGTTAAAAGAGATCATTCTTAAATGCCCAATTCATTACTTGACACAGTAATCGCTCAAAAGTTCTCTTGATTATCACCAAACCAGAAACCTGGAGAAGAAGCTGGGCTTTTGAATGAGCAACTCTACGTTGCTCAAGCCTATGGGAATCAGATATTTTGAGCCCAATAGGGATGCCTATGTTTTGATACTGGGAAGGTTTTCTAAAGTCAGGACGATTTGTACAGGATGGGTTCCATAAATAGAGTCTAATATTTGGAGGCATGATGTGCACAAGTTGCAGGTGATATTTTTCAAAGGAATCAGTGGTGCAGTCCAGGGCCTGATTTGTAGCCTGTCAGTTGTAAGAAGCTACAGAGTGTCCCGAGTGGAGTCTCTGATAAGAGAGTGTAGTTAGAGGCTCATGAACATGATTAAGCACCTTCCACTTACTCTCAATAGAGACTTAAATACGATGTTTATTTCCCTGACCACCTTTGCCAAAGCTGCAGAGATTCTGAATTGTTATTGCTGCAATTATTAGCAAGAATAAATGATTCTAAGAATGATGTTAGGAATTAAATTCGCACTTGCAGAAGCTAAAAAAAAGAAAACTATTACAACGCAGACAACATTAGCTTTTCTCCCATCTTCCTGAACTGGTGGTGGAGGCCAACTATTAATAGCTGTACCTCAACTGTATAAAAAATCCCCTCTCTATTCTATCCACCCTGTAATGAAAAGAAATCCTCCTACAATATTAGAATAATATAAAGAGGATGAACAGCATTATGCCAAAAGCGAGGTGGTAGCGTAGAGTGATTACTGTTTATCTCTGTTTCAAATTTTCCATAATGAAATTTTGGGGAGGAAAAGCTGTGGATCACAAAGATGTTCATTTAAACCCTGTGTGTGCTATTTTTTGTTACTTAATTTTTGTGTCTTAGGTTTTGCATCTGTACAATGGAGGAAGTAACACTCCCACCTTGTGAGGATGACATGAGACCACAGAGATATTAGAAGTGCTTGATACAATGTCTGGCGCATGGAAATGTGGTCAGTAAATGGTAATCATTATCATGTTTCTATTTATTATAATTATTAATTTACTTGAAGAAACAAATCTAAATGAACAAAATTGGAAAATAAACGCACTTTAAAATGTCAAAATAAGAATACATTAGGATGTAAAATGGGAAAACATTTTATTCTCTGAAACGTAAATGAGGGATGGCTTATTCAACATGGATAGTTTTACTCCTATATGATGGTGGGCAATTAACCCAGCCTTTCCCCATGAGTAAGCTCATCTGATCCTTCCCATTGGAGTAGGTCTGATGGGCACCACTTTCTCAATTTGCAGGGGGGGAAACTGAGCTCAGAGAGATGAAGATTAGTTCAAAAATTAGAATGGGGACTACAATCCAATGCCTTTCCCCCAGACATTTTATGCAGAATTCCAGGGGGTCGGTGGGGTCCATTGTGAAATGTACGTCCTACTGCAAGGGGACCGGGGAGCTACAGTCCAGCACTTAGGCAGAGCTGCATTTCCTGGGAGGCAGACACCTTTCCTTAGCTGAAACCGACTCTTCAGATGTCAAGCCATATGTTCAAAGTGCTGAATCCACCCAGAGAGGGTGCCTTTTGCTAATTCAGACCAGGGAATGCTGTTGGCTAGCTGGGTCCTCAGCCAGTCTGTGCCCCACACTTTAGTTTCAAGGTTCCTCTTGTGGAGCGAGCAGGAAGAAATTTACTTTTTTTTTTTTTTTTAAATAGCAATACAACTTTTCCTTTTTATTTTTTTCTTCTTGTTTTCCCTTGGGATACAAAATGGTGATGCAGGTTTCATGATTTTATATATATATGTGTGTGTGTGTGTGCGTGTGTATAATTTTTACATCCTGTCTTTAAATATTTTTATTAGGTTTTATCTAATATGAAATGCTTCTCCTATCAATTAGGGTACTTAAAAGATTTATTTTCCATCCACATGGTTCTTCATTATTTACAATTCTCTGTGACTTGAGCTTATTTGAAAACTTTATCTCACTTCTCAGACCAACATCCAAGTTGTTTCTATAAATAAAAAGCCTGAGTCACTTAATTTTGCAGACTCCCCTACATGAAGTTAAATGGAATAATCTGAAGTTTTCTGGTATTAATCCATGATTTTATTTTAAATAGTAGTATTACGTTGCCATCTTATTTTAATTTTTTTAACTGTTCCGGGATCACTCTTGAAATGAGCAAGGTTATCATAATAAATGATAACTCTTAAGAATGCTAAGGCTTCTCTAATTTCTGCTTATTTTTATGAACACTGGGGCAGTACTGTTTGGTTTTCCCAACCTTATCATTTCAAACCAGCTGTAGCCGCAACAGGCTATTTGCGATCCTGAGTGATGAAGCCAGGCATCCCGGAGCCTGGCGGGTCTTGACTTGGCCAGGAATGGAGTTATTCTACATTGAGCTTTGCTCTTGATGAAGGATGTTGATGTAAGTCAGAATTCTCTTGGAAAAAAGCATGAAGTAGCATTCCCACTCTGTAAATGTACTTTCTCTTTCAAGGATCTGAGAGTCTGACGAGCGAGCTCGAGTGCGTTAGAGGTGATTTCACCAAAAGGGTTTGTGAAAACGTAAAGTGCAGAGACTGGACTGGGTCTTATCCATGTTGTATTCCCCTCCCTACTCAGCATGGAACTCTGCAATAATAAAAACGCAATTAATGTCTTCTGAGTTGAATTCAAATAGCTACATAATAGCCAATAGAGTATAACAACAACCACAAAATGCTTGGGAAAGAATTAGGGGGACACAACATAGCTTTTAGGGGAAAACAACATTTGCCTATCTCTTCATTCATTCATCCATTCATTAATTTCTTGCTTTGTATCTGAAAGGTTTTAAGGCAATGATGATGAAAGACTTGAAGGAGGTAGCACACGAGCTAGGATCTGCAGAATCGGTAAGATTTGGGGTAAAGAGGTAAGAAAGAAAGGGCAGGGGGAACTGCATTTGAAGAGGCAGAGGCTGCATTTTGAAGGCTGGGCTTGAGTAAGTGTGAGAGATGTCCTTTGGCTGGAGATTGGAGGCCATAGAAGGAAGCAGTGAACAGAGTTTGGAAAAGGAGGCTGAAGCCAGTCACAGCAGCCCTTGTATGTGGTGCCACCCCAGGGAACTGATGATGAGTACAGCACAGTCTACTAGACTCAGTGGTCGGGCAGTCCTAGATGCAAATGCCAGCTCTGGAGACATAATATCACTTTTCTGACTCTTGATGCATTTGTAAAATAGGGTGCTAGTAAAGATGCGAGAGCATCGTGTGGGTTAAAGTTGGGTGCCAAAGACAGTGATGCCAGTCACTGGATGCTCGTTAAGCATGAGTTTCCTGTTGTTCCTGACCCTAAGCAACTCTGATCAATATAATTGTGTTCTTAAATACATACAAGCTGTTTATTAAATACATAAAAGGTGCATGTTAAAAATACATCTTAGATATGTTTCTACATAGCAAAATATTTTATTTAATTTCTTACAACTACAACATGCAGTTGGTTATTCTCAGAGCTTTCTGGTTTTTTCTTGATTAGTGGTATTATGTTTCTTTTCTTAGCAAACTCCTCGCTTTTCTGTTGTTTGTCCTGCACCTGTGATCTTCCAAATTTATCAATCTGATCCATGTATGCTCGCCCATCCCAACGCCTTCTACACAGCCTCCCTGAACATGTACAAACTTTTTCACACATGTCAGTTTCATTTTAAATTGACTACTTATGTCTTCAGATAGAAAAGCTACGGGTACGCTTTCACTACTTAGACGCCTGCAGCTAGAAAAGCTACATGTAAGCATTACTTCCATGAAAATTCAGTGGGCAAAAGGAGAAACTTGTCTTTGTTACATGGGTGCATTCTAACTTACATTTTAGCATTTCACTTTTTCTGAAGAGTGAAACTCAGGCCCAGTACAAAGTTTTATCCACAGTGACAAGTGTAATATTTATTTTTGTATTTCCCTACATTCAATTTATTGCTAAATGGAAGATGCTTATATAATTGGTCACGTGATAATGGCATAAATGTTAAATGCTTTGTAAGTATTTTAACCATTTATATAATCTTAATCAACAGCTGTGACTGTGGTGCTTTTATCAATATTTTGATTATTTTATTTTCAGACACATAGCAAGGCTGAACTTCCCTGCTTCCTAGAAGTTAGTAAAGCCAGAGGATTTGCTCTGGCCGATGAAACATGAGTGGAAATGATGTATGTTGCTTATAGCTGGAAGCCTTTAAGAGTCAGGGAGTACAGTCGTCCTTCAGCATCCACAGAGGATTGGTTCCAGAAACCCCTGCTGATACCAAAATCCATGAATGCTCAAGGTGCTTATATAAAATGGGGTTGTATTTGCATATAAACTATGCATATCCTCCCAAATATTTAAAATCAAGTCTAGATAACCTATAATACCTAATACAATGTAAATGGTATGTAAGTAGTTCTTATCTTATCTTACATTATTTTATTTTATTTATTTATTTGAGACAGAGTCTTACTCTGTCACCCAGGCTGGAGTACAGTGGTGCGATCTCAGCTCATTGCAACCTCCACCTCCCAGGTTCAAGCGATTCTTCTGCCTCAGCCTCCCTGGTAGCTGGGATTACAGGCATGCACCACCACGCCTGGCTCATTTTTGTATTTTTAGTAGAGACAGGGTTTCACCACGTTGGCCAGGCTGGTGTCAAACTCCTGACCTCAGGTGATCTGCAGTCTCGGCCTCCCAAAGTGCTGGGATTACAGGTGTGAGCCACTGTGCCCAGCCTATATTATTTTAAAATTTGTATTATTTCCATTGTTGTTATTATTTTTTAATATTTTCCATCTGTGGTTGGTTGAGTTGGTGGATGTGGAACCCGTAGATACAGAGGGCTGACTGTAATTTGCCAAATCTCCTTCCCCTGGTGAGGTGACTGGTGAAGCTCCAGATGGCAGAAGCTCCAATGGCCTGTGTTATTTTCATGGGTGGGACCCCCAGCCACACCAAAGAGGACATGTAGCTTGAGTGAGGAGTAAACTTGTGTTGTTGTTGTTGCTTAATTTCTTTTGTGAGATATTTATACACTCATATGCAAGGAGATCCTATTACTTTTTATCCAGTTTTCCCCAGTGATAACATCTTGCATAACTATAATACAATAAGCAGAAAGTAGACACTGATAAAATCCACTGACTTTATTCAGATGCCACCAGTTTTACATGTGCTCCTTTGTGCATGTGTGCTTGTGTGTACTTAGTTCCCCGAAATGTTATCACATGTGTGATGAAGAGCAGAGCAGTCCCCGCACAGGATCTCAAGTGCTACCCTTTAGTAGTCACAGTTACCTCTCTCCCTTCCTCCCTCTCTCTGACTCCTGGCAACAACTAATCTGTTCTCCATATCTACGTGTTTGCCATTTCAAGAACAGATCAATAGAATCATACAGTATGTGACCTTGAAATTTTTTATTGTAGTAAAATATATACAACATAAAATTTGCCATTCTAACAATTTTTTTTTTGAGGTGGGGTTTCACTCTTGTTGCCCAGGCTGGAGTGCAATGGCGTGATCTCGGCTCACTGCTACCTCCACCACCCAGGTTTGAGCAATTCTCCTGCCTCAGCCTCGGAAATATCTGAGATTACAGGTGCCTGCCACCACGCCCAGCTAATTTTTTGTATTTTTAGTAGAGACGGGATTTCACTATGTTGGCCAGGCTGGTCTCAAACTCCTGATCTTAGGTGATCTACCTGCCTCAGCCTCCCAAAGTGCTGGGATTACTGGCATGAGCCACCATGCCCGGCCATCATTCTAACCATTTTTAAGCGTATTATTCAGTGGCATCAATTACATTCACAATGTTGTGCAAAAAAATATGTAACCTTTTTTCCACTTGGCACAATTCCCTTGAGATATATTGAAGTTGTTGTGTGTATAGATAGTTCATCCCTTTTTCTTGTTTAGTAGTGTTCCATGGTATAGATACACCACAGTTTGTTTAACCGTCCACCCATTGAAAGACATTTGAGTTGTTTCCAGTTTAGGGCTATTATGAATGGAGCTGCTATGAACATTTATGCACAGAATTTTGCATGAATATAAGTTTTCACTTCCCTGGGATAAATGCCCAAGAGTGCAATTGCTGGGTCGTATGGTAAGCACATGTTTAGTTTAGTAAGAAATTGCCTTGCTGTGCCATTTTACATTCCCAACAGAAGCTTTGTTGTTTGAACCCCAAAATTTTGGGGTTATGTGTTACTGTAGCATAACCTAGCCTGATTAATATATTACTAGATCATGTTCTTTGCAAGGTCAATATCTAATCACATTTAATTTCAGTTATAAAATAAGAGTGCCTTAATGAGATTTTCTTTTATTCATTTACTCATTTACTCGTTTATTCAATGAATGAGTTGTTTATTAAATACATACTATTCTTGGGAACATGCTATGTGCTGAGGATACAATAGTGGCAAAAACACTTTTGATAGAGCTCAGTGTCTACCAGGAAAAGAGGATGAAATGGAGACAAAGAAAGCAGAAGACAAAACAAGGGAAGTGGTGCTACACAGGAGCAGCACACAACACCATGATGGCATTACAGCGGCACCGATGCAGGGGCCAGGTTGGGAAGACAGGGTTTTGGCCAGCAAAGGAGTTTCCTGAGTAGACGATGGCTGAGCTGAAATCTTAAGGTGAGTTAGCTAGGTAGAGGAGGCAGGTGAGGAGGTGAAGGCAGAGGGAGCATCCTAGACAGATGGAATATCTGATAAATGCTTTTTGGGGTCCAAAGTCTGGATTATTCATGAATATAAGGATGAAGGTGGCTGGAGCAGTGAGAACATGCATCGGAGAAGGGTAAGAGGAGACCAGTGACCTGCAAAAATCAGAGTGCCCAGGACCACAGAGGCCACACTGGAGATATGGAGCTTGAGGGTCAGAGCAATAGGAATCTCTGAAGAGTTTAGAGCAATAGGAATCTCTGAAGAATTTTAAGCAATGAGGGTAATGTAGGCATATCTGAGCTTTTAAAATGTCACTCTGGTTATTGTGTGGAGAACAGATGTATGGGAGGCCAGTGTGGATGCGTAGAAATGGCAAGTGTCTGAAATTACAGGATGCCATAAAGACAGAAGGGATATCAGTATGGAATTCTCTCACATCTCCTCTCCTCAAAATGAATCCCACCCTCCAGGCATGTAATATAATAGATAATAAATCTAGAATGTAATATGATAAAAATAAGATGATAATGAACAGGAGATGATCCAGAGAGAGATAAAATTGCCTTACAGAATAGACCTGGGTCTGTTACTAAGTACACTGAGCACGAAAAAAAAAAAAAACATGGAGTCTGGGAGAGGCATGTAAAATAATAGTAGGATCGCAATGAACAACTGATCTTAGGTGGAAGGGATTTAATAGACCCAATACTTATCCTATACACTGTAGAGCACATAATGAGTATTGTGGACCGAATGCTGTGTACCCCCCAGATTCTTACGTTGAAATCTTATGCCCTAATGTGATGTTAAGAGGTGGGGTCTTTGGGAGGTAATTAGGATTAGATGAAGTCATGAGGGTTGAGGCCCTATGAATGAGATTACTGTCCTTATAAGAGTTCCGAGAGAGCTTACTTCCTCCCTTCCATTAGGTGAGGACACAGCAAGAAAGTGCCATATATTAACCAGAAAGTGGGCATGAAATTAAAACTGCCAGTGCCTTGACCTTGGACTTCTCAGCTCCCAGATCTGTCAGAAATAAAGTTATGTTGTTTCAAAGCTATCCAGTTTGTAATTTTAAAAAAAACACACACAAGCTGACTAAGACAATGAGTTGAATATGAAGAAATAGAAAATATGAATGTCTGGATGTGTTTGTGTGGGAAAGGTGGCCTTATGGCCCCCTTATTCAATGAACTTACTTTATCAATTACTTTCTTTTTGGTGTTTCTCATGGAAATGTCAAGGATCAGGTATATTCTCTCTGGGATTCTATGTTATTTCTCCCTCAGAATGCTTAACAAAGCCTAAGCAAGTCTCTTTTTTATCAAAGCTCAGGAAAAATACTGGGATGATAACACCCAGTGCTTGGGTGTCTTAAAGGAAGAAGAAAAAGAAGATGATGCCTGATAAGTTTGCCACCTGCAGCTTGGCACTTCCTCATCCTAAAATTTGGCTGCTAATTTCTGCTGATGCTCATGGAAAATTTCCCAAAGACCCTGCTCCTGAATGAATTGAAAGCCTTAGAGTTGAGTTTGTATTCCTTAACCTGTACCCTGTAAAAGACGGTAGCCAAGTAATGGAACTGTAGTTAATAAAACAGGAGACAGTCTCTCTTCTGGATAGATGGAAGACATTCCTGCTTGCCTCCAAAATAAGCCTCTTTTCCCATCACTGCCCTTGTAGATTTGACAGCTCATGCCCAGCACTCTTCTCAGTAAGCATCGAGAGCAGAAGAAGATAATCACTTGGCGGGAATTGTGCAGACTGCAATTCTCTCTTCAAGGAACAATTTGCCAGGGGAGCTGTCCATGCTGGTCACATTTTGTTAGTTTCTACCCACCAAGCAGCCACTTGTGACAAAGAAGCTCCTGTCCTTCACTGGATTTGGTTTCAGGCAAATGAAATGATGCCTTGCCACTCTCTGGCAGACAGAAGTAGTTTCTCAAGATAGAAATTCAGGCTGTAGAAATGGATTTAGAGGATTTAGGGTGTGGGGTGTGTGTTGGGCTTTTGAGTGTGAGATGGAGCATGAAGGGTGTAAGAATGTGCGGACGCTCAGGGCATTGAAGCCACTTGGAGCTCTGAGACCTGAGTATCTTGATTCTAGGAACATCTGGCATTTCTTACCCACTCATTCAACAATGTTTACTGAGTATCTACAACGTGAGCCAGACACTTTTCCAAACAAAAGAGACAAAAACTGTACCCTCACGTAGCTTGCATTATACAAGGGAAAGAAAGATAACCAAATAGTATAATATACAAGTAACTTTCTACACTATACTAGGAGGTGAGAAACACTATGGAAAAAAGAAAACATAGCACAGAGTGAGTAGAAGAGGGGTGTTGGCAGGTGGGCAAGTGGTGGCATGAGGAAGATGGTTTGAGCAAACCTCATTGAGACTTGGAAGGGTGATGAATTAGCCAAGTAGCATTTGCAGGAAAAACACTGTAGCCAGAGAGAAGTGCTAGAGCCAAGATTCGAAGGTGGGAGCCTGCCTGGCATGTTCACTGAATAGCAAGGAGGACAGGGAGTAATGGGAGGAGTATTAAGACATAAAGTCAGAGGACAAGTGGACCCCAAATCATGCCAGGCCTTGGAAAGAATCTGGCTTTTCCTTGTAGTGAAACTGGGAATCACTGGAGGGTCAAAATCTGATAAAATATGTATCCTGAGGTCAGGCGCGGTGGGTCTTGCCTGTAATCCCAGCATTTTGGGAGGCCAAGGGGTGCAGATCATTTGAGGTCAGGGGTTCAATATCAGCCTGGCCAACATGGTGAAACCCCATCTCCACCAAAATACAAAAATTAGCCGGGTGTGGTGGTGCATGCCTGTAGTCTCAGCTACTGTAGTTTATACAGATTCTGGAATTCTCTCACACCTCCCCTCCTGGAAACAAACACTCCAGCCTGGGCAACAGAGTGACACTCTGTCCCAAAAAATAAATTATATATATACTATGTATTTTGTGTTGTTTTCTTGAGACCATTCCATAGGGCATGAGCAGAAGCAGCACAGAGCTCTATTAGGAGGGTACAGCTCTAACCTAGGAATGAGGTGAGCATGGATTGGACTGGAATTGTAGCCAGGGAAGTGGTGAGAAATGGCTGAATTCTGGATATATTTTGAAGATAAAGTCAGCAGGATTTTTTATGGGTTGGATGTAGGAGAGAAGAAGTAGAATGTAGAAGACTGTAAGGATTTTGGCCTGAGCCGCTGGAATGAGGGCATTGCCATCAATTGAGTTGGGAAAGGCAGCAGGTAGAGCAGCTTTTTCAGAAAGATCAAGAGTAAGTATTGGACATATTGAACTTGTGAAGTCTATTAGACTTCCAGGTGGAGGCAGTGGATATGTAAGTTTGGAGTTTGGGAGAGAAATCTGGTCTCGTGAAATTGGGGGTCGGTGGCATATAGCTGACGTGAGACCATCAAGAGTATAGAGGGAGAAGAGGTGAAGACCAAGGGCTGAGCCCAGGGCACTCCAACATTAAGAGCCAAAGGAGATAACACATGGCAGAACACAGGTTGCATCTGCACAACACAGAGTCAGTGTTCAATGAATATGACCTAGGATGGCTATAATTATTACAGTATTTATTATATCCATAATGACTGCTTGTTTTGTTATGATCTAAATTAGAAAACAATGGTCTCAAATATATTTTTTTCAGGAGTATCAAGAGTGACAATTCAGTTCCCCCAAATTCCTTGCTGTAGCATAAATGGATAATTATTAAAATTAGGAGGAAGGTTAAGATTACCTAGAGTGTTCGCTAACCATTTATCAAATTTTTTAAGTGCAGCAGGCTCTGTGCTGGTCTGAGAAAGGGCACAGAGAAGATTGCTGTCCTCAGGGAGTGTACAGTCTAATGGGGAGACACAGAACTGTGTATTAAGTGTTCTGGATACAAAAAAGTACTTTCAGAATAAAAGAAAATAAAATTTAATTATGGGTTTATGGCTTAGGATAAGGTAAGTGCAGGTGGTTATGGGCAGTTATTCATATGTATAGGTCAGGACATATGTGTGGTCACTTGCTTTTGGAACACATAATCACCTAAGGAATTTCAGGATCAGATGATGGAACTAATGGAAGCTGAATAGGGGTTGTAGAGACTGGGGTGGGAGCACAGGGGCAAGTTCAATGATGCGTCAGACTGAAAAAGTCTGGGAAACAATAGAAAAGAGTTTTCAAAGAAAAGACTCAGGTCCCACCCAACTGTCTTTGATGTTCTGCCAGCTTCCTTCAGAATCCCACACTCATTCACTTTGACCTGAACCTCTGGCTTTCACCAGGATGAGGAAAATACTTTGATCTACTTGAAAACGGGGTCTTGGAAAGGTGGTGAGTTTCCAAGGGGGTTCTTGGCAGAGAGTTCTTGTGGGCTGCCAACCGCAAAGGCAATTTGGGGTCCTGCTGCTATTGGCCCCAGCAGTAGCACCTCGGTGTGGTCTGTATAGACTTGTGCATTATTCTCAAGCCCTGAATCAAAGGGAGAATTTGATATCAGGGTGGAAAGAGGCATTCCCATTGGAAACTCTGATGTCACAGTCAAATGCGCTACCGTTCACAGTTGGGTTCCCCATTTGACAGCTGAGGCTTGAAACAGAATCCTTTTTGAAATCAGAAAAAAAGGAAAACGTTGGGCTGAATTTCGGGAAATGCCCTAATGATGAAATCTGGGAAATGGCAAACGTGTATAACCAGGGAAGTGGTATGCGTCCCAAAGCTTGAGTCATTCAAAACCATGTTGGCGATATCATTGGAAAAAAGTTGGGGGAGAAGGGGACTGTCTTGGTGGAAAATCTGTGAAGTCCCCCCACAGCGTTGTAGTGGCACTTTTCTGAGTATTTGACAGGAACTGGCTTCTAAATATGCCTTGCTTTCCTCTGCATCATGCACTATCTAGAGCGTAAATAAGGCACAGCACAAACTTTCCGTTTCACTCATGTCCCAGGCATCATTCTCTCTTGAAGTATTGAACCGATTCCGAAAAAAAAAAATAGCTTCAAGAACAAAATATGATAAATATGACAGATAAAAATAAAGTATAGTTAGTTACAGATCAATTTTACAAAGTCAGACACATGTATTATCTCATTTAAACCACAGTTCGTCCTCTTGGTGGGCATTCTCCGTTTGTGGGTGAGATCACTGAGATTTAATGAGGTTATGACTGGTCTGAACTTCTGACTTCCAAACCACTCTTGTGGTTATTCCTGCTCCACTCTACTCAGCCTCTCAAGAGAGTTAAGGGAGAAAAATCCCTCCACATTTATAAAAACTTATGAAATCTCATTAAATTATTAAAGGAAAGTCTATAGTTTATTAGAAGGCAAAGGTACACCAACATGAACTCCATCAGCCACCAAAATAATTTTTTTTGTTTGCCTTTAAACCTAATCTTTCTTCCTTGCTCCGGAATCCACATAAGATGAGGTCTTTGTTTGCTCTGAAATGAACATCCTTATAAATCTGTAATTGACACATTTTCCTGACTCTCCTTAGATCAACAATAACCTCTTTCCTCTGGTGCATCTTTAATTTTTCTCCAGTGGATGTTTCCTCTACTCTACAAAACTGTTCAAATCGTTTCTACTCCAAACTCACATTTGTTTCAATGTCCTTACCTTTCTCTCTTACATTCCTTTAACTTCTGAACTTCTTTACAATGAAGCACACACCACATTTCCCCATTATTTTCTCTTTAATGCCTTACAAACTAGCTTCTTCCCTATACTCTCCTGAGATGCTCATGGAAGGTATAATCAAACTAATGACTTCATCTTTGTCTGCTGAGCTGACTACCACAGCCTGTTTGACACATCCATCACTTGGTTTTAGAAACAATAGTAACTGCCTAGTAGTCTTCCATTTTTTTTCCTCTATCCTCTCTCATAAATAGACATTTAATAATGTCCATTTTCCAGCAACATTATTGCTCTTAAAGACCCTTTCAGGACCATTTATCATTCCAAAGGCTGGACTTTCACTTCTAAAGGCATGATCCTCCAGTCTAAGTCTCTTGTCCTAAAAATTCTACTGAAATTTGGATATTTGTCTTTGAAATCCCCAGGAAAAAGGCCAATCTGAAGGATTTACCAGCCACCTTTGATTCAATACAGCCCAAACTGAGACATTTTCCATGACCTGAACTTGGTAACACCATTTCAAAACTCCTGGTCTCCAGGTTCAAATCCTTAAGTCATCCTTGCTCCCTTCTCACTTCTCATGCCCAATAGCCCTATTCACTTCCCTATTCTGCCTCTGAAAGGTACAAGCATTCCTCCTTTTTGCTTGGCACTGTCCTACCCCAGATGCTCACCATTTCTCCCTAAGCTATTGCAACAGCCTCTTGATTGCTGATGATGATAGCAATGGCTAATATTTATAAGACTGTACCATGCTGAGGAACAGTGCTGAGCAGCCTGTGCACATCCACAGTCCCGTGAGTGAACCACTGCTGTGAGCCCTTCTTTCTGGTGGGGAGACTGTGGTCCAGAGGATGAAATGTTTTTCTCAGGTCACACCATGTGCACAAAGTATAGCCATGACTCAAATACATTTCAGAGTCAATGCCTGAGCTTCTATTCCCAAGGCATATTGTCTCCCAATATAAATAACAAAATCCAAATCTTTCAGCCTGACCATCAAAACTCTGCAGAATACGGTCTTCTCCAACCTTCTCAACTTTATCTTCCAGTGTATTCCTTTAGTCTACTCTAGGCTACTACTGTTGCAAAAGATGATCCGTTTATCTACATTGTTTACCTCCTCTTCACATCGACATTTGAGGTTCATCTCAAAACACACATCCTCCAAGAAGACTTCACAGATATTCCCACTCAGAATCAGTCTCTCCCCATGTGCCTTGCATGTAGTTTGTTTCAGCACCGGAGCAATGATTTGCTGCATGGCGTTACTTGAGTGTACATGTATTCATCTCACCTGCTCATGTCTTGAATGCAGGGCCCATGTGTTACACCTCTCTGTTATATTCATGCCCCCACCTCCCCACCATGCCAGTAGTGCCTGGCATGTGACGAGCCTTCAGCAAATTTTGGTAGAACTGAAGAGCAAGCCTGGGTATGGTTGGGGGTTGGATTATTAATAGTGTTTCCAAGTGGGAAGTGAGACTGTCACCCTGGCCAGTCTATTCCTGAGTTACCACAGATCCCAACAGGTCTTTAGGCTTAATCATTCACAGAACACAGCCGGTATTAGGAGCAAGGCTCTCTTCCAATTAATAACTGAAGTCCAGTGTTCAACTTCCACAAAGCATTTACTCTATAATTGCTATTAATTCCTTCAGAAGTAATTTCCACTGTTCGTCAGCTCCCACCACCAACTAAACTTGAGTATCAATGGTGGTAAAAATAACAATGACAAAAGCTAACATTTACCAAACTTTACATTTATAAATCTCCATTTGATCTTCAAAACCACTTAATGCAGTAGATACTACTATCATTCCCTTTTTCTGAATGAAAAGACTGAGATTCAGAGGGGCTGAGGAACTTCCCAAGATCACTAAGCCAATAGGAAGTGATGAAGCCGGATGCAATCTGACACCCACACTCTTAACCACTGAGCCTCACCATCTCTCTAGAGGCCTGAAGTTAATAAATTTCAGTTTCCTCTCCTCTCCCCACATGACCAGAAGACTTGAGACACAGAAGCCTTGGTGCAGTGCTGCTGAGTGTTACCCACCCCCTGCTTTGTTTTTGCTTGCCTGTGCACGGCCAGTTTTACAGCCGGGCTGCTTATGTGAAGATGTCCACTCACATCCTGGTCATCATTAATCCCCTCATTAAGCAACCCATGAGGAAGAAGCAGTGGGAACGGCCGTGGCTCTGCACAGGTTGGGCTCTGTTGGAGATGGGACGTGAAATCTTTGCACGCCACTGGCCATGAGTCATTGGAAGACTGAGCTGTGTCCCAGAGAGGATGACAGGAAACCGCAGGCTCTGGCTTCACTCTTGCGGTGACAGTCTTTGAGAGGCTGGATGACCATGGTGGTTCAGCTGTTCCCCGATGGCTGCCTCCCTACCAGTGCTGGGCTGTGTTTTTCTTGGCCAGTTGGAATGTGGAATGCTTCCTAGCTCAGTCAGTGCTGTGGAAGGAGACAAATCTACTTCCCAAGTCTCCACCCCCCTGCTCCAGCTACTACAACCATTTTGTACAACTCCTTCCTGCTGTTTGGAGACATATTTATGGGCAGTTGGGACACAGGGACTCTTCTCCTTGGCAACAGCTTCCCACCAAGCCAAGCAAACTTTGAAGTGGTCTTGGTTCCTGAGTGAGCAGAACATCTATCGTCCAGCAACATATGCCCTTTTGTTTGGCTCCCAGTTTCATGACCTCTGTGATATAAGATGGGACCTTCAACAACAAGCCCAAACAGGAGTCTCTCATTCTTGTGTTGACAAAACTTCTTTCTTGATTCATTTCTGTCCCACTTCATGCATGGATCACACTCACCATCTGAAAAATTTAGTGTCTGCCTTTTTCATTAAGAAAAAGAAAAGGTTTCATCATGCATGTAGCTGTTAGTATGTACATTGCACTGTGTGATGCCCAGAGAAGGGCAAAACACAGCCCTGATCATCTAGAACCTAGGGGAGACTTAAACAAATATGTGAAAAGCTGGGGAGAATTGCATTACTATAAGAATGGCTGGAGTTTGGCCTTAAACCAAGTCCTGAATACAAGTCTCGTTTCTGCTGCTGAATAACTGGATGTCTCCTTATTCGCATGCATAAAACAGATGAACAAGCACCTCTGCCTCTCAGGGTTGCTTGTGAAGACTAAATGAGACAATGTCCTATCAAGCACTTGTCAGAGTCTCTCACATGTAATTAACACTCCGTACGTGGAAGCTGTGATTATTTCTCATATTTAGGATGTGGGGGTATGTACAGGGCATTGTCTACTTTATAAATGTCTCTTCTTCCAAAATGGGACTGGACAAAGTCAAGACAGAAAACAGTTTCAGATATCCATTCAAAGCAAGGATACGTACTTAGCACTGAAGCAAAATCTTTGCTAAGATATCTGTAGGAATTGGTAAACGTAAATCATTCAGGGGGTCTTTTTAAAACGTGGCCTGAGTTTATCCCCTTTTGGGTCAAAGACAGATGTCAGAAAGCTTCTTCTTTACCCAGCTTTGCAACCTCCCATCTGCCTTCAATTAGGCAAGCGGTCAGCCTCTCCACATTTAGGGTACACCAAGGCAAGGCCCTGAGTTACACTCTTGTCGCAAACCCACTAGGAATGACTTCACAGCTGGACACGGCTTGTCCCGCAGAAATTCCAGACACAACATTGCCCAAAGCATTTAGGCCTTGCAGACCACGACATTATATTTTAACATGTCACTCATAATCCTGATTCTTCCTCTCTCCCTATCTGGAAACTCACGTTTGCCTCTCAGATTGCATCCTCTATGCTTTGAAAACACTGAGTGATAACCACACTGACTCATCTGTTCTGAGAGGAGGCTTGCTCTGGCCAGGCCAATTTGAACTCTGAGCCACAGGCCCTGACTTCTGAACCTTCTCTAATGAGTCTGTTTGGTGCCTTACATATTTTTACCCAAAGATAAGATCTGTTCTCATTTTCTCTAGATCTATTTATGCATCCCTAATAAGCAAGTTGTTATAAAAAAGCAAGTTTAGATGTAGTCTAAACACTTGAATGTGTAGCAGCTGCAAGATTACCTGTTTGAAGTCTGTTGATGAGACTTCTCCCAGGGAGGACATAGCAAAGGGAGAGGCATTCAAATCATGAGAAGAACATAAAGGTGGGGTTTTTGGTTTTAGTTTTGGTTTTATTCCAAGCAAAAAGACTAAGCTCAGAGAGCATAATATCTCCATTCTTCAAGGTCACGGCCAGGCCCAGATGTTTTTTGCTTTGTCCAACATTTGTAGGTTCCTCATTTCTGGCAGTAGGTGCATACAGTATAGACTTGACTTCCTTTGAATTTCCTGCCATTAATAAGGCCCAGGGTCAATATAAAATATGTATTGAATATCTAGGCACATTTTTTCAGGCAGCATTAAAATTCTTCTCTATGGAACATAATGTTTGATGTACTTGGAAAAGGCTACTTTGTTTTATAATATGTACCTCTGAGGAAGTCAAATATTTTTATTCCTTGATTCCTTCCCTCCCTCCCTCCCTTCCTTCCTTCCTTCCTTCTTTCCTTCTACTCTTCTATCCTTTCATCTATTCATTCATTTCTCCATTAACACATTTTTTCATATTTATGTCAAGTATCTACTGTGGGCCAAGCAGTGAGCTAAGTATTAGAGATAAAAATAAATCTAACATCCAACTTGATTTTTAATCTTGTAGGGGAGAGAAAGTTAAACTGGGAAAATGATGTAACCAAAGTATAAGTAAAGTTCACTGGGAGAGTCAATAAAGTTCACTGGGAGACCCATGGGGGAAGAATTTGCTTCTAGAATAATTAGAGCTGGGCTTGAAACTGGCTCTCTCACTAACTAGCTGTGTAACCTTGGGCTTTACTTAACTCCTGTGAGCCTTGGTTTCCTCATCTTAAAATGGGGATTATAGTAGAATCTATTTCATTGGATTGTAGTGAGGATTCAGTGAATGAATGAGATAATCATAAAAAGGGTTCAGTGCAGTACTTGACTTCTCTATGATTAGAATTAGTGATCCTGTCTAGGAAAACCTTACAGAAGAGGTAACATTGGTCTTAATCCTGAAGAATGAGTAGGGACTTGAAAAGGGGGAAGAACATTGCAAGTAGAGGGAAAACCATGTCTAGGCCTGGAGTCATGCATATGTGTGACGCGTTAGACAGCAGATGGTCAGTGTGGTCAGACAGGGGGGATGTGTGGGATGGGAGTTGAGACTGGACAAGTAGGACAGCTGGAAAAGGACTATGTATTCCATGGTGAACTACATGCTTCAGACAGGAAACAATGGAACGTAGCATGGTAGTTCTCACTCCAGAAACCAGAGACTGAATCCTGGAAGGAGAGAGACGGATAAGAAGCAGTTTCTTAGCTGTCCATCGGCCTCCTAAGGTTCGCATAGAGCTTTCAGCTCTGTTGTCCATCCAGCAACCCTAAGATATTTTCCAGTTTAGGCTAAGGTATTTGGCAAAAGATTCAGGAGACCTCCTGCCTTCCTCTTCTTCTGCCACTGGCACACCCTCATGGTCCACTCTGATGGTGAAGGGCTGGGAACTGGGAATTCTTGGGTCTCCTCATTCATCATCATGGCTGAGTCTAATGGGATAATGGTTGAACAAGAGGGTCTTCAAGGTTACCCCCAGTTCTGAGTCATGATTCCAAGTTACAGGGATTCACTTAACCTCATAAGTAATGGGACCAAGGTCATACAGCCAGGGAGTAGCAGAACCAGGATTTGAGCCTAAGCTGCCTAGCTCTAGACTCTGTACTCTTAGTTTTTGCCTTACACTGTCTCTATTCTGTGTTCAACCATTTTGCCCAGGCCAATGATCACATTTCCCTACTTTCTGTTGTTCTCAAGTTTAGACTTAGAATTTAACTTGGGAGCAAGTGGGTTTTGTGGTCTGTTTAATTAAAATTCTAGAACACAGAGTTCTCAGCAGAGGTCTTGCTCTGGAAAGCATCCTGGGGGCTGAACCTTATGCAAGGCATGGGAACACTTGCAACAAATTTTTCCCTGTACTGGCTGGCCTTTAGGAATGGGGCTCCTGGAGAGGAACTTGATTGGCCTCACTGCTCCTCTTGCCACATGTGGGGTGGCCAGATTCCATTATTTTGCAGCACAGGTGAGGATGAGGAAGTGTGCATGTGTGTGTATGTCTTGTGTTGTGTTTGGAGGATTGTCCATAATGGAAGTGCATAAACATCAATCAAGGCTTCCTTTTCTTTTTGGGTGTTCAAAGTGTGGAGGTGATATATCCTGTTTTAAATTGTGAATGGTATTTTCAAATACTTTAAAACAACGCTTATTATCAAAGGGCAGAAGAGATGTGCTTAAAGGTAATAACACCTTATTGGCTTAGAGGCACCTTGCTGGCTTTAAAATGCTTTCTTGGCCTGGAGTGTAAATGTTATTGGCTTTGAACTCACTCCCAAATTATACAAAGCTTTTGTCCCTCTCTTGACTGCCAAATGTTTGAGCCTCACTTCAGCAGTGTCTTGCTGAGAGGCCACACTGCCATAGACCCTCAGACAGCTGTAAAATCTGACAGCCTGAGTGAGGGAATCCAAATCTGTTTCTTACTGAGTAGCCAAGATGTCTGGGTAACTCCACAGCCAGCTGTAGATCACTTTTACGGACAGCAAGGGATGTGTCATCTCAGTAGCATCTGCACAAAGTATCTTCTTGAATGATTCAAGGCTGAGGAAGGGCCAGGTGTGGCTGTACATTTTTGTAAAACCCCTCACATGTGAACAAAGTCCACTGCTCAGCACATCCTGCGCTTTTCCAGCATCTCTTAGATAGTGAATTTGGTACCTCTTGATCTTTGAAATTCAGGAATCAACTTAAAAGGTAACTTTCTGGTGCTAAAGCACATCTCTCTCCTTCTAATGCCGAATTCACTTCATTATCCAAGCCCTTTGGTCTCTGACTTACAGTAAATAATTATCCACAGCTGTTGCAAGTTGGTTTATCCTCCAATAAAGGTCAGGATGACTGACTAGACATCAGAGGAAAAACTTCTAAAATTTGGTGTTTAGACTAACTTACATCTATGTTTATCTCTTTTGTGTTTGTTGTAACTAAATAGGCAAGTGCGGTTTGTGGTTAAAGCATGACCAGGCAACCTGGATGTCATGGTTTTCTCTCTAGTTCTTTAATTTTGATGCATGTGGAATTCTCTCCTCCTTTGATGCCTCAATTTCCCCAGCTGTCACACATAGATCAGCATTCAAGGGTTCCTCTCATAGACTTCCTCAGGGGTGATGGGGAGAGTAATGGGGATCTGCTTGTCCATACTCTAAAAAACCAAATACTAGAAACCAATTCTCTTTATAAGACCCAGGGAAGGCCAATCCACCTCCATTGCTTGACAGACTTCACCTAAAGCTGAAATAGTCACAAACTAAAGTTTGCTGGACCATACAATGAAGCTGCAAGTACTCCCCAGGGGAGTTTACCTTCAACACCAGGAGGCCAAAGAAACAAAAAGGCCCCATGTCCCAGCAGGAAATGGGACACACTGGTGCATTTCCATTCACCAGGAGAACTAGAAGGAGAGGGAAAGCTTCTGCCACGCACATTTCCAGATGGGATTTGTGGGCTTGGCTCATGGTGGGGCCCACACAAGCTCTCCAGCTGTGTCCTGGGATCTCTAGGAAGAGGCCTAACAGCAGGATGAGGCAGGAGACGTACTTCCAGGGATAAAAATTTATTAGGATAAAACCTAATGCAAACACAATTTTCTCTGGAAACACCAACAAGAGGAGCAAAAGAATAAGCAAAGACGATTCCAAAGAAAATGAAAGCGATTGCGATTAATGGTTGGGGAGGAAGGGAGGAAACTATAGGCCAAGAACAAAGAACAAGAAACCTCTGAAGCTTGCTACAAAGGGAGCTCTTGACCCCCTAGTTGAAGTCATTATTATTTCATGCCTACTAGGGCTGCCAAACGGGCCTCTCTGAACTTGAGCTCTGCTTTTTTGAATAATACACTCCCATCATCATGTTGATTAGAGTACAGACTAGGAGCATGGTATAAGGTAGAACCTTTTGGGATCAGACAGACCTGGAGCTGTATGAATTATTTAACCTCACTGTGCCACAATTTCCTTGTCTGTACAATGGGGATATGATACTACCTGCCTCAAATGCAATCATGCTTGTGAGATACTTAACACACTTATCCCTCAATAAACGATATTATTACTTCTCTTAGCACTATACTTCTTTCACACCACTTCCCTGCTTAAAACCCTTTCATGACTCCTCATAGCCCATGGCATGCATAAAGGGTGAGCAATTTTTTACAGTCAATGGCTCCACCTTGCTTTCTGGACCAGAGCTGTGCAATAGAACTCTCCACAACAATGGAAATGTTTTCTATCTGTGCTTTCCACTCTGGCAGCTATCAAGTCCAGGTAGCTATAAAAAGCAGATAATATAATTGACGAACAGATATTTCAATTGTATTGAATTTTAATTCATTGAAATTTAAATAGCCACGTGTGGTAAGTGGCTGTTATATTGGACAGCATAAGTCTTAGACTTTTATATCTGCTTCAGAAAGCCTCCACTCTAGCCAAATGGAGTTTTTCACTTCTTGTTTTTTTGCCTCTGAGTCTTCATGCCTGCAGAGCGCTGCATATGGCTGAGTGGTTTGTACACTGGAAAAAAAAAAAAAAGAAAGAAAAAAAGAGTGGTGAGGGTGGCCCAGAGAGCCAGAAAGTGGAAGCTGAAATTAAGCCAGCTCTTGCAGGAAGGACAAGGCATTTTTTTTTCTAATTCACCCACCCAGAAGGGAACCTTGCTCTAAGGTGCCTTTAGGTTGGCAGTGTGCCACTGCACCACTCCTCCTTCTTATCCCCTCTCTGGATGAAGCCAGCTTGCCTTTTGGGACTAGCCCAAACTCCTGCTTGCTTACAAAGCTTCTCCTTCCTCTGACCTTCCAGAACTTTCTTTCCTCTGTGAGACGTGGCAGAGGCCAGTAGTTAAGAGTTCAGTATGTGAAGCCACGTGCCTAGCTGGAATCCCAGCTCTCTCACTTACTTGGTGTGTAACCTTGGACATCTTTCATCTCTCTAAGCCTCAGTGCTCTCAACTATAAAATGGGAATGACAACAATAGTGTTTCTCTCATAGAAAGGAACTAAAGAGTTCTAATAAGTAAATGAAAATATGGTTAGGTTCATAGCATGGTGTCTGGCACAAAGTGAGCATGGATTGCATGTTTATATACTCATTCTTTCTTTCAATAAATATTTACTGAGCATCTACCATATGCCAGATGCTTTGTCAAGCTCTGGAGATCCAATAGTGACTAAACATGGATAAGATCCCTCTCTATCTGGAGGTGTATCTTAAATGATGATTCAAACTGCAGAGCTGCAGCTGGGACAAGTCCAAAGGAAAGATCCTTAGTGCTATGAGAGCCTGTTGTAGGTTTTATCTGACACAAGGAGGTCAAAGAAGGCTTTGCTGAGGATGGCATGTTTGAAGTGAGAATGGAAGGAAGATAAATAGGTGTTGACTAATTGAAGAGAAGCAAAAAGGGTGTTTCAGACAGAGGGAACAGCATATGAAAAGGCCTTTGCTTGGTGGGGCTGGAAATTTCCCAAAAGGAAAGCAACAGAAAGAATTGGACGGGGCATGGCATAAGACCAGGGTGCAGCAGTTGGAGGAACGCCCCAGGCAGAATCTTGTAGGCACGCAAGAAAGAGCAGAGGAATGACATGGTCTGCGTTGCTTCTCCACAAAATCTCTCTAGTTTCAGTGTGAAGAATCAATCAGACAGTAGACAGGGTGGAAGCAGATGTGGAAGTCACTGCAGCTCTCCAGGCAAAAGATGATGGTGGAGGAAGAGACCAAAAAAATAAGTCTGGATTTGAAAGTAATATGTTCCTCTCAGCCAAGAATTAATGACATGCTATTTTTGATGGCTAACACAGTTTTGTATTTCTATTTATTCAAGTCTCTTATCACCATCTGAAATGCCCTGCCCTGGTGCCCCAAGTAGAGAATAAGATCACTGTAGGCAAGGGTTGTTTTCATGTTTCTTTGTAAAACTTGCATAAGCAAAGCAGACCATGCTGTTCCTCTTCTCTTTCTTCCGTGCCTACACCCTGCTTATAGTAACTGCAAAAGGAATAATTGCTAACCCATTTTCTAAATTTCATGAACCAGTGAGAAGGACGATAGTATGAATGGATGAAGACATGACAGATTGTGGAGTACATAATAATGGAAACCTCTTTTTCTCTTTGTTGCCAGGGAAACCAGGGCAAAAACTAATAAGGGGAAAGAAAAAGACTCACAGCATCACTAGAAAAGGAGGAAAACTTCTTTTCCAGGTGGGCAAATCTTACCTGAAGGAGGTGAGCAAAGCAAGCCTAACAGTACTCACCTCCCGGGGTGTGTATACATACAATGAAAGACAGGATCTAACACTAATCTTCATGCATGTATTCTACATGCAAAAGTTGCTATTATTGTTGATAGAAACAACACAAAATAACTAACTGAGCTCTTTCTTCCTTATTCTCTTCTCAACTTCAGACTTTCACCTTAGCTTTTTGTTTTCAGGAGAAAGCAACAAAAATTCCAACATAAGGTAACCAGAAGGAAATTGCTCTGTCAAACAACAAGAGTGAAATCTGGTCCAGCATCCTGGTCTTCTCCAGGAATGTCCAGGAGCTCAACTATGTCATCAAGAATAAGATTGTTTTCTGCTCTCTGTTTTGCACAGGACTAGGTTCAAATCCAAAATGGTTCCCCTCAAGGTCATAAGGTAAATGGGGCAGCCCAGGCAGGATCTTGGCATGGAAGGGAAAAGCCCTAGAGCAGGAATAGGGTGACATCCCTTGTCTTTCCCCAGAGAAAAAAAAAATGAAAAACTTCTTCCCATGCCATGGACTTAAAACTCATCCCCTTCAATCTGATTGGGCCAACAGAGGTCACATTGCATCTTCCCAGACCAATCATAGTCTCCATGAAAAAATGCCATGTTCTGATTAGCTTAGACTAAGAGTTACCACTGGGATTGAGGATACAGAGGTTTCCTGAACAAAATTGGGTGCATTCAGAAGTAGAAAAGGTAATCAAGTATGCCCTTATAGTAGTGAGCTACTTTCTAGAAAAATGAGATGCCTTATAACTCACCCAAGTTCCACTTCCTTCATCCATCCATTCACTCACTCACTCAGGGAATATTTATTGGGTGCTGATTCTGTGCCAGGGACCAGGCAAGCTTATTCAGGCACCTCAAGAATTTTTCAAATACCTCTGCACATATTTTTCATTCACTGGCCACATATGGAGGCAAGTAGCCATATAAATAGACAGATGTACTCATGTGGCACATTTTCAAAAATCCATGCTCCTAACACTCAGTTCTCACATTCAGATCTTCATGAATCTGGATTCCACTGGGACCAGGTCACGATATCATTTTGGGCCATTGTCAAGGAGGATTTACGATGGTTGTTTGCATGACCCAACCATATGCTGTGGCTGGGGAAATACTCTGGTTAGCCTGCTTTGACGTATGTATTGATGACAAAGAAAGTTACACCACACCACAGGAAAAAAACAACATGAAAACACTCCCAAAACTGTCCGTAAGCTCCCTGTAGAAATAATGACCTTCCTGGTAAAATCAAGAGATGATTAAAAGTAATTAATGGATACTTCTCAAAAAAGACATAACAATCAGAGGATCTGGAAGCCAGCTGTTGTAACATTTCTTGAGAACAAGGTGCATTTTATTGGCTTCATGAAATGCATGCCTTCGGCCCCACAGCAGAAGGCCAGGAAACGCAGATCTGACCCAGGGATAATGCCAGTTTTCTGTTCTTATATCCTTTCAGCACAGAGCTCAAGTCTTAGAAAACAAGGGGCAATTTTCTGAACTGACTTGATGTTTTCTTGTGTGTGACCTGACAAATGTGAGTGCCTTACTTGATGATCTGAGGGAAGAGGCCCCTTATCTTCACAGATAGAGCAATCACTCAATTCTAGAATGAAGCCAGGGAAAGAAGGAAGACAACAATCCATTGAGCCTTGGTTTCCTCGTCTGTAAAGTAGAATACTACTATCTATACTGCACAGGTAGATATGAAGATTAAATAAAATACTGAACATACAGAATACTAGCAAGGGCAGGGAGTGGGGAGAGGGGTTGATCACAAAGCAGCAGCTTGAGGGAAGTTTTTTGAGTGATGAAACTATTCTCTATTGTGGTAATGGGGGTGGTTATATAGCTGCATGCATTTTCAGAGATCATAGATGTCTACATTGAAAAGAGTGAATTTTAATTTATACAAGTGAAAAAGTAAATAAGATGCCCTAACACGTACTTTTAAATTAATAAATCCCTAATGGGAAGCTAAGTGTTCATAATTTTTAAAAAATTACAGTGCCTAGCTTCAAAGATATAATAGTTTTGGGGGACAGATGTATAAAATGTCAGCTTTCTCACCATTTCCGTGAAAGGTCTCTTCATATACACTCAGCCCTCTTGACTGCAGACTTGTCTTGCTCCTGCTCCCAGGCTGTACAGATTTGCCTTGTCCCCTCCTCACATGCTGTTCCCATTGCCTGGCACAATTGTCTCTGCTATCCCCTTCATTTGGTTAGTCCTGACTTGCTTCTTATATCTCAGTTTAGCCACTTCCTCTTGGAAGCCTTCCTGGAGACCTCCTCCCCAGGCTCAGGTTCCTGCCTCTCTTCTGTGCTCCTCAGCACCTCCCACCTGGGACTCTGCTTACCTGCCTGGCATCTCCATAGATTGTGAGGTGGTGAGGGTGAGGAGCTAAAGTCTTGTTTGCTGTTGTATCCCAGCATCCAGGACAGTGCAGGGGCCATATGAGGGAGTAGAGAAATGTCTATTAGGTGGATGGATGTGTGGGCAGGTGAATGAAGGCTGGAGAGGTTATAAGTGAGGAACAGATAAGGCCCGCTTTGAGATCTCAACTTAATCAGGATTCTTTACCTTGACAAGGAACAGGAGCCGACTTGAACAAGCTTAAGCAAAATAGAAGATTTACTGACGGGATATTGAAAGAGTTCTGGAACTCATCATCAATGTGTTACATAAGAACCTGGAACCATAAACTAGATCGCCACTGGAAACCCAAGTGAATTGTGAATTGTTTTCTCCATCTCTAATTTTCATTTTTTCCCCTGCAGATCACCTTCATCATTCTCTCTGTCCCAATTTTGTTCTCTCTTTCCCACGTGTACATTTTGGAAAAAGATCACCCAACAAATAGTTGTCTTCTCTTCCGTGAAGGAAAATAGCCCAGACTACCTGGCTGTTTGTAAACTCCAATGCCCAAATCCTGGAAGGCAGAATTTGATTGCTTCACTTTGGGTTGGGTCTCTGCCTGCCCATCAGTCAACTCTGGTCAGGGTATGGGGTCCCACAGCACACACATGGCTGCCACAGTTAACCCACATCTTAGAGAAGTAGTGTTGTTTTGGGGTTGAGCAGACACTCTAATTAGTGATCACTGCTTTCACACACAAACTCATTAAGGTAATCCCCCTCAGGGTCATCTGGGGGTGCCCATGCCCTTGAATGTGGGCAAGACCTGTAATTTTTTTTTCTTTTTTGAGATGGAGTCTTGCTCTATTGCCCAGGCTGGAGTGCAGTGGCACAATCTCAGTTCACTGCAACCTCTGCCTCCCTGGTTCAAGCAATTCCCCTGCCTCAGCCTCCCAAGTAGCTGGGATTACAGGTGCATGCCACCACGCCCGGATTTTTTTTTTGTATTTCTAGTATAGATGGGGTTTTACCTTGTTGGCCAGACTGGTCTCGAACTCCTGAACTCAGGCAATCTGCCCGCCTTGGCCTCCCAAAATGCTGGGATTACAGGCATGAGCCACTGTGCCCAGCTCTGTGATTTTCTTTTAATCAAAAGAGCATGAAAAAGGGGACAAAATGTATGTGATTACATGTGTATGATTATATAATATAAGATTGTAGCACCAGTCTTGCTGGGGTCTCTCCCCAGCTTGCTTGCTTTGATGTGCCATGTGATCATGTTGGAAGACCCATGGCAAGGAACTGAGGGTGGCATCTGGTCAACAGCCATAAAAAATGGAAGTTCTCAGTTCTACAGCTTCAAGAAACTAAATTCTCTCAACAACCTCAATTAGTTAGAAAACAGATTCTTCCCCAGTCAAGACTCAGATGAGACCATAGCCCCAGCCAACTCCTTGATTGCAGTTTTATGAGACTCTAGGCAGAGGACCCAGTTAAGTAGTTTCTGGACTTCTGACTTACAGAAATTGTGAGATAATAAATGTGTGCTGCTTTGAGTGGCTAAGTTTGTGGTAATACTGTTACACAGCAATAGAAAACTAATAAAATTCCACAATACTTTTCAACTAAAAATACTCTGAGAAGATTCACAGGTTCTCAGTAAAACCTATATGGCAACTTCTGAATCAAGGTCACACTGTTCTTGGTAGTCAAAGGAAAGTATGGTAGCTATACCCAACAGTAAGTTGAAGGGGTGTCCGAAGCCCTAGGCAGGGAGTCTCCACTTATACAGTTTAGGAGAGTTAGCTTTGATCCTCCAGCTGCTGCCAGGATGCTAATATATTCTGTCGAGAAACTTGCTCTCAGGAGATCTAGAGGTGAGCTCATCTGGGGGCTTTAAGGTATCATATTTAAAGTGTTGACCTCAGGAATTCAAAAGAGTAGTGAGCCCAGAGGCAGCAAGTGAGTGGCTCAGAGAGGAATGTGAGAAGAGGAGGTGAGGAAGGGCAAGCAGACATCTAGAACTGTGTCTACAGTGTAGCTTTGCTCTACCTGAACTAATTATGCCCCTAAAGATAATGAACTTTGGTGCTGCTAAGTTGGGTGCAGGGTAATGGGTCCTCATCTCTCATCCTCAACTTTAGTTACCATAGGTGGCTAGTACACCAGTCATGAAAGACACCTGGCTTCTCCTTCATGGGTAGGGAGCTTTGGCAATGCTGGAAACATCCACACCATTGTTCCAGACTTTACTGATAAAAGTTGCCTGTGATGTTGGTCAAAAATCCAGATTTCTGGACATTTCATCTAGAATTTCTGCTTCAGTATTGCTAGGTTGATCCCAGGAATCAGTTTTTTCACCATCAGGGAAGTTTGGGAAACTGCTGTACATTAGTGTTTGTAGAATCTGTCCCCTGTGATTGTAATAGTTCTTGCCAATGTTAGAGAGGCCACGGCATGGTGGTCTAAGATTGGAAAGTGATTCATAACTGCATACTCTGCACTGAAGACTCTGAGACTAGAAAAAGAACCCACTGATGCCCAAGCAATCATGTGGCTGGGCTCTCCAAGACTGGAACAACCTTGAAATCTTATTTGCTTTAGGGTCATGAGCAAGGACAGGCAGAACTTGACAGTCTCTCTCAAACAAATGGGCCAGCAAGGTTCCTGGCAAACAGGTGTTCCATACCCCATAAAACCACCCACATGGTTGTTTGGTCTCCAAGGAGCATGACTTGCACAAATACAATCAGTGAGCCAAAAGTAATAATAGAGGAATAGAGTTCTTTTACTCCTGTATTTTGACAACAAGAAAGAAAATGTAGATCCTTGTAATACTTACTTCAATCTTATTGTCTTATACCTTCCCTAAACCCTGAAGTTACACTGGAACCACCCCAGCCCCCAACACATACACTCACACACACAGCACGCATTCACAAAACACACACATGCATGTATACCCAACATACACACCCTACATGCACACATTTGCATGCCCTTGCTGTGTTCTGAAGATGGCACTTTGCTTTCCCCCCTCCTTTTTCACTTGATGTTTTATTGTGGAGATTGACCTAGTTTTTCCCTCCCTCTATGTCAGATTCAGTCATCCTGCCGATGGTGGCTAAGAGATAGAAATGGAGGCGGTACCCATAGGATTCTCTCTACTAGGCTAGGGGAAAAGATGAGCCTGGGAATACTCCTCAATCCATTTATCCTATTGCATGAGTATTATTACAGGCAGGTGAGAAATCTGCCTGCTTAAAGACAGAATTTTCTGATCCCTTGGAGAAAAGAAAAGTAAAACTGTTCTTCTTCTTTCCATTAGACTGTGAGCTCCACAGTAGGTGGCCCTGGGCCCTGTGATCTGCACCTCACTAGGACTTAAACCTTGCCTCATACTTAGCACAAAATCTCCTAGAAGGAGTTATTTATTGGGTAGTTACTATGTACAGCTAAGTAATTTATATGTATTAATTAAATTTTGCTTCAATCCATATCATTGCAGAGTATAAGTTCTAACATAATACTAAGAGCACTCTTAAATAGTTACCTAGTTCTTACAAGCACTGTTCTGAGTTAACAAATATTACCTCATTTGATCCTCACAGAAACACCATGAGGCAGATCCCATTATTATCCCTGATTTACAGTGGGACAAGCCCAGAGAGGCTCTGTTGCTTGGCACGTTTGCAGCCTGTAAGTGATGGGAGCTTGCGGGGATCCAATCCAGCTCACAGTCCCTGGCCTCAGCTAATGTTAGCCTGTCTCTCATGGTGTTGTGTGTCAGAACACATTCCTTGGATCTAGACATTTTGACCTGACATTTGACTCTGCATTTCTAGCTATATGAGCTGAGGCCACTTACTTAACTCATTCAAACCTTAGTTTCCTCAACTTGGCCGGGTGTGGTGGCTCACGCCTGTAATCCCAGCACTCTGAGAGGCCAAGGCAAGTGGATTGCTTGAGGTCAGGAGTTCAAGACCTGCCTGGCCAACATGGTGAAACCCCATCTCTCGACTAAAATACAAAAATTAGCTGGGTGTGGTGGCACGTGCCTGAAGTCTCAGCTACTTGGGAGGCTGAGGCACAAGAATAGCTTGAACCCGGGAGGTGGAGGTTGCAGTGAGCCTAGATTGTGCCACTGCACTCCAACCTGGGTGACAGAGCAAGACTCCATCTCAAAAACAAAACAAAACAAAAAACAAACAAAAAAACACCAAACCTTTGTTTCTTCAACTGGACAAGAAGCTAATTGTGATTCTAAATTCAAAAGTTGCTGTGATGACTAAGTTAATACATCTTTCTAGAATAATCCCTGGCATGAATTAAATCTTCATGAATATAGCTATTACTATTATCACCTTTTTGCAGATGAGAAAACAGGACCAGAGAGGTTAGTTCACTTGCCCAAGGTCACACAGCTCATCAGTGGTAGATATAAAGTGGAAATCCAGGTTGGTCTGTCTTTTCTCCTGTGGACGAGAGGCAGTCTAACACACATTGTCACTATATTTTTCTTGAGCTCCAGACTGTGAAAGCACAGTAAATTTTTTTTCATAGTTCATTTCTTGTAAGCAACTACCACTCCTGGGTAGATCTAGCTCCCAAGGACACTGGACAGTCAAGGAAGTATATTTCCAAATCTGCAAATCATCAACAGAATTAAATCTAAATGTCACATTACATCCTGTCTGATATTTGGTCTTCCCTAAACAGACATAAAACTAAAATCTTTTTGGACTGCTTTGCCATTTTCCAAAGCATTTCCCAGACTCTTTCTTCTATCCTGCCTTCAAAGTCCTGCATTAGCCCCTCTCCCTCAAGGGCAGCTTGGCATGGGCTATGGTTCAACACATGTGGTCTTCAGTCTACTTTTGCGAGACGGGTTTCCTCAGGCATTCTCTGCAACATATGAAGCTCCAGAGGGCTGAAACTCAAGTGCAGGAAGCCAAGGCTCTGAGGGGCACGTGCAGCTCATGAAGTAGGTGGCTGACGCGAGCAAAGGTATGTCCACCCTGCCTCACAAACTCCAGACTGCACAACTAGGAACTGGAAGGAGATAAACTGAGCCCAAATGAAAGGAGCCCTTTATTGAATTTAGTGGAGTAAATTAATCTAATCTTACCTCCCCTAAAAGTGAGATGGATTAAATTCTCAATTGCTTCAAATTAATCTCTAAATTGCTTCAAGAACATATTTTACAAATAAGAAATTCATGGTGCATTACACAGAAAGCAAGAGATGTTAAAAAAATCAAACTGACATTTTTGTATATCTTTGATTTTTTTGTTGATGTCTGTCTTAATCTGCTGCTATAACAGAATACATGAGACTGGGTAATTTATAAAGAAAATAAATGTACTCGGCTCATGGTTCTGGAGGCTGAGAAGTCCAAGATCAAGGGGCCTTATCTGATGAGGGCCTTCTTGCTGTGTCATCCCATGGCAGATGGGCAAAGAGAGGGTGAGAGAGAAGGGGCCAAACTCATCCTTTGATCAGGAGCTTACTCCCACAATAATTAACCCACTCCCATGAAAATGACAATTTATTCACAAAGGCAGAGCCCTCATGACCTAATCACCTCTTAGTGGTCTCACCTCTCAGCACTGTTACATTAGGGATTAAATTTCCAACACATGAATTTTGGGGGACACATTCAAACCATAGTAATATCAGAAAAAATGGCCATAGTTTCCAACAAAGTTATCTGACATTATTTTGGTAAAAGTTTTCTGGCTCAGAGAATTGTTTTTTCCATTGAGTAAAATTTCAGTGACACTCTATTTGCATAAAATTATTCATAAATACCATCTGTTTATCAATTAAAATGAAAAATACTGTTGTTACTAGACTAGAGTATTTGATTTTGATAAGACATGTAATGTATACACTGTCTAGAGGCTAGGAATATATCTATGTGATTTCTGCACTCAGAAATCAGGGCCATAATAAAGAAGATCACCTTGGCAAGCTCCACAGTATGGTTTTTATTAGTATTTCCTATGTCTGTGGTATAGAAGGAAAATACACCTATGCCTACAAATCGAATCGCATTGACCTAAAATATTGCTTGCTTATTAAAAAGTCCAAATTAAAACAAAACAAATTGAATTTACAGACAATTTTCTCAGTCACAGATCGATTCTGCCTTATTTTTCTTAGTTGATGTGTGTTTTAACAAACCATTTAAAATTCCTAACACTATTAAGATGTCTTTTTACTTGCCTGTGACATTACCTGGGAGAATTCAGCTACATGAACATGAAGCTCTAATATTTTATAATTCAAGAATCCAAAAACAATTTTTTTTCCTAAAAACAACCAAAAAGGGCATATTTTAAGAATAAATAAATAAAAATATAAGTGCATCATTGGGATATTTTATGTTAAAGCTAGCCATGGCAGATCTTTCCGTGATGTTAATAATTGGTTTCTGATATATCTTGTGTGTGTGTTTTTTTTAACTCATTTTCTTGTATCTAAAATAAACTTATTTAAGACACAAATGTCCTGCTTAAGCTTAGGCACTTTGGGTGTTTTGAGTCAAACGTTGCATTATCAAATATTATTTCTCTACATCTCTGATAGTTCAATATATTTTTTAAATTACCTTCCTTGTCTCAGAGAGAAAACTCTTTCTCCTTACATTCCAACAATTGTTCTGTGAAAGCTCAGTGTTCACTGGAGACAGGATAAGGGTTTCTGATAGATCGACCTGGCTTGTACCCTGCAGTGCAGGCTCTTGCCTGTCTGCTGGGACCTAGGGCCGGTAGAGCTGTAACTGCACAGAGAAGACTGCCTGCTTCTTATAGGCTGGTTTTCGCTGTCTGGAAGAGTTTGGCTCTGCTCTGCATCTTCTGCCTCACCTGGAATCCTACGTGTATCCTATGCCGTTCCTATGAAACCAATTTAGAACACCAAACATACCACCCACAGTTTAACCCTTTTTGGCACTCTCAGAAGCCCAAGCACAGAGTTCAGAGAAATGTGAGCACCTGTATGAAGAGAAGATGGGTGCAAAGGAATGAGTGGGGGTTCCTCTTCACCATCCCTAAAACTGTGGCAGTATTTAGCAGCATCGTTGATGAGGCTGGTCTCAGAACTGTGCAAACATCTGCCCTGCCTGGCCTCTCAATGAAAAAGCTTCTACCTCTTAACAGGTATTTCCACCAACTCGCTGGCCACCTCCCTGTTACAGGTTAGTAAACTGATCAAGCCTTTTATTTGAAAACATGAGGAGACACCTCCTTAGTTAAATAATAAAGAAAATTCAAGATACCAAACACATGCCGAGGAATGAAATAGCTACATCAGCATAACAGATTCTGAGGCAGCATTAGATTCTTTCTGGGCATGTACGCAGTTTCAGTTGAGTGTTCGTTTTCCCTGCGACTCAATTTTCCATCCTGAGTTAAATGTTTAAAGGTAGAAGACAGACAAAGTTGATTTCCCAAGGTTGCTTCCAGCTTCTAGATCTTGGTGCCTAGAGTTTAAATTATTTTGTTCTTAAAGTGGAACAGCTTATTTCTAAAACATTAAATGTATGATACAGCAGAAGAGTTAATAGTCCTTGAATTTATTACCTCCTTCCCCCTTTCAAGAAATATCTGACATTCTCTTCCAGAGCAGGGGTAATAACCTCATTCCTCTCAGGATCCACAGTGCTAGGCTTAAAGTAGGGGTCTAGCATATTCTGAACTGACTTGAAATCACACATTTGGATTGCTTAATAGTTAAGTTCCTACAAACATTAGGCATCCAAAGAGGGCTGAGGATACATCTTCGAAACAGATTATTTTTAAACGACGTGGATCTATGCATCCTGATGCAGATAGATCTCCAAGAGATCTTGAGGAAAAGAAAGTGTGGAACAATACTTTCTTCATATGATTCAGATTATGTTGTTTAAAAGAGAAGCAACCCCAAACTATGTGTTTCTTTAGGTCTGTATCTCTGGATGCAGATGTATTAGAAAAGCAGCAACAACAGGAATTCTATCCAACGCACTGACGGCAGCCTCTAGGAGAGGATGGACTTGGAACTTCATCTGACCTTTGTATTTTTAACAACCAAAACTTATTAATTCAGGACTTGCGTTCCTAAAAGTAAGCAAAACGAAAAAAGGAGGTATAACAAATTTCTTATCACCAAGAGAATTCAGAAAAAATCAGCAGATAGGTCAATGTTGCATAGTTTATGAAAGCAAGGTGGAAATGCATAAAATCAGAGTGCCGTGGAAAGGATAATGTTGGGGCATTTTTCAAATGCATCTTGTTCGAATGTACTCTGAAAGGTGGTATAAATTAGCAGAAAGTCACCCTAATGCAATAGCAAATGCAAAGGCAGAGAGGATTTGAAGGAGTCACTTATTTTAAAAACAAATCTTAAAGGAACACGTTTAAGCATAGAAGTTAACATAGATGTATAATTACATTGAAAAATAATTTTCATTTTTGAAATACATGTTGGAATCTAACGAACTGGTAAAAGAGATTTAGACTATAAAAGGAAAATTCGATTTAAGTTTTAAAAAGTTTGATGTTAATGGTTTTTTGGGGATTTGAAAATTATCTAAAGATTTTGATGAAAATCTCTCCACATGAATATTTAACAAAACATCTACAAAGAGAAATTTTATGTTGGTTGAAAATGGAATTTTTCCACCCACTCTATCAATATCTTTTTATGATTTTGTTTAATTAGTATATTATTTTACTGTGAAACATTTCATGGCCAGTACAGAAAATCAGAAAGTACAAAAAGCAAAAAGGAAAAAATGAAAATATTCATAATTTAACCAGAAATATCTATCTTGGATTATGTCTTTGGCTAACCCTCTTATGCATATATGTATTCATACTAAAAATGATATTTTTCAAAAACAATGTTAAATTAATGTATTGGAACATTTTTCATGCTATTGATTATTAAATAGTTTAAAACTTGGGGACAAGAAGGCATCTTATCAAAGTTTTCTAGTTGAAAATTCACTCAATAAAAATCATTTGTAATCTCAAATCACTCACTTCATTTGATCCTCCCAAAATCTGGTGAGGGAGGAGGTGCAGGCACAATTGCAGGGAATGGAGCCAGAACTGTTAACATTCCTGGTGAGACAGCAAAGTCAGAGAGTGTCCACGAACTCCCCAAGTTCATACTCAGCTGGTGAGTAAAGGAGACGGGACCTGACCCCGGGCCTCCTAATAATAAATCCCAAATCCCACCTTCTGGACTATCACACTCACATGGCTTTCTCCCTTGTACCACTCAGGATTCTGCTCAAATGGAACCTCCTCAAAACCCCTTTCCTTTCTCATCTTGTTCCTTGCTGTCTCTGTGAGGACCATGACACCAAGTTGGTTTCCACCTGTAGCCTAGCACCAAGCACAGCATCCAGTATATAGTAAATGCTCAACAAAGGTTTGCTGATTGAACACCACACCATGGTGCCACTGGATCTCAACACGACCACAGTTTGGAGAGTTGTCAAAAGAGATGATGAACATAGGCTCTGACAAGCTGGCGTATCTGTTTAGGTTAATCTGAGTAAACAGACTGAATCAATGTACTGGTTGGATTAAATTAAGTTCATTATTTTCATCTCTGGGGAAAATCAATAAAACAAAAGAAGATTATGAGAAGCAGATAAAACAACCATTATTGAACTAAAAACAAACTCCAAAATAACAGCAGTTGATTTTTTTAAAAAAGTCTGTTTAGTGAAGAAGCAAAAAATTAATCAATAGTTTTATACTATCTAAATAACCAGATGATAGGATAACCAGACTCTTGTCACTTCCTAATCAGCTATTTCTATGTGTATGATAGAAAATATTGGAGTACACCTTTGCAGTTTGTTTATTATTAGTTACTGTCCTTTATAAGAATGGACCAATAGGAAGGCCCCCTAGTGGCCAGTTACCGATTACATCGCTTTTTGGTTGGCACATTGAAATTTTTTTAACTAAAAACAGTCCTGTACACGGCTGCATTTCTGTTTAAGCACTGTTTGTCAAAAGCACTTTTTTTAAGAAACCAGCTTTTCTCACAAATGTCTAAAAGTTCTACATTTGAAACATTTAGTCTCTAAGAATTCTTTGTCTTTGTCATGTTTACAAGCATAAGTAGTTCCTATATAAAGCTAAAGGAGGGCAAAAACTGTATTTCTCTATCTTCTTGACTACTTGGTCTATTTTAAACTTTTTCTTTTTTCTAACTATTTTCCCCAGTAATATTCACCCAAAGAAATGTGCAGTCACAGTATATTACTACACATTTCATACTGAAATGTCTTTATTAATTATAAAGTTAGTCTCCAACTTAAGTTAGTCTCACTAGAATAGTAGTATAGTTTCAAGTTGATACATTTGAAAATAATTTATTTGAATAACTTCATTTTCAAAAATACATATATAATTTGAATATTGTTGGGGTAAATGTGATGTCACCAGGAATTATAATACTGAAAGAAGTTAGTTCTCAAATCTTAAAAACAAAGCAACAAAATCTCAACTTATAGTTTTTGAAAATATAAGATATTTTTATTTTGAAAAATAATGTCAAACTGTATATATTTTAAATATATTTAATATTTATTCTAAAACCCATTTTCTTAAAAGTGAAATGTAATATCTGAAGCCTTTCCTGTAATGATAATTATTGCTTTCTGCATTGAGCGGAAACATTTTAATGATCCTTTTAAAGGATGCAGTAAAAACAAAACATGCAACCTTCAACCGATTCCACCTTTGTATAAAGTAACTCTTCTTTCGAGATTCACATTTCATCTGCAGACTGATACGATGCCATGGCATTTCAGGAAATGTAAATGCAAACGAAAGACAGTGATGAAAAATGAACGACTGATAGGTTTTATTTTTTTATTCTAGTACTCTTCCTCCAGTTTACGCAGTTTATTTTCACTAAGCCTTGTTATCTCTTTTTGTGTATTGTATTCCTTTCAATAAATGAGTGGCTTTGATCATTTTTCAAAAATGAAAACACATATAGGCCATGTATACTCATATTTTTCTGAACCTGTACAGAACTATGCAAAACAAAAAAGAACACATCTTTCTCTTTCCAAAACATGGCTGTGTTTCATTGCTAAATTTTTATACATCATAATTTCTAGAGACCTCTTCTTAAATTGTCATTAGTGGAAGGTCATTCTGGCCATGTGAATTATTGTGAGATTTTTCATATACATAAAAAATAGAAAAAGGCTTCCCATTCAGGTATTTCAGTCGCTTTCCTAGTTTTGGTTGATATGATATACTTAACATTGGGGCCATTTAGAGATCACTTGTGATTCAGTTAAGGCAAGAATGAAAAACATTTCTTTAAAAGTTTCTTGAACTCAATTAAATGGTATCCCTACCTCCCCCTTCTCCCCTTGCCCTTTTGTGGGAGATGGCATGTTACTATGAAATATTACTGCCTTGCTTTGGCAGCTTTATTTCGGGCTTTTGTTGTGGAGGAAGTGGAAAATTTTAAACATTTTAACCAAATGGATTAAAGAGATCATCTCTGTGCTTCCTTTGCGTGGGGTAAAAGGTCAGCTCTCACGCACTTCCAATCTCCTACTTTCCCCCCAGCCATTTGGCAGTCCCCATGCCGTGCTGCATGTATGGACAATAAGCCTTGAGGTCTTTTCTGTTAGAACATATAATCGCCCCGAGTTAGAAGTGGAAAATAGAAGCCTCTGATCATATGCTCATAAAAGGCAATTTCAGTGTCAGAACAGTGGACTGAATAAATATAGAAAGGATTTATTATGAAGTTCTGTAGTGATGTTGGCACCAGCAGCAAACTGCTGGGCAACATTCTATAGCCAAAATCCAGGAACAAGCACAAACATTGAACCACTGTGTTCTTAGTGACAATAAGGAGAGTGGCTTTATGATTGGCTGGCATGGCCACAAAAGACACATGCTGGCATGTTTCAGGACATAAATGATAGACCTGCTGCTGGGAGTTTATAATTATTTAATCAAACCCAGACTGCAGGACCTGGAGACACATTGTTGTCCTCCCAAGAGTGGAAAAAGGACAGAACTCAAACATTGACAGGCTCCGGGGGGACGTGGAGGGGTCTGGGAGTGTGGAGGTGTGTGCTTTCCCTGGCCAGCCAGAGACCAGCACAGGCCCAATAAAGGGTCACTTCCCTTGGGCTACCTCTCCCTTGCAGCCAGGGCTGGTAGGAGGTGAGTTACCAATCATCCTCTTGATGTGCTGATGGAAGTGGAATTAATTATGTTTCCTTTCATGGAATGAAACTTATGTCCTGCTCTGAACAGGACACCACTCATTTGATCCAACTCTTTCTCCAACACACACACACACACACACACACACACACACACACACACACACACACACACACACACACACACTCTTACAAAGGACTCCTGCCAGCCGCTTGCATTGTGTGTGCGTAGTTTTAAATCCTTGAAGACTAAAAAGCTCCACCCATTCAACCTTCATCACTGCATTTGGAAAGTAAGATGATGGACATGCTGTGGTCATGAAACATCCTGTGGCACTGGCTGTTTAGAGACAAGGGTCTGATGCAACTGGACTTTGTGCTTCAAATCAGCCTGTACTTCCATCCCAGACTGATGGAAAAAGAAAGTTGGGGATGGGGATGGGATTGAGGCTTTCACAAGCAATGATAGTGCGTTTTGGTGGAAAGAGAACAAATTACTAAATTAAATTAGCATTACATTTCATTCCTAGCCCCTAATAGATTTGGAAATTTAAATAACGTACTCTCTTGAATTCGGTTGTTACATGTAAACTTTAAGTTTCTATTTTAATGCCCCAAGAAATAGTGCATGAACTGATGATGTCATGAGGGCATGGATTTTTTAAAGGGATATTAAGTTAAAGCAAACTGGCATTAGAGAAAATGAATTCAATATCATCTTCATGTAACTAATCAAAGTATCAATTCTTTTATTTCTCTTTCTGTACAGAAATGCTTTAAAGAGTGGATACTACCAGCCAAGCAAACAGGAATTCCTCCCTATTTCTTCCTCTTTGCAATCCTATGTGTAATCTTCACACTTGGGGTACCATAAAACCTTTACAATTATCCAAATTAATATTTTTTCTCTAAATATGATTTTTTTCTTTAAGTAGCTATGAAAATTGTACAAGTGGCACATGGATACATTTTCATTGTAAATAAAATGGTGAAAGAAGTGAGAGCCCCCTCATTGCCCCCACTTTGTGGTTCTACTCCCTAACCCCAGAGGTAGCCATCATAATAGATTGGGTGTGTAGATTTCTTTCCCCCATATGTTCGTTCTTTGAAAGGAACAAATTTCAAAAACAAAGTATGGAAAATATTTAACCTTCTGCCACGATTATTAGGTTTGATGTTTAAGAGGGAAAAATGCCCAAACACATAAAAGTGGAAAATCCCCAAACAATTTGGTAAGATATGCATTGTAGATTTCTTCATTCTGAGAAGTCCTCCAAAGGTTTGACAGACATACTTTCGAACATATGTAAAGACATCTCCACTTTTAGAAAATAAACTAAAAATGAGGTCGATTTTTTTAAAAATACAAAATCTTTTATCGGTTTCCAAAGGGGGGAAAAAGAATCAGAAGGAAAAAGATTAAACCATATTTCAACTACTCATGTATTATGTTCAACCAGTTTTGTCTTTTTTTTTTTTTTTTTGTCTGCAGTGCACTGGCATAATTCTCAAACAGCTTCAGGAGTTTGAGGATTTTAAGCACAGTCTCTTGCCATGATATAAATGCACATTTAAAAAATTGTTGTTTGTTTTTAGCTGGCATTTTAACAGAATAATAATGTTCTTTTATTCCTTCTTTATATACTTTCAGTAATGCTAAAATAGTTTATATAGAATCTATAATTAAACAAAGATGTTGGCTTACTTTATAGGTTGCAGTCAACATTCTAATTTTGTTTTATAAATGAATTAAGAGGAATTTAAGCTAGCAGAAGAGGTTGAGATGATGGTAATGAACAGTCTGCTTAAGTATAAAATGATCAAGCAAACACAGTAACGAAATTATCCAGAGCATCTTGAATCTTCCCTTTCATGCCCTATGAAGTTCCATGGGAATTTCCGTGCTCATGTTGCAAGCACCTCCCCTGACTAATAACTTATTGTTTACAGTTGCTAGCCTGTGCTGAATTTCTGTAAGGGCATTAATTATCAAGAATGCCATTTTCTATTGCCTGTCTGAGTAAGCTCAGAAATAGGACGACATTTTAAATACACCTTTAGGCTATACTCTGTCTTCACATGATGCTAAATTCAGAGAACAAAGGACAAACCAAACTAAAAAACCACCAAGCCATTTCCTTGGCACCACATAGTCAACTAACCCAGCCAAAGTATTGAAGCCTCACGTTTTATTTATTGTGTTTTTTTTTTAAATGAGATCCAGAGAGAGAGAGAGAGAGAGAGAGAGAGAGAGAGAGAGAGAAAAGAGAGAGAACTCTGTAGCAAGAAGACACATGGTAATTCTACTTCAGAGGGTGCTGTGGGTGAAATGAAATACTCAGTCCTTGACCTTGAAGAATACACAGCCTGGTACAGAAGACTAGATAAACTGCATAAGATGAAAACATAATTCTGACCACAGTCAACAGAGTGAGAGTCATACAGTAAAGTTCTAAAGAAACTTCATGGAAAGAACTATTTCTATGTTGTGTGTGTGTGTGTGTGTGTGTGTGTGTGTTGTGCTGTCTGTCCATCTTTAACAGGAAAATGGAATTGAGTGATAGTTCAGTGATTTTCAACTCAGCCATTTTTCTTCTTTTAAAGAAAGGTTTCTCTAAATATTAACAGCTTCATTAAACACATTCCCTCAATAAGCATTTCTTCAACAATTGTAATGTTCCAGCAATATACTGGTGAGAGAGGTAACAATAATCAATAGGACAGGGACAGTTTGAAGGACATTTGATAGAAAAGGAATCTGAGGCCCAGTAGAACATGTTCTGAGAATAATAATTTTAATCTGGAAATCTTCCTATGCATTGTCAGTGTTGAAGGGGAGTTTGGAAATAACAGGGCAGTACAGGGATGCAGAGGGCTCACTCATCAGGTTTGGGAGGCAGAAGGTAACAGAGGGGAACACTCGAACATGGCAGTAAGTGCAGGCACTCTTACAGGTGGACAGGAGTTATCAAGGGAAGGGATGAGAGGAGGAGCCAAGCTGGGGCACGTTTAGAGGAATTCCAATACTCACATCAATGGGAAATAATGTTTGACCAGTGTTATTGTTTTGTTTGCTTGCACAGCGTAAGTCGTACTTCTTTGTCCTTTTCTGGAAATCATGAATGTGAATGTCATTTGCAGCATGCATTCGTGTAGTGGATGGAAGTTCTCCACGGACCAGGCTTTCTTCAAGGTAAATCGCTGCTATAACTCCAGGATAGACAACCACATCTGGCTCTGAATGGGTGTCAGTAAATATAAATGTGGAAGTTTATCCACTGAGTACAGTCAAAATGTGATTCCCTTTAGTTTGAATTCATTGTTGTTAAGTTTACTGAAGTAAAGGGAAAGAATCTCTAGAATTTTCTATTCTGGTACCACACGAAGTAATTAAAACCCCTACTTGAGGGGAATGTCTGTTTTTGGCCTTGATCATGTCATGTTGCCTAAAAGGAGTTTGGCTTCAGGACGAATTTCAGAGGCCACAGGCCAGTGAGTGTATCCAGTCCTGTTGGTGGCTCTGCTTTGGGTGGGTGACCACACCTGTGGAGCTATCAGTGGGTTCCTTAATATCACCGGGCTTTTCCTCAAATGGAGAGAGACTTGTTGGAAAAGATAAGAAATGTTTTTGTAAAATTCTCCTAAATGTGGCTCCTTTCTTTATTAGAAATATAGCAGTTTCATTTCAAAGGAGAAAACCTTGTTGCCTATTCTTCAATGTTGAAGAGCTGAGGTGGCATTTATGGGTTCTATATCAATATTATAAAGTTAAACATGAACACTGATCATCTTCTTTTAGCTTTAACCAACCAGTGCAGCTAATTGGCTGAACTAGACTTTGCACTGAGTTTCCTTTAAGTTAAAGGAGAGCTGGGTGAATCTTCCCAATAGAAGAACATCTCAGATTTCTCCCCAAACTCTGACCTACCTCACTGCTGGAGGCTTTTAAAAGAACAGACAAAAATTTCAACTTTTACAGCACGAACTTCCTTTAGGGCTTCCAGTAAGACTGCTGTGCAATACCAGCCATAAAGGAGAGGGGGGAGAAAATTGGAAAATAAGGGCTAAGAAACTAGATAGGGGATGGCAAGTAAATATCAATTCGGATTGATTAATGGTTGCTGCTAGGAGCACCGGGTTGGAAGGATCAGAAAGTTACATCTGGGGTCATTGGAAAGAGCACCATGATTGATGATCATTGTCTGCCTTAGCTACAGAGCAGGATATAGGCCTGGATGCAATGACTTGCCGTCACCAATAGTTGATAACATCCCTCTGACTCACGCGTCCTGTGAGTCTACATAGGCAAAATTTTCATTTAGAAATAATAGATACTTTTTCAAAGATATAAGGATATAAAAGATTGCAGATTATAGAAAATTAGTGGCCTAGACCAAGCCCTTTCTTTAAGACTGCAGAGTCTACTGGGGAGGCCAATAAGGCACATAACTAAATAGACTAGAAGACCAAATATAGGGGTCCAAAAGTGACTAATTCTCAGTAGGTTTGGATGTGGTTTGTCCCTGCCAAAACTCATGTTGAAATTTAATCACCAATGTAGTGCTGTTGGGAGGTGGTACCTTTAAGAGGTGATTAGGTTTCTTTGTTTTGGTTTGTTTTTTGTTTTTTGTTTTTTTGAGACGGAGTCTCTCTCTGTCTCTAGGCTGGAGTGCAGTGGTGCGATCTCAGCTCACTGCAACCTCTGCCTCCCGGGTTCAGGTGATTCTCCGGCCTCAGCCTCCCAAGTAGCTGGGACTACAGGTGCAAGCCACCACACCTGGCTAATTAATGTATTTTTAGTAGAGACAGGGTTTCACCGTGTTGGCCAGGACAGTCTTGATCTCTTGACCTCATGATCCGCCCACCTCAGCCTCCCAAAATACTGGAATTACAGGCATGAACCACCAAGCCCAGCTGGTGATTAGGTTTTTAAGATGGATTTCTTGAGAGGCTGCATTAGTTTTACTGGGAATGGATTCGTTCTCATGAGAGACAGAGCTTCTCCTTTCTTCTGCTTTCTGCCATGAGTTGAAGCAGCTTGAGGCCCTCACCAGATGGACTGCCAGATCTTGGACTTCCCAACCTCCACAACCATGAATTAAATAAGCCTCTTTTCTTTAGAAATTACACAGTCTTACTCTGTGTAAGTCTTATTCTGTTATAGTAACAAAAATAGACTAAGGTGGCATGGGGAAAATGTTCTGGAAAGGAGGGAATCAGAACTTGGCTTTAAAGGTAGAATAGTGGTCCAAAAGGCACAAGGGACAGAATTCCCTGCAGCAGGAACCCAGATGAGCAAAGGCCCTGAGATGGAGAAGGTCATGGTACATTTGGAGTCCTGGATTTGCTGAAGCAGCAGCAGAAAATAGTGAGTCTTGGAGGGAGGACGGAGGTGGAAGAGGGAGCTGCAAACATAGCCAGGACGTTAAGAACTACAAGAATTTGAATTTTATTCTCTAGGCAATGGGGAGCCACGGAAATCTTTGAAGCAGAGAAGTGTCCTATTCTGAACTCTTCTATTAAATGATTATTGTGCAGTAGGGTGGAAGCTGGATTAGCAGGAGAAACACTGGAGACAAGGAAATTCAATTTAAAGTCTACTCCTTGGTCAAGGAGGGCTTGACCAAGGTCAGGGTCAGGGGCTCTAGAAAGAGGAGGTTGGGCACATGCCCCTGTGGGAGGGGAAGCTGGGGCAGCAGTGGCAGCCATCTCTTGTGTTCCAGGCCAGCAAGGTCTCTCTCTCAGTCCCAGACCCATACTGTTCTTCAGTAGGGGGCAGGAGGGCAAGAGATCTTGCACTGGGGGAATAGGTCAGCAGGCTTCTGTTCTGAGAAAAATATGCCAACTTTTATCTTTTTCCTAGCGCCTTGACACCAACGTGACCCTGACCGACATTTTCCTTTTTCGTCATGGCTGTACTTTTCCATTTAAATAAGATGCAAGCCCATTTCCATGGGGATTCCAGGAAGTCTGGAAGGGTGAGTCATCTCCCAACTTGGGATGCAGCAGGCACATTATTGCTCTGTTTTCAATCCTAGAATCTGGAAGTTGGGGAGGATCTTAAATATCCCATCTGACTTCCCTTAGGCAAGAAAGAAAGGTATGCAAACAGACCATCAACAATGCCAATGGGCCTCTGATGGTGAGGAAGACACAGAGGTTTGATGTGGGGAGCGGGGGAATAAAGCTTCATGCCCTATCCGTACTGTGGCTGTCCTTAAACCACAGCTACAACAAAGGCCATGTTTATTATGCTGTATTTGGGGAGGGAAGCAAATTGGCGCTGGATTGTCTCAGATCAATAAAATATTAAATTGCTATAGAAATAATACCTTGTCACGAAAGGGATCCCCTTTCATGTTAATACTTGCGTATCAAATTAGGCTAATGCTATATTAGGCTGTTACAATACTGTGCTAATCCGGAGAGTGAATGAACTTAGATATGCATATCAGTATTTAGCTAAATTAACACAACCCACAGCCAAATGCTCCACCAACTATGAGCCTGATGTTCCCAACATGGTTGTAATTTACTGCAAATGTCTCCTCCAAGTCAGTGTCCTCCTTAGGAATTTTTATTGTCATAGTCCCTCAGTGTCAGGTCTTCCTGCTGTTGACTTAAATCGTGGACATTTTAACCTATATTCAGATACAAAATTAAACACATTTTGTAGCATGCTCAGATGATTCTGATGTTGTATGAGGGAATGTCTTTATTCCTTTGAGACATCTGGAGCAGGCCACCGGTCCATGTGGCCGATCCCTTTCTTGCCCTGTCCAGATGTTCCGCCTTAAAGAGTGTTGCTATGTCTGAAGCACACCAGCGTGATTCAGGAGCTTAGTACGTGAAAAGAGTCAAAAGGGCTCTTTTCACAGTTCCGTTGTTCACTCCCCTTTCCCAAAGATCAGGGAGAGGCTCTGAGGAAGATAGAGTGATTGAGCCTGTCTCTCTGTCTCACTGACAGATGTGGATATCCATCCAGGCTTTCTTTTCTAAGCCCTCTGCAATCCATCCTGGGGTGGGGGTATTTGTTGTACAAGGACATTATTCTGAAATCTGTCAGTCTTCATGTTAAGTGGATTCTTACATGTTCACGCCTTGCTTATTTTAAAGTAAATTTATGTGTGGTCATAAGAGTGTTCTGAGACAGGGAGATTACTCCCGGAGCCATTCACTCTCTCAGAATGAATGGAAAGGGGGGCAGTTTGGCTTGGCAGTTCCTGAGATGACAGAGTTCCTTGGGGGCATTAGCCAGCTGTCCTGGTAGATGAAGGGTCTGGCACTGGTTAGACCAATCCTAGTAGCTGCAGTCCTACAGAGGATTCACCTAGAACAGCTCTACCTGAACTATGGACTGTGGACCAGCAGCATCAGCATCAACTAGGACTGGGTTAGAAATGCCCTGTCTCTGGTTTCATCCCAGACCCCCTGAATCAGAGTCTCCAAGCATCAGACCCAGGAATCTGTATTTTAACAAGCTTTTCCAGGTAGTTTTATGAATGCTAAAGTGTGAGAAGCATCAATCTAGCATGTGGAGTGTGTCATACCCTCAAACCATGGTTCAAACCAAACTTGCCCATCGCCCTGATATAGTCATTACCATAACAGCCTCTTTCACTTCCAACCTGTATGTTTTAGAAACTTAACCATGAATGAAGCCCAAGTTCACATCCTTTCTCAGCTCCTGACAGTGTTTCACAAGCTGCCGGGATACTTCAGAATTACTAGTTTAAAATATAGGGCTGGGAATGTAGTATGGAATTAAACATAAATAGATTTCATAGTCAAAGACTCATGACACCCACAAATGTGCTGAAAAAGATTTATATTCAATCAACAATATTTTACATTTTGATAAGCTGTTTGAAAAATGTTTCCAAAGCTTATTATAAGAGATCATGTCATTTTCTCTGCTCACACAGTGGAGTAAAGGGTAGAGCTGACATTACTCCCATTTGATAGAAAAGGAATCTGAGGCCCAGTAGAACATGTTCTGAGAATAATAATTTTAATCTGGAAATCTTCCTATGCATTATCCGACTTCAGATTGGGCATGGCGGGCGGATCACCTGAGGTCAGGAGTTCGAGACCAGCCGGGCCAACATGATGAAACCCTGTCTCTACTAAAAAAAAAAAAAAAAAAAAAAATTAGCTGGGCGTGGTGGCACACACCTGTAATCCCAGCTACTTGGGAGGCTGAAGCAGAAGAATCACTTGAACCCGGGAGGCAGAGGCTGCAGTGAGCCATGATCGCACCACTGCAATCCAGCCTGGGCAACAAGAACGAAACTCCATTTCAAAAAAAAAATTTTTTTCAAAACCTTTCTGGTGGAGTGCGTTGCTAAGGTCCACAGTCAGGAGGAAGGTCTATCTATTGAATCAGATTAGTCTGTCCTCTGGCATTCCATCTATGGGAACTTTCAACCCCACATGAAGTGGGAGGTCCAGTTCCCACACAGGCAACAGGGACAGAAGGGGTACATTCTCCATTTTCTGGAGTTCCACCAGGCACCAGGACCATCTTTCAGTGGGCAGATGACCCAATACCCCACTGGAAGCCCAACAGTGTTTTGATTTTAATGACTCCTAAGCTGAAGATGTCCCACTTAAACCAAAGCTGGGCAACCACTCAGCAGTCGGTTAATACTTAGACTATTTAGTCATTTGAAACAATGCAATTAAGGATGAATCATGGCTCAGTAACCTAAACAAAACCAAATTAACAAATGGGAAGCACTCCCTTTGGTCTGGGAGGCTAATTCATAACCTCTCACCTCAAAGTTCCCTGAACCTTTTATAGATTTCAGGGCACCCAGACTCCAAACTCCTTCCCCATTTCAGCACAGACTCAGTTGTGGCTCCTGGGTTTACAGCTGATGACTGAAAGGAGAGGGCACTCTGAAGGGGCTGGCCATGGCACTGGTATTATAGGGAAGTGGATATTTGTGCAGACATTGGGATCACGCAGACTACAACATGAGTCCCAGCTCTACCCTTTACTACTAGCAAAGTGACTTTGGATGAGTTATTTAATCAGTTTTCCTGTCTGAAATATTGAAATAAGAATAGTAACTTGCGCGTGTGTGTATACGTGTGTGTGTGTATGTATATATATGTGTGTGTGTGTTAGTGCATATATATACATTTATATATAACCACACACATATAGTACACATTATCTAGTAAGGATAACTATTAATTTGTTATGCTTTTGAATCAAGTCTAAAATACCATTGCAGAAGCATAACTCATTATCAGATAGTTTCCTATATTAGATGTAAAACTCCAGTTTTCCAACATGGTGAAACCCCGTCTCTACTAAAAATACAAAAATTAGCCAGGCATGGTGGCATGCGCCTGTAATCCCAGCTACTCAGGAGGCTGAGGCAGGAGAATTGCTTGAACCCAGGAGGCAGGGGTTGCAGTGAGTCGAGATCACACCATTGCACTCCAGCCTGGGCAACAGAGTGAGTCTCTGTCTGAAAAAAAAAAAAAAAAAACTCCGGTTTTCCTCTTGATATTAAACTATGATAATTAATGTATTTGAAATTCTGGAGATTTCAATAGGATTATAGGAACCTGGAATGTAAAAGTTTACCTGGTTTTTTGGGTTTTTAATAATTTCTATATTTTAATTTTTGTGGGTACATAGTAGGCGTGTATATTTATGGGGTACATGAGGTGTTTTGATATAGGCATGCAATGCACAATCATCATATTATGTAAAATGGGGTATCAATCCTCTCAAGCATTTATCCTTTGTGTTACCATCCATCCAATTATACTCTTTTAGTTATTTGAAAATGTACAGTTAAATTATTATTGGCTATAGTCACCCTGTTGTGGTATCAAATACTAGATCTTAATCTTTCTATTTTTTTTTTGTACCCATTAACCATCTCCATCTCCCTGGCATCCTCCCACCACCCTTCCCAGCCTCTGGTAACCATCCTTCTACCCTCTGTCTCCATGAGTTCAATTGTTGTGATGTTTAGATCCCACAAATAAATGAGAACAAGCAATGTTTGTCTTTCTATGCCAGGCTTATTTCACTTAGCATAATGACCTCCAGTTCCATCCATGTTGTTGCAAATGACAAGATCTCATTCCTTTATTATGGCTGAATAGTACTCCATTGTGTGTAAGCACCACATTTTCTTTATCCATTCATCTGCTGATGGACACTTAGGTTGCTTCTAAATCTTGGCTATTGCCAACAGTACTGCAACAAACATGGGAGTACAGATATCTCTTCAATACGCTGATTTCCTTTCTTTTGGGTACATACCCAGCAGTAGGATTGCTGAATCATATGGTAGCACTGTTTTTAGTTTTTTGAGGAACCTCCAAACTGTTCTCTATAGTGGTTGTATTCATTTACATTCCCACCAACAGTGTATGAGGGTTCCCTTTTCTCCACATCCTCATCAGCATTTGTTATTGCCTGACTTTTGGATATAAGCCATTTTAACTGGGGTGAGATGGTATCTCTTTGTAATTTTCATTTGCCTTTCTCTGATGATCAATGACGTTGAGCATCTTTTCATGTGCCCATTGGCTACTTATGTCTTCTTTTGAGAAATGTCTATTCAAATATCTTTCCCCTTTTTAAATTGAATTATTAGATTTTTTACTATAGAGTTGTTGAGCTTCTTATATATTCTGGTTATTAATCCCTTGTCAGATGGATAGTTTGCAAATATTTTCTCCCATTTTGCGGGTTGTCTCTTCACTCCGTTTTTTGTTTCCTTTGTTATGCAGAAGCTTTTTAACTTGATGTGATCCCATTTGTTCATTTTTGCATTGGTTGCCTGTGTTTGTACGGTATTGCTCAAGAATTTTTTGGCCCATACCAATGGCCTAGAGAGTTTCTCCAATGTTTTCTTGTAGTTTCACAGTTTTACAGTTTTTTAGAACTTGATCCATGGAAACGTGGTGACTTGTCCAAGTTTGTGCCATTTGAGACAAAAGTGTGAATGGGATCTGTCCCCATCCAGTAATCTACTTCTCTTCAAAACAGAGAGAAGCCAGCTTTTCCCATCTGAAAAGATGTGTTCTCTATAGCAGTGTAATTCAGCAGAAATATAATGTGAGTTACATAAGTAATTTTAAATTCTCTAGTAGTCACATTTTAAAATGTAAAAACAGGTAAAATTAAGTGTAAAAATATGTTCTATTAAATCCAATATACCTAAAATACTACCATTTCAACATATAATCAATATAAAATTTATTAGTGACATATTATACATTATTTTTTGTACTCCATCTTTGAAATCCAGAGTGTGTCTTACTCTTAAAGTACCTCACAATTCAGATGCTAAGTTTTCATCAGACATATTTGATCTGTATTTAGATTTCCTAAAATTTACAGGCAAAAAGATATATCTCCATACCCAAGTTATTCCAAACATACTTAAAGCTTTCCAATATCTAATTTAGTATTAATTTTTAAATTAAAATTAATTAATATTAAATAAAATTTAAAATTCAATTCATCAGTTGCACTAGCCATACATTTCAAGGCTACATTTGTATGGCTACATTTCAAAGGCTTAATAGTCACATGTGGCCAGTAGTTGCCGTATTGGAACGCACAGCTCTAATCTCTTCCAGCCCTAAGATTCTAAGCCTTGAGGAACATTGCTACAGTCTCCTACATAAAGATGATCTAAAGATGGTGATGGAGGCTGGGTGCAGTGGCTCACACTTGTAATCCCAACGATTTGGGAGGCTGAGGCAGGCAGATCACCTGAGGTCAGGAGTTCGAGGTCAGCCTGGCCAACGTGGTGAAACCCCATCTCTACTAAAAATACAAAATTAGCCGGGTGTGGTGGTGCATGCCTGTAATCCCAGCTACTCAGGAGACTGAGGCAGGAGAATCGCTTGAACCTGGGAGGCGGAGTTTGCAGTGAGCCAAGATTGCGCCACTGCACTCCAGCCTGTGTGACAGAGCGAGACTCCATCTTGAAAAAAATAAAAATAAAAAAATAAAAACAATAAAGATGATAATGGAGGAGGTAGATGGCTTGCCTGGAGAGATGACAGACTCACCATTAAGAGCTCTGGCCGTTGCTTGGGTGAACTTGGGTGAACGTCTTGTTTAACCTGCCTGAACTTCAGTTAGCTCGCACATGAAATGGGGATTATAACAATTACTTCATAAAGTTACCAGAATGGTGCACATGCTAGTGAATGTAAAGTGCTGAGTCCAGGACAGGGATAGTAAGTGCAGAATAAAATCTAGTCCAACAGTTTCTGAACAGGCAGCTCTACATTTCTGGTTGCTTCCATTTAACGAACATAAACACTTTACAAAGAGCTTGTGCTTGATAGTGGAGCCACTGCAGTTGCCTCTTAATCTCTAGTCATGTTCCTTAGACCTTTGGAAACATTCCCCTGATATCTCTGCAGTTAGAAAGAATCACTACTAGGTGATGTGATGAGGCCAAATGCTCTTTTTTGACGCCACGCTTTTGCATTTGCTGTTACCTTTTCCTGGAATGCCCTTCCTGGTTCCCTCTTTTTTGCCTGGCAAATTCCTACTCATTTTTCAGAACCTAGTTCAAAGACCCTCTTGGGACTCTATCAAACAGAATTATTCAAATCTTCCAAGCATTCTCTCATTTATATACTTCAAAGAAATTGAATTTACTTAAAAAAAAATGCAGTTTCCGAGGGGCAGGGAGGAAGAATAGTAGCAATAGTAAACAATAACGATGTCTGTTAATGTCTGGCACTTTACATGGATTATTTTATCCAATCCTAATAACAACCCTGAGAGAGGTTATATGATTCTCCTTCAGAAATGAGGAACCCTGGCCGAGTCAGTCCAATTTTAGAGTCCTGTTTTCCACCACTGTGCAGCACACACTTGCCATTTTGGATAATGTGACAGACCTTGCTATTGCCTCCCTCAAAATCCACTCTCCTTTTTTTCTCAATAAGAGAACTCCAGATTTGTTTGAGGTATCAGTGTGCCCAGTTAAAGAAATTCATTTCCCCAGACTCCCTTGAAGCTTAGAGTAGTCATGTGACTCTCATCTGGCCAATGAAATGTAAGTGCAAAGTCCACTGTGAAAGGCTCCTGGGACAGATGACTCTGGAGAGGACTTTGTTCCTTATCATTTTTTTCTTGTTCTAGCCTAAAGTTTGCACCCGATGCCTGGACTCAGAGCAGCCATCTTGTGGCTGTGAAGTCAAAAGAGACACTAGAAGGATTACAAGACAGGGAGCTAGGAGGAACCATGGTCTTTGAAAGACTTTCTGTTAGGTTACCAATATTAAATCTATTTGATTCAGCCACTACAGTCAGATTTTAGCTACAAGCAGCCAAACGCAATCCGAGTTAATAAAGAGAATTTAGAGCCAGCCAGGAAACCCATCAGGCTACATTTGATTCCTTCCTCTTCACAGATTGCTACTTGTTAGAATCTCTTCTAATGTGGCATTTGATGCAGGGACTTAGCTTTGTCATTTCCGTGGACTGGACAAGTATCTTTTCCTCTTTGTACAAACTGATTCTGTCACCACCAAGACATTTCCCAAGGAGAGAGATTTTCTTGGCTGACTGAGGTCATTCTTCCTGGACGACCTGCAGAGTTTCCCACAAATAGCATGGAGATTCATCTGGCAAAACTAAAACTTACATGATCAGAGTGGCACAGATTCCTGCCTATCCTTCAGGCCAGAAGCCATGCTGCGTGGAAGCCAGGGGCTCAGAGTTTCCAAAGCCATCAAACAGTCACCTACAAATGAAGTCTGTGACAGGGGTTGGCAAACTACAATCAGCAAGCCAAATTCAGCCTGCAGCCTGCTTTTGTAAATTAAGGTTTTTTTTTTTTTTTTGAAACACAAACATGCTCATTTGTTTCTATGTTGTTTGTGGATGTCTTTGCACTACAATGGCAGAGTTGAGTGGTTTCAACAGAGACTATACAGCCCATGAGGCCTAAAATCTTTGCTCTCTAGATCTCCACAGAAAAAGTTTGCTAATCCCCACCTTTGGAGCAACTAGTTATGGAAGAAAGACATGACAGAGACTAAACAATAAGAAGAAATGACAACTCCAGCCCCCTTTTACCCATGGCAGCCATAGTGCCAATTAGATTCTTGCTACATTCTGGAAGGTGCATTTGAATGGTCCATTTTGTGAGTATTCTGAGGGCCCTTAACAACTTTCCTGAGGTGACATCTAGTGATTGATGAAGCCAGGATCATAACCCAATTCCATCTGCATCTAAAGACCATGATTTTAATTATTAATCCTTAATCATTACATTATATTCCTCCTCTTAAGCTTAATTCAATCTCTACAGTAAATACTGAAGGTGAAAACAGAGAGCATTTTTTGATGTATGTATGTATGTTTGAGACAGAGTCTTGCTCTGTCGCCCAGGTTGGAGTTCACTGGTGTGATCTCAGCTCACTGCAACCTCCACCTCCCAGGTTCAAGCGATTCTCCTGCCTCAGCCTCCTGAGTAGCTGGGATTACAGGCACCTGTCACCACATCCAGCTAATTTTTTGTATTTTTAGTAGAGATGGGGTTTCACCATGTTGGCCAGACTGGTCTAGAACTCCTGACCTCAACTGATCCACCTGCCTCAGTAACCCAAAGTGCTGGGATTACAGGTGTGAGCCACCATGCAGGCCTGGCCAGCCAGAGAGCATTTTAAATTTCAAAATGACTATGTGGAAGAAGAAAATTTACTTAGCTTAGACAGGTCCACAACATAGAAGGGTATGTGCCCCCAAAGATGAGGAGAAGAAAAAGAGATATGGGATCCCAAATGCGGGGAATAAAAGTACTTGTGAGAAGAGCGGGATCAATTTCTCTGCTCAAACAGGGCTACCTTCAGTGTCAGCTCAGGTGGACGGGCTCCCCAAATAGTGCACCTTTCACCGGGTGACATAGCACCTGAAGTGCCACCATTAGCCCTTCAACCGAAGGATGCGCTATCACCAAAGGATAGTGCCAATCTAGTGGGAAGCCGCTGTGGGTCTGAGTCACAGGACTTAGTCTTCACTCCTCACCCTAGCTCCTTGTGAGATGCCAGTGACTACGATAAGAATGAGATGACTTCATGCTTGAAAAAAAGAGAAGTATTCAACAGATGTTAAGACAGAGGATCTGTGCTGAGGCCTCGGAATTTGTAGCATATTTTTAGCCCAGGCAAGTCATACTGTAGGGGAGTACATGTGGAAAGAGCTGGCAGTGTTTGAAGACCTAGTGTTAGTCTAGTGTGAGCCCAACGTAGGAGGCAGCCACTGGAAAAGGTAATTTAGTCTCTGGTGTGAATCGAGATATGGTATCCAGGGCATAGGAGATAATAACGTCATGAGGCAGAGCACACCTATTGCGTGTGTAAGTTCCAGGAACTAGCAGTTGAGAAGGTGGAGGTGAAGGATGTGAAGGGTCTGGAGACAAACAATTGTCCATTCATCCCAAAATTTTGAGAGCAGGCTATATGCAAGGCATAAGGGTCTTTATTGGATATGCAATCAATTTTACTTTTGAGCAGGGGATACAGATATTAAACCAATTCTCACACAAGCGTAGAATTAGGAAGCATGGGCTGTATAATAAGGGAAAGGGCAGAGTGCTGAGGCAGGGGGTAATAGGAACCCTAAGAGAGATTAGTTGTCTGGGAAGGCCTCTGAGAAGGTGACAGTTTAAACTAAGACCTAAGAGGTCAGTGGGAGGCAGCCTCTCAGTAAGTGACAGAAGAGCATTTCAGGAAGAGGGAACAGAACAGCAAGGATAGAGGCCTGGAGGTGGGAAAGAGCCAGCTGGGAATGGAGAGGAGAGTGTAGCTGGAGCTTCGTGAAGAAAAGCCACTGTTAAATTTTCAGGTAGGGAGGAGGAGGATGTCTCAGGGCATTAGGCCAATTTAGAGAGCTGGGTTTCAATCCAAGTTCCATGAAGAACCACTGAAGTGTTTTAAGTAGGGACAAGATAAGATTGTTTATATTTTCTGCTTTGGCTGCCATGGACATTAGAGGAGTCAAAATATCAAAGGTTAGCTATGAGGCTACTGCAATAATCCAGATGAAAGGGGATGACAATAGCACTGAGCAAAGGCTGGAAGGCCTGGAGAGTTGAGTCCTGGATAAACAAGTCTTAGGAAGGAATAGAGTGCTTGCCTTCTCATCTCCAAGGAGCCTGGATGTGAAAGAGGGACTTACTAGACTTACCCTCGGTCTTGCCCAGGAAAGAATAAGTAGCAGTGGCAGGAAGCTATTGAGGAGGAGGTTCCACTCAACACACAGAACTTCCAAGCAGGCAGGCATATCTGCTCACAGCTTGGGCTTCCTGGAGAGCAGGAAGTGTCCTAAGACTGGAGATCTTCACCCACAGCCTGGATCCTGCCTTCCAAAGCATATTGTAGGTTGGGGCTTCCAAAATCTTATTCTACAGCCTTACAAAATCAAGAAATGCTCTGGGAGCAAACAGTTCCGTAATCAATTAAACATGAGACATATGGTATGCACTGTACCTGTGGTGGGTCACCTCATGCCTGATCACGTTCATCAACAGCACTGAGAAGTCCTGCTGCTAAGAAATTAACTCAGCAAAGTTTAAGCCACCATTTTTCAAACTTATTTGGCCATGGAACTCTATGTGTACCTGTCTGTTAATATTCTGTGAAACTAGTGGTCCCTGGAACGTCCTTTAGGGAACATTACTGTAGAGAATTTATATGTAAGTTGAAGGGTGGATTCTAACATTTCTCCCAAGCCTACAGTCTGATGTTCTGTGTTAGGTCTTACTGATTCTTACAGTTTCCTTTCACAAGTCAGGTATTTCTGATAGGAGAGGAGTTCCAGTGTGGAGAATCGTAATGCGTGTAAACAGTGTTGTCTGTGGATTTAAACCTTATTCTCACATTGACTAGGTCAGTGTTTTGAGTACTCTTTAATCTCTGAATATCTGTTTCCTCATTTGTAAAATGGGAAAAATATTAGTACCAACCACAAAAGTTGTGGGAATGCTTAAATTAAATTAAAGGACAGCAAGCATTCAATTATCGGCAGCATAAAATCAGGAAGGCATAGCCCTGGGGGTTACCATTACCTAGTAAACCAGGCCAATGATTTTGAAAATACAGCATGCATACCCACATCAGCACCAGCATCCTTTGGGGGACGTGTTACAGTACAGGATGCTAGGCCCTCACCAAGACCTTCTGATACAATGGACCTGAGGTGTGGCCTGAGAATTAGCACTTCTAACAAATTCCCAGATGATGTTGATGCTGCTGCTGGTCCAAGGACCATACTTTGAGAACCACTGGACTAGATGGGTGTTCAAAATATCTGCAAACTCCTTTCCACTCTGGCCTACAGGATCAGGCTTAATTTATAGGTTAATGAGACAAACCCAGAATGACTTTATTGTTATGTAATTTCCTTCTTGGGGCCCAAGCTTGTCTCTAAAAGAAAGCCCCTTCCCCACCCCACAGGTGCATTAGTGTGTATTGGGGAAGGACACAGGAAGTGCGAACACATTCTGGAGGGGGAGGATCATGCTGGCCTGCACATGGTGAGGCCCCTTCGGTACAGATGCGCTGAATCAAAGACCTGTCTCCCATTTTCCCTCCAGGCCTGGCTTGGCTCCTGGAGAGGCAATTAAACTTTGGTTCCATTTTGAGCCTTTTTCCACCCAGTTAGGAGCCTCTCTGGAGGATTTTCCTCCCTTCTGGGAGCTCCTAAAAAGACAAGCCCATTTCTTTGGCTTGTCTCCATTATTCCCAGGGGTTTATGCATTGAATTTTTTTTTGATACCCACACTTTATTGTGGATTCAAAGTGGTTTTGCAAGTTCTGACACTTTTCCTGGTACCATGTTGAAGACAGAGGCTGAGGAGATGATCTGAGGGGATGCAGTATTTATGAACTATGATATTTTCTAAAAACACCTGGCATTTATATGAACTAGGGTTTTTAATAAGGTAACCTGAGTTTGGCATTCAAATAGAAAACATGCGTATTGTGCTTTCCTTGCATGTAAGGAATCTCGTTGAAAGTACCCAGCACTCAGATAGCGTTTTTGTAAACAGTGATGATTTTAGTCTATGGTGAATCCTAAATTAGACACAACATATGCGATATTGCAATATTTAATAATTTCTCTCTGTTTATTTTCGTTTAAGGAGTGATAAATAGGAATGTCATCTTTGTATCACATCACCCCGAAGGACTTTGCTGTGACAGTTATAATGTGGTGCCCGGAAGGGTGAAGGAACCACATAAAGTGCCCAGAGCAGATGGCTGATGGCCGGCTCCTCACTGGTGCATGCCCAGTCTCCCCAGCCCCCAAGTCCCTCACCGCCAGCTGGATTCCTGTCCTACCATAGGAGACTTGGAGCTTCCAACAACATGCTAATATTTTCTTTTTAAATAAAAACGTCACTTTTCTGGAAGGCCTAATATAAACAGCTTCTACTCTTAAGTCTCCAAGAAGAGATGCTGGAAGAATGGTTTCTTCAAAGGCAAAAGAATCGCAAAAGGGTTTATACAGCAACTGTATGTAAACTTGGGCAAGTTGTTTAGACTCTCCACCTTCGTTTCCTCACCTGTTAAGTGGGTGATGGTTGCAGTGGGGTTGCTCACAGAGAATACTTTCCTGCTGGGTCTCCTGAGAGGGATGAAATGAGATGTTGTCTGTGATGTGTCCAGAACACAGTGGAAGCTCAGAACATGGTAACTTCTTTCCTTGGCATTTCGTTTGCTTTCTCATTTCCTCACCATCCTCTCATGTGCTCTGAAATCATGGCCAGAGTTTTCATAAATGGTTTTCCTGCCTAGTTTTAAGAAACAGCTTCTTTTCTGAGCTTTGAAGTTCCCAAGAGACACACAATCCTCTAGCCAACCTCATTCACTAAGACTCATCCATGTGAGTCATGGATTTTCTCTCTAGGACCTGAGCATGGTGAGTTCATTTCAACATCATCTTAATCCCGTGTAACTAACAGCGGTAGAATCAATAAAACCCACGTGTAATGGGAAGACCACAAATCTATTTACCTGTTTGAATCAGGCAAGTACCTACCCTGTTGGTGCTCTCATTAAACTTCTGGGAAAACACTTTCCACACCTGGAAATATGAACTGGAAATCTCATCATGAAAGATTTTCTCAATAAATCCCAGGTGTCACTACATTGTGATTCTCAGGAAAATTTGACCCTTCTTTGTTTTGGTCTGGACTAGAGTCAAAAGCATCTCGTAAATGAAAAATCATTTTCAGAAGGCCTGAAAATGTAGGGCCATTCATTCCAATTGCCACTGGATCCTTTTCATTGTGCTAGCCTCTTTATTCGTAGCATGTTCTTAAAAAAAAAAATCAATGCTCAGTTGACATGAGGCCAAGTTGGTTGACTATGGGAAAAGAAAGTATTGTGTGAAAGAAGAGATTACAGTCGTTGAGAGCTGAAAAAAGTGTAGGAAGTGAAAATCAAGAAAAGGGCCTGGAAATTATGCTTGTCTATTTTTTTTTAAAGACAGGAATGAATGAGTTTTCCAGGCCCTTGAGTTTAATTAAAGTCAAAGGAATATTTCAAAGGTGAGTCAGAAAAACAGCAGGCGAGACATTGTAGTGGCCGGGATAAGAGACTATGGAGAGTGTTGTGGATAGACAAAGCCAGAAACAAGGAAAGGAATGGACAGGAAAGCAGGTGGAAACAGAGGGGCAGGGTGGAGGAAGACGGAAGCAGAGAAGAGGGAAGGGGAGAGGAGGAGTGAGAGGGAGAGTTTAAAATGTTTTCATATATAATATTAATATATTTTTCTTCACACCAATGCAATCATAAAATATATTTTTAATGGACAAAGGGGCCCCTTATTAAGCTGATTGCTTCCTACCTCAAACCAACCCACACCCCATCTCCTTCCTCAGGATCATGGGCCTCTGTGAGAGACCAAAACCGGTACCAGACAGACTACTCCAGTGGTTCAGAGCCACTTGGCCCTCCAACTGCAAAACTTGAATGCATTTTAAAAGCTTTACCACACATTCTTTATACAATGTCTTTGAGAAATTCCATAATAGGCTAAAAAAATTGCTTTTATTTACTGATGCTTATAACCCGTCTTGCAAAATGACTCAACCTTTCTCTCGGGAGTAATTTATCCTCCAACCTTTTATCCCTGATAAATTAACCATTTTAATCAAACTATCTAGCTTAAGCATTTTGGGTTGCTGTGTTTTTTTAAAAAAGCAGAGGGAGGGGTGGGGGAGGACCAACCAACAAACCAGATGTGGTTGTCTCCAGTTTCAGCTGTTAATGTACAATAAGTTGCAGGTTTCTTATAGTTCCTCGGGGGTAAATCACAAACAAGAATTAGCACATCACCAGCCCAGCTTCCTCTCCCCAGCCTGTCTGTTTAAAGTTAAAGTGAACGATGGATTCAAATATCAAAGGCATATTGCCCCTAAATGAGCCAATCAGCTCAACATACAGCTGGAAACAAGAGCAGGGGATAATGTTTTTCGATCAATGGACAACTCTTTGAAAGTTTTAATTATACATGGTAACCGTTTATTTCAAGCTAAGTAATTTTTGCCACTTCTATGTGGGTGACACACACTGCATGTCACCCAGCCTAATCTCTGTCTCAGTCTGCAACGGGTGGTATAAAAATTATATGGATACTATGTTCTAGCTTCTTTTCTGTTATTGTGTCCATCTTTTAAGGGAATGGCAAATGCTTGCCATATAATTGTTTGAAGAAATCAACTTTCTGAGAAAGGAATCTGTCTGGGTTGACCTGACAAGACAGATTAGAATTGGTGCCCTTGGAGTTGGCAATCTTGTTACTCATCTATGAGGACTGTTTTCCAGGGAAGAGGTGGGCAGTTTGAGATTGGTTTCAGGCATCAGGTGTGGGGAGAAACAAGTTTGTTATCTGTTCCTGTCAGGGAGATGATGGCCTGGATCCCAGGGGTTCAGGCTCTGGAGATAACTGCAATGAATCATTTGTGAGGCAAACCCTTGAAGCTTCTGTTCTGTGTGATGCAATCTTCCTCACCCATTTGATCTCCCACCCCCAAGTGATAAATCGCTTCCTCACATGGGGAGATATAGTGGACAGTGTGCATTTGTTGGGCCAGAACACAATCGCCCTTAGGAAATCCCTCCTCCTTCCCTCTATCCATGTGCTCTACCCCTTCTCCCTACAGGAGGAGGTGTGATGACTGGCCCAGTCATGGTCAAGAGCCATCCCTCAGGTGAACTTCTAAGTGGGATTCAAGGTGTAGCAAGCCTATCCTTCCACAGGACTCCTGTATCCTTTGGAATCAAGCCCAGGATTGGAAATCGGGGATACAGCTAGTGAGGAAATGTAGCCCAGCCTTTGAGAACAGACACACCTACCATTCAAGCAGTTGAGTGGCATTGTGCAAATTACTCAACACTCTGAGCCTCACTAATCCTATAAGTCAAATGAGGACAATATCTGCCTGGCAAGGCTTTCTTTTTGAGATGGAGTCTCGCTCTGTCACCCAGGCTGGAGTGCAGTGGCGTGATCTCGGCTCACTGCAAGCTCTGCCTCCAGGGTTCTCGCCATTCTCCTGCCTCAGCCTCCCGAGTAGCTGGGACTACAGGTACCCACAACCACGCCTGGCTAACTTTTGTATTTTTAGTAGAGACGGGGTTTCACCATGTTAACCAGGATGGTCTCAATCTCCTGATCTCGTGATCCGCCCGCCTCGGCCTCCCAAAGTGCTAGGATTACAGGTGTGAGCCACCACGCCCAACCCTGGCAAGGCTTTTTTAAGAACCAAGTTACTGCATGTAAAGTTCTGGAAATACTGTAGTTAGAAAAAAGTAATAAATGCAGATATAATCATCTACCAAATTAGTAAGCCTCCTCAGTCAGTGATGGTAAAATGGGGTCATGTTTATGTTTAACTCCCAAATGTCCAGGATCCTAATTCTGAGTACTGTGTTGATTCTACCTTTCCAAATACCCTAAAATTTTCTCTGAATTTCCCTAATTGCTCTCTCCTGTGCGTTCACAAAATGATCTGAGTACATCTCCAGTTGGGATCCTCATCAGGTAGAATCCACTACATTTTTCTCTCTTTCATTGTCACTGTCAAGGTTGCCACTTCTTAGGTGACCACAGTCCAGGCCAGGGATATTGTCCCTGATGTTCTCTTTATCATTGCTCCCTAGGGTGACCCAGTGGTGCTGGGTCCTGGAGGCAGTGAGGAACTACCTGTGCCTCCGATTCATTTCTTATTTCCTAAAGCAACTCAGCAAACTCCAAAGAATCAGCAGCACTCAAGAATAATCCCATCTCCATTATTCTTCACCCTTCAGAAAACAAAATCTGCCCAACATGACTGAATAACACCAGCTCTAGAGATAGACAACTTCTTCAAATTTGTGGCCATTTCTCTCTACACTCAACAAAACCTCCATGGCGGCCTCACATGTCAGAAACCTGAGACTCAGTCTCAGTCAGGTCACACATGGTATTTGAGCCAGCTCTTCATTTATCAAAACAAACCCAGAGTGTAGAACCCACCCACAACCAGTGACCACATGCTTGGAGGACAGAGAGATGGATAACATATGGGTTTGCAGGGGTCAAGTGGCCTCCAAGGAAGAAGGCGAATATGATTTGTTGGAGAGCAAATAAATCAGCTTCTTCCCTCCTCCCTTTCTTACACATGTCATGTGATATATAGGTTTCTCTAACAATAAAAACAAATTATGATGATAACAAGGTCAAGGTATAGCATTTATTATAACTCAGTTTGGCTTTATAAGGAAATACAGGTATTAGGTCAATAAATAATTTGTGTATGTATTGAAGTTATCATCAATTGATATTACATCTTAGTATTTAAAAATGTATAAAAATTCCTTTTTGTAATATCAAACTTTAGACACATGTAAATAATTAAGCCTCTGTTAATGGAGTGGGGTCAAAAGGTATGTGCTTTGGGAAACCTACTTAATTTTTACAAACAAAACACTGGCAATAAACACTAATACAATAATATATTAAAACTCCCTTGGAGTTATCTTTCCAGCCCTTCGAAGCTAACTTTGTGCTGTGGTTGAGAAAATCTGCCCACTAAATCTACCAGTAAATGGCTAGTTGTGTACCAGTAAGATTTCAATGAAATCTTGCATGAAATGGGTCTCACACTTACAGCAAAATGAATCTGAAACAATTAAGAAGGGATATAAGGTCCATGGTGCTATGAAAGGCTAATTTCAGGAGGCGGCAACCAGGCACCCAAAGAATATAAGGCACATTTCATGGAGCCCACCCCTTCCAGCCACAAATGGCTGCTCTGTGTAGATGCTGCTGAAGGTTCTCCACTCTAAGGGTGAGCCCCAGACATTAATACCTCACCAAACAACAGTTTTTAATAAATTATTACTGCTTTTCCATTTTCTCTTAATTTTACTAGTCTTCCATATCCTTCTCTGCTAAATTAATACTTCTCTATTTGTTGTATTTCATCTCTATTGAGGATGTATGACTGCTGACTGCTTCACCATTTCAAGTGAATGAAACTGGATTATGTCTGTTTCCTTAATTACCCCTAATTTTAGTAGAGAGGTGCCCTCGAGAATGCCCTCCAGTGCTGTGTGATAACGGAAGAAAGCTCTGAGAACTGAGTCTGGAAATCTGACCAGGCCTACTGAGCAGGGGAAGGCTGAAAGTGCCCAGGTAACTTTTTCCTGAAAGGGTCTAGGGTGAGGAAGGAGTGGTGGAGAGAAATGCAGCAAGTCTGAAAGAAACCAGATGTCTTCACTGACCAACTCAGTTCAGAGAAATTATTTAGTAAAAGTAATTTAGGAAAACAACCAATAAAAGTTCTATTAATATTTTGATGTGAAGGGTCTGTTGTGTTTATTGTTGTTTCAAACTTTTATTTTGAAATAATATAGATTCACATGTTGTTGTAAGAAATAATACAGAGTTCTTATAGTACCCTTTGCCCAGTTTCCTCCACTGGCAACATCTTGCAAAACATCAGTACAAAAAAGCAGGATACTGACATTGATACAGTCTAGATGCAGAATACTTACATCACTACAAGGATCCCTCACATTGTCCTTTTTCTAGCCTCACTTCCTTCTTTGCTGTTCCCTGGCAACTACTAATCTGTTCTCCATTTCTATCATTTTGTCATTTTATGAATGTTATAAAAATGGAGTCATACAATTTGTAACCTTTTGAGATTGGCTTTCTTTTTCTCTTCCACTCAGCATAATTCTCTGGGGAGTCATCCAAGTTCTGTGTGTTGATAGTTAATTCCTTTTAATTGCTGGTATGATATGGATATACCATAATTTGTTTAAACCATTGAAGGACATTGGGGTTATTTCCAGTTTGGGATTTTTACTGTGAATAAGAATGCTATAAACATTCATGCACAGGTTTTAGTGTCAACATAAGTTTTGATTATTCTGGGATAAAAGCCCAGGAGTACAATTGCTGGGTCAATGGCGGTTACATGCTTAGTTTCTAAAAAAACTGCTAACTGTTTTCCAGGTGGCAGTAACATTTTACATTCCCTCCAGTAGTTTATGTGTGACTCAATTTCTCTATATCTTCAACAGCATTTGATTTTGGCACTATTTTTTATTTTGCTGATTCTCATAGGTATGTTGTGATATTTCATTGTGGTTTTGTGTTTTCCTTATGGAGAATGATGCTGACCACTGTTTTATGGGCTTATGTGACATTTGTATATATTCTTCAATATAGTGTCTTTGCATATATTTTGCCCATTATCTAATTGAATTGTATGTTTTTAGCATTTTTAAAATATTCTAGATGCCAGTCATTTAGTGGGTATGTAGAGTGGAAGTATTTTCTCCAAATCCATACCTTGTATTTTCATTATTTTAAGAGGGTCTTTTGAAGAAAGAAAGTTAAAAATTTTGGTGAAGCTCAATTTATCAATATTTTCCTTTTATATATTATGCTTTCAGTGTTCAATCTAAAAACATTTTGCCTAGTCCTAGATCTTGAAGATTTTCTTTTATGCTTCTATTCTGAAAGTTTTACAGTTTTACATTTTATGTTTAAGTCTGTGATCCATTTTGAATAAACTTTCGCATAACGTCTGTGGTTTACATCAAGGTTTTGTTTTTGTTTTTTGCCTGTGCATATTCAATTGCCCCAGTACCATTTGTTGACAAGGCTATTGCTCCTACATTGAATTGCATTTACATCTTTCTTAAAAATGATCAAGTTGTACTTATATGGATCTATTTCTGGGTTCTCTATTCTGTTCCATCGATCTATATGTTTATTCCTTTACGAATACTACCAGTCTTGATTCCTATATCTATATAATAAGTTTTGAAATTGAGTAGACTGATACCTCCTAATGTATTCCACCTTCTCAAACTTGTTTTGGATATTCTAACTCCTTTGCCTTTTCATGTAAATATTAGAGTAATATTGTCTATATCTACAAGAAATCTTGTCGGGATTTTGAATTAAACTTAACATTAAATGGAGGTGGAGCCAAGATGGCCGAATAGGAACGGCTCCAGTCTACAGCTCCCAGTGTAAGCGACACAGAAGACGGGTGATTTCTGCATTTCCAACTGAGGTACCAGGTTCATCTCACTGGGGAGTGTCGGACAGTGGGTGCAGAACAGTGGGTGCAGGGTACAGTGCGTGAGCTGAAGCAGGGCAAGGCATCGCCTCACCCAGGAAGCACAAGGGGTCAGAGAATTCCCTTTCTAGTCAAAGAAAGGGGTGACAGATGGAACCTGGAAAATCGGGTCACTCCCACCCACCCTAATACTGTGCTTTTCCAACGGGCTTAACAAATGGCACACCAGGAGATTATATCACGCACCTGCTTCGGAGGGTCCTATACCCACGGAGCCTCACTCATTGAAAGCACAGCAGTCTGAGATCAAACTGCAAGGCAGCAGAGAGGCTGGGGGAGGGGCGCCCACCATTGCTCAGGCTTGAGTAGGTAAACAAAGCGGCTGGGAAGCTTGAACTGGGTGGAGCCCACCACAGCTCAAGGAGGCCTGCCTGCCTCTGTAGGCTCCACCTCTGGGGGCAGGGCACAGACAAACAAAAGGCAGCAGAATCCTCTGCAGACTTAAATGTCCCTGTCTGACAGCTTTGAAGAGAGCAGTGGTTCTCCCAGCACTCAGCTTGAGATCTGAGAACGGGCAGACGGCCTCCTCAAGTGGGTCCCTGACCCCCGAGTAGCCTAACTGGGAGGCACCCACCAGTAGGGGCGGACTGACACCTCACACAGCTGGGTACTCCTCTGAGACAAAACTTCCAGAGGAAAAATCAGGCAGCAGCATTTGCGGTTCACCAACATTCGCTGTTCTGCAGCCACCGCTGCTGATACCCAGGCAAACAGGGTCTGAAGTGGACCTCCAGCAAACTCCAACAGACCTGCAGCTGAGGGTCCTGACTGTTAGAAGGAAAACTAACAAACAGAAAGGACATCCACACCAAAAACCCATCTGTACGTCACCATCTTCAAAGACCAAAGGTAGATAAAACCACAAAGATGGGGAAAAAACAGAGCAGAAAAACTGGAAACTCTAAAAATCAGAGCGCCTCTCCTCCTCCAAAGGAACACAGCTCCTCACCAGCAACGGAACAAAGCTGGACAGAGAATGGCTTTGACGAGTTGAGAGAAGAAGGCTTCAGAAGATCAAACTACTCTGAGCTAAAGGCAGAAGTTCGAACCCACAGCGAAGAAGTTAAAAACCTTGAAAAAAAATTAGACGAATGGCTAACTAGAATAACCAATGCAGAGAAGTCCTTAAAGGACCTGATGGAGCTGAAAACCATGGCACGAGAACTACATGATGAATGCACAAGCCTCAGTAGCCAATGCGATCAACTGGAAGAAAGGGTATCAGCGATGGAAGACGAAATGAATGAAATGAAGCGAGAAGAGAAGTTTAGAGAAAAGAGAATAAAAAGAGATGAACAAAGCCTCCAAGAAATATGGGACTATGTGAAAAGAGCAAATCTACATCTGATTGGTGTACCTGAAAGTGACGGGGAGAATGGAACCAAGTTGGAAAACACTCTGCAGGATATTATCCAGGAGAACTTCCCCAATCTAGCAAGGCAGGTAAACATTCACATTCAGGAAATACAGAGAACACCACAAAGATACTCCTCGAGAAGAGCAACTCCAAGACACACAATTGTCAGATTCACCAAAGTTGAAATAAAGGAAAAAATGTTAAGGGCAGCCAGAGAGAAAGGTCGGGTTACCCACAAAGGGAAGCCCATCAGACTAACAGCTGAGCTCTTGGCAGAAACTCTACAACAGAGAAGAGAGTGGGGGCCAATATTCAACATTCTTATAGAAAAGAATTTTCAACCCAGAATTTCATATCCAGCCAAACTAAGCTTCAGAAGTGAAGGAGAAATAAAATCCTTTACAGACAAGCAAATGTTGAGAGATTTTGTCACCACCAGGCCTGCCCTAAAAGAGCTCCTGAGGGAAGCACTAAATATGGAAAGGAACAACCAGTACCAGCCACTGCAAAAACATGCCAAAATGTAAAGACCATCAAGGCTAGGAAGAAACTGCATGAACTAACTAGCAAAATAACCAGCTAACATCAAAATGACAGGATCAAATTCACACATAACAATATTAACTTTAAATGTAAATGGGCTAAATGCTCCAATTAAAAGACACAGACTGGCAAATTGGATAAAGAGTCAAGACCCATCAGTGTGCTGTATTCAGGAAACCCATCTCACCTGCAGAGACACACATAGGCTCAAAATAAAGGGATGGAGGAAGATCTACCAAGCAAATGGAAAACAAAAGAAGGCAGGGGTTGCAATCCTAGTCTCTGATAAAACAGACTTTAAACCAACAAAGATCAAAAGAGACAAAGAAGGCCATTACATAATGGTAAAGGGATCAATTCAACAAGAAGAGCTAACTATCCTAAATATATATGCACCCAATACAGGAGCACCCAGATTCATAAAGCAAGTCCTGAGTGACCTACAAAGAGACTTAGACTCCCACACAATAATAATGGGAGACTTTAACACCCCACTGTCAACACTGGACAGATCAATGAGACAGAAAGTTAACAAGGATATCCAGGAATTGAACTCAGCTCTACACCAAGCAGACCTACATCTACAGAACTCTCCACCCCAAATCAACAGAATATACATTTTTTTCAGCACTACACCACACCTATTCCAAAATTGACCACATAGTTGGAAGTAAAGCACTCCTCAGCAAATGTAAAAGAACAGAAATTATAACAAACTGTCTCTCAGACAACAGTGCAATCAAACTAGAACTCAGGATTAAGAAACTCACTCAGAACCACTCAACTACATGGAAACTGAACAACCTGCTCCTGAATGACTACTGGGTACATAATGAAATGAAGGCAGAAATAAAGATGTTCTTTGAAACCAATGAGAACAAAAACACAACATACAAGAATCTCTGGGACACATTCAAAGCAGTGTGTAGAGGCAAATTTATAGCACTAAGTGCCCACAACAGAAAGCAGGAAGGATCTAAAATTGACACCCTAACATCACAATTAAAAGAACTAGAGAAGCAAGAGCAAACACATTCAAAAGCTAGCAGAAGGCAAAAAATAACTAAGATCAGAGCAGAACTGAAGGAGATAGAGACACAAAAAACCCTTCAAAAAATCAATGAATCCAGGAGCTGGTTTTTTGAAAATATCAACAAAATTGACAGACCACTAGCAAGACTAGTAAAGAAGAAAAGAGAGAAGAATCAAATAGACGCAATAAAAAATGATAAAGAGGATATCACCACTGATCCCAAAGAAATACAAACTACCATCAGAGAATACTATAAACACCTCTGCACAAATAAACTAGAAAATCTAGAAGAAATGGATAAATTCCTCGACACATACACCCTCCCAGGACTAAACCGGGAAGAAGTTGAATCTCCGAATAGATCAATAACAGGATCTGACATTGTGGCAATAATTAATAGCTTACCAACCAAAAAAAGTCCAGGACCAGATGGATTCACAGCTGAATCCTACCAGAGGTACAAGGAGGAGCAGGTGCCATTCCTTCTGTAACTATTCCAATCAATAGAAAAAGAGGGAATCCCCCCTAACTCATTTTATGAGGCCAGCATCATCCTGATACCAAAGCCTGGCAGAGACACAACAAAAAAAGAGAATTTTAGACCAATATCCTTGATGAACATTGATGCAAAAATCCTCAATAAAATACTGGCAAACAGAATCCAGCAGCACATCAAAAAGCTTATCCACCATGATCAAGTGGGCTTCATCCCTGGGATGCAAGGCTGGTTCAACATATGAAAATCAATAATTGTAATTCAGCAGATAAACTGAACCAAAGACAAAAACCACATGACTACCTCAATACATGCAGAAAAGGCCTTTGACAAAATTCAGCAACACTTCATGCTAAAAACTCTCAATAAATTAGGTATTGATGGGACGTATCTCAAAATAATAAGAGCTATCTATGACAAACCCACAGCCAATATCATACTGAATGGGCAAAAACTGGAAGCATTCCCTTTGAAAACTGGCACAAGACAGGGATGCCCTCTCTCACCACTCCTATTCAACATAGTGTTGGAAGTTCTGGCCAGGGCAATCAGGCAGAAGGAAATAAAGGGCATTCAATTAGGAAAAGAGGAAGTCAAATTGTCCCTGTTTGCAGATGACATGATTGTATATCTAGAAAACCCCACTGTCTCAGCCCAAAATCTCCTTAAGCTGATAGGCAACTTCGGCAAAGTCTCAGGATACAAAATCAATGTGCAAAAATCACAAGCATTCTTATACACCAATAACAGACAAACAGAGAGCCAAATCATGAGTGAACTCCCATTCACAATTGCTTCAAAGAGAATGAAATACCTAGGAATCCAACTTACAAGGGATGTGAAGGACCTCTTCAAGGAGAACTACAAACCACTGCTCAATGAAATAAAAGAGGATACAAGCAAATGGAAGAACATTCCATGCTCATGGGTAGGAAGAATCAATATCGTGAAAATGGCCATACTGCCCAAGGTAATTTACAGATTCAAGGCCATCCCCATCAAGCTACCAATGACTTTCTTCACAGAACTGGAAAAAACCACCTTAAAGTTCATATGGAACCAAAAAAGGGCCCGCATTGCCAAATCAATCCTAAGCCAAAAGAACAAAGCTGGAGGCATCACACTACCTGACTTCAAACTATACTACAAGGCTACAGTAACCAAAACAGCGTGGTACTGGTACCAAAACAGAGATATAGACCAATGGAACAGAACAGAGCCCTCAGAAATAATGCTGCATATCTACAACTATCTGATCTTTGACAAACCTGAGAAAAACAAGCAATGAGGAAAGGATTCCCTATTTAATAAATGGTGCTGGGAAAACTGGCTAGCCATATGGAGAAAGCTGAAACTGGATCCCTTCCTTACATCTTGTACCAAAATTAATTCCAGATGGATTAAAGACTTAAATGTTAGACCTAAAACCATAAAAACCCTAGAAGAAAACCTAGGCAATACCATTCAGGACATAGGCATGGGCAAGGACTTCATGTCTAAAACACCAAAAGCAATGGCAACAAAAGCCAAAATTGACAAATGGGATCTCATTAAACTAAAGAGCTTCTGCACAGCAAAAGAAACTACCATCAGAGTGAATAGGCAACCTACAGAATGGGAGAAAATTTTTGCAACCTACTCATCTGACAAAGGGCTAATATCCAGAATCTACAATGAACTCAAACAAATTTACAAGAAAAAAACAAACAACTTCATCGAAAAGTGGGTGAAGGATATGAACAGACACTTCTCAAAAGAAGACATTTATGCAGCCAAAAGACACATGAAAAAATGCTCAGCATCACTGGCCATTAGAGAAATGCAAATCAAAACCACAATGAGATACCATCTCACACCAGTTAGAATGGTGATCATTAAAAAGTCAGGAAACAACAGGTGCTGGAGAGGATGTGGAGAAATAGGAACACTTTTACACTGTTGGTGGGACTGTAAACTAGTTCAACCATTGTGAAAGTCAGTGTGGCGATTCCTCAGGGATCTAGAACTAGAAATGCCATTTGACCCAGCCATCCCATTACTGGGTATATACCCAAAGGATTATAAATCATGCTGCTATAAAGACACATGTACACGAATGTTTATTGTGGCACTATTCACAATAGCAAAGACTTGGAACCAACCCAAATGTCCAACAATGATAGACTGGATTAAGAAAATGTGACACATATACACCATGGAATACTATGCAGCCATAAAAAATGATGAGTTCATGTCCTTTGTAGGGACATGGATGAAGCTGGAAACCATCATTCTCAGCAAACTACTGCAAGGACAAAAAACCAAACACCGCATGTTCTCACTCATAAGTGGGAATTGAACAATGAGAACACATGGACACAGGAAGGGGAACATCACACACCGGGGACTGTTGTGGGGTGGGGGGAGTGGGGAGGGATAGCATTAGGAGATATACCTAATGCTAAATGACGAGTTAATGGGTGCAGCACACCAGCATGGCACATGTATACATATGTAACAAACCTGCACGTTGTGCACATGTACCCTAAAACGTAAAGTATAATAATAATAAAATTTTAAAAAAACATTAAACATATATAAATTCATTAAATATGAATTAAACATGCATATAACTTTGGAGAGTATTGACATTTTTACTATTTAGTTTTTCAATTCATGAGCATGATCTCTCTGCTCTTTTATTTAAAATTTTTTTGGTTTATTTCATCAGTGTTTTTTAGTTCATTGATTTCTGCTGTTATCTATATTATTTCTCTGTTTCTGTTTGCTCTGGGTTGTTTTGCTCTTCATTTTTTACATTTGGGAGTTTAAATTGTTTACAGTTTTCTTGTTTTCTAAATTAAGTATTTAGTTCTATAAATTTTCTTCTCAGCACTGTTTTAGCTGTGATATACAAATTTTGATGTGCTGTGTTTTCATTTTTATTTAGTGTTTTAAAAAAATTCCCTTGAGACTTCCTCTTTGACCCATGAATTATCTGAAGCAAGTTGGTTAGTCTCCAAGTGTTTGGAGATTTTCCTGTTACCCTTCTGTCATTGATTTTTAGTTTTATTCCATTGTGGCCAGAAAATAAACTATGTATTGTTTCAATCATCTTAAAATTGTTAAAGCTTGTTTTATCTTCCACAATGTGATGTATCTTGGTATATATTCCATAGGTGCTTAAAAAGAATGTGTATTCTACTGTTAATGGGTGTTCTACACATGTCAATTAGATCTTATTAACTGATTGTTGCTGAATTCTTCTATATCTCTGCTGATTTTTGGTCTAGTGTTCTATTAAATGCTGACAGAGGAAGTGTTGAAATTTCCAGCTATAATTGTAGATTTGTCAGTTTCTCCTTTCATCTCTATCAGTTTCTTGCTCACATATTGCAGCTATGTTGTTTGGTGGATGCACAATTAGAATTGCTATGTCTTCTTTGTGGGCTGACTCTTTTATTATTATGTAACATTCTTCTTTGTCTCTGGTAATTTTCTTTGCCCTGAAGGCTACTTTATCAGATATTAATATCTGATAAATACTCTATCAGATATTAATAGAATTGAAGAAGCTACTTCTGCTTCTTTTGATAAATGTTTTCGTAATATCTTTTTCCATCCTTTTAATTTCAACCTACTTAGATTGCTATGTTTGAAGTTTTTTCTAGAGAGCATATAATTGGGTCATAATTTTTCATTTTAAATTTTAAGATGATAATAATATATATATTTGTGGAGTATGTGATATTTTGATACATACAGATAATGTGTAATAATACAACTAGGATAATTGACATATTCATTATCTCAAATACTATTTTTTTTTTTGAGATGGAGTTTCACTCTTGTTGCCCAGGCTGGAGTGCAATGGTGTGATCTCGGCTCACAGTAACCTCCGCCTCCTGGGTCCAAGCCATTCTCCTGCCTCAGCCTCCCAAGTAGCTGAGATTACAGGCATGAACCACCAGGCCAGGCTAATTTTGTATTTTTGGTAGAGATAGGGTTTCTCCGTGTTGGTCAGGCTGGCCTCGAACTCCTGACCTCAGGTGATCTGCCTGCCTCGGCCTCCCAAAGTGCTGGGATTACAGGTGTGAGTCACTGCACTCAGCCTCAAATACTATTTCTTTGTGTGAAAACATTAAAAATTCTCTTCTAGCTATTCTGAATTATAAATTATTGTTAACTGTAGTCACCCTGCTGTGCTACAGAACACTAGAACTTTTCCTCCTATCTAACTGCTATTTTGAACCCATTAATCAAGCCCTCCCTACACCTACTTATCCCCCTACACTTTCCAGCTTCTTATAACTACTCTTTCACTCTATACTTCTATGAGATCAACCCTTTTTGGCTCCCACATATGTTAGAACACATGGTATTTGTCTTTCTGTGCCTAGTTTATTTCACTTAACATAATGTCCTTCAGGCTCATCCATGTTACCACAAATGACAAGATTTCATTCTTTTTATGGTTGGATAATATACCATTGTGTATACATACCACATTTTATTTGTTCATTGTTCTATTGATGGGCAACTAGGTTGATTCCATATCTTGATTATTATAAATAGTGCTGCAGTAAACATGGAGGGGCAGATATGTTTTTGATATACTGATATCCTTTCCTTTGGATATATGCCCAGTGGTAGAATTGCTGGATGATATGGTATTTATATTTTTAGTTGCTTGAGTAACTTCCATACTGTTTTCCATAATGGTTGTACTAGTTTACATTCCCATCAGTGGTGTATAAGACTTCTGCTTTTTCTTCATCACCAGCACTTGTAAACTTTTATGTTTTCATAATAGTCATTTTAACTGGGATGCTATGATATCTCATTGTGGTGTTGATTCACATTTCCATGATAATTAGTGATGTTGGGCATTTTTTCATATATTTGTTGTCATTTGTATGTCTTCTTTGAGAAATATCTATTCATATCATTTGTTTTAAAATTGGATTATTTATCTTTTTGTTGTTGAGTTATTTGAATTCCTTATACATTCTGGATATTAATCCCTTGTTGGATGGATAGTTTGTATGTATTTTCTCCCATCCTGTAGGTTGTCTCTTCACTTTGTTGTTTCCTTTGCCATGAAGAAGCATTTTAGTTTCACATAACCCCATTTGTCTATTTTTGCTTTTGATGCCTGTGCTTTTCAGATCTCATCTAGAAAGTCTTGGCCTAGACCAATGTCCTGAAGCATTTTCCTTATATTTTCTTCTCATAGTTTCATAGTTTGGGGTCCTACATTGAAGTCTTTAATCACATCAAGTTGATTTTTGTAATGGTGAGAAATAGGGATCTAGTTTCATTCTTCTGTGTATGAATATCCAGTTTCCCCAGCCCCACTTATTGAAGAAACTGTCCTTTCTTCATTGTATGTTCTTGGTGCCTTTTTCAAAAATCATTTGCCTGTAAATATGTAAATTTATTTCTGGGTTCTCTATTCTGTTCAATTGGGCTATGTATCTGTTTTTATACCAGTACCATGCTGTTTTGGTTACTATAGCTTTGTAGTATATTTTGTGTGTGGTGCCTACAGCTTTGTTCTTTTTGCTCAAATTCCTTTGTCTATTTGGGGTCTCTTCTGATTTCATATAAGTTTTAGGATTGTTTTTTCTATTTCTGTGAAGAATATTATTGTTATTTTGATAGGGATTGCATTAAATACGTAGTTTTCTTTGGGTAGTATGAACATTTTAACAATATTAATTCTTCCAATCCATGACCATAGGATAGCTTTCAATTTCTGGTGTCCTCTTCAATTTCTTTCATCAGTGACTTATAGTTTTCACTAAAGAGATCTTTCACCTCTTTGGTTAAATTTATACTTAGGTAATTTTTTTGCATCTGTTGTAAATGGGATTGCTTTCTTGATTTTTTTTTCAGATGGTTTGCAATTGGTGTATAGAAATGCTACTGACTTTTGTGTGTTGATTTTCTATTCTGCAGCTTTACTGAATTTGTTTATTGGGTCAAACAGATTTTGGTGGGGTCTTTAGGTTTTTCTAAACATAAGATTATGTTGTCTGCAAACAGGGACAAGTTGACTTCCTCATTTTAAATTTGAATGCCCTTAATTTATTTCTCTTGCCTAATTGCTCTGAGTGGGAGTTTCAGTACTATATTAAACAGAAGTGGCAAAAGTGGGCATTCTGGTGTTCTTCCAGATCTTAGAGGAAAGGCTTTCAACATTTCCTCTTTCAGTATGATGTTAGCTGTGAGTTTGCCATTTGTGACTTTTATTGTTTTGAGGTACATTTGTTCTATGCTTAATTTGCTCAGTTTTTATCAAGATGTTGCATTTTATTAAATGTTTTTCCTGTGTCTATTGAGAAGATCATATGATTATTGTCCTTCATTCTGTTGATATGATCTATCACATTTATTGACTTACGTATGTTAAACCATCCTTCCATCTCTGGAATAAATCCTACTTGATCATGGTGTATAATCTTTTTGATGTGCTGTTGGATTTGATTTGCTAGTATTTTTTTTAGAACATTTGTGTCTATGTTCATCAGTGATATTGGCCTGTAGCTACCTTTGTTTGTCCTTTTCTGGTTTTGAGATTAGGGTAATGCTGGCCTCATAGAGTGTGCTTAGAAGAATTCCCTTCCCTTCATTTTTTGGAAAAGTTTGAGAAGAATTAATATTAATTCTAAAAGTTTGGTGGAATTCAGCAGTGAACTATCCAGTCCTGAACTTTTCTTTGTTGGGAGTCTTTTTATTACTGATTCAATCTCATAACTTGTTATTAGTCTGTTCACATTGTATGCATACAGGAATTTGTCCTTTTCTTCTATGTTTTCCAATTTTTTGCATATAGTTGTTCATAATAGTCTCTAACAATCATTTGTATTTCTGTGGTATTGATTGTAAAGTCTCCTTTATAGTCTCTGATCTTATTTATTTAGGTCCACTTTTTTATCTTAGCCTACCTAAAGGTTTGTCAATCTTGCTTATCATTTAAGAAAACCAACTTTCATTTCACTGATCCTTTGGGGTTTCTTTTAGCCTCTATTTTGTTTAGTTCTACTCTAATCTTTATTATATTTTCTCCTTCTATTTATTTTGAGTTTGGTTTGTTCTTACTTTTTTCATTTCTTGAGTTGCATTGTTAGGTTGCTTATTTTCAATGCTTTTTTGATGTAGGCATTCATTGCTATGACTTCCCTCTTAGTATTGCTTTTGCTATATCCCATAGGTCTTGGTATGCTGTGTTTTCATTTTTATTTGTTTCAATAAATTATTTAACTTTCCTTCCTAATTTATTGCCCACTGGTTGTTCAGGAACATGCTGTTAAATTTCCATGTGTTCATACAGTTTCCAAAATTCCTTTTGTTACATATTTTTAGTTTATTCTGCCTTGGTCAGAAAGGATACTTGATACAACTGATTTTTAAAAATGTGTTGAGACTTGCTCTGTGGCCTAACATATGTTCTATTCTGGAGAATGTTCCATGTGCTAATTAGTAGAATGTGTATTCTGCAGCTGTTGGATTAAATGTTCAGTAAATGTTGGTTAGGTCCATTTGGTCTAGAATGTAATTTAACTCTGATGCTTCTTTGTTGGTTTTCTGTCTGGATGATCTGTTGATTGCTGAAAGTGTGGGTGCTAAAGTCCCCTACTAATATTGTATTGCAATCTATCTCTCCCTTTAGATCTATTACTATTTGTTTTATATATTTGATGCTTCAGTGTTGGGTGCATATATATTTACAATTGTTGTATACTTTTGCTGAATCGACCCATTTATGATTATTATATAAATACCTTCTTTGTCTCTTTCTACAGTTTTTGACTTAAAGTCTATTTTATCTGATATAAATATAATTACTGCTATTCTCTTTTGGTTTCCGTTTGCATGAGGTATCTTTTTCCATCCCTTTAGTTTCAGTCTATGTGTGTCCTTCAGGTGAGGTGAGTCTCTTTTTTGACAGCATGTACTTGGGTCTTGTTCTTTAATCATTCAGATGTGTTATCATTTTTAATCCACCCTGCCAATTTCTGTCTTTCAGTTCCTGTTTTGCAGGCCACTCACATTTAATGTAATTATTGATATGTTAGAGTTTAAGTCTGCCATTTTTTGTTTTGTTTGTTCTGTTTTTCATTTCTCTTTTTTTAAAATGCCTTCCTGTGGATTAGTTGACATTTTAAAAATAACATGATGATTTATCTTTGTTTTAAAAGTATATTTTTGTATAGCTTTTGAGTGGTTTCCTGAAGTTTTACATTGTATATACATAACTTATTACAATCATTGGAACAGTTCTAGTGGAATATGGAAACCCTACCCCCTTTACCTCCACATTTATAATAAAATTGTCTTAATATAAAATAATTGTCTTAAATATTTCCTATACAAACATTTAGAACTGCATTGAATAATGTTAGAATTTTTGCTTTTCTGTCAAGCATAATTCACAAATCCAAGAGGAGAAGGAAAATTTACCCATATTTTTACTCTTGCAGTTGTTCTTTCTTTTTTCTTCATGTTTGGAAACCTCTCTTATCATTTCCTTTCTAATAAGAGAATTTCCTCTACTTATTATTTCAGGGTAGGTCTTTTTGGTGACAAAATTCTCTTAATTCTGCCTTCCTATGAAAATGACATGATTTCCTATCCATTCCTGGAAGAGTATTTTTGCTGGATATATAAATCTATATTGGCATTTTTTTTTCTTCCAGCACTTGGAATATTTGGTGCCACATCCTCACATCCTCCATGGATTCTGATGAGAATTTACTGTCATTTAAATGGTTTTTACTCTGTAGGTAAGATGGTGTTTCTTTCTTGCAGCTTCTACAATTTTTTTTATCTTAGTTTTCAGAAGTTTGATGTGTCTTGGATTTCTTTGGGTTTATTCTCTGTGAGATTCTCTTAATTTTTGAAACTGTAGGCATATGTCTTATGCCAAATTAGAAAGTTATCAATCATAATTTTTGGGAGTATTTTTAAGTCTTGTTTTATTGTCTTGTCCTTCTGGGACTCTGGTGACACAAACAGATCTTTTGTTACAGTCTCACAGGTTCCTGAAGTTCATTTGTTTTAAGCTTATTTTTTCTCCATTGTCCAGATTAAGTAACTTACATTGTTCTACCCTTAAGTTTGCTGATTCTTTCCTCTGTGCCCGCTATTTTGCTATTAAGCCCATCTGTTGAAATTTTTGTTGTTTGAAAATTTCAGTTATTGTATTTTCCAGTTCCAGAAGTTCCATTTGGTTCTTTATATTTCTTTTCTGAGACTTTTCTATTTCTTCACTGTGACTTTTCATTTTACGTTAAAAAAATTGTTCATCAACATTTGTAATTGCTCTTTGAAGCATTTTTATTATGACTGCTTTAAAATCCTTGTCAGATAATTCTAATATCTCTGTCATATTCATATCTCTACCTATTGATTGTCTTTCTTCATTACAGTTGAGATTTTCTCAGTTCCTAGTATGCTGAATAATATTTTATTGAAACAAGGTCATTTTGGGTATTATGATTCTGAACTTTATTTAAACCTTCTGTTTTAGCTGTGTGTGTGTGTGTGTGTGTGTGTGTGTGTGTGTGTGTGTGTGTGTGATGCCACTTCAGCAGAGGTAGAAAGGGACTGTCTTCTTAGTGCAAGGTTGGGTAGGCATCAAGATTTCCCACTTAGCCTCAATTGTCACCTGAGGAAGTAAAGTCCCCTTATGACTGCTCCTGGCTCCTCACCAGGCCTCTGCTCATACCACCCTGGTAGGAGGAGCAGGAGTGCTTCACTACTGCTCCCCATGTGCCCTCCACTGACATTGTGGGAGAGTGACCTCCTTGCTGCTGAGTGATGGTGAATGTCCTGATTCTCCCCTAGGCCTTCTCTAATACCACTCTAGAGGAAAGGAGTAGAGGTGCTTCATTACAAGGTTTTCTTTGACATCATGGCAGGGAAGAAGGAAGGTGTCACTGGCAGGAGTTCTGGCTTCCTACTCAGTCTTCTCTGACTTCACTTCTGCAAGGGTGTTGAGGTGCCTTGTTACTTCCTGGTAAACATCTAGAGTCCCCACTCAGTCTTTCCTAGCAAGAGTGGAGTTGGGGTCTCTGTTTTTACTGTGATGTTTGGCTACAGTAGAACAGTTATTGTCTTAAAGTATTCTGTCTTGGTAGGCTGGCTGTCCCTTTTGTGATATCTTGGTTAGAAAATGGGGCTTTTGTTTAGAATTTTTAAATTTTTTGGGGGCTGTGTCTATTGATTATTGATGTTTCCATACTACTGGTTTCTTCAGCTACAAGTCCAGGCTAAATGAGACAAAGAGAAAACCCAGGGAACTCACTGCCTTTTGAGACCCAAGGTCTCCAGCTGGTTTGTCTTCTTATCTTCACCTTATGCTTATTTTACATTCAGTTTTTAATTTGACTTAATTGGGGAAATAATGAAAAGTATGTCTATTCTTTTTTCCTGGAAGTGAAAGTCTCCTGGTTTGTTCTAAAATAAATATCTGCTTTGCCAAATGGAAGGGTCACTTAAATGCAGATGGTGAAACTAAATTGGAAAACAAAACCAAGTTGAATAAAAACTTAGCTGTAAGATGATTTTGTAAACTTAAATGCTATGTCTCTAATTTCTCTAATTTTAACATGCAATGAAGGACTTACTTTTTATTTTAGAATCTTTTTTTCTGAGTTCTGATGGCTAATTTAAAAGGGCAGTTTTTAGTGCTGAGATATAAATTGCATCCTGGGATTTAAGTAGTTCAGCTACATCCTGATTCTGGTGCTAGCCTTTCATTTGAATATTTCTTCCGCAAACCAGTATGTACTGATGGTCTATTTTGTGCTCAGCTGTATGGTAGGTTCTTGAGATTCAACTTTGAGATGGCCAGATAGTCACTGCTCTTCTGGACCTAAAAGTCTAGCACGGTGTACTTCTGAGCTCTGCCAGCAACTTCCTGTGACATCCTAAATAAATATCTCTCTCTCTCTTTTTTTTTTTTAAATTTTTGCTTTCAGTTTAAAATCTTTAAAATGAGGTGGATGGATTAAACTAGAATCTGTTTTGGGTTATTAAATCCATTGAGTGTATGATTAAAGCCATGTTCTTCAGAAAAATGTTGCATGCCTGTCCAAATATATAACATGTACACATAGTGTTACATAAAATTTTGCAGGATTCACAGTGAATCATTAGGTTAGAAACTTCTCTATTATTTGTTGTCCAAGAGACCTTTGAATTATATCGTTTTATGTTTTTAAATATTATACAAATTTCTTGAGACCAGAAAGCAATCATAAGAAAACTTGCTGGAATTCAGGAGTTGTTCTAAACAATTTATATGAATTTTCTCACTTTATCCTCATAGCAAATTTTATTAAGCAGATATAATAAGTGAATAAACTGTAAAGGAACATTAAAGAGAAGATCTTTTCTCCTATATACTTAAATGAGTCTAAAGGGATATATTGTGCCTTATAAATTCAAAATTAACAAAATTCTAAAGTTGAAATTTCCTACAGGGGTGATATAAAAATAGGAATTGAGGGAGACTAAAGTAGGTAAGGGGATATTAGTCATTTGTAAAGGAGAAGATATAAATATTTATCAGCTTGAAGCATTGTAAGAAAAAATAAATAAAAGTATGAGTCCTAAAAAGTTTGAGGCTTACTAGTGGGAAAACAGAAATAGAATTAGTAACTTTAAAAATAAACTGCTAATGAAAAATAAGAAATGATCTTTAAAATAAAAATTTTAAATGATACATTCAAGAATCATAATGTTAAATGGCAGAAATGTGCCTCAATTAATTCAATATTATAAATAATATGAATAAAATGAACATACTTAACAGAAGACAGGGATTCTCAAATTAAATTAAAACAAAAATCAAAACATCACCCAGCTATATAATGTTGGAAAAAGATACACTTCAAATAAAAGGACAGAGAAATGAGAAAAATAAAGGATAGAAGAAGATATGCCACACAAATATGAATCAAAAGAGCATTTCAGATATGCAAGATTTTAAAAATCACAGGGAATGAAGAGAGACGCTGCATTTAAATTTAAAAAATAATCTACAAGCATTCACAATTTTGAGAGCAAAATGCACAAAGCAATGGATGACAGAAACAAGAGAGAGAAGTAAAAAGTTATTGGAGATTTTAAATCATTGCTCTCAGAAACTGACATACTATATCCAATCAACATAAACTGAAATGGAGAAGATGACAATAAAATAATTACTAAATTATACACACAAATTTATATAGAACTTTGCACCCAAACACAGAATATACATTTTTGTTCTAGAATAAATTTATCAGTCACAGAAACAGATCATATGCTACAGACCAAAGAAAGTCTCAATATATTCCTATTGTCTGAATTCTAGACAATATTCTCTAACTTCAATGTAATACAATTTAAAATTCATAGAGTTGACTGAAAAAAAGATTAGTGTGTCTGAAATCTAAGAAAAAGCAAAACAAAACAAAATCTACTACCAGGTAGACCGTGGGTAAAATAGAAAACAAAAGGAGGAATTGCAGCGGATTTCTTGCTTAATGACAACGAAAGCCGTTTATGTCAGCATTTGTGGGATGTAGCTAACACAGTTCTCAGAGGACAGTTTATAGCTTTGAATATATTCTCAAAATGAAGATTGAAAATTAATAAGCTAAGTGGTTATTTAAAGATGGTAGAAAAAGGAAAATAGAGCAAGCCTCCCCAAATAAGAAATATGGCAATATGAAGAGGCATAAATCGATAAAATGGAGATGAGTATAACAATAAACAAATACAGATCTTAACACACAAAAGTCAGACTTTTTAGATGACTACTAAATAACCCTCTCTGGTAACAGTTTTTTTCAAAAAACAGGGAAAAAGGGAGATGAAATAAAGAATACAGAATAAATATAGGGACAAGTTAAATAATATCAGTCATATTCTAATATATTTGCAAACCTAGAAAAAACAATGTTTATATAAAATGTTAAAATGTACATAAACTTGTATTATTTAAAGAAATTAAAGTGATAATCAATTCGCTCCTGCTCCAAAATGACACACATAGAGGGTTTTATAGATGAGGTAAGGAATATGCAGTTGTTATACATGTTGTCCCAAAAAGTCAAAAATGACGAAGTCTGGACAGATTATTTTGTGAGGCTAGTATAATTCTTTTTTTTTTTTTTTTTTTTGAGATGGAGTCTCACTCTGTTGCCCAGGCTGGAGTGCAGTGGGACAATCTCAGCTCACTGACACCTCTGCCTCCCAGCTTCTAGCAATTCTCCTGCCTCAGCCTCCCGAGTAGCTGAGATTACACATGCACACCGTCACGCCCGGCTAATTTTTTGTATTTTAGTAGAGATGGGGTTTTGCCGTGTTGCCCAGACTGGTCTCAAACTCTTGAGCTCAGACAATCCACCTGCCTTGGCTTCCCAAGGTGCTAGGATTACAGGAGTGAGCCACCGCGCCTGGCTGAGGCTAGTATAATTCTAACAGCCAAGTCACAGGAAACAAGCACATGACAAAAATAATAATACAAGTCAGCTTCTAAACTTAATTTTTTAAATCTTCAATAAAATACATCCTATTTATTTCTGAAAGTATATTAAAATGACCATGACTCAAGGATGGCTTAAAATAAGAAAACCCAGCAATATAATTTAACTTCTTTTTAATAGACTAATAAAGTTTAAGGTTGCAATAGTAATAGAGAAAGCATGCAGTAAATTTCAACATGGAGAGATGAGGATGGTTAATGGGTACAAAAAATATTAATAGTTAGAAAGAATGTATAAGATCCAGTATTTGATAGCACAACAGAGTGACTATGGTCAATAATAATTTAATTATACATTTAAAAATAGCCAAAAGAGTATAATTGGATTGTTTGTAACACAAAGGATAAATACTTGAGGGGATGGATGAACCATTTTATACGATGTGATTATTTCACATTGCATACCTGTATCAAAACATCTCATGTTCCCCATAAAAATATACACCTACTATATACCCATACAAGTTAAAATTAAAAATTAAAAAATTAAAAAAGCAAAAAATAAGTTCAACATCCATTTCTGGAAAAAAAAAAAACTTTAGAAAACTAGACTATAAAGGAATTTCCGTAATCTGATAAAGTTTATCTATCAAAATTCATTGAAAACATCATTTTAATGAATACGCTTTACAAGATTTTAGAACTATTTTTTTTCAGGTCAGGACAAAGAAAAGAATTACCACCATGACAACCATTATTCAAAACATCTGGGGCTGCACGGTGGCTCATGCCTGTAATCCCAGCAGTTTGGGAGGTCAACATGGGTGAATCACTTGAGGTCAGAAGTTTGGGACCAGCCCAACCAATGTCGTGAGACCCCGTCTCTACTAAAAATATAAAAATTAGCTGTTAGTGGTGGCACACACCTGTAATCCCAGCTACTAGGGAGGCTGAAGCAGGAGAATTGCCTGAACCAGGAAGGCTAACGTTGCAGTGAGCTGAGATCATGCCACTGCACTTCAGCCTGGGTGACAAAGTCAGTGAGACTGTCTCAAAACAAAAACAAAAACACAAAAAAACATTTGGAAAGCAATAAGAGAATAAAAATCAATAACAAAAATATTCATTACATAGAAACCCACAGGAATCAAGAGAAAACCCTCAGAATTAATAAGGGAGTTCAGCAAGCTTGCCAGAAACAAGAATAAGTTATAAAAACCACTAATGTGCACCTACTAAAGCAAATTTCTATTCAAAAGTATAAGATAATTTGAATTGTCAAATTTTCTACCTTGTGGCTGGGCCCGGTGGCTCATGCCTATAATCCCAGCACTTTGGGAGGCTGACGCTGGCAGATCACCTGAGTCAGGAGTTCAAGCCCAGTCTGACCAACATGGTGAAACTTTGCCTCTACTAAAAAAAAAAAATACAAAAATACTTAGCTGGGTGTGGTAATGGCACCTGTAATCCCAGCTACTTGGGAGGCTGAGGCAGGACAATAGCTTGAACCCAGGAGATGGGGGTTGCAGTTAGCTAAGATCATGCCACTGCACTCCAGCCTGGGCAACAGAGTGAGACTCCATCTCAAAAAAAGAGAGAAAAAAAAATTCTACCTTGAATTATCAACTAAACTGGAATTATCTCTTAGCTAACTTAATAAAGACTACACAGGATCTTTATGAAAAATGTTAAATTTTATTCTAGGACATAAAAGGAGGCCTACATAAGGATCATGCCCAGGGTTGGGGTAATTCAATATTAGAATGTTATCAATATTTCTCAAACTAAGTTGAAAATTAATGCAATTCCAATTAAATTTCAAGGTTTTTTTTTAAAAAAATAGATTCTAAAATATGTATGGATAAATAAAGGTCTGTAGATATTAAATAATATTTTGAAAGAGAAGAGCACGAAGATTCTTCCTGCCAGGTATTAAGAAATATTAAAAAGCAGTAGTAATTAGGATAGTATGGCAATAAAATAGGGGCAGGACTGAAGACAAAGGTAGCAGATTAGAATACTCATGTGGACTCCTGGGTGCCTCCAGGAACTTGGCATATTACAAAAATGGCATCACGAATCAATGAGAGAAAGAACTGATTATTTGGTAAATAACCTCACTCTATGGCAAATTAAAATTTAATTGCTACTTCCCTTCAAATAAAAAATAAACTCTATATGCAATAAGAATCAAATGTGAAAGTTAAAAGTATAGAATTAATGAAGAAAGTGTAAATAATATCTTTATGACTTTGGAATAGGAAAGGATTTCTTAATCAAGACTCCAAAACATAAACTCTAAAGAGAAAAACCAATGACTTAGCTCGGGCATCAAAATTAAACACTGGTTCTCAAAGGTGACCAAGTTAACAGGCAGGGGACACACAGCCACTCCAAGAGGTGAGTACTACCCTTACTCCCACTTTACAGATGAGGACAATGAGGTTAATTAACTTGTCCAAAGTCTCACAGCTAGTTAAGTATAGGGCTGAGATTGGAACCCCGATAACCTGGCTGAATCCAGTCTGTGCCCTTAACTGCAGTTACACAGCCTTCTGGGATTTTTCTTGCTGATGTCAAAGGAAGAGAGAATGTCAGGGAAGAAAGGGTCAATGATGTCAGAATACTGCAAAGACAGCAAGGAGAGGCTACTGAATTGAATACTCCAGTGATTTCTGAAAACATCATTTCAGGGAGGGGCAAAGGTGAAGGCTATAATGGGGTTGTAGGGAAATGACCAGCCAGTGGGAAAACTCAACCTTGTAAACTCTAACTCTAGAAAGTTTGAAAAGGAATCATCTTTCTTCTTAATATGAGCCACTGTACTGTTTGGGGGTTTGCATTGTAATAGCATATTTAAAACATTTTTTGGATAATGCTATTGATTGTGAACAATACAACGCTTATAAAATTCATGATCCTTACTCTCTAGAACAGATTCTCCACAAATTCAGGGTGTCTGGCGAGTTATGGCCAAAGCCATTCTCAATAAATTAGTTTTCAAACTAGCATCTCCAACTAATATTTTCCACAATGTGCAACCCCCATTCTTCTTTGCAGTAAGGCGTTGGAATGAAACCATACTCTGTTCTCTAGCTCACATTATGACCTGCTATAAAAAGAATTAATATTCATAAATCTTTTTTACTGCACTAATCTCAGTGTTTTAAAGTGGTGATTACCACCTGACATGGGGGCAGGCCAAAGACTAAAGGAATCTTCAGAGAGCACAAGACCCTATTCCCTCATGAGTGTTCAAAGAGGAAAGTGATGGAAGGATTCACATGTTGAACCTGGGCATAAACATGAGCATTTTGAGGAGGCTTTCTATAAGTTTTCTAGATACCTTGGGGTAAAAGTGTCCTGAAATTTTTTTGGTAATGTCTGGGAACACAAGCAGGAGTATTAAGCATGGGTTATGTAACATGGAACACACCACACGGCTAACCTTTCTGAAATTGTCCAGATGGGTCCTACAGTTTGAAAAGCTTAGAAATGTCTCCCGTGATATCCATGTTCTCTGTAATTAAAGCTTCCTCAGGCTCTGACAGCTGAGCAGTAGATTGGTTTTGACTATCCATAGCCAAAGCTACTAAAAGAGCCCACTGGCTTCATAATCCTAGCCAAGGAGAGGTAGACCTTGTCCAACAGGAAACTGAACATGCTGGAAACCAGAATAAAATGGCACATAAAAGCAGGGAAACTGGGGAGAGAATCATTACAGGCTTTGCATATATGCTTCTACTGGGTTAGTGCAAATGTGATTGCAGTTTTTGCAATTACTTTTAATGGCAAAAACTGCAATTATGTTTGCACCAATCTAATAATTAGAAGAATAAAAAAGTAGGATGGTGCATGTTGTTGAAGATCCTTGTTTTCAAGTTCAAGGTCCAGGGTTATCAAGAGTGGGGATGTCAACCAGGAGGAGGGCTCATTCATTCAATAAATATTTATTGAATTTCTATTATGTCAGAGAACACCAGGCAAGGCACTGGGGGATGTAACGGTGAGCATAGCAGAGCTTAAAATTGAGTGGACAAGATGGATAAAGAGTGAGAAGAAAGAAAGTGCAATCTGAGATAAATGCTTTTAAGAAAAGTAATAGCTTTAGAGAGCTAGTGAAGGAAGCTAGTCATGTCTTGGGCATCAGGAAAATTCTAAATAATTTGAAGGAGTTCAGAAGATGAGCGGGATCGAGAAGCCATTCCAGGCAGAGGAACAAAAATGTGCAAAGGCCCTCTGGTGGGAGGGCACAAAGAACTGGGAGGGAAAGGGAGTTCTCTCTGGGGTCAAAGAGGGGAAGGAGTTGATGAGTAGTGAGAGGAGGAGAAAACAAGGTGAGCATCTATATTTGCTCGGATCCCTCAACTTACCACAGCTTGAATTCTTCCACATCGCTTTTCTGACACTGCTGCCACCCAGTTTATCAGTGACCTCCACAATGCTTACCTTGGTAGGAGCAGTTCGGTTCTTATCTCACATGACTGTATGGCTTGGTGGAATCGGACAATGCTGCTCACTGTCAACTCCTGAGACTCCCTTCTCCCACTTCCTAGACTGAGCCTTCTTGGATTCCTTTCAAGGAATGTCTCAGCCCAACCCTTAGTTGTTGACCTTCTCCTGTGTCCTGTTTAATAGATTCTCTTTTTCTTTATGTGCTCCACTGTGTCCACTGGAGACAGTGGGACAACCCCACTCTGTCTCACAGTTGTTCACATCCATAGGCTAATGTCTTGGTTTGAATTGTTCCCCAAATAGGCCCTGATCAGGAAGTGAAGACAACATGACTGTGGAGAAGAGAGCCAGGAAGGGAAGATGGTCAATAATGAGTGCATTCTAGGCCAGCTTCCCCAGTGAGTGAGTAGAGTTAATCCTGCTGAGGATCTCTTGGAGGGGGTGGAGAACACACCCTTCAGAGTGATCCTGCCTGAGGGGTGAGGGAGCCGGGGTATTTAAACACAACTACCAACCATTAAACATCATTGGTTAGGAGGTGCTCCTGGAATATGTTAATTCCAGCAAGAGGAAAGCATCAGGCACAGCAATACAGATGTTGGCTATTGGGAGTTGAGTCTATGTGTCTTGAGTGATGAGGATGGGAGAGTATGGGTTGGGCTGAACAAATTCACTCCAGCCCTTTCAACCAAATGTTTTAAACATGGCATTGCCAGGAACACTCACACAGATGAAAGGACATTGGAGGAAGCAGGGTGAGAGCATGCTGCAAACTGCAAGCTGCAAGCACCAACTGGCTATCGTCACTCACGAAGATCAGATGGTTAACTCAGTTGATAGAAATGCAAGATCATGTCCCACCCCACTCTCACCTGCTTCCTGACTTTCTATTGCAGTGAATAGTCCCATCCTCTCACAGTTGTCTAGATCAAAACTCTCAGTGACATCCTTGACTTCTCCCTGTAACTTGCCTCTCACATCTATTCAGTTGCCAGATTCAATCAACTGTAGTTCTTGAACACTTTTGAAATCCATCCACTTCTTTTCATCCCCGTCCACCACCCTGGTGAGACTGCACTCATCTCTCACTTGGACATCAACAGCTGACTCCTCTTCTCCCATCCCCATTGCTCTGTTTCCAAAGGTGAGCCTCAATCCATTCTCCACTTGGTAGCCAAAACTAGCTTTTAAAGTTCAAACATGATCAGATTTGTTCCTTGCTCAAACCCCTTCAAAGTCTGCATCCCTGCCTTTCCAGAACCCACTTTCCCTCCCTGGAACCCACCTCCCTTGTATGAGGAGTCTGCATGACCTGGCCTGTCTTAACTTCCTGGGACACACATCTCATTTTCTTCTTTGTGAATTCATGCTCCAAACAAAGGGAATTCCTGGATGGGCTCCTTCCTTCTGTCCTCTGGACCGGGTTTATGCAATTCCCTCTGCCTGGAATGGTCTTTTTTCCCCCTGGCCTCTCTGAATCTGGGTAATCCTACTCACCTGGTCAAAACTCACAAGGGACATCACTTCCTTCAGGAGGATTTCACTGATCCCAAGTTCTGGGCAAGGTGTCCCTTGTCCCTTTCAGAAGTCTATTGAGTATGGACTCTGATGAACAAAAGGGGCCATGAGATTCTCCCTAGGGAGCTCATTTCCTGATGCTCAAGACCTCTAGTGTCCTCAACCCAGAGACAGGTCTGTGGCACATACTTGAGAGTGAGAGAACCAGCTGAGGGTAGGGTCAGCTCTGAGACGTTCTCAAAGCAGGGAGGAGGCCTGGGGTGCTGAATGAGGAGCTACAGATTCCTCTCCAGGAAAGGGAAGAAGGTGTTGTGATGGTTAATATTAGGTGTTAACCTGAATGGATTGAAGGATGCAGAGTATTGTTTCTGGGTGTGTCTGTGACAGTGTTGCCAGAGGAGATTGACATTTGACTCAGTGGACTGGAAGAGGAAGACCCACCCTCTGTGTGGGTGGGCACCATCCATTTGGCTGCCAGTGTGGCTAGAAAAAGCAGGCAGAAGAGAATGGAATAAGCTGGGTTGCAGAGTTTTCTGGCTTTTATCTTTCTTCTGTGCTAGATGCTTCCTGCCCTGGAATATCAGACTCCAGATTCTTGGGCCTTTGGACTCTTGGACTTACACCAGTGGTCTGCCAGGGGCTCTTAGGCCTTTGGTCACAGAATGGAGGCTGCACCATTGGCTTCCCTACTTTTAAGGCTTTGGGACTTGGATCGAGCCACTACTGGCTTCCTTGCTCATCAGCTTGCAGACAGCCTATTGTGGGACTTCATCTTGTGACCGTGTGAGTCAATTCTCCTTAATAAACTCCCTTTCTATCCTATCATTTCTGTCCCTCCAAAGAACCCTGACTAACACAGGGGCCCATCACAGTTGTGCCTCTATGGTCCCTGCAATAGTTCTACGTCAGGTGGCAGAGCTTCTGCAACCTGGAGCTTCTTTTCAGAATGCATTTCCTTGACAGACAGTGATGCACCTACTCTGACAGGGATGGGACAGGGCCAGGAGTGTTAGAAAAAAGAGGCAGGACAGAGCTGAGGGAAGCAGCAGTACCTGAGCCCTCTTTGCCAGAGAGACCCAAAAATGGCCATTCCCTCAGCAGTATCAGAGCAGAGGCTGGAGTGGGAGAAGCCGTGTAGTCAGGAGAGTAATAGCCCCAATCCCGCTGAGCACATTCTCCAAAAAAGACATCTTTTCAACAAAACGTTTTAAACACTGCATTGCCAGGAGCATCAAGGTTGATGGAAGAACATGAGGGGAAGTGGCATGAGAGCAAGCCCGTGCTCTCCTCTACAGAGACAGAAGCCAGACATGCCTTTTCCATGTGCTGATCTCCAAGTCCCAGCTAGTAGGCCACATGACATCACAGTCCTGCTCTTCCTCAATGGTAGGTCCTCACTTGCTTCATTTTGGTAGATCTTCAATTTATAGCTTCACCAAGCTGGCTTTCCTGGGCTACAGACTCAAAGAGCCTTCTGCCTAATGACAGTTTTATTTGCCCGTCTTGTAGATTTCAAATAGAAAAGATCTTACATTGGGCTTGTCTTTCACCACTAAGCCTGCTTCTCCTCTGCTTTGCCATTCCAGTGAATGTCTCCACCATCTACCCATTTGCGCAAGTGGGAAACCTGGCCAGGGATCCTCAGTGCCTCCTGTCTGTCTCACCTCCCCGTATCCAACTGTCACCAAATAACTTACAAACCACCCACTTGACGCTCTGCCTCTCCCCTCTTCCTGTGTTGAGAACACCACCTCCCCTCACCTGGAAGATTCCAATCACCTCTGTTCCCAGCCTGGCCTCTCTGTGGTGCCTGTGGCTCCCCCATCTCCAGGCTAGTCACCACCAGAGATCTGGAGGGGTCTTGGGTATGTGAACCTTCAGAGAGAAAGAGGGGGATGAGGGTGGAGAGGGAGGGAGAAAGAGTGAGAGTGCATTATTACTGCTACCCTCAGGGTGTCTCCGGGGACTGGGAAAACCCTTGAGTGGCTGTTGACAAATGGTAGCAGGCCCACACAGGAGGCTGGTTTTCAGAGGAGAGGTCATCATCACATGATGTTTAGTGAAGATGAGCTCTAAGAAGGAAAGCCTCAAGGGAATTGGGGAAACTGGTGTTTTGAATGCTCTAGAGCCTTGCTTTTCTATTATTCCAGAAGCCTCTAAAAAAAATAGCATACTAACCATGAACAACAACACTAATAAGCTGTGGCAGAGAAGGTCAGTGCCGTGCCCGGATTTCTTAGGGCCTGTTATCTCTGCTGATCATTTTCTTGCACTCTGTTCCCACTGTGCATTCACTCCAAGCAAACTGAACCTGAATGTCTTTATAGGTGAGCCTGCTGGAGCCTACCTTGCCTGAATGCACTAACAGCCAAGGTGTCTGGGAGTTTATATCCCCCACGGACAGCCCTTAACAAGCCACCTCCCTCTGAGCTGGGTCTGCATTGTTTCCAGAGCTCCCTGGGGGATTCAGCCAAAGTCATTTTTGGTGTAACTTTCTTGATATCTTTGATTCCCTTCCTTCTGACTTCCCTTTCTCTGGCTTTTCCTGGGATCACCTCCCAATAAATCTCTTTCCCACGAATCCTGGCCTCAGGTTCTGCTTCTGGAGAACTCAGCTCTGGGCACCAGGCACAGACTAAGCACTTTCTATTTTTTTTTAAAAAAAGTCTTTTTATTTTTAGACTTTTTAAATTTCAATGGCTTTGGGGTATAAGTGGTTTTTTTATTACATGGAAGAATTATATAGTGGCGAATGCTGAGATTTTAGGGCACTTGTCACCCAAGTGGTGTATGTTGCACCAAAGATGTAGTTTTTTTAATCCTACATCCTCCTCCCACCATCCCCCTCCTGAGTCTCCAAAGTCCATTATATCACTATGTATGCTTTTACATATTCATAGCTTAGTTCCCACTTATAAGTAAGAACATACTGTGTTTGGTTTTCCATCCTTGAATAATATACTTCACTTAGAATAACGGCCTCCAGCTCTATCCAAGTTGCCACAAAAGACATTATCTTGTTCCTTTTTGTGGCTGAGTAGTATTCCCTGGGGTATATATACCACATTGTTTTTATCCACTCATTGGTCAATGGACACTTAGGTTGATTCCATATCTTTGCGATTGTGAATTGTACTGCTATAAACATGCTTGTGCCGGTGTCTTTTTCATATAATGACTTCTTTCCCCTTGGGTAGATACCCAGTAGTGGGATTGCTGGATTGAATAGTAGATCTACTTTTAATTCTTTAAGGAATAGCCTTACTACTTTTCATAGGGTTTGTACTAATTCACATTGCCACCAGCAGTACTTAAGTGTTTCGCTTTCACCATATCCATGCTAACATCTATTGTTTTTTGACTTTTTAGTGATAGCCATTCTTGGAAGACTAAGGTGGTGTCTCATTGTGGTTTTAATTTGAGTTTCCCTGATGATTAGTGATGTTGAGCATTTTTTCATATATTTGTTGGCTATTTGTATATTTTCTTTTGAGAAATGTCTATTTATGTCATTTGCCCACTTTTTGATGGGATTGTTTCTTTCTTGCTGATTTGCTTCAATTCCTTGTAGATGCTGGATACTAGTCTTTTGTTAGATGCATAGTTTGCAAATATTTCCTCCCATTCTGTGGGTTGTCTGTTTACTCATGATTATTTCTTTTGCTGTGCAAAAGCTTTTTAACTTGATCAGGTCCCATTTATTTATTTTTGTTTCTGTTGCATTGGCTTTTGGGGTCTTAGTCATGAATTCTTGAATTCTTTGCTTGGGCCAATGTCAGAAGCATTTTTCCAAGGTTGCATTCTAGAATTTTTATGGTTTTTGGGTCTCAGATTTAAGACTTTGATCCATCTTGAGTTTATTTTTGTATAAACAAAAATGTGAGAGATATCTAGTTTCTTTCTTCATGTGGCTAGTCAGTTTTCCTAGCACCATTTATTAAATAGATTTTCCTTTCCCCAATTTATACCTTTGTATGCTTTGTCAAAGATCAGTTGGTTGTAAATATTTGGCTTTATTTTTGGGTTCCCTATTCTGTTCCATTGGTCTATGTGCCTACTTTTATACCAGTACCATGCTGTTTTGGTAACTATTGCCTTGTAGTATAACCTGAAGTCTGATAAATGTAATGCCTTCAGATTTGTTCTTTTTGCTTAGGATTTATTTAGCTATTGAGGCTCTTTTTTGCTTTCATATGAATTTCAGGATTGTTTTTTTCTAATTCTGTGAAAAATAATGTTGGTATTTTGATAGGAATTGCATTGAATCTGTAGATTGCTTTGGGCAGTATGGTCATTTTCACAATATCGATTCTTCCAATCCATGAGCATGGGATGTGTTTCCATTTGTGTCTTCTATGATTTCTTTCAGCAGCGTTTTATAGTTCTCCTTGTAGAGATCTTTCATCTCCTTGGTTAAGTTTATTCCTAGGTTTTTTTTTTTTCTTGTAGCTGTTGTAAAAGGAATTGAGCTCTTGATTTGATTCTCAGCTTAATCATTATTGGTATATAGCAGTGCTGTTGATTTGTGTACACTGATTTTGTAACCTGAGACTTTGCCAAATTTGTTTATCAAATCTAGGAGATGAAACACTTTCTAGACATTATTTTCTCCACCGCATCCAGCCTATACCACAAAGTATTCCCACTTTACTGATGGTGAAACACAGGTTCAGAGAGATTTGGTAACGCTTCCGTCTCATAGCCAGTGCCTGAGAGAGCCTGGGTTCCAACCCAAGCCTGAGTGAGCTCTTGGGCATTTTGTTGTACCACGTTTTCCCTGGGGAACTTCCTTCCACACACATACCACGAGTGCGGTTACTGTGGGGAGTGGTCCCAGGAAACAGGTAGGAGGAGTGGGGAGAGCGCCGCAGGGAGAGGGTGGGTTCAAGCTGGCCTCCACAGTAGGGCTTGCCCACATGTAGCAGGGGCTTCTGAGGAGTGTGTAGAGAGCATCTCAGAATTGTGTGCCTGAAGGACAAAGGAGGGGAGTATTTATCTTCCAGCTCTGTCTTCTGCTGGTTAAGCGATACCCATAGGTTACCCATAGGTGTTAACTTCCTCTCAGTGAAGGGAGCATCCATGAAGGGTGTGTGCAGGAGCTCCCAGCAGGCAGCATGTGAGAGTGCTCTCAGTTACACCTGTGTTGCATGGCTGCCACAGTGGTGACTGGATTGTCATGTGGTCAAAAGGATCTGGGCCTGGACACAAAGGGCTTCCAGAACACACCTTTTTTTACTGTCTAACAAAATCATTGCCTTTTAAAAAGCACCTGCATTTTTGGATCACACCAAGCCCCGGACTAAACACTTTCCACACACCAGCTGGTCAATACCTGGGCAAGTACTGCTATTATTCCCATTGTACATCCATGGAAACTGAGGCTCAGAATGGTGATGTGACTCGCTTGTGGCATGTGGCATTGCTGGGACACAAGCTTGGCCTGCCCATTCCAAGCTTCTTTGCCTCCCTTCCTCTCCCTGCTCCTCCGCAGAGGCCAGGCAGCCACTTTCACAGCCATGGCAGCCTTCCATGGGCTGGGTGGGCGTCAGCTCCAGGCTTGGTTCTTACATGGGGGAATCTCGCCAGAAATCCAGCCAGGGACCGGATGGCGTCTTATAATTCTCTGTATCCCCCAAGCTGCCTAGCACTAAATAAATACTTGCTGACTGATTGACTCATTCCGGCCCTGCTTCCAAGTTTCCTTGGGCCCCTTCTTGAGGCAGCCTGGCCCCGACCCTGGCCTTTTGGACTCCCCCATTCCTACCAGCTCCCGAAGCCTGAATTGGCAGTGGAGGGAGTGTTGCGTTTTGAGAGATATGAGCTGGTGACAGAAGGGGCTTGGCAGTGAGAGTGGGTGGGCAGTTGAGCTGTGAGAGGGGTCTTGACATTCCTTGTCCCTGAGGCCTCAAAACAACCTGAAATCAAGAAAAATGTGTGTTGATAACTGCTGAAATATTACTGGGAGACCACATAATGTAGCAGTTAAGGGCACAGGCTCCAGATCAGGCATCCTGGGTGCCAATGCTGGCTCCAACTATCCAAGTATCACTTTACTTATCTGTGCCTCGTCATCTTCAACTGTAAACTGATCATAATAACCACCTTGTAGGGCTATTGCTTGGGTTAAAAATGAATTAATGTAATGCCTAGCAAATGGTAAGTGCTCCATAGATACTAACTGTCATGGTTGCTATTACTGCGTTACCAGCATTTATAACCCTGCAAGGTCAATTTACCACTTGCATTCTACAGTTGAATAAACAAGGTTCTGAGAAGGTAAATGTCTCGTACGAGTACTAGAGTTTAAATTCCAATGAGGGTTGGACTGACTCTGATGTCCACGTGCTTACATGTTTTAATCATTTATCAATTAGTTATTATTTCAGTACTAATTAGATCTATTTATCATTACTGTCCATCATACTTTTTTTTTTTTTTGAGACGGAGTCTTGCTCTGTTGCCAGGCTGGAGTGCAGTGGTGTGATCTCGGCTTGCTGCAACCTCCACTTTCTGGGTTCAAGTGATTCCCCTGCCTCAGCCTCCCAAGTAGCTGGGACTACAGGTGCATGCCACTATGCCTGGCTAATTTTTTTGTATTTTAGTAGAGACAGGGTTTCACCATGTTGGCCAGGATGGTCTCAATCTCCTGACATTGTGATCCACTCGCCTCAGCCTCCCAAAGTGCTGGGATTACAGGCGTGAGTCACTGAGCCCAGCCTTTCTTTTCTTGTTTTTTAGAGTTGGAGGAGTCTCACTATGTTGGCTAGGTTGGTCTTGAAATTTTGGTCTCAGCTTCCCAAAGTGCTGGGATTACAGGTGTGAGCCACCACACATGGCCCAATTGTCCAACATACTTTGAAAACAATCATCAGGAGAAGGCTTCTTGAGGGGAAAAGGAATCAAGCAGCAGGCAATAAAGAAGCAGCTCATCTCTGATTGGCTAGTAGGACACTTAAGTGGCATCAGTTGAAATAAGGTTGTTTAAAATCAGTTCAGATATTCCAGCATAGTCATTTCATAAACCTGCAGGATTGGGTATTGATTGTAAAAATCTCATTCGTAACAGTAAAACTGTTTTGGCTTGAAGATCTATCAACATATAATATTTGAGTTCTTGTTTGAGATTTAGATAAGGTATGTCATGTTGAGGTCAAGGTAGCCTGGTTAAACCAGCTGCTCCATTCTCTAGAAAGTAGTTGATCAGAGAAATGGCATCTTGTCGACAGTAGGGGGATATTCTAAAACTATAAAAATCCTGGAAGGCAACCTAGGCAATACCATTCTGGACACAGGCATGAGCAAAGATTTCATGATGCAGACACCAAAAACAATTGGAACAAAAGCAAAAGTTGACAAGTGGAATCTAAACTAAAGAGCTTCTGCACAGTGAAAGAAACTATCAACAGAGCAAATGAGCAACCTATGGAATGGGACAAAATTTTTGCAAATTATGCATCTGACAAAGGTCTAATATCCAGCATCTATAAGGAACCTAAAGAAATTTACAAAACAAAACAAAACAAAACCCACACAACCCCATTAAAAAGTGGGCAAAGGACATGAACAGATACTTCTCAAAAGAAGACATACATGTGTCCAACCAGCATATGTAAGAAAGCCCAACATCACTGATCATTAGAGAAATGCAAATCAAAACCACAATGAGATACTATCTAACACAATTCAGAATGGTTATTATTAAAAAGTCAAAAAATAACAAATGCTGGTGAGGTTGTGGGGAAAACGGAATGCTATACACTCTTGGTGGGAGTATAAATTAGTTCAGCCTTCATGGAACACAGTGTGGCAATTCCTCAAAGACCTAAAAACAGAAATACCATTCAACCCAGCAATCCCACTGCTGGGTATATACCCAAAGGAATATAAATCATTCTATCATAAAGACACATGCATGTGTATGTTCATTGCAGCACTGTTCACAACAGTAATGACAAGGAATCAACTCAAATGCTCATCAGTGATAGACTGAATAAAGAAAATGTGGTACATATACACCATGGGATACTATGCAGCCATAATAAAGAATGAGATCATTTCCTTTTCAGGGACATGGATGGAGCTGGAGGCCATGATCCCTAGCAAACTAACACAGGAACAGAAAACCAAATACCACATGTGCTCACTTATAAGTGGGAGCTAAATGATGAGAACACATGGACACACAGAGGGGAACAACACACACTGGGGCCTATTGGAGGGTGGAGAGTGGGAGGAGGGAGGGGATCAGGAAAAATAACTAATGGATACTAGGATTAATACCTGGGTGATGAAATAATCTGTACAACAAACCCCCATGACACATGTTTACCTGTGTAACAAACCTGAACATCCTGTACATGGACCTTTGAACTTAAAATAAAAGTTTAAAAAAGAAACCAAAACAGCAGAGGTATATTATGATTGTTCCTTGGGATTTACAGTCATGAGAGGTGCGGGAGTGAGTCTGTAGTGATACAGGAAGTCTCCTTGCAGTGCTCTTTCTACCCCTACTCATTGACATCCACAGAACATGCACGACTTTCTAAGTGTCCTACTTCATCTTCAGAACAATCCTGTGAAGAAGGGAATTATCCCCATTTTACAGATCGGGAAAACAAGGCACAGAGAAGAATAGTAATTTTCCTATGACCACCCAGCCAGTGAGTGGCACAGTCACTACAAGAAATCCGACTCCACTTTTGTACCTTCGATGCCTACTGCCACTTTATTCTTCATGCTGAGGTTGAAAATGGACCTCCCTGTGGTCCCCACCAGCTCAATGGGGATTACACCTAGAGAAAATCTCCTAGAGTGGGATTTATAAAACTCGAGTAAGGAAGAACGAGATGCTTAAGGGAAGTAACATCAGATTTAATTTCCTTCCTAACACATGCTATGTATTTCATGTATGCAAACCCATGTGACCTTTATTGCAATGCCTCAAAATTAAAATTGTCCATGTTGATGGTAGTGGAAATGTAACCCTAGCAACATCAAATGGTTTGGACAAAACACTTGTTATGCATCTGGTACAGTCAGGACTGGGTTTCCTGACCTCCAATCTCAGGGCCACAGATCCATTCAGATCTGTGTTGAGGCTCTGAAGGAAGGTATATTGATTCCACCTGTTTAAAATATAGCTTTTATTATTATTGGTATGGTGAGGCCAACAGAACAAAAGTGAACAGCCATTGAAAAGATAGTTTGTTACTCACAGTTCTTTTTTTTTTTTTTTTTTTTTTTTTTTTTTGAGACGGAGTCTCGCTGTCGCCCAGGCTGGAGTGCAGTGGCGCGATCTCGGCTCACTGCAGGCTCCACCCCCTGGGGTTCATGCCATTCTCTTGCCTCAGCCTCCGGAGTAGCTGGGACTACAGGCGCCCACCACCCCGCCCTACTCACAGTTCTTAAGAGGAGGGGCATGCTGCACCACAGAGGGCCACACAGGAAGCACCAGGGTCCATCAAGAGGCAAGAGGAGCAAGGGGAAAATATGGGCAAGAATCTTTATTGTGGCTTTTGCAGGAAGCAATGTGGGAGGCAGGTTAAGCAGGTTTAGCATTGGCTGGCTTAAATAATTTTGGTAGGCTCTGGGGACTATCTCTTTGTACCCTGGTACCTGGACCTAGGGAGATTAGGGTAAGAGGATAATGGCCCAAGTTTGAGAACCCAGTGAGAGGCTGATAAAGGAAGTGGTTGTGTTAGGTTGGTTCGCATATGGAAGATATTCTCCTGGGGGTGATATTTGGTGTCTGTTGAAATTAACTAGCCCTGAGGGGGCAGTTTTTTCCAGTTTCAACAAGGCCCCAAGATGTCAAATATCAAAATAAAATACATGCTTAATGCACCATCCTTGAAGAGAGTAGAATTATGGGTGTCCTTATAAGAAGAAACAAGCAGAGAGTACACAATAAGGATGGATGGATAGATGGATGGATGGATACATGGTTGGATGGACGGATGGATGGATGGATCAATGCACCAACAAATATATAAGGTTTATCCTCCCTGACGTTCATCATACAAGTTTAACATATACGATTGTTTCAGAGAACACCTCCTATTTCAAGATGAGGGATAAAACACAGTCACAAAGCAACCTTCATGGAATGCTGGACAGGCCTTTCATCCATTGCTCCAAAATGAAGACCCTGCTAAATGATGTGCAGGGAGAGTTGTCAGCATGCAGCTGGCCCTCTGGGATTGCCCATTAGTCGTTATTCCCCATAACTCTGCTTCCCAGACATCAGAGCACTGCTGGTTATAAACGTGAAGTCAGTTCTTTTCCAAAATCAATAAGAAACTTTTGACCAGGGTATCCGCATTGACTCAGAGAAAAGAATAAGGATGCTAACCAAAGCTAGAAAATAAAAATCTCTGAATGGGTGCTTTCATTCGTCTGTTGGCAAGAAACACATTCAAGGAAACCAGGTTGGTTCTCAATTCCCTTTTTAATAAATTAAAAATAGCTTCTTCTGATACTTAGACACGTGGGTCCCAAATGGCCCGGACAACCCATTAGCTCAGATGGAGAAAGCACATTTCTCCATCAGTAAGTTAGACTCATCTTGCCATGACCTCCAAACTCGTAACTAACTCATAACTACACTGGAAAGAGTGTTGTGTTTAAGCCCAGTCCTGCTAAATTCACAATTTGAATCCCCCTGAACCTCTGCAATTGGTGTTTTTCCTCATGGGGTATTTCTATAGAAACCCATCCCCAAGACTAGCTGTTAATTGGAGAAGGTTTATTTATCCTATAGGTTTGATAATCAGTCATCAGATTTCAGCACTTGTTTTGTGGGATTCCATTTCATCACTTGCTACAGTATATATTATTATTCATTATATAAGTTTGTTAATGGTGTATTTATTTGAGTGAGTCTCCCTCTAAATAAAGGGGCCTTATAAAGTTTTTTTTTTCAAATAAAAGGTTTATTTTTACATCAGCTATTTGCTTTCCTATGCTAAACCTCCGTTGAAGGCTCGGAGCCGCATGCAAACCAAATTCCTGCCTTTCAGGCCAGGATGGGGCTATTGGAAGGGTGATAAAAGCAGCTGCACGGGCCCTTCAGCAGATTTGGTTTTTTTCAGCCCTGTCAGTCACTTTCTCTTTGAGAAGGGAACAAGACGGCTGGTAGAGATTAGGAATGGTAACGTAAAGGTTTCTACCTACTGCATAAAATTCTTTCAAATTAATGCAGGCATTAAATTGTGAATGATTTTTCACATAAAGCAGATATTAAACTGTGCATGCCCGCTGGTGTTGATATAAAGTTTTGTCAACATTTTTGGCACATGGGGTCTGAGCCTGGGGGTCAAAAAGTGTTTTTAACCAAATTTTGTTGTTTCAGTTGCTTTTTTTACACTCGTGTTTTATAACTCAAACGTGGATTCTTTTCCCAAAAATGAAATTTGGCAGGCCATTAGTCCATAATGTGGTCTAGTGCCTTTGGGTATTTTTTTTTAAACATGTAAATGGCCAAGATATCTAGGTTTTTGAGGTTGAAAAACTGTGCATGCACTTTTAACAACTTCTTTTTCGGCTGTATTTAGTATGCATATTTACTGCACACGTGTAGTATGCAGCATGCCGATTAGACTCAAGATTAGTTGGGAAAATATACAAACTCCTGTTCACAGGGAGGACTTCTTTGAGGAGTCTGAGCTGATATGTCTCCTTGTTTTTCCTAGGGACTAAGGGCTGAGGGATCAGTGAGTGCGGAGGTGTCAGCCCATTTCCACTCCTCCTTAGCGCCAGAAAACCCTGACTATGACAGCCATCCCTGAGCCTGCTGGCCAGCTCCCTAGCGGGGCAGCATTGAAAGGGAAAGGGTGAGCATCCAGGCCTCTTGTCTCTGTCTCAGTACCGTAACTTGTACCGATGCCCTGTGAACACTAATCCTCGGCTGTTCCCTACACTGAACGACCCACAGGCAGAATCTGTAGCAAATACGTTGAGCATAAAGAAAACACATTAGAGCTGAATCCACTGTTCAGATCTCATTGAAAACTAGCAGTTATTACCTCATTTGAAAGTAATTTTTAACAATTAGCTTAGGAAAGTATTTTATAATTTTTTGCTAGCCTTACACAAACTAGAAATTTCTCATATAATCAATTAAATCTGGCAGCATAGCATCAGGCACTCATTAGGCTGGGCTGCTTGAAATTCATGTACAATTTCTTCCTTATGGTGATCTGCAGGAGTTTTTAAACTTGCACTGGGATGCTGGCAACATCCCCCAAACCTCTCAGACACATTGTCTCTCTGAACCTGAACTTCTTAAATGGTGGTTAAACATGTTGTCTGCTTTAGTTTCCTGTCTATCTTCATCATGAGCCAGCACCTGTTTCCAATAAATTATACGCAGAACTGTATCAGCAACACCTTGGCAACAGCTGCCACCCTTAAAAGCAGAGTGCCCTTGAGGACAATACACCTGTGAACACACAGAGTGTTTATTTAGCTGAAAGCCAAAACTCTAAGTTACATAAAGCAATTATCTAAAGCCTAATGTATGCCCATTATTAACACAAAATAACCCTGTTCTTAAAAACCAATAAAAATCTATTTAAAGGATTTTTCCAAATCCCACTGAAATTTGTAAGCAACTAGAGACCTAGTTTTAACCTGGGACTTAAAATTCTAATGGTGGGCAAGGCAGAGGTTTGTGTGTGTTATAATATGGTTAGCTCATGCTTGGAATTTGGGGCATGGGCATGCATGGGTGGCATAACCAAAGCTTCAGACTATCGAGCAAGGACACGTCTATTTAAAATAATCCTTGTTACAAGCCACTTAAAAGCATTTGTGACTATGGCCTAGAGGTTAAACAAAAGAAATGGATTGCTTCATTTTGTATTTCAGTAGGGGACTAGTTCATCTTAGATGGCTTTCTTTATTTGTACAATCCACCTTAAACACACAGTTCATTACCTAACAGTATTACCTTTGGGTAATGGGGTTAGCACTACACTAAATGAAAATGGAACCAGCGTCAGGTAAAGACCTTCAAACTTCCATCCTGCCATGTGAAATAGATGAACAATGCAAATACCAGCCCAACACAGTATCTACAGCACACAGTTCAGTTTCTAGAGTGTTTAACTGTGGCCCTTTCGAGAAATGAGACCACAAAGTGTATATTGTTGAGCAATAAATACAAACAGCGTATAGCTCTTGTCTCTCCCATCTTGAAGCCTCACGAAATCTGAATGATTTTTTTGCTTAGAGTCTATAATACGTTAATCCCTGTCTGATACTTCCTGTTGATGTTTAACTGATGGACCTACAGTCACTGAGGTGCAAATGTGTTTTAGCACTTCTGTTTGGCTGAATGCAAATGCTGTGGAAGTAACTGCTAATGAGTATTACAGCTTCCAGCTTGGACCATGTCACTGTCGGTTCACATATAGTACACATGAATAAGCAGATGCCTGAAGCCTGAGAATTGGACTCCACAGAAGAAAGTTTCCAAACAGCAGGTCTGTGTCTTATGACAAAGACCATCACATGCCAGGCTTTCCCAAAACTGGCCATATGGGTGACAATGGGTGAGGCTTCATAGGTTGGGGAGAGGCCTCAGAATGTGACTCACCGTGGCCATAACTGGTTTATTCTCCTCTTTGCAACTTGTTGGTGCTTTAATTTATTTCCTAGCTATTTTCTTAGCTCCCATTCCAGACTAAAAGCTAGGGATGCCGAGATGAATTAGACGAATGACTGTTTCTTCTTGCTGGATTCCAAAGACCTCTTGCATGTGTCTGAAGGATTGGTGAGGTGAGATCGAGGTCCTAAGAGTGACCTGTCACCACTGGTATAGTTAATCCGGAGGAAGTCACCCTCCCTCTTTCCGGCAGTTTTTTTTTTTTTTTTTCCCCTTGTAAAACATAGAGATCGATTCCTGTGGCATCTACATCACAGAATTGACGTGAAACTCAAATAAACAAATGCAAATATATCCTGCCCATTTCAAACTCTGAGTCCTTTTGGGAGCCCTTCACTTTTTGAGCTGTAATAGCACTATGGTTCTTTAGGTGAATTCGCTTGTTTTAAGTTTGAAGACTCAACATGAAACTCACAAAACGCAGCCACAGCAGTGGTTTCATTATCAAAACTCCAGCAAGCATTCCAGCCAGACTAATTCCCCATTGGATTCACTTAATGTGTAAGAAGATCTTTTAGCCAGACTTTGCTGGGGAAGAAAAAAATATATATATATATATCTGAAGAAAATTCGGAAAAATGTGTTTTTCTTTTCTAACCAGTACTGTATTATGCAAATTTGAGGCTCTCTTTATACAGATTTAAGACTTCCTTCTTTGATTTATTTTCTTGATTAGAGATCCTCACAAACTATTACATGTAAATGTGAGAGGCACCCAGTTTGGATTCCAGACCAGAAGAAATCCAGGAATGGATTTAAAAAGGAAAGCTGGTTCCCATCTCCCTGGAGAATTTATCTTTATTAAAGGTCAGCAAATTTAGAGCTGCTTTGGTAATTTACCACGTGTATGGGAAATAAGTTGTGAGTACAAGTTCGCACAGAAGATAAGATTTGCTATGTCTTAGATAAACTGGTTTTTGATTATTGAAAGGGTAATTCAAAAAACATTTTAAAATCCTATTGGTTTCTCTGCCTGCTTGTCAGATTTCCCATTGGTGATGAAATCCTGCCAAGTGTAGATTTAGTGTTGGTCATGAAATGAGACCTGGCTTGCGGTTATTTGATAATAACTGTGACAATAAATTCATCCATTAATTTCTTTCCTGTTTCTCTACATGAGTAACATTAAACCAAGATGTTATGCTATTGGATGGAGAGAATCATTTTATTCATACGTGTCTGTGTGTGTGTGTTCACTCACACCCTCTTTGGAAACTTTATTAGGTTGATAACTCCCAAAGGCTACATCTATTCTTCCTATATAGTATGTGGAGGATAATGCTAAGGTTTGAAATGAGATGCCTGATCTCAGATCAACAAGGGTTATTAGAGACAGTGACAGGCTCTGTGACCATGGACAAACACATTAAAACTGGATTAATAAAGAACATAATAAACACAGTAGCTTGTAAATGAATGATGAGGCAAAACTTGCTCTCATCTTCAAACTGTCCCACAGATTAATGAAGCTGGGACCATAGAGTAAACAATTGCTAGCTTTGTTGTTATTGTTGTCTGTATGGTTTCTGTTTCTTTTCCTTTTTTTTGTTTAGGTTATATTCATGTTTAAGAAGAAAAAAATAGATCTTTATAAAATACTTTGTTACTTTTGGCCTGAGAGAATTTATGCACCTTCTGGGGCATATCTAGATGGGCCATGTTCTTCTTCATGAATGGCTGAGAAGCTCACATGTGACACTTTATCAGATTTAATGCAGATTTATCAGCATTTTAATGCTTCAGATTTATTATGTCCCACACGTAGCAATGAGACGAGCCTGGCCTTTCTGCTTGCATGTCTTGAAACAGGTCAATGAATCAACAATGATTTGTTTCCTCCTCCTTTCTCCTTCTCTTTACCTTGAAAGGATGGAGAGGATCAAGAAGAACAGGAGTGATTTTTAACTGTGATCCTTTTGTGTGAGGCTGATTTATTGAAACACTCCAAGCTTGAGGTTCTCAATGCCTTTTTGCTCTACACAAAGCAACGACGGCAAACAACAGAATGATCTTGGTGTGTAAAACTGTGCTTGTTTATGTGGGATTTGGTTTAAACTTGTTTTGAACTACTGGTTCATTGTTTAAAAATGCACACCTGCACAGAACCAACTGTGGTTGAAAAGTTCATTAGCAAAGAATGTTGGTCAGTTCCTGGAAATCCTATATCAAGAAGTGTCATGGTTTTTGTTAAGAATATGATTCCCCTTTAGTTACCAAAACCAGTCCAACATCCAGCTTCAGCAAGGAGGTTTGGAGGAGAAAGAACTCAAGACGGGAAGAGTCCAGGAAAATACCCAGGAACACAGGGAAGCAAGGTCAGGCCCAGGCCTGTACTCTGAGCTTAGTATCAGTGTAGGGTTAGGGCATGAGAAGGCTCTGAATGTTCTCCCCAGGAATGAGAGCTGATGTCTCAGGTACAAGGAGATAATGAAGGTGGGAGATGGTTTTAAAAACTGAGATGTAGCCAGGCACAGTGGCTCACACCTGTAATCCTAGCACTTTGGGAGGCCAAGGCGGGCACATGACCTGAGGTCAGGAATTCAAGACCAGCCTGGTCAACATGGTGAAACCCTGCCTCTACTAAAAATACAAAAATTAGCCAGGCATGGTGGCATGCACCTGTAATCCCAGCTACTCGGGAGGCTGAGGCAGGAGAATCACTTGAACCTGGGAGGCGGAGGTTGCAGTGAGCCAAGATCGCACCATTGCACTCCAGCCTGGGCAACAGAGCAAGACTCCATCTCAAAAAAAAAAAAAAAAAAAAACACTGAGATGCTTTATGACTGCAAACTAGGCATCCTAAATAAGACTCAGCCCTGATATTTTTCAAAGCTTGATGGGTAGAAATGGGGGAAAATGGCCTTTTTAAAGCTTCAAGCTGGATCCCTGTTACTATCCCCAAGTTCAGAGACAGTAGGCTTAAATTCATCTTTGTCTGGGTATAGGAGGTAGCATGAACTATTGCGGGATCTGGCCAGCAGCCTGCAATGCAATGGGGCTCTTTCTTTGTTCCCAGGTGGATTGGCAGGTCGAGAAATAATAGACACAAAAAAGATAGTGAAAGCTGGGTCCGGGGGATCACCGCCTTCTGGTCCCATGGTGCCACCAACGCACTGAATATACCAGCATTTATTGTTAAGCTTAGTGAGGGCGGGGGTAGGTTAGTGAGGGATTTAGGGTCATTTGATTATGAGGTGAGATGGTCGTATGTGGATGAAGTAATTCTTTAACATAACATCTATATGCAGAAGTACAGTATACAGAGATAAGAATTTACAATATAGTGTGCGCATCAGTAATTTCTAACAGAGCCTTACAACAGAAACACAGTCTTTCCATAACCTATGATTAGCCAGATATTAATCAGCAGTAACAGTTGCAGCAAAAGCTGGTTACAGACAATCCACAGATACAGGACGTGAAGCTAGACAACCGGTTAGACCAGAAATTCTCAGAAGGGAGTATGCCTTAACCCTAAAAAGGCCTAGAAGAGCCGTGGCAAGATGAGGGAGTTTATACCCCTATCTTATCCATATGGACAGGTGCCCCTCACGTGTCCGTTTATAGGCTCTCCACAAGGGTCGCATTCCATTCCCAGAGCTATGAACATCTGCTTTTCTGGGATAGGAATCTTGGTGATGTGAAACCTTCCTGACTGCATGTCCATTCATAGGCTCTCTGCAGGGGGAAGCACATCACATGCTGTTGGCTCATTCTGGCAGTCCAACCTGGCATTGTCTTTACACGATCCTGCATGCAATTTTGTATTTACAATAATCAGGAGCATTTCATCTTTTATTCCGTAGCAATAGTTTCAAGGGGTCTCCCTACAATGAACAATTGTTTAAAGGGCATTTTTTAAAAGTTTTATGTTCAGGGGTACACGTGCAGGTTTGTTACATAGGTAAAAATGTGTCATAGGGGTTTGTTGTACAGTTTATTTCATCACCCACATATTGAGCCTGGTACCCATTAGTTATTTTTCTTGATCCTTTCCCTCCTCCCACCCTCTGCTCTCCAACAGGCCCCAGTGTGTGTTTTTCTCCTCTATGTGTCAGTGTGTTCTCATCATTTAGTTCTCACTTATAAGTGAGAACACATGGTATTTGTTTTTCTGTTCCTGCATTAGTTTGCTAAGGATAATGGCCTCCAGCTCCATCCATGTCCCTGCAAAGGACATGATCTCATTTCTTTGTATGGCTGCATAGTATTTCATGGTGTGTATGTACCACATTTTGTTTATCCAGTCTATCATTGATGGGCATTTAGGTCGATTCTATGTCCTTGCTGTCATGAATAGTGCTGCAATGAATATATGCATGCATGTATCTTTATGATAGAATGATTTATATTCCTTTGGGTATATACACAGTAATGAGACTGCTGGGTCAAATGATATTTCTGTCTTTAGGTCTTTGAGGAGTCACCACACAGTCTTCCACAAAGGTTGAACTAATTTAGACTCTCGCCAATAGTGTATACGCCTTCTAAAGGGCATTTTGGTTCCGCAAAAAGCAACTGAGCCCTGCATCGGATGTGGGATGTTTAGAGACCGCATGGGGCCAAAGGCTCTGCATAACAATATCAAACTTTCTTTGGAGATGGAGTTATAGGAACAGATTATGCTTTCTTTTAGAAGAAGATTTTGGCGTGATTTTGTTTGACATGGGTTTTAGCAGAGTAGGGGTTCAGGGTAGAGGTGCCTCCCAATAGCTGAGATGCACTGGCTCCTTCAACATGGTGACTTGCAGGAAGTCAGTGATGGGGGACCCTGGGAAATCTGTGGATGGGTTCTGCCATGTGCACTTTAATCCCCTTCTGTTTTCCAAAGGCTTTAGTAATCTCTTGTTAAATCACGTGGTCTGGACTTAGCTGTGTGTCAGGGAATGAGAGATGGGCCTGGCTTCATATTTGGGGGAATAGTAGGTGGGACAAGAGAAGTAATCTGGGCAAAGTTGGCTGCCACATGAAAAAGGAAAGTAGAGATTCTGGGAGAAATGTGTCTCTCAAGAGGAACCTGGAAAAAGGTGAGAATCCATAAGGTTAAATAAGATCCTCATAATTTCAGTGTGGAAGGGAAAAATGATGCCTGATGCTGGGTGTTTATGAGGCAGGAGAGAGGCAGGTGGTTGTTTTAGGCACAGACTAGAGGCAGATTTCCTGGTCCCCATCCTGACATCACTGCTTCCTACCCGTGTGGCTGTGGGCAAGTCACCTAACCTCTCTACTCCAGTTTCTGCATCTGTTAAAATGGAGATCATGTAAGTACCTACCTCAAGAGGTTTAAATAAGGCTTAAATTAGATAATGTACGTTAAGTAGGTGAAGCATTTGGCATAGTATCCAGAATGTCAGAAATGCTCAATAACTTTTATTATTTTATAATAGAAATTAATAGAATTTAAATCTTTACCACTGCAACAGAAATAGGCATGACTGTGGGACTTGAGAAGGGAGTTAGGAAGAAGACAAGGGTCTCCTACCCTGCACACAATGCCTGACATATAGTAGGTACTCAATAAATTTTTCCCAGGTGATAAATCATGCAGAACAGCTCTTTAATATAGTGAGCTGGGACTCAGCTTCACTTACCAAGCCATTTTTCCAACCATTTTCTGAAATACCCAGTAGAAATAGTTTGATTATCTCTCTAGGTCTGTTAGGCCAAGATATATAAATAGACATTCTAGAATACAAGATATAATCAGATCGAGTCTAGATTGTCACTACACACCCCTCTTAATTTGTATGCTGACCTGTACCCTTGCCTAGAACCCCTACAGATACTGCTCTGGTTTGGCCTGTTTATGTCAGACGGCACCCCATTAGCACAGAAGGATCTGTAATAGTCATGAATGAAAGTATCACATGCAGCTATGGTAGCTGGCTTCCTTGCCAGACCCCACGTGAACATTCTGGGGTGATAAGGTCAAGGGAAAGATATAGAGGTATAAACAATAAACAGAAGCAAGATGCCACCATGTTCTCCACGCCATCCCCTGCCAGTGGCATGGGACAGGAACCAGGAACCAGAGGTAAAGCAAGGGCTACTCTTTAGAAGACCATGAAGATAAATTTGCACACCATCCAATACCATAAAGAAGGGAAGGGAAGAGGGAGGAGGCAAACTTACCTTTACAAAGCCAGGCTATCACTGAAACATTTTTATGCACCTCTTGTATGTCCTACACACTCAATTGTCAGGAAGGTATTATTGTCCTACTCCAAACGCATGAATAAATGGAGACTGCACACGTAGCCCAAGTCAGACAAGCACTGGGTTCAATTCGTGTCTACCTGTTCCCAAAGCCAGGGCTCTCTCATTGCTCTGTGCTGCTGTCACAGAAAGTTGAGTCATACAGACACCCTCATCTGGGCAGTCAATCTGTCAATCTTTCTCCCACACTTTTCTCCCCACTCATCTGTGACCCTACCTTTCACTGTCTCACACTTATAAAGCGCACATAGTCACATGACCTTATACTTTTGGCTGATTGTTATCAACCAAGTTTTTAACACTTTTTATGCCATAAACTCTTTGAAGGCGAGGACCATTCCTTACTGAGAGATGTGTCCCCTTGAGAGCCTGTCATAGTACTTTCAAAATAGCAGGTGCTTAATAGGTAATTGTTATCGGAGTAGTGATACATTCAAATAAGCAATAATTATTGAGCTAATTGTCATTTTATGCCATGAGGTTTCATAAAACTGGACTGGATAATGAGACAGATAAAGGAATCATGGAACAGAAGCTATTCTCCCTTACCATGGGCCCCTATTCTGCATCTAAAATATATGAAACTTTGTCAGGGTAAAAGAGGAACAATCCTAAACCCCTCTGGGGAAGGAGGAGGGTGCCAGAACATGCAAAGTGGAATGTTCATTCTAAAGGGACTTGTCCAGGCCCTATTCTTTGGGAGAGGGTTGGGTGTGGGTCTTAGTTGACCTATGGGGAATATCTTGATTTTCACATGTAGATTTGGTTCTAGTAAGGATCATTGTAGATCCCAATTACAGTTATTGTGTGAAATTAAGTTGTATCTCTGAACCATACATGTTAATTATATTATCTCCAAATGTAGAGCTTTGACAGTTAAGGAAAAGGAGTTAGTATATTTTAAGTATCTCTTGTTTGCTAGACACCAGGCTAGATATATCTCATTTCATCCATCAATAGCACTGGGAAGTAGATGTTATTTCCATTTTACATAGGAAAAAATTGAAGTTCGGAGAGGTTCTTGCTGCTAGGGAGTGAGTGGTAGAGCTAGGATTATGAACTAGCTCCTTCCTGGAAGAGTGAGTCAGAGATTGGCTGGATGGTGGTGAGGTGTTAAAAATAAAGTTGTGATCATTATGAAGAGCAAATGTGAAACAGGAATGTGAATAAATTGTGATTAAACACTGAAAACAATTATCCAATGATGGTGGGGCTTTTGTCCATATTGGAAGCATGTAGTTCATATATAAAATTTGAAAATACACATGTACTATGATGCAGCAATTCTATTTTACATCTCAGTATTTACTGCAAAGTATTTATGGTGCAGAAAGACTTACAAATGAGCATAAGATAGTATACTCAAGGATTTTTGTGGTAGCATTTCTGCAAGAGTGAAAAACAAACCAACCAACTAAGCTAAGTCAACCAACCAAACAAAAATCCCTAAAGGTCTATTGATAAGAGAAATGAGAGGACAAAATTTTCAAGGAAATAACAAGAAAAATCTCTTAGTTCAGTAGGTCATGAGTTTTCAGATTGAAGGAGGCGTCAAGCTTCCAGCAAAATGAATACAAAATTACCCAAAACTAGGTGCATTATCATAAAAAGTTTCAGAATACCACTACATTAAACAAAACAACACACACACACACACACAGACACACACACACACACACACACACACACCCCTTCCCAAAAGCCCGTGGAGAGAAAAATGAGTCTTTTATAAAGGATCAGGGTTCAAAATGGCATTGGTCTTCCAAAAGCAGCACTGGGAGATTACACAACAATTTAGCATTGCTGACATGTGTGACCACGTTGAGATAAGGTAAACAGTTCTCTTGGAAAGTTTGGGAACAAATTATTGCTTGGTAGATGGAAGTCTAAAGATAGGAAAATGTGAGGCAATTATCAATTCCAAGAAAACCAAAAAGTTGTACAGAAAAAGTCATATAATTGACCAGGCATGGTGGCTCACACCTATAATCCCAGCACTTTGGGAAGCCCAGGCAGGCCATCATCTGAGGTCAGGAGTTCAAGACCAGCCTGGCCAACATGGCAAAACCCCCTCTCTACTAAAAATACAAAAATTAGCCAGGCATGATGGTGCACACCTGTAATCCCAGCTACTCAGGAGGCTGAGGCAGGAGAATCACTTGAACCTGGGAGGTGGAGTTTACAGTAAGCCAAGAACATGCTGCTGCACTCCACACTCCAGTCTGGGTGACAGAGTGAGACTCTGTCTCAAACAAAAAAAAAAAAAGAAAGAAAAAGAAAACATTATATATTCATAGTTCTATAAATGTCAACAATGAACAGCACTTACAATTATAATTTTAAAAATATTTAACCATACATTATTACTTTACTATATTGGTACACTGGAGAGAGGAAAATATTCACGTATAGAATGGGGTGAAGGTGGAAAGTGAACTAATTCTTTTTCTATTATAGATAGTCAATCAATAATATCTAAAACTAAAAAAATCAAGCAATAGCAGTATATGTATATTATGTAGAACACCAGAAGAAATCATCTTTGTGGGAGGGCGATGCAGGGGTGAGGCAGGGAGCTGCAGAGAACTGCTGCTTTTATCTGAAACCCTTATCTGAAAGCCTTGCTGCTATTTGCCTTTTTAAACTATGTATGTCTATTACTTTGATTTAAAAAAAATTAAACTAAAATGCAAATCTATTCCATGTTTATTAGAAACATTTGGAAAATAAAGTATAAAGATGAAAATAAAAATCATTCATTATCTACCACCAAGACACAGCCACTGTTAGTACTCATGCATATGATCTTCTAGTCTTATTTTCTTTCTAGCTAAACACTCTTTGATGAGCTCACAGCATTTAAGTTTTGTAGGCTCCTTTTACTATTTGTCATTATTAACACATTAACACATTCCTATACATTAAAACACGTTTTGTAGATACCAGTTTGGATGGCTTTATAATATTACGGTTTTGGAGTTGTGTGATTATTTAATGATTAATTTCTTTGTTGGACAGGTGCATTGCTTCAATCATTCAACATCATAAACAATGCTGTGATACATATCTTTATACATAAATTGTTGCTCTTTTTGTAATTATTTCCTTATGATATATCCCCAGAAGTTTATAAGAATTCTTAAATTAGTATTTTATTAAAGGACAAAATATGCTATCTTAGCAGAAAGAAGCAAGAAATATCCAAAGAGCTAATGAATTAAATTAACTCAGATTTCAATAATGGAAAGCATAGAAAAACATATCCAGGGACTAATAGGGCTTACTTTTTAGTGCAGGTTTTAGAAATATTGTTAAAGTACTTTTATGGTAATCTGGAAATAAATGTGGAGATTTTTAAAGGTAAAAAACTTACAGCTCATTGACCACAATGTTTACCTCTGCAGAAGGCCTAGGACTAGAGATGGTCATCAAGAGAGCTTTAACTTTACCTAGAATATTTGAACGTTTTACAAAGAGAATGAATTGAATTGCTATGTTATGTAATTTAAAATATTTATTTCTTTATATAGATCTCTCTTTTAAATGAATAAACTTTATTCCCTCTAGCCTCTAAGCATGGAAATAACTACTCATATCCTAAGGTGATTTACATAGTTGACAAAAGACTTTCAACTACCTTATTATTTGTCACAGAATCCCTGTAAGCCAGGCATTATTATCTTTTAATCTGTAATGCAGATATACACCTTAGACAGTATGGTTAAATTCTCAAACTTCCTTCTGCTGTAGAGCCTGATATTCAAGAAAATGGCCAAACCTTTCTTTCTAAACACCTCCCCTCTTCTGTTACCATACAGCTTATGTCTCTCTTCCTTTTTCTGAGTAAAAACCTACCTTCTCCACAGGGCTGTCCCTGAAGACACAACTCAAACGGATCTCCACTTAACTCCCTCCCTCACTCATGTCTTTTTGGAGTGCTTATTATGTTCCAGACCCCATGCTAAGAGATGAAAATAACTGCATGTTCAAGGCAGACAAAATCCCTGCTTTCCTTTGTGTGGCATGCATTCTCTTTAGGGAAGCAGAAAACAAAAGTTAGAAATACAAACAAAATGAAAATTAGTGCAATGAAGAATATCAGCTAGAGTGATGTGTTAGAAACTGATGATTTGGGGGGAAATGACTTTAGATAACGTGGTTAGAGCAGGCTTTCTAAGGAAGGGTCATTTGACAAGAGACCGAAGGATGAGAAAGAGACCGAAGGATGAGAAAGAGCCAGGCATGAGGACAGATGTGGGCATAGGTGGTGGAATACAGGAGTAGGGAGCATGAAGACTAGAATGCAGAGAGGAGTTCATGGGTTCAAGTGACCAGAAAAAAAAAGTAGTGACAATAATTGTACATAAATCAGATAGAAATTGATCATACCATGACCTGTTAAATATTTGTGTTTGCAATTTCACATGTAATAATTTTAACATCAGAGGCAGGCAAGAATGTCTATTAAGTACCTACTCCGGGCTGCCCAGCTGACAACCCCTGGGGATACCACTTGCCTTGTACTGATGTGAGTGAGGGTCCCTGCAGCTTTGTCATGTGGCAGTATTGCTGAACATTCTGCTAAACAGTTGACATGGATCATCTCATGGAATCCTTATAGCAACCCAGGGTGTAGATATTATAACTGTACCCACTTTAAAGAGAAACTGAGACTAGGTGAGCTTAGGTTACTTGCCCAAGGTTATATAACAGATTATGCAGCAGGCAAGCAGTAAAAAACATTTTTAACGTAGGTGGTCTGACTCCAGAGCTATTCTGCTTTGTGGTCCCCATCTGCCATTGATGTTGCATCTCATGAAACTCATATAAGCTCTGTAAAGGCAATAAGCATGCATTCTACTGTTTGGTACAGCTGCAACACACTCAACAGAATGCTATACTCCTAATATATGCTGAATATTGCTTATTGATTGATTCTATGGAAAAAATTAAGTATTAAGTCACTCATAATGTACAAAATCCAGAGAAAGCAGAAATCCTATGGCAATGGGTGAACTAATGATCTCACTGGTATACACTTTTGGGAACTCAACTAGAAACCCTTCCTTAGGGTCACTTACAACTGCTTTCCTTAGGAAATAACTCTAGGTCTGAAACTCAATCATTCTAAAATGACCTTGGATATATGGAATAGAAATAACATCTTGAGATGTTATTCTAATCAATTCATTGAGAATTAGTTAAGTAAGAATCTGAGAAGAAGGTTTTTGTGCTGCATGTTAACAGAGAAAAGAAGTCAACAAGACCTAATATTTCATCAAAATCATTGGGCCACATCTAGGAAAGGTCAAGTTCACGGTGAACTTTTTCTCCATCTTTTAGAATAAAAAATAGTAAGACTCATGCCAGTGATCCCAGGACTTTGAGAGGCTGAGGTAGGAGGAGTGCTTGAGGCCAGAAGTCTGAGACCAGCCTGTGCAACATTGTGAGACTCTGTCTCAAAAAAAAAAAAAAAAAATTAAACATAGCAGGGAATGGTGGTGCACACCTGTAGTCCTAGCTACTAGGGAGGCTGAGGTGGGAGGATCATTTAAGCCCAGGGGTTCCAGGCTGCAGTGAGCTACAATCGTGCCACTGCACTCCAGCTTATGTAACAGACCAAGACTCTGTTCCAAAAACAAAACAAAACAAAAAAAGAAAGAAATTAAGGAAAAAGGCACATGTACATTTTTGTGGCAGATAGATTCTTATGGTAGCAGCCCCACAATCTCTGCCTCCTGGTGTTCATGCCCCGTGTGATTCCTTATCCTTGAATGTGGGAAGGAAGGATTCATGACTTGCTTCGAACCTACAGAATGGGTAAAGATGGCAAGATGTAAGTCATTATGTGTACATGATTATGTGATTATGTTATATTAGATTGCAGCACCTGTATTGCACATGTGTTCTTTTTCTCTCCCTCCCCCTTCCTCTCTCCCATCTTTGCTAACTTTGAGGAGTCAAGAAACCATGCTGGGGAACCCCACACAGCACAGAACTATGAGGCAGACTGTAGGATCTGATGACAGCCAGAAAGAAGCCCTCATCCTAGTTGCAAGAAACTGAATTCTGCCAGCAACCTAAGTGAGCTTAGAAATAAATCCTTATCCATTCAAGCCTCAAGTGAGACCACAACCCCAGCCAAAGCCTTGATTGACATCACGTGAGACTCTAAGCAGAGGACCCGGTTAAGCCATGACTGAACTCCTGGCCCACCGAAACTGTGAGATGATAAGTGTATGTTGTTTTGTTGTTTTAAGTCACCAAGTTTGTAGTAATATCACTACATAAAAATAGAAAACTAAACATTGTCCCATTGAGGGAATTTAAATTCGAGGCACATCTTTGGAAACAAGCTTTGTATGAGAAGGTATAAAATTGGAACACTTGCCAGTGTATTGCTCATGCTGGAGATGAAGGTCAAAGGAAGCCATGCCTCCTGCCCTGTAGGACAGCCTTGACCTTTCTGAACCAGGATCCTTTTGCTCTCACTCTATGGAAGTGTTGAAATGTCAGCTGTGTTTGCATGTGTGAAGGGATCTTACACAGAGGGCCCATGTCTCAGAACATGCACGTGATGTTTTTACAGCAAAAATAATGTTGGTTTGCAGGACCTACATACGTAGGGTTTTACTAGAGCACAGAGGCCTTAGAAAAACCTCCCAACCCAGCAAGGTTGTGTTTTCTTTTCAAAGAAATACAAACCAAGCTTAATTTAAATCAATAGAGAAGGTAACAGTGATAAAAGGGGAAAAAAATTACCTAAGCACAGGATAACAAAAAAGAAAGTGGCAGTCAACATATATGAACCTGGGAGAGAGAAAATGCAACTAGAATTTAGGAGGAACTATTCCTTTTTCTCCTAGAAATGTGCTGATTTCCCTTCCTGTTAGGAGGTCCTAGCTGAGTGCCTTTTCGTTGAAAGGGTAGCATGTACACTGTACACACCAACCATTTGCTTATTAAAGGTTCCTGTTCTCCTTCCAGCACCTGTAGCAAGAAGTGGGATGTTCTGGATTGGAAGAGAAACAGCAAAATGTTAGCAAAACAGTTTAAAGGAAAAGCTGTAAGAGAAGATGAAAACAGCTTACAATGATCCAAAGGGAGGCATTAAGGCAATGAGGAAATGTTAATGCAGGCTAAAGACAAGTCTGGGAAGAAAATGAAAAAATTCCCCTAATGGGTGATTCAAAAACAATCATAAGAATAATAATAGTTGAAAAAAACACTAGTAGAATTAAGCAAGAATACTGAAGATAATTTATTAACATATTGGCCTGGCACAGTGGCTCACACCTGTAATTCCAGCATTTTGGGAGGCCAAGGCAGAAGCTCACTTAAGCGCAGGAGTTCAAGACCGGCCTGGTCAACATAGCAAGATGCCAACTCTACAAAAAAAAAAAAATTACCCAGGCATGGTGGCACACACCTATAGTCCTAGCTACTAGGGAGGCTGAGGTGGAAGGATCACTTGAGACCAGGAGTTTAAGGCTGCAATGGCTATTATCGTGCCACTGCACTCCAGCCTGGGTGACAGAGCAAAATTGTCTCTAATAAAAAATTATATTGGTTTCTTCACTGAGCTAAGTTTTCATTCATTTAACCTATATTAGCATATACTAGCTTTTATATTTCTTTCCAACCCTAGAAGGTAAATAATGTTATTAATCCCCATTTTACAGACAAGACTGAAAGAGGTTAACTTGCCTAAGTCACATGGATAGAAAGTAGAAGAGCTAAGTTTTGAAGTCAGAACTCTCTGATCCTAGTTTTCTCACATTTAATGCAAGAAATCTCAAGTTCTATGGTATAATAGAAAGAAAATGCAGGGCACTGTCTATGTTAAGAAATACCCATGTGCAAATGGGAAGAAACGTAATGAGTTATTCCTGGGGGCTGAGGTGCCGGCAATTGAAGAAAAGTGTCCCTGTGAGATAGAAGAACAAAGGCACCCAAGACATGAGCAGGAGAAATGCTCTGGGAATAAAATAGAATAGTGGAAAATGGATCCCTTGTTCTTTGATTTAAAAATTACTTTTCTAACCATTGTGCCAGTGTTTCATATAGTGAATCAAAGAGATGGCCTGTGGCAGAATCACCTAGGACCTTTGTTAAAAGTGAGATCCCTGCACCCTGATTCAGGTCATTTATGTAATGAGTTATTCCTGGAGGCTGAGGTGCATGGCAATATCCCTGAGAGATGAGTAGAACAAAGGCGCCCAAGACATGAATGGGAGAAATGCTCTTGGAATAAAATAGTCAGAATAGTGGAAAACAGATCCCTTGTTCTTTGATTTAAAAACTACTTTTTGTAGTTTTGTGTCTGTAATGGTTAATACTGAGTGTCAACTTGACTGGATTGAAGGATGCAATATTAATCCTGGGTGCGTCTGTGTGAGTGTTGCCAAAAGAGATAAACATTTGAGCCGGTGGGCTGGGGAAGGCAGATCCACCCTTCATCTGGTGGGCACAATCTAATCGGCTTCTGGCAAACATAAAACAGGCAGAAAAATGCGAAAAGAGAGATGGGTCTAGCCTACCAGCCTGTATCTTTCTCCCATGCTGGATGCTTCCTGCCCTCACACACTGCACTCCAAGTTCTTCAGTCTGGGGACTCGGACTGGCTCTCCTTGCTCCTCAGCTTGCAGACAACTTATTGTGGGACCTTGTGATTGTGTAAGTTAATACTTAATAAACTCCTCTTCATATATATAATACTATCTATCTATCTATCTATCTATCTATCTATCTATCTATCTATCTATCTATTAGTTCTGTACCTCTAAGAGAATTCTGACTAATGTAGATTTTGGTACCAGGAGTGGTTCTAGAGGAACAGAATATTAAGGATAGAGTTCTTTAATTATTTTGGGGTTTCTGGAGTTGGCTGCTTAATATGATTAGACCCAAAAATGCTAAAGACTTTACTTCTAATAGTATAGAAAACACTGATAGTCCTGAGCTGTTTAGAGAGTTATGCAAAATAAATGCATTTGACACTCCTGATTCACCGCTTGTGAAAGGCAAGGAGTTTAGTGACTCTATGCTACCTTTGACCATATGTGGAGAACCAAGGAACATAATGAAGCTGGTTGGTTGCTCCTAAGTTCAGTGGATAAAGTGATGAAAGAAAATGATAAACTCAGGGATTCTGTCTCTCGGCTTTAGAAGCAGATACTGAGCCTCAAATCTGCTAAGATTGCCCTGAGTGAGAGTCTTATCTCCTGTAGAGAAAGAGCTGAAATTGTGGAAAAACAGACACAAGCTTTTATCATGTGAGTAGCTGATCTGCAATGAAAGATGTATGCACAGCCTTGCCAGGTGTCTACTGTTAAAGTGAGGGCATTGATTGGAAAAGAACAGGACCCTGCAACTTGGACTGGGGACATGTGGGAGGACCCTGATGGAACTGGGGACACTGAGTTTGTAAACTCTGATGAACCTTTTTTGCCAGAAGGAACAGCTTCCCCATCCCCAGTAGTGGCAACATCCCTTCCCTGACCCATGGTGCCATCAGCCTTTCCACCTTTGTCTGAGGAGATAAATCCTGTGCTGCCTGAGGCAACAGTGATGGCCTCCCCTGAGGCACTTGCCAGGCAAGATAATGTTGATTCTCCTCAGGAGCCACTTCCAACACCCCTGTTTGCTTCTAGACCTATAACTAGACTAAAGTCCCAGTGGGCCCCTGGAGGTGAGGTTGAGAGTGTGACTCATGAAGCAGTACACTACACTTGAAAATAACTGTTTGAGTTATCTAATTTATATAAATAGCAATCTGGAGAACAGCCATGGGAATGGATATTAAGGGTATGGGACAATGGTGGAAGGAACACTGAGTTGGATCAGGCTGAATTTACTGATTTGTGCCTACTAAGTAGGGACTCTGCATTTAATGTTGCAGCTCAGGGAGTTAAAAAAAGGTTCTTACAGTTTATTTGCTTGGTTAGCTGAAATATGGATTAAAAGATGGCCCACTGTGAGCAAGCTGGAAATGCCTGATCTCCCTTGGTTTAATGTAGAGGAAGGGATCCAAAGGCTTAGGGAGATTGGGATGGTGGAGTGGATTAGTCACATTAGACCTACTCATCCCAGCTGGGAGGGTTCAGAAGATATACCCTTGACTAATGTCTTGTTAAATAGATTTGTGAGGGCAGCACCTGCATCTTTGAAGAGCCCTGTAATTGCTCTTCTCTGTATGTCAGATCCAGTGGTGGGAATAGGAGTAACTCAACTACAAAATTTAAATACGATGGGAATAATTGGATCCTGAGGTGGCAGGGGCCAAGTGGCATCACTCAACCATCAAAGGCAAGGTGGCGTAGCTACCATAATGGACAGCAGAGGCAAAGTGGCAACCAGAACAGTCTGACTCGTGTAGAGCTCTGGCATTGGCTAATTAATCACAGCGTTCCTAGAAGTGAAATTGATAGGAGCCTACTGCATTCCTACTTAAATTATACAAACAGAAAACTTCTAGGTCGAATGGACAAAAGACTAATCTGAATTATAAAAACAGAGAATCACAGCCCCTCAATCAATTTCCAGACTTGAGCCAGCTTACAGACCCAGAACCCTTTGAATGAAGAGGAGGCTGGATACCCTTGAGAAAGGACACCACTACATTACTGACAATTTATGCAGTGAATCTTTCTCCCATCCTTCCCCAAGGAGACCTCCAGCCTTTTACCAGGGTAACTGCATTGAGGAAAGGGAAATGATCAGAAATGTGGGGGACTACTGGACACTGGCTCTGAGCTGACGTTGATTCCAGGGGACCCAAAATGTCATTGTGGTCCTCCAGTTAAAGTAGGGGTTTATGGGGGTCAGGTAATTAATGGAGTTTTAGCTCAGGTCTGACTTACAGTGGGTCCCTGGACTCATCCTGTGGTCATTTCCTCAGTGCCAGAATGCATAATTGGCATAGACATACTTAGCAGCTGGCAGAACCCCACATTGGCTCCCTGATTGGCAGGGTGGTGGCTATTATGGTAGGAAAGGCCAAATGGAAGCCATTAGAGCTAACTCTACCTAGAAAAATAGTAAGTCGAAAACAATATCACATCCCTGGAGGGATTGCAGAGACTAGTGCCCCCATCAAGGACTTGAAAGACGCAGGGGTGGTGATTCTCACCACATCCCCATTCAGCTCTCCCATTTGGCTTGTGCAAAGACAGATGAATCTTGGAGAATGACAGTGGATTATCATAAGCTTAACCAAGTGGTGACTGCAATTGCAGCTGCTATACCAGATGTGGTTTCATTGTTTGAGCAAATTAACACATCTCCTGGTACCTACTATGCAGCCATTGACTTGACGAATGCCTTTTTTCTTCATTCCTGTCCATAAGGCCCACCAGAAGCAATTTGCCTTCAGCTAGCAAGGCCAGCAATATACTTTTACTGTCCTACCTCAGGGGTATATCAACTTTCCAACTTTGTGTCATAATCTTATTCAGAGAGACCTTGATTGCTTTTTCATTTCCATAAGATATCACACTGGTCTGTTGCATTGATGACATTATGCTGATTGGATCCAGTGAGCAAGAAGAGCAAACACACTGGACTTATTGGTGAGACATTTGCATGCCAGAGGATGGGAAATAAATCCGACTAAAATGCAGGGAGCTTCTACCTCAGTAAAATTTCTAGGGGTCCAGTGGCGTGGGCCTGTTGAGATAGGCCCTTTAAGGTAAAGAATAAGTTGCCACGTTTGGCTCCTCCTACAACCAAGAAAGAGGCACAATGCCTAGTGGGCCTATTTGGATTTTGGAGGCAACACATTCCTCATTTGGGTGGGTTACTCTGGCCCATTTATTGAGTGACCTGAAAGGCTGCCAGTTTTGAGTGTAGTCCAGAAAAGGAGAAGGCTCTGCAACAGGTTCAGGCTGCTGTGCAAGCTGTTCTGCCACTTGGGCCATATGACCCAGCAGATCCAATGGTGCTTGAGGTGTCAGTGGCAGATAGAGATGCTGTTTGGAGCCTTTGGCAGGCTCCTATAGGTGAATCACAGTGGAGGCCACTAGGATTTTGGAGCAAGGCCCTGCCATCCTCTGCAGATAACTACTCTCCCTTTGAGAGACAGTTCTTGACCTCTTACTGGGCTTTTGTGGAAACTGAACATTTGACTATGGGCCATCAAGTCACCATGTGACCTGAACTGCCTATCATGAACTGGGTGCTTTCTGACCCCATCTAGCCATAAAATGGGTCGTGCACAGCACCATGTTTCATCTAGTGAATCAAAGAGATGACCTGCAGCAGAATCACCTGGGAATTTCGTTAAAAGTGAGATCCCTGCACCCTGATTCAGATCCTTTTTAACAAGCATTGACCTGGATACACACTAAAGCTAGAGAAAGATTCTGCACTGGTATGTAAGCTGGGGAATGCTACTTACTAGGAGTGATGGCCATAGTAACGAGGTATGTTTTAGTAACACTGATAGGAAGCTTAGCTCACTGTGGGACCAAAATCACATATTTACCTGACCTAAATCCATGGCACAGGTAAAGTAAAGAGGAAGAAGAAGGAGGAGTAGAACAAGGAGGATGAGGAGAGAGAAGAAGGAGGGAGGAGGGGAAGAAGGAGAAGGAGGAAGAGAAGGAGAAGGAAGAGAGGAATAAGTTGACATCACCTATCCTTTCATTCCTACCATAAACAAATGAATGAAGGAATGAATGGGACATGCTATAAGCTGACAGCATGTGCCCCTGGCCTGGTCTCCCTGGATGAAGCTGTAGTGAGTGGAGGTGAGCACAACATCAGCACTGCCAAGCGTCTACAGCTAGAGCAGGAACATGGCTGATGGAGCATAATGCATCACCAGTGACCAAGACAAAGGGAAGTCTGAATGGACTGTCAGTTTGGGGAACACCTGTAAGATGCCTGAAATTTGAGATTTCTGTAACCAAAAGATCTATAGTCTCAGGATGTGTATTCAGGTTTTTCTGCGTACAGCATGACTTCTGGGAAGAACGTTAAAGGTGGGCTGCCCAGGAGGTTGTGGCCTGCCTTCTCTGCATCTCTCGGCTAGACAAAAGGCGTAGAACATTGGATTTCACTCTCTTTACTTTTATGCTTTCTGTTGAAAGGGCAAAAAGTAGACTGCAGATGAACCCAAGAGATGACTCACTATGGAATGCTTTTCCTTTCTATCATCTCTGGAGAAAGGCATTTTATCCCAGCATCTCTCTTACTGCAGACAATTACCTGAATACCTGCAGCCCCTCTACTTCTAAAGGCATCCTTGCAGTGTGTTCACTGTTATTACTCTTGACAACAGACGTGAGACTGAGAATGATATTTCTAAAAATAAAATGGCTCCACGATTGCACTACTTGTCCCAGAATCACACTATCTCCTGAAACAGAGCCGGAACACCATTCATAGCAACTCCCTTACTGCCAGGAGATTTGTTTTCAATGCACCTGACAAGCCACATGCGATTCATCCTCAAAGCCTACTTGTCAGGGGAATAAATACCAAGTGTCAGAACTTCCTGAGAAATCTAGTGATGGAAAAGCCTTTTAAGTATGAACAAATTAAATTCTGTTCTAACACCGGCAACAGAAGGAAAGCAAAGTGAAGTGGTGCAGAGGAGAAAGTCCAGGTCCAATTTTGGATAAGGCTGAAGATGAGTTACACCGTTAATGCAAAACAGATACACAAAGCTTTTTCAGACAGCAGATGCCCAGGAAAAGGAGGCTGGTCTGGGAATGTCTTGCAGCCAGGAGAGGCCCTTTGCTTCTGACAATTAGATAATTTTTCATGAAAACATCAATCCCTAGAAGTTCATTGTAGAATCATCTTTGCAACTGCTTTTGCCACCTGTGTCCTGGGGTCATTTCTCCAGGCTTCCTATTCCAGGGCTAACATGTGTGCATCCTAATTTCCTCATCTTGTTTCCACCTCTGCATCTCTCTAGTGCTGTCAGACCAAACAGATATGCTCTAGATGACCACTCAGTACTTCAGGCTGGAGGCTTCTCCAAGCCAACACATTAGAGGAGCTCTAGAAATCTAACAGTGTAATGGTTTCCATTAAATATTGAATCTTGCCCTGTAGGGGTGGAGCCTAGAAATTCATAAATTATGTAATCTAAGGGCTTTGCTGATGACTGATAAAATCAAATTAGCTGCTTTGGGATAAGGATGAATTTGAAACATAATTTCCTCCTTTGAAGAGACAGTGACAAATCTCTTTGATGGGTCTGCATGTCAAGGTTTTTTTTTTCTGGTAGAAAATTTAACAGGATCTTTTGTTAGGCAAAGTAAATGAGACTGGCTTAGGTTATGAACTAGTTTTTTTTTTCCCAAAAAATGTTTATTTTTGTTATATTATTAAAGCCATACCCACCCATACAAATTTTGTTTTTAAAAGCAGGAAAAAAATTCACCCATAATTCTAACAGTCCAATAAAACCTGACATTTAGAGCATCTCCTTTCAGGCATGTTGTTGTATGATCATGCATATTTCTACAGAATTGAAGTCATATAATATGTAGATACACATATACACACATATATATGAATATTTATTTTATATATTCATTAAAACCTGATTCTTAATGGCTGTAAAATATTTCATATTCTGTTTCAATTTTTGATTACTGCTTTACGATACTTATTCCACCAAAGGGTACAAATAGTTTTAAGTAGCTTAACATACATTACCAGATGATTTTCCATAAATTCTGATTCAATTAGTAATCCAGCCAGTAATACATGGACTTTTAATTTTCTTTTTTGGGCTGGGCATTGTATTAGTCTGTTTTCACGCTTCTGACAAAGACATACCGGAGACTAAGTAATTTATAAAGAAAAAGAGGTTTAATGGACTCACAGTTCTATGTGGCTGGGGAGGCCTCACAATCACGGTGGAAGGCAAAAGGCACATCTTACCTGGCAGCAAGCAAGAGAGAAAATTAGGACCAAGCAAAAGGGTTTCCCCTTGTAAAACCATCAGATCTCATGAGACTTGCTACCACAAGAACAGTACAGCAGGAACCACTCCCATGATTCAATTATCTCCCACTGGGTCCCTCCTGCAACATGTGGGAATTATGGGAGCTACAACTGAAGATGAGACATGGGTGGGTACAGAGCCTAATCGTATCAGGCATTAAAAACTTATAACAGAATTCACTTAATACATGTCAATACTTTCCAAAATATTTACTAATTTGTTAGGTGAAAACAGTATCTCATTGCTCTTTGAGCCGACTCATGACATTTATTGCTCTTTAGGCTTTGAAATTACTTTTTTATTTTTTAAATTGAAGTAATGCCTGAACAGTTTTGCCCTGCTCTACTTCTCCCTGGTTGTAAAATTTCCTAACTCACTACGTGAGTAATTATGACTGGTAGAACCAAGAGTGTGTGTTTTGAAGTAAAAATATGTTACTTGTTGTAACCAGAATAATTCCCTAGTCACACACAATCCAGTACTAGTGTGGTTTCTCATTAAACAAACAGGACAGGAGGCAAGATTAATAGTTTTAAAACATATATCTACCTTTAGTCTTCTCTCTTAGAGAACATTGTTTTAAAGATCCAGTTTGTAATCCATGCTATTACTTTTTAAAATTCCTTTGCTTTATTTATGTATTTTTCCATCATCACTGTTTAAAAGCTTCTTACTCACTTTCCCCTCTCTTCATCACACACTGCATCCAACATCTCACACCACTTAGTCCTTGCCTTGTGTGTCACAGCCCCTTTCCTCTCAGCCCTCCTGTCTTACATTCCTCTATCCCTACTTTAAATTTGGAGTCACTAAAGTCTAGAATCAGGTTGCCAAAGAATGCACTCTGGCTGGTAAAATGATCAGACACCCACTTGCACACTGATACATCTTTTCATCACACTGGCTTTTTGAACCCTACTAACTGTCAATATATAAATGAGGCTTTGCAGCTCACCATCATCATTTGCACAATATAGTCTTGACTCAAACTGAGTTAGCACTGGTCGGTGCCCACAAGAGTAAACAGTTAAAAAGTAATTATTTGGTGCCCGCCATGTTCAAGGTATTGTGCTACATGCTCAAGAAGCAGGAATAAGTTGCAAAGATGAAGATTATCTGGTTCCTTTCTAAGTACCTTCAGTTGGAAAGATGAAACACATAAACATGGGGAGAAAAACCCTACCTGTCAAAATAAAAGGTAATAATGATGAAATTAAAGAGAAATATGTTTGAAAAATAATAGCCACTAGACTAGTGCAACCAAGGCTGCAACACATATTCTGCCATCCTTTTTTTTTTTTTTTCCAAACAAGATACATCCATCCCAAATTGAAAGATATGGCAGTAAGGTCTCCAGCTTCCAACTTTTCAATGTAGTCTGGGTCTAGAGAAGGTGGCCTTAAATTTTGGATTCACCAAATGTGGTTTTGCTATCATGAATAGAGTTGCTACATGGTCTACGATGGAAGAAGTGCCCATTTCATCTGTTGTTTATTGAGTGTGGCAGGCACTGTGCCATCCACTGGGGATAGCTGTGCACACAACAGAGATGGCCCTTGCTTTCCAGCAGTTTCCAGGTGGTGTATTTTGTGAACCGGCCTCAATATTAGCTCTGGTTGACCTTGTTTTCCCTTTGCCTAATCTTTCTTCCTCACTTCTAAGTCTTTAACTTTTTCTGTGTTGTATGTTTCTTTGTAAGATGCCATAAATTCCTAACACAAAACTGAATATAAACAATGAATGAATGTTTCCAGTTAGTCATGTGCCAGCATTTCTTGCCTTGTACTTGATCAGCTACTTGAGGACAAGGACTCTGTCTCCTTCATTAGAACATAGTATTTATCTTTATGTTTGTCTTCATACTCAGCACTGGATGTGGTATAGTACTCAACAAATATTTGTAGATATAATTTGTCCCACTATAATACTTTCTTTTTTTTTTTTTGAGACGGAATCTCACTCTGTCTCCAGGCTGGGGTGCAGTGGCATGATCTTGGCTCACTGCAACCTCTGCCTCCTGGGTTCAAGCGATTTTCTTTCCTCAGCCTCTCAAGAAACTGAGGCTACAGGTGTGTGCCACCATGCTCAGCTAATTTTTGTATTTTTAGTAGAGACAGGGTTTCACCATATTGGCCAGGATGGTCTCAATCTCTTGACCTCATGATCCGCCCACCTCAGCCTACCAAAGTGCTGGGATTACAGGCATGAGTCACTACACCCAACTGATGGGTACTGTCCTTGATTAAAAAAATAGTTCTGTAATCACTTAGGCAAGGGATGATGAACTAGCCTAAGTAAAGTATTTGCACCGGAAGTATTGGGTTTTTACAAATCTGCTGGATTAGGAGTAGATAAAAGCCACCCAAAACTGATAACTTGACTTTCCAGGAAAAAAATACTTGCTCAATAGTTCATTATAATCACTGAGAACCAAGATAAAAATTGTCTCACTGAGAGACACTTTTGTTACAGACTCTCACTGAAGCTCAGAATCAGGATGAAAAATAGGACTGTAGTAGAGGTAAACTGAGTAATTCTATCTTGCCCAGTTTACATTTGACACCCAAAGAGAAAAAAATTAGGAATAAAAAGGCTTGCTTTTTCTTTGGAAATAATCCTTCCCTGGTCTGACTTAGCAAGGAACACTGCTATCTAATGAAGCAACGTGGAGTGGTCAGCAATGAAAGATAATGTCTATAAGACTCCTCCTTTGGGTCTGGCCCATGATGGGCACTTTGTGATGTAATTACTGACAGTAATAGGGCGGTAGTTTAACCAGGATGTGATCACCACGGCATCCATCTAATGAGTATGAGTGGGCATTTCTCCTGTCTGTGAGGGAGACAGAAGAATGCTGGGGAGGCACAAATGAACAAACACACCAAAGAATTCTGGCTCTAGAAACTGGGAAGGAGCTCATGGAGAAGGCCTTGGAGGTTGAGTGAGTCAAATAGCCAGGCAGAGAGAGAAGGATGGGTGTTAGTGCAGGAGCGGGAAGCCATGAGTACCAAGGCCTGGTGATGGAAAATGTGCTCAGCTTTCGGTTAGGCAGGTTGTATGGCTGGACCATTGAGGTGACATCGAAAGACCAAAGTATCAATGTATTTTGAGACATATGTGTGACTGAATTGCATGCTCTGGTTCGTCACAGATGTTTAGAGCCCCATATAGCCAGATCCAGGCCAGGGTGCTTATCTCATGCATTTCTTGTGGGCCCTGGGGGGAATCACATGGAAGTACGCTCCCTCCCCTGTCTTCCCACCCCCCACATCCCCCTCCCCCCATCTAAGCTAGGACAGTTTCTACACACCTTCTGGGAATGGGAGAACTAACATTGTTATCTCATTCATGTGGACAAGTGGTTCTTAAGATACAGTCGCTGAAATCCTAAGGTTCCTTTGAAAATGCCTCATATTCCTTTGAAAAACAGTGTAAAATAAAGTGGGGAGGGAGTGGGAGCAAACGCCTATTCCCCATGTCAAAGACAACAGGTCAGTGTTGGTCTGTTTTATGTATTAGTCCTTTGTATAATGTTTTCTCTGAAAAAAAAAGGATTCTATGCCACCAAAACAAACAAACAACAATAAAACATTTTTATATCTGAATATTTTGAAAACCACAGCAAACTTGTGGGGTTGAGGGGAGGGAAGAGGGAAGAGAAGAGACAGGAGAGGTGAGTGCAAAAAGGAGGGATGTGAAAGGCCAGGTATCCATATCAATTGCCAGAATGATTGCTTTTGTAAAACAATAGGAATTGTTTTAAATCTGCTTAGGCAGAGGAGGGAAGTTCCAAATCTATAGCTAAATGTAACTTGGAATTTTAAGACTTTCACCTTCTGCAAGAAATGGAAGAATCTACTACATGGAAATATGGGAGAGAGAAGACGCATTTCTCTTAGCTTGAGCAAGCTGTAAATAGGCAAACTTCAATTATAATCCATATTTCTTTCAAATAAGGAAACAAGTCTCAGAAAGTTAAGTAACATTCTACAAATCTCACAGTTGGTAATAATAGGGGTAATTAATAAACTTAGAGATGGCTGATGGAGATCATGTAACATGTTTCCAACTGCTCCAAGTCCAATTTCAAGAGCAAACACTGGCTATGGGACCCAAGATCATTTGGTTACATTGGACAATTCCACAGGAAGAACATCATCCACCACAGCTACTGAAATCTTTGGATCTTTTGTTTTATGACTCTTATCTCCTGTCCTCTATCCCCCCGGTGGACTACCATATAGTTTTTAAAGCCTTGAGAGGAATGAGATATGCCAAGCTTTTATATGCAAAAAAGTGTGGTTAATGGGGTTGTAATTACATCTTAATTATTATCAAAAATTTATCTTTATGCCAATCACCCTCAAAGCTTCAAATAAATATATTAAAACTTTTATCTTAAAAAAGATTTGTATTTGTAATCAAATATTCTATTCCATATAGTTCAGAGCCAATATCTATTTAGTTCTTTTTTTTACCCCTAATCTCTTAGTCTCAGCTAACTCATTTTTTAAATGAACATAATCAGGCCTGCTTCAAAGAGTGGTAGAGCAATATTAACGTACATGTCTTTCTGCTCTACCTGATTATAAAGTTCCTGAATGGAACAGTTGTCTCACTGAGTTAATAAATTATTTCACTAGATGGAAGTTGTTGTTTTACAGGTACTGCCTATAAGGTTGGCTCCCCAGGGTTTAAGGTCACAGCAGTTTCATAGCTGAGCACTGACGGGGCACACAGCTCTGATCACGGTAAGGAGATGTGGCCAACAGGAAGAAAGACACAATAGCACAACAGGGAAGGAGGAAGGGAAGCAGGAGGGAGGCATAAATACACAAGAACCTACATGGACAAACAGAGCAAAAGAGCAAATGATGACTGTCAATGGCAAGATCCTCTCTCATCTCAATTTGTTCTTGTGCTGTTATCACCATGGAGGTTTCCCTGCCTTCAGCGTCCTCCAGGCTCCTCTCAGGCTCTGCAGGCACCTCTTCTCTATCTCCTCCTGCTGCCCTAGGCTGAGCTGAATTCAGCTTCTGTGCATTCTGCACTTTATATGCTTCCTTCTCCTTCTGACCTGTATCTGTGAATTCCTGCCACATGGAGGAAGCCCCATCAGTGCCTGCTCAAAGGTTCTGCACCTCACGCAGATTCAGGGAGTAAACAGGAGAATATACCTCCTGGGAGTGATCTTGCATCATCTAAGTTCTATGCAACTGACACACAGTAAACTGTTTGAAATAAGTCTTGGTAACATCTTTTATCATTGTTCAAAATAGCTACAAGTGAATGTTAAAAGCCTTCTTTTTGCTAGCTGCACTGTGAAGTGGTTTAGTCTGAACAGAATTGAAGCACACATCTCAGGGATGGTTGTGGAGAGTCATTTTAATGAAAGTCACCTTCTAGCTCCAAAGGCCCTTGTCCAACTGGTCTGCTAGTCCAGGAATTCTCTGCAAGTTGGCAAGAACAAAACCTTGATGGCCTTGAGCTGTAGTCCAGTTGAATCCCTGTGTGTTAATTGCATGTCAAACTGCAGCAAGGAAGGCAGACAGAGGGGCTGAGCGCTGTTTATTGGTTGTTTGAAGCTGAAACACTTTTCATACAAGTCCTACAGATCTCTCTCTGTCTGCCTTACTGACAGGGTAGGTAGGACCCAATCAGGTCACTGCCTTCATTACTGCATCATTCTCAAGCACTTTACTTGTGACAATGTCCAAGTCTTGGCAATATTTGAACAGACAGCAGTATCAGGGCGGGGCCATAAAGAACTTGGCTCAAGCCTCCTTTGTATATGGGGGAGGAGCTCATGATGGGGGAGGGGGGTTGCTAATCTGCAAGCACAGTGATACGATATATTTAGAAGGCCCAGGGGTTATCCAACCACATAGAATAGAGTCTAAAGGGACTTTGAGCTGTTAATTGTCAAGTTCCCTTTCAGAGGAAAACCTTTAGGAATAATTTCCCTTGGGTTGCTCTTTAATGTAGAAAGTCTGTCTAGAACAGGATTTCTCAACCTTTGCATTACTGATGTTTAGGGCCAGATAATGCTTTGTTGTGGGAGGAGCGGGGCACTGTCCTGTGCATTACAGGATATTTAGCAGCTTCCCTGGCCTTCGCACTTTAGGTGCCAGTAGCATCCCCACTCTTCAGTAGTGATAACCAAAAACGTTTCCAGAAGTCCCCAAATATTCCATGGGGAGCAAAATTGCCACCAGTTGAGAACCACTAGTCGAGAAAATAGCAATGCTTATGTCCAGCTATGAAATGAAACACAGAGCTCAAACTTCACACCAAATAGTTTGAGCTACCTTAATTCCCAGTCTAGTTGTGCTTTTATGAGACTTCAAACCGGTCACATTTATTCCTAAGTCTAAGGCCAGATCACCAAATCATTCTAAGCTATCCAAGGTCATTGGATCCAACAGACTCAATGTCTCCCTAGGGGCAATGTTGGCATATATGAGAATAGCTTTTGCAGGCTCATCTACTAAATCAACAAATATTTATCAAACAATACGTCAAGTTGTGGGGTTTTGAAAAGATCTCCCTGAAACTTCTAAGGAGATAAACCCCCTTTCCCATCTAAAAGGAAAGAAAAACCACAACAATATTTTTTTTAACTGCCAAGAAATTAGCTCTTCTGCACTGTTTCTGGACAATTTTGTCACCTTTATCCTTGGACTCAAATCCTCCCCCTGCCTGTTCAGGGGTTCACTCTCTCATCAACTTGATGCTTTGCAGTTATCATAATTGATAGCCTTTCCCCAGATAGCTAGGTCCAGAAAGCCAAAAACAAAGGGAAAACCATGGAGTGAATGCCTACCATCTGCCAGACACTATTCCAAGCATTTCACACACACAAACAACACCTCTGATCAAAAGTTAGTATTACATAAGCTCATAGACAAAGAAACTATAAATGCAATCCTGAGAAATAGGAGAAAAAAAATACACGCAAACTGAGATCACCACCTGAGTTGGCAGAGGAAGGATATTAAATAAGGAGGTCAACAAATAAATTATTTTCCATATATGCCTACAATTTAGGGTTATAGTAGGACTTTGGGAACTCACGAGAAGTGTGGGAGGTGGAGAGGGATAAAAGACTACAAATTGGGTGCAGTGTATACTGCTTGGGTCATGGGTGCACCAAAATCTCACAAATGACCACTAAAGAACTTACTCATGTAACCAAATATCACCTGTTCTCCAAAAACCTATGGAAATAAAACATTTTTAAAATATATTTTAATAATCTGGGAAGTGACCTTTTGCCCTTAAAAGTTACCCTTTCCTCCATCCTTGTCACCCTAGCACTTTAGGTATAAGTCTTTTATGGCCTTTACACATGTGCCTTACCTCATCATGAGCTTTCTCTGGCTTTTCCTCCCCATCATTCAAGAGCAGGGCTCCTGGTTTATCCATCCCTGCAGATCCCCAGTGGGTGTTCAGTCCTCTGCACACCACTGACTCTTGGTATGAGAGCTGCACTCCATTTGACCAGTAAGTGAAGTCCCTTCTTTTTGTCCTATTCATTATTGTGACTTCCCCACTGCTGATGGCGGAGTCTCAGCCCAGCTACTATCCTAAGTGGGGCTACTTCCTCAGCCACTCTCTTCAAATTGGCCCTGGAGGAGAATAAACTAGAATATATAGGTTTGATTCCTAGTTCCAGGACCGTATTACACCCAACAAGTGTTTCATTGTAACATGCTTCTCAAGCAGAGTCCATGTTTGTGTGACTGCGAGTCAGAGGGTCCTCAAGAGGTCCTCAGAGAAGGATGATAAATAAAGTGACAGACAGAAGACAGAATGCTCACACCTGGCCCAGGGCCTGGTCCGGTTAATATCCTGCCTTGTCTTTCACACTATGCTTTCTACTCCCCATAGAGACATGAAACAGCAGATGAGGGAAAATGCCTTGGGTCAAATAAAACAGCATGGATAAAAGGCTTCGTGTGTGTAGACCCACTCTTCTCTGGGCCTTGGCTGCAAGTCCAGATTCTAGCACCTGCATCTTCCCAAGGCAAAAGGAAGTTGTGAAGGTCAAGAATAAACTTAAGAGTTTTCACCTTAAGAGGCACTTGCTACTTAGGGTATTATTGTCTTACCCCTATAGTCAACAGTTATTTTTCAATAGGTGCTATTTGTAGGACATAGTGTTAGGCAGGCATGGGGGGACACACAGGGTTAACAAGACCTTGCCCTTGCCCTTGAGGGGCATATGGCGATGCTACTTAAAGGGGGCTTCATGGACCATGCCTGGAGGTGTGTTGTTTGAGATCCTTCCTCAATGAATAAGAAGAGAAATTGAGAGTAAGCATTTAGGAACGTGAATAGTAGGTAATGTTATATCTGTTGAATCTAATAACAAAAATTCAGATTTGCATTGTATGTCTTATTTTCACTTTACTTTCTGCAAATTCAATGCTTAGTATACTTCATAAAGGCAAGGGTCTACAACAGATTGGAAATTTTAACAACCAACTTGTTCTTAACCATAGACAATTGGAACAGCACTCATCTAACATACATATGACTACAATAAAAGGAAGGTAAGGATAAACGTCTTAAAAAGCTAAACTAGTTCAATGCTACAGAGCGGAAGGAAGATTCTAAGAAAGGTGGGTGCAAAGGTACAGGATGCTTAGGACGTTGCAAAGCTCCCCCTTCCGTAGCTGAGTAAAATTAAACCAAAAGAAGTAAAAACAACAAAGAAATTATTCACACTAATAGCAGAAATGGTCTCAATGGTATGGAATACACATCCAGATGTATCATTTGGGTCTGAAACTATTGGGACCAAATGTAGTGAAGATTCTAAAAATCAGAACAGGGTTTCCTTCTGCAAGAAATGATAAGCAATAAGCTTATCATTGAAAATAAGGAAATTCTCAGAAATACCCACTGATGTCTCACACTAGACAGGGATTGGGACTGGAGTTACGGGAAGGTCCCAGAGTAAGTTCCTCAATGTGCCTTCTGGAGCCACCTTTCTGCATCCTGTAAACAATATTCTGAGGCTACAGAGGTGGAACTATAGGAGGAGATAAACTTTGTAATAGTTTAGCAGGTGGTCGAAGCCAAGTAAGTAATAATATCCTTGCAGCAAGTGTTTCAGTTGAAGCCTGGCAGCAAATGAGGAGGTTAAAAAGAGAAAAATGCCTGTAACCACACCAAATCAAATGCTTCCTAGATACAGGGTTTCTCTAAAGCTCAAATTCCATTAAAGAGCCTGCTTACACTACAGATGGGAAAAATTTAAATCTGGGGACACCTACCCTTTGAGACGGTATCCACTCTGTCTTGAGTGAGGTGGATTCAGATGCACGAGTGTCAGTAAAACCAGAGATGAATCAAAGAGTCCAAGTTACCAATGACAGGGACCACCTTTCCCTGGGAAGCTGAGAGACTATCAACATTCCTGGATCTCATGTTGTAAGAGAAGAATTCACACATTTGAGGTGAACATCCTTTTTCTGGCAAATAGGAAGACCAGTTACCTGCCTTTTTAAAGATGAACAAGAAAAAAATAAAAGGTAAAGGAGGAAAGCAAAAGAAGACAAATTGGCATGTTTCCGATACGAACATTTTGTCTCCTAGTCAACCCTCCAAGCCCCACTAAAGGAAAAGAATATAGCATAAACAGTGAGAGAGGGTGGGCTGGGCAGAAGAGGGAAAGAAAGAGGGGGAGATCATTTATTTTAATTTAATTTTAAAAATGACAACTAAATTCACAAATAAATTATAAATCACATGGATGAAATAAATGACCAAAATGTGGTAAGAAAATATGATATGATGAATAAGGATTTAGCAGGACTTAGAAAAAACTGAGGAGAAAAGAAATGCTTTTGTAGGACATAAAACTGCATCAAAGCAAGAAGCACAACTATTGCCACAAAAAAAGCACATTTGAAAAATGCAGGAAACATAACTGTATTAGTCCAATTTCATGCTGCTGATAAAGACATACCGAGACTGGATAATTTATAAAGAAAAAGGTTTAATGGGCTCACAGTTCCACATGGCTGGGGAAGCCTCAAAATCATGGCAGAAGGCAAAGATTCTTACACGGCATCACATCTTACATGGCAGCAGGTAAGAGAGCATGTACAGGGGGGACTACCTTTTATAAAACCATCAGATCTCCTGAAACTTATTCCCTATCACAAGAACAGCACGGGAAAGACCCACCCCCATGATTCAATTACCTCTCACCAGGTCCCTCCCACAACATGTAGGAATTATGGGAGCTACAGTTTGAGATTTGGGTGGGGACACAACCAAACCATATCAATAGCATATGAATAGAAATAAATTTACAAATTGTAAATAAGAATGGTAGATATGAAAGGAAATACTATATATATATATATATATATACACACACATGCATATTCTGTATGTTTACTATATATTGTAATAATTTAATATATTGACCTGAGTCTACAAACTGAAAAGTCTCATAGGTCCTGGAAAAGTGAATACACATCAACCAATGCTGAGAAAAAAAATTTAGTAAAATTACTGTACTTTAATAATAAAGAATTCTATAAGTGCATATATATAGTAGACAAGTCACTTCAGAAAAGAGACCAGGTACATTTCTCATGGAATTAGATACCAGAAGATAATAACAGCTGCAGGCTAAAGGCATGGGCTATAGGGATGTGCACTCCTGGCTGGGCCATTCACTTGCTATGTGACGTTGCTCTACTATCAGTTACCTGAACTTTCTGCTTTGCAGTATCCCCATGTATAAGCAAGGATGACCCTTTCCTAAAAATAACCACTGCACACTTTTCTAACTCCAGAGAATCCAGAAACAGTAACATGAAAGACCATCTATCAAAAGAAAGCCAAAAAATTACCAAGACATCAAAATATACAAAGGAAAACTTGCTGGAAATATAAGGAGAATCATCGAGAAACGTAACAGGAGGCGTGATTTTAATACACCTCTCAAGCCTTTGTCAGGTCAAGCAGCAAACAAGTCAATAAAGCAGAGTGGAAATAGTATAATCAGTAAAATTGCCCTACTAGGTATATATCTTCTTTATGTTCTATAACCAAGAACACATATTTGTGAACTCAAAAAACACTTTTAACAAGTTCAAAATTACTTTTAAAAAATACCAAAAAGCAAAAATAGTACAGACCACATTTTTAATCATATGCAACAAAAGACAAAATATAAAAAAGAACAAACACTACAAACAACAAACCTCCTGACCATGAAATGAAAATATTTTTTACAAGCCTTTACGACATCTCTGATGTTAAAGAGAACATCAAAACCACAAATTCAAAACATATAGAAAACAAAATGAGAACATTTTACCCCAGATTTAATAGACTATAGCAAAACTAATAAGGTAAAAATTCGTCCTTACACATATTTGTTAATAAAATGAAAGTGTAGAAATGGTAAGATGAGCAGTCCCTCAGAAACAAAGAAAAAAGCCTGTAATCCCAGCACTTTGGGAGGCCGAGGCAGGCGGATCACGAAGTCAGGAGATCGAGACCATCCTGGTCAACATAGGGAAACTCCGTCTCTACTAAACAATACAAAAAATTACCCACGCATGGTGGTGTGCACCTGTAGTCCCAGCTACTTGGAAGGCTGAGGCAGGGGAATCACTCGAACCCAGGCGGTGGTGATTGCAGTGAGTCGAGATTGTGCCACTGCACACTCCAGCCTGAGCGACAGAGACTCTGCCTTAAAAAAAAAAAAAAATAGAAAAAACATTACAAAACTAAGAGTGGAAAGGAGGAATTAATAAAGGTAAAATAGAAATTGATATAGTAGAAAACAGAAAAAAAGATAGAGACATGCCAGCTCCAAGAACTGATCATTTGTAAGCTCAATAAAACAGACAAACCAGTAGCTGGTCTAATCAATGACCAAAGGAGACACAGCTCCATGCTCAAAATTAAGAATGTGAAACAGGAACTGAACACAAATTTAGACTAACAAAAACCAATAAGTATGTGAAAAAACGTTCAAGACTACCAATAATTATACTAATACAAGCAAAACCAACACTGAGATAATATGTTTAGCCAGGAGATTGGCAAAGATATGGCAGTATCTAAGTCAGAGAAGGGTGTGGGGCAATGAGCCCTCTTTTGAACTCTTGATCAGAGTGAAAATCCCTAGATACTTTCTGGAGGGCAGTTTGGCAATATTTGTCAAATTTTTGAATGTGTGTGGGCTTTGACCGAATAACTCTACTCACAAGGATATGTTCTAAAAAGAAAAACACACACATACATGTGCAGTACAAACAGCAAAACTCAATATTCAAAGTTCAATAAAATTCGTACCACTTTAAAATGATGAGCAGATTTACATTTACTGACTTGAAAAGATACCTACAATATGTTAACCATAAAATGAATATGTGAAATGTGAAATGGTAAATTCAAAAACAAATATTTGAGTACTTACTGAGTGCCAGACACCCACTGAGGCATTGTGGGAGGCAGCAATGAACAAGACAGAGGAAGTTCCTGCTCTCACCGAGGATAGAACAAAAGCATGAGCCCACACTACCTCGTGACATGTGTCTGGGGAAAATGGTGGCAAGGGGTAAACAATGTTATCTGCATTTTATAGGATTTGGGGTAATTTCTACTTTCTTCTTCACCCTTCTTTTTACTGTTTTAAAGTTTTTAAATGCACACGCATGATTATTTTAATTAGAAAAAAAGTTATTTTCTGAGAGGTGTAGAAATCGTGTGTGGTGAAGGGCACAAGTGGACTTGGCATTTGAGTGGTGCTAGAAAATGAGGGTAGAATTTGCATTTATCAGATTGAAGTGGGCATTTCCCATTATGATAAATATATTATCATTAGTAATTGTGTTTAAAATAAGAGCAACATGATTTTCCATATAAACACACAATGAATCTCAGACAAAATTTCATTTCTAGATGTAGCAATTCCAGAAGTCATCTGAGTCCTCATCTTCCAAAGATAAATATAAAAATCAATTAACTAATTAACTACAGCTTTTGTGAATCATTCACTTCAGTGTTTCCCCAGCTGGGATGAAAGAGCCAACAGGAAACTCCTGTGTAGTTCTAGGTGGTGGCAACTTTACCACAACACTGGTAACTTCGTAGAGTTCCTAATGTCTTCCCATTTGACAAAGCCATAAAATATTTGAAAAAGAAAAGAGTGCATGCTTTAGTTCAACTTATTTTAATGTTTGACTTTAACTTTGAGAATAGACACTCAGTATTTTGATGTTGACATCTGTTTTATGTTTCGGTTTTTCTTTTTTTTTTTTTTTTTTTTGAGACGGAGTTTTGCTCTTGTTGCCCAGGCTGGAATGCGATGGTGCATCTCAGCTCACTGCAACCTCGGCCTCCCGGGTTCAAGCGATTGTCCTGCCTCAGACTCCCGAGTAGCTGGGATTACAGGCTTGCACCACTGCACTCGGCTAATTTTGTATTTTTAGTAGAGACAGGGTTTCACCATGCTGGTCCGGCTGGTCTCAAACCCCTGACTTCAGGTGATCCACCCGCCTCGGCCTCCCAAAGTGTGGGATTACAGACGTGAGCCACCGTGCCTGGCCGTGTTTTGGTTATTCTTAAATGTGCACTTCAATTGATGTGAAGTCCTCAATTTTTGGATGACATCTGTCATTTGAACCACAAAACTGTCTTGGCTTCCCCGGAAGCCCATCACAGAAATAATGGGGTTCATTGCCTTCCTCAACACCATATCCATTTGTGTTTTTTATAAGGTTGACGTTAACACTAGAATGTCCTGCCTGCAACTGTCTTCTGAAAGCCATCTGAACCTTTATGGCTTTATGAAGATTCTCTTCAGCACTCATGTTTCTGCATTACATTGGAGAACCTCTTTTCTATCATTTGAGAGCAAAGAGCTCATATTCAACCCATCTTCCCCCATTCAACATTAGAAACAAAAAAGGGGTACATGTCGTAGGTTTCTTAAAGTAAACTTAGAGAAAGGCATGAGAACACAAGCTTCAAAAATAATGAATTGTGCTCTGCTATAATAGTTAAGCCTGAGGAAAAAAAGTGAAGCTTAAACAAGAAAAAAATTTTATTTCAAAAAGATAAGAAATGGGAAGTGAGAGTCTAGACTGCTTGACATAATCATCATACACTCTGTTCACTAGGGTAGGCACTTGTCTTCATGGTAGAAGATGGCTGCTGGGGTTCCAGCTATCTCACTGGCATTCCAGACAGCAGAATGAAGGAAGGAATAGAAGGGGATCTTCTCTCCCTTTTCAGGCAACTTCCCATAAATCCCACACAATTCTGTCTAAATCTCAATTTAGTCACTCGGCTGCATCAAGTTACAAGGTAGGTTAGCAGAAGCAATTTTATTAACCAGGTGGTGATGTGCCAGATAAAAATCAGCGTCCTTATTAATGAGGCAGAATGAAAGAACGGATATCAGGAGACAACATGTGGACACATGCAAGCACACGTATGCATAATTTTAAGGACTGTTACCAAAGTTCTTTTTAGAGAAGGAGCTATCACTGTTTAGTCACCACAATGTCCCACTTGTGTATGAAAAGACAGGGCCCAGGTCAGCATCTGGAAAAAGAAAGCAAATCCAAAGTAGGATTGAATTTCAGATAGGAAGAATCTGAGTTTTGTTGTGCCCAAGAAAGAGGTGGGGAGAAGGGCACTAAAAATATGGAAAGGAGCCAGAGAACTTTCAGAGATGGCACAGTGAGTTTTTAAAAGAAAGAGGAGGAAGTAAAGAAGGAAGGATAAAAAGAAGAGAGGAGAGAAGGAGAGGAGGAGTGCTAAATGGTAAAATAACGAAATAGATTTGTAGAACAGAGATGGCCACTATGCAAACCTCCTTCCAGCTGCCCAAACTTAACTAATTCACGAAGGCCCTGTGGAGGAGGTGTGTGCTGAAGAGGGAGGGTAGAAATCTAGAAAGAGGGCTAGGAAGGCCCCTTAGCCAGGTTAGTATATCCAACAGAGGACAGTGTCTGTGAGACAACATTAACCAAAGCAGAAGTTTTGAGACGAATGTGAGTAAGAGAACAACGGACCCCTCAGGAAGGCATGGAAATTTTGGGGGCTCTGAAGAACAGATGTACCAACAGTCCCAAAGTGGAATTTTGAGCCAATTCTCTCTGGAAATTAAAGGGCACTTCCATGAGAGTTAAGTTGTTATCAAACTTCAACTTTCCTCTCCTGCCAATCTCTCAATAGGCTCGTGAGGAGGATGGAGAAATGTTTATTGGAGCTTTAATAAAATATAAGCTTTATAATATAAAACAGCAAAGTTAAATGCCATACAGCTGGTTAGTGATTCAACCAGAACCAGAGGCTGTGTTTCTCATGGCCTCTTCAAATTAGGAAGGAAATAGGTGTCATGATCTCATCAACTGAGAGACAGTTCTGAGCAATGCACGCAAATGCATGACTGAGCCTGCGCTTGGCAGAAAGAGCACCCTGATTGATTAGTGATGTCTGCTCTGTGCTTTGGCTGTGGGAGCTTCAGGTGACATGCATTAGATCTGTAGTCCCCTTTAGAGCATGATGACTCTCTAATCACTGAGATTTATGGCAATGCCATTGGGTGTATTCAGTGTTGAGATGTTTTTACTCACACCACTGACACCAAATGAGAGGTACTTTCTTCCCCTGACACCAATTCCTCAATTCTTTGCAGACATGAACTGGGTATTTAACAATTCAATTCAATTTTGACACTATGTGCAATTAGCATGGACCCCACAGGTTAAGGGCTCAGTCCCAGAAGGCTACCTTCCACTTCAAATATACGTTGCAAGTCTCAGGACACCCATGCTTCTGACCAACCAGCTATAAGTCAAGGGTTCCCATGACCCCCCTCCACAGGCTTGATAATTTACTGGAATGGTGTACAGAACTCATTTACTGACATTCACTTGTTTATCGTAAAGGATGCAACTCAGGAACAGCCAAATGCAAGAGATACGCAGGGCAGGGTGTGGGGGTATGCAGTGTTCATGCTCTCTCAGGGCACACCTCCTCCCAGAGCCCCAGTGTGAGACAGCCAAGTATAAAGGGATCACCGGAAAACCTCCAACTGGCCTGCACACTGGGAGGAGTGTGCACTGGGGTGGAGCCTCTGGAAGTTCATGCTGTTTGCAGGGGGAGGAGCCTGGCCTCTTTTGTTCCTGGGTGAACCTGGAATTTAATCTGTGAGGCAGGAAACTGGCCAGCAGGACTCTCTTTGCTGAGAGTTTCTGTTCCTCCCCACCTTTTTTTCCCTTTTCGCCCAATACGTTCCATTTTTCTCACCCTTCAAAGCATCTGCGAGCCTAATCTTTCCTGGTCGTGTGACAAGGACTCTAAGGAGAAAGTCCTACAACAGATGTGTGTGCCAACTCAGAAGCAATCTGAACCCCACCATTTAAGGGTTTTTATGGAGATTTCATTACGTGGAGCTGGTGGACTAAATCACTGGCCATTGGTGATGGACTGAATCTCCTGCCCATCTCCCCGCTCAGGAGGTAGAAGGGTGGGGCTGAAACTTCCAGTCCTCTAATCACAATCATATGGTGTGGTCTTTCTGGCAACTAGTTTCCATCCTGGAGCTATCTTGGGGCCTCCAGACACCAGTCGTCTTATTAGCATACAAAAGACACTCATCACTCTGGAGATTCCAAGGGTTTTAGGAACTGTGTGCCAAAAACCTGGGACAAAAACCAAATATTTATTTATTTTTTATTATACCACAGGCATGACTGTGGAGACTTGGAAAAGGAATTTTTTTAATTGCTTAGTTTTTAGTAAGCCCTTTCAAAAGTGGGACAAAAAATTAAAGAGAAGTAGAAGACATGGACTTCATGAATTGAAGATACTCTAGTTTATCTAGCTCAACCTGTGATGTGACACCCTAATCTTCTTTATCATTCCATAAAATATTCAACCATCCTCAGGATTCCCGCAGGGAGCTGGAATAATAATACATTTGGCAATAGTGTACAACATGAGCAAAGCTCCTCCTATGTGCCTCACATTGTGTTTAAACCCTTTACAGAGCACTGTTTTTTCTAATCCTCCTAGCAATACTAAAAGGTGCATGCTATCAGTAACCTCATTTTCTAGATGAGTAAATCAGCCTCAGAAGTTAAGTATCCTCCCCAAGGTCCTACAGTGGGTAGGTGTCAAGGCTGAGATACTAATCAGGAGGCCTCCTGACAGCGACAGCAGCTGGTAACTTATGTCCCATTGTCTCTAGGACTGGACACCTGGAGGCCAAGCAGAGCCTCACCCATTCACGGGAACAAAAACAGATTTTGATTCCATGTCTGAGTTCTTCCCAGGGACCCCATCAGGGCTAGAGTGAATTAACATCCTTAGAGGCAGGCAGGTTGGAAGTGAAATGTTCATTCTCTGGCATCTCATTGATTTGGTTCCTATTAAGAAGAAAATTTCATAATTGAAATCTAGAAGAAGAAATATTTTTCTGAAAGTATGTCCTTCTCCATAGCACTTCTCTAGTCCAGTGTCCTTAGACTACAGTTGGATTATATGAATTAAGGCCTCCAAACAGATAATCACTGTACCTTCTCCTTCCTGGACAGACAAGACATATAATGATGCTTCTCATCACTGTTTCACTCAATGGAACACCATTTTATCACTTATATTCTCGTGAAAATTTTCCAGAGTGACTGATGATGACAAATCCATGGACCCCAATCAATGGGAAGTGGCTGCTTTCAGGTAAGGGGAGGCATAAAGTCTCAGGGTCCATTTCTCATCTCCTCTGGACATTGGTTTGGGGAGATAAGAGGTGCCTGCCATCTATTTGCTACCACTATGCACTCATTCACTCACTCATTCATTCTCCCTTTCCCAAAATATTCAGAGTGCCTATTATGTGCCAAGCCCTGCTTTAGGCACTTGGGAGATAGCAAGGAATAAGCCAAAAAAAGAGTCTCCTCCACTCACTGAGTTTGCAGGCCCGTTGAGGGAGATGACGAACCATACATGCCAACCAATGTAGCTAAAAATAATTCCAGAGGGTCAAGTGCCCATGAAAAGAGTAAGAAGTCACTCTCAGAGGAGCTCAGAATGCCTGTATAACAATCTACACCCCCAACCAGAACATACCTCAGAATAAACTTTAATAAGGCCATGCCAAGCCTGAGAATTGTGAAGAGACATGATCATCTTCCTCTTCAAAGTGGTTGCAGGCCATCCATGGTTTCACACAGTCTTTTTTCCACCCGTGACCCCAAAGGAGGAAAGCTTCCATCTGGCCCAGGATTTTTGTTTTAATGATGCAATGATGAAGAATGAGAAGACAAAAAATAATAAACTCCAGAGCTTGCCTTGAGAATAACGTTTTACCAACAGGATGTGTCATAAATATGAAATGGCAAAGAAAGATGTTCCAGGATTTGTACTTTGTCCTTTGTTAGCCAGACAGATAATGAGTTACCATCAGGGATTTTTTTTTCTCATTCAAACATGAGCTACATATAACTTCCATACTTCTGTGAAAAGGGAACCCATAAATTACAAGTTATTGTTTCTTAGAAACTGGGATTGTACAAGGGAGAGCCAAACAAAATCATTTGTTTCATGAGCTTGCAACTTTTTAATTAAATACCACTTTAAACTCATGCATACATAAGCCAAATGTTCCCCATCCATCCTGCTCCAGAGCATGGTGCCCATGCTACCCCTTCCATCATTTTGCTGTGTTAGAGGTAGGATTCTTGCATTTATTTTTTTTCTAATTTTTTCTTCTATCAATTTAGGCGGGATTGGAAACATAGATAACACAGAACAGGGACTAGTTTTTTAACAGTTTTTGTAGTTGTTATGACCAAAGACCAGGCTATACAGATTGATTATAAATTGATAAGAAAGGGAGGGAGGAAAAGAGGGAGTGAGGGAGAAATAAGGGAGGAAGCAAGAGAGCAAAGGAGATAGAGAGGAGGGCAAGAGGGAGTGGGGAGACTCCCTAGCCAAGCAGCATGTGAACCTAAGACACTTTATCTGGTTAGATCCACAGACCATTGAGGCTGAATCTAGCTTATTCTTCACCAGTATTCATGTTTCTTTCATCATTGGCATACTTCTAAACTGCATTTCCCCAGCCCCCTCACATGTAAGTGAGGACATGTGACTAGTTATTCCTCACAGAATGTTGGCAGAAGGGATGTGTGTTACTTCCAGGAATGGCCCCTAAAATCTCCTGATCTGTTCCTCGTGCATGCTCCCCTCTCATCTGCTAGATGCAAAGGATCCAGTGGAGGTCTCTGAGGCCCTGGGAGATGGTAGAGCCACACCATGAAGGTGCCTGGGTCCCTGAATGACTGCATGGAGCTCACTCTACATTGGACTGTGACACAAGCAAGAAAGGTAAGACACCAAGATACAGGGATTGTTTCTATACAGTTAACCAGCCCTGAACTGTACACCCTTTGCTCTATTTTTCCATCCAAGGCAGGCAGCACTAACAGATACTTCATGGATAATTTTTCCCTTCAGTTGTCCTCAAACATTTCTGCCATGTCCCAGACAATCCTAACTTCACATTCAGAGGGCATTACAGAGATTTCATCCAAGCACTTTAAGTACTAAATTTATATTCTTAGTTAGTTTGCAATCTACCCTTCACTATAATTCCTATTTAAAAAGAAAGGATGAGTCCATGATTCAATTCAAGATGAGAAAACATTTCTAAATCAAGGGCAAGCACATTTTTCTGTAAAGGTCCAGATAAGTAAATATTTTAGGCTTCATAAGCCTTACAGTCTCTGTCTCAACGAGCCAACCCTGTCATCCTGGCACAAAAGCAGCCACAGGCAGTGTGTAAATGAATGGGCATGGCTGTGCTCCAATAGGCTGTGATTTACAAAAAAGGGCAGCAGGCCAGATTTGGCCCATGGGCCATAGTGTGCTGACCCCTGCTCTAAATCATTCTCACATTTTCACTAAATATGACCAAGGGCACATGTAAATTCTAGTATCAATTCAATCCCTGTGACATTAGTTTATGCTATTTGTTTTAGACCTCATGGCTTCTTTTGAGTAGTGACAGATATGACAAATGAAGTTGCAAACAGTATTTGATTCTTCTTTCTGCCTCAGCACTGTACTGTGCCTGGCACAAAGTAAAATACAATACATTTTAGTTCCTTTTTACTTCCTTTGAAGCTTGCCTTTGAAGGTTAGACTTGAAGTCAGATCTTCACTTAAGTCCCATTTATTAGTCTGTGGCTTCGGTCAAAGCACCTTCTCTTTGTAAACCTTGGTTTCCAAATCTATAAAATAAAGATAACAATATATACCTCACAGGACTTTTATGAGGGGTAAGGTGGTGAGGAAAAAGAATAACAACATATATATCCTGTGAAATATATATTATTGTGTGATATAATAATATATATAATATGAAATGTATAGCACAGTACAGAGGTAAGAGACTATTATTGTAAGCTGCCTGTCCCTTCCTGGATTCTGGATTTACTTTCTTTCCACTGGAAACATGAGTCCCCCGACCCCAATCCCAAGGAGGTCTACTAAATCCCTTTAGCCTAGGCCAAGAGGCTGTTGGGGTGCATGGGTCGGCTCCACCTGTGTTCTGATTGACTGCCAGAAACCTGAGCCTCCTTTATAGCTACCAACTGGTTCCAGAGAAGCAGCTCCAGCTGCCAAAAGATGTTGCTGTTTTAAAGAGATAAAATGCAATAAAGATATGTTTGTAATGGGCATACTCAGTATGGTTTGACCGGCCAATGACACAAGGCACTTGGCCGTGGACCCAGTGCTATTTGAAATGAGCTCTGGAATCGAAGTACTATTCCCATCAAGAGTATCACCCTTAGCAGTCCACAGCTGAAAGCTTCAAAGTGCAAAATTCAAATCTCCTTTTAGTCAAGTATTAAAATAATGAAAAAGATTTGTGGATAGAATATTTATCCTGCAGTTGCAAATTTTTATGGCCATCCCATTCTACTGAGAGTTGTTATGTGTATAAAACTCCAGACTCCAGGGTCGGTCTGAGTCTTCCCCCCTGTAGACATCTGTACCATCTACTTATAGTGCATACTTACCACTCTAAAAGAAACAAAACGCTTTTTAGCTTCCTTGATGATGCTTGCATTAAAACCTGAAGGAAAACATTGCAATGGGCTCTTGTCAACTAGTCATTACACATTCCCTGACAGTGTCTAGAATAGTGTCTGGCAAGAGAAGGGCTTTAAACAAGATTTACTAATGTTCCGAGTCCTATATCCAGTCATTGTCCTATATCTGATAGGGCACGGATGGCAAGTACCCAACAAATTCACCATTAAATTTGTGCTCAGGGCAAGCAGCAATAATCACTCAAGACACTTTTTTCTTTTCTGATGAGCCAAAACAGAGTAACAGTAACATCTTGGCGGGGGCAGCTTTCCTGCATCTCTGCACAGTCATGCCTTCAGGATGGGGGTCTCTCTGCTAGCACTTGGCGTCTCCCGCAAACCAGTTCCTCCTACCATCTTAGCTAATCGTTGTTAACTGATCCACATATCCACCCAAGACTTCAAACTAAAAATCTGAAAGCATCCTTAACTAATCCTCCAACATCTAATCAATCAACAAATCCTATGAGCTCTAATACCCCAAATATAATTTGAATTGCTTCTCTTCATCTCTACCATTGTAACCTAGGCCATCTTTGGTTGCAAGTATTTCAATAGCTTTTTAAGTGTTCTCTGGCTTCCATGGCAACCCCCCTCAGTCTGTTTCCCATACAGCTGCCAGAGGGCATTACTAAGGCAGAGCATGTCAATGGCTTACTGCTGAACTGCATAACCTGCCTGATCTAGTGCTTCCTGTCCTTTCCAACATCATCTCATCTCACTCTCCTGTCCATTACTGCAGTGCAGTTGCAGCTGCATTGACCTTCTTGCTGTTCTTGGAAAGCACCCAGCTTTTGACCCACTTAGGGGGTCACACATGTGTCGTTGTCTGCTGGTAAGTCTGCTGCCTATGACAACCCCCACCCCATTAGCTAAGTTCTCATTCTTCAAGTCACAAACAAAGTACCACATCCTCTGAGAGGGCTTCCTAGATCACTCTCTGATATGGTTTGGCTGTGTCCCCACCCAAATCTCATCTTGAATTGTGGCTCCCATAATCCCCATGTGTCATAGGAGGGACCTGGTGGGAGGTAACTGAATCATGGGAGCATGTTTTCCCATGCTGTTCTCATGATAGTCAGTAAGTGTCACAAGATCTGATGGTTTTATAAAGGAGAGTTCCCCTGCACATGCTCTCTCATCTGCTGACATGTAAAATGTGCCTTTGTTCTTCCTTCACCTTCTGCCATGCTTTTGAGGCCTCCCCAACCATGTGCAACTATGAGTCCATTAAACCTCCTTCCTTTATAAATTACCCAGTCTCAGGTATGTCTTTATCGGCAGCATGAGAATGGATTAATACACTGCCTCAACCACTTTCTTCTCTATCAACCCAATGCCCTTATTCTCTGACCTTATTCTTTCTCTGAAGACTTGGACTTAATCGAAAGTTTTATACATGTAGAAGTTGCTACTTTTAGTAGAAAAGGAAACATCCATGAAAACAGTACCTTGGTCATTTCCAAGTAGTTACCACATTTCACAATATTATGTTTTGTTTCTATATAACTTCTCTTAACTAAGGTATTATAAGCTCTATTTGGGTTAGAGACAATGTTTGTCTTGTCATTCAGTACTAGAAGGGAAAAAAGATGATAGAAAACAAATATCCCTTTATTCTGTCTGGTGAGGAATTCTAAATGATATTCATAGACACCTTTTGTGGCATCTGCCCCAAAAACTCCCTTTCCAGGAAATCCACAAATATTCATAATGAACCCCTTATACACAAGGGTAGTAGACCAAATATCCATGTTTAGACCATGAGACACTACCCATTTTTAATGTCTGAGTTTTATATTTGCCACTGTCTAAGGTGGCTAAGACACCTTGAGGGCAGGGATCCCATGAGATTTACCCATTTTTTAATCCAGCAGCTGAGATCAGTGACTGCTACATAATTACACTTTGAATCCATGAAAGGACAGAGCCAATTAGTTTACCCAGGCATCCAAGTCTTGTTTATTGGGTGGCCTGGGTTGGTTTAAGCTGCAGGAATCTAATAAGGGAACACCCAGAAAGATGAAACCATATCCTTAAATTCCTATTCATTCAATAATCCTAAAATAATTTATAATAAAATTAGAAACAAAGGGCAATTGTATAGGATCTTTGTCTGTCTAGTCCCCCACCTCAGAGAGCCTCCAGGGGTAGTTTTCAGAGCCCTGGATGAGGTTTGGCTCATGCAAATCCCATTGTTTGTGGTTCCATTGGAAGAGTCAGTCTCTCTTCTTCCAGCCCCCATGCAACTCTTGGAAAATGGTGCTCAATGGAGAGCATCCTTTGCAGAGGAACTTTGTCCTTAGGGGGAAGTTCTAGATGACAAGTCATAAATTTAGAAGGCCCTGGTCTCAGAAGGCACTCTGAATGATTTCAACAAAGTACAGAAGGAGAAGGTGGTTTTAAAACAGTTGCACCATTGGGTTCAGAAAAAGGAGAGGTCTGTGTACAAATACAGACCACTTTAGTTCTTAAAACATCTGCGTATTTTCTAGTCACCAAAGTCACGCACAGCTTTACAGCAATAAAGAGGATATTATTTACCCACCCACTTGACAGGTAGGCAAACTGAGTTCGGAGTTGCTGAGTACAACACTAGAAGAGTGTCTCGTAGGAGAGATGCCCAATAGCTGCGCTCCATGTATCCCAATAGCCTTTCTTTCTTTTCATACTTAGAAACTCACCGTGACTGATATAAAAAGTGCTCAGGCAGACAGATGAAGACCTCCTGTCTTGGATAAAATAGGTGCATTCAGGGTGAGAACAGATTAAGTTAAGGCTGCCATAACAGAAAGAAATAGAGAACTCAGGGAGTTTGGGTGATTTGCATGGGTCCTGTTCCAGTTCACATTTGCATCAATCATATCAATATTGAAGATAAAGATCTGACTTGACTTCCTTTAGATTCTGGTGGACAGACACAGGGATGGCTCAAATCATCTTACTTGTTAACTTTCTTCTTCTTTATGGTCAAGGACTTAGTTTTGTACCCCTACTCTATTCTTGGCATTCTGAGCAGTGACTGACACATAGTAAACTCTCATTGCTATTAATGAATATACTCAATTTACCACTACTTTGACCTCAGACATTCTCTGACTTTCTGGGATGCAGATTACTGTTTCAAAACAGCTTATGTTTTTCTTAAGCAATAAGTAGGCCATCATTTCTACCCTTGAAAGAAAATGCTGTGTGAGACCACACTAGATCCCAACCTCAAGCTGTCCCTTGGCTTCTCTGAGGTGCATCGTGCAGAGGTTGAGCCTCCCCCCACGCTGGATCTGAAGGATGTAGGTACAAACAGCTGAGTACACAACCAATGGACCCCAGCCCAGTGAAGTCACTACCTTAGAGGCCCAAGACTGTCATCACTGTCCTCACAAGTCCATGCTTCTGGACTCGTGGTGGACACCTGCAGCATCTGGCTTACTGTTGAGAGCTCTGACTACAAGAGACCAGATTCAAATTCAGCTTGGTGTGGGACTATGGGTGATGTATCGAACCTCTCTGGAGCTCAGTTGTTTTGGCTGTGAAATGGGAGAGGATAAAACACCTCATAATGCAGCAAATCACAAACTACAATGTGCACACAAATCACCTGGGGATCTTATGATGCTGCAGGTTCAGGCTCAGTAGGTCTGAGGTGGGGCCTGAGAGCTCAGAATTCTAATAAGCTACCAGACCATACCGATGTGGCTGATCTGGAGACTGCACTCCAAGTAGCAAAGTCATAGAGCAGTAAATGAGATAATAGAATAAAAGGAGATTATTAACATGAACAAGCATTATAAAGCAAATTATTAATAATCATGATCAGTAGTAGCATTTTGGTTAACATACATGAAATTACCACCAGCCAGGTTTGAATTAGACTGTTTCCCGCCCTGAGTCCTTTCAAACAAGTTTTGTGATTCCATCTGAAAACTCCTTCAGACATTCCCATAAGCCCTCATGTAACTACAGAAGTCAAGGGCACAGTGAGAAGATATTTTATTACCCGTGTATTTATTTATGGGTTTTGGGGGTTTTAAAACTGGCAATTAAAACCTTGTAAATTTGTATTATCAACAAAATAAATGTAGACGGGTTAGTTACTCGTTGCTAATAAATTTGATCATTCATTTATAAAATGAATGTCCACCCAAGAATCACAGAGCACTCTATAAATATCACTTCACGAAGCCACAAACCACCTCGACAAGGAAGGCACACAGCACCCCTGAGGGGTTAAACAAACCCTCCCGGGCCTGGGGGATGGGAGGGCAGTGCCTGAATTCCAGCCCCCTGGTCCTCTTCCAGTACTCAGGTTCAGCCTCTGCCCCTGGGGGCCTGACTCTTTGAAGCAAGATATCCGCTTGGATGCGTTTCAAATCAGCTTGCCTAGAGGCTCCAGCCCCAGATAGCCCCAGGAACCTGTCTGTAGGAGCTGGAGAAAACCATATTTCTCTCCTGTGAGAGGTTGAGGAGGACTAGCCTCCCCCATTTCCTCTTTTCCAATCATGCACTCTGGGTAGTTCAGCTACTGTTCAAGAGGTAACTTACAAACCGACTGGCCCATCTATGGAACTCCAGCATGGAATTAATAAAACAAAACTGCTTGATCGCTGATTTCTCAGCCAATGGCCCCCACTTCAAGACTTACTCACTGAGGGTCCTCTTCACTTCTCCCCCATAAATGAACTCAGTAAAGTGTTTTTGTCTTTGAATCCTGGTGCCCTAGATGGACCAGGGTTTTTGTGGCTGGGTTTGAATTCCAGCCCCACCATGGTGGGGGACCACAGACCTCATGTTACTTAGCTGTGAATTGGGCTTATTTTAGGCAAAGTCATCCAGTGCCTGTGAGGATGTTCAGAAATGATGTGTAAAGAGCCCCAACAATGGAATTTATCCCTATTAGTAGTGCCGGTACCAGTTGTGATATTAGTCATAGATGCAACACTAGCAGCAGAGTATCAGGCCCGATCATAACTTTTAGGAAACTGAGCCCATGCTTCTCTCATGCACTTCATTTGTTGAGAGGAAAGGGAACAAGAGGATTGATCCCTCATTTATGAGTGCCCTAAGCAGAGCTTGGGCTGTCTCATCAGTCATCTAGCCCTCCAAGATATTACATCTTACTCCCTCTTCCCAAATTATTGACCCAACTGATACAGACAAGAGACAAGGAAGTACTGGGTAGAAGAGGGTGGGTCCCCAGCAAAGGCCCCATCCTCAAGCCTGGAAACTCACGGCCCTAATGGGAACAGGCATTCATGTTTACACACCCAAAAGTTGCATTTGGCCTGCCAGGCTCCCTTACCCTGTACCCGTATAAACCCCAGACCCCAGGCTCCAGAAGCAGACGAAGATGAACAGAAGAGCAGAAGCGCAGCAGAACGGCATGGCAGACAGAAGAGAATGAGCATCTGAATGCTGAGAGGAGTTTGGCTGGGAATAGTCAGAGAGATTGGCTGCTGGACGGCCAAACTCCGGGAGAAGATCATCTCCCCACTCCATTCGCTTTTCAGCTCCCCATCCAACCCGCTGAGCCCTACCTCCATCACTCAATAAAACCCCTGCATTCATCCTTCAAGTTCGTGTGCAACCTGATTCTTCCTATATGCTTGGTACCTCAGTACCAAGAGGACACTGAGCTGGTTAACACTTAAGCTGTCTGTGGATGGCAAAGCTAAAAGAGCTCACCGTAGCACAAGCCTACATAGGCTTTGGGAGTTACAGGCGCCCACTCCTAGATGCTACCATGGGGTCAGAGCCCCAAAGCACTTGCCCCAGCTCCTTCACCTGCCCATCTGCATGCTCCCTCTCCCATAACGGGTTTGAGCAGGTGCAGTGTCTGAACAGACAAGCCACACCCCTGTCGCACATCCTGCGAGGGGTGTCAGGGAACTCTCGCATTTCACAACCATCTTCCTGGCACACCTTTTTGCCACCTGCCCTCAGACCAGCTGGTATTATTCTTCTTCTTGCTGGTAAGAGGAACCAAAACCTCCGACTCACAAACACTGATGGGGAGCGGTGATATGCATTGCTCTTAGCCTAGGTCTACTGAGTGGTCTCACTCCTTTGGAGCTACCTTTGCCTGGGCTATGTGGCATCCACGTGCTTTTCTGCTTACACAAGGCCTCATGGACTACATGTTAGAGGTTTTTCATCATTTATTACTTGTTACTTACTGATTTCTTCTTAACTACTGGCTGTATCTGTATTCTGTCTTGATTCATTTTCTGAAAAAGCAGGACTCATCTTTACTTAATGAGCTTTATTCCAGTCCTAGAGAGAGGTAGGAATTTAATTTGACTGAGATATTCTGTTCCTCACTGCTGCCTTTACTTGATTAACATGGAGAATCATAAAATTTCTGAGCAGAGAACCAAAAGTAGATAACAAATAGGCTATGAAGCTTGCTGAGATATCTGTAGAGGGGAGATTGATAAAGATGTTTAATACATCTTTCTATAAATAAAAGGACTTCTGGTTTGCCCTGGACTTGGAATGAATCTTCTCAGGGCTTCAAGACAGTCATCACTGGCTACCTGCCATATGAAGGTTCTTTTCTCAGAGGGCAAATGTTGCTATAAGAAATGCCACGTGCCATTTTATCAAGCTGAGCGCAGCTGGCTTGTGACAACCCTGCATGAGACACCCAACCAAAGAAAGATATTTTCTCTTTGATCAGATGATTACTGAGAGTGGATGTGCTAGCATTAAATTGGTTTTCATGGTTGATATTTTTCAAGTAGGCTGGGCATGATGGCTCACACCTGTAGTCCCAGCTGCTCAGGAGGCTAAGGTGGGGGGATTGCTTGGGTCTGGGAGGTTGAGGCCGCAGTGAGCCGTGATTGCACCACTGCACTCCAGCCTGGGCAACAGAGCAAGACCCTGTCTCAAAAATAATAAAATAAAATGATAAAAATATTACTAGTAGCTCCAAATTTAGTAATTTCTTTTTGGAAGCTATTATTAATATATTTTGTTTAACAGAATACAGGTCACCTACCAGCATTTCTTATAAAGTGAGCTTCTGTCAAGTTTTTTGTATTTTTCTTTTCGACTCTTAATATAAAATCATCCAAAAGGTATTCATACCTGTGAGTATTTGTTAGCATGGTTTTAAAATGTAGTATGTCTACTTTGTTCAATTTAAACAATGTTGGAAGAAAACAATGTTTTCCCATGTTTTCTGTTCATGTCTTTTCCCCTCTAGAGCTTGGCTCACACCATTCCTTGCATTTAGAATATCCTTTCTATTATGCCCAAATCTATTTCATTCTTTAAGGCACATTTCAAGGCTCTCAACCTTTCATGCTCAACTGCTGCTTTCTCTCGTCTTTACTGATTTGTTTACTGGAAGTCATCTCCCCCAGTTCTGCATACTTTCATACAGAAAATAGCAAATTTCAGATGTTTGTTCATTTAGTTTTCAAAAGAAGGGTACCTTGGCAAGTCAGGCTTGCATTCTCTTTTTTAAAATAGCTTTTATTAAGATATAATTCACATGCAGTAAAAGTTGCACGAAAGTGAACAATTCAGTAGTTTTGAGTGTATTCACAGTTGTCCAACCATCACCATAATCTAATTTTAGAGCATTTTCATTACCCCACAGAGAAACCCTATGAAGAGTACACATTATCAGTCACTCCCATCCCCCCCACCCCTAAACTCTAGGCTACCATGAATCTACTTTCAGTATCCACAGATTTGTCTATTCTAGACATTTCATATACATAAAATTACACAGTATGTTGACTTTTCTTTGTTGACTGGCTTTCTTCATTTAGCGTAATGTTCTCACAAGGCAGCTGTTTTGTGGCATGAATAAAGACTTCATTCTTTTTTATCCACTGTATAGATATACCATCTTTTGCTTACTTATTTTTCAGTTAATGGACATTTTGGTTGTCTCCACTTTTTGGCTTTTATGAGTAATGCTGTTGTGAATACTCATGCATATGTTTTCAATTCTCTTAGGTAGACACTTAGGAGTGGAATTGCTGAGTCATACAGTAATTCTATGTTTAACATTTTGAGGAACTGCCAAACTGTTTCCAAAATGGCTGCAACATTCTATATTTCCATCAGCAAGGTAAGAGGGTATCAGTTCCCGCACATTCTCGCTGACACTTTCCTTTGTCTGCCTTGCATTCTTATCAGACTTACATTCTTGGTCCGAAGCTTTATTTCAGAAAACAAGTTTAAGGAGAAGAATGGATTTGTTAGACTTGCTTCAAGAAATGTTTTCTCCTAAAATGTGCCCAATGTGCTATGCCTAATGTGCTGTGCCTGCTCAGGGAGTTATTGAGCCTCTGACCCCCTGAGCAGGCACAGCACATTGGAAGAAGGATGCTGCTGTACCTCGGAACCAGGAAGCCCCTGAGGTCTCCTTCTCAGTGCCACCATTTGCAAACGATATGCCTTTGGTAGATTAGTGTCTAACCCTTAGTTGCCTCATAGATAAGATGAAGAAGATATTTCCGCTTTTCATTACCACAAAATAGGAGGTGTGTGTGTCAATATATTGTATTAGTCCATTCTCACACTACTAATAAAGACATGCCTAAGACTCAGTAATTTATAAAGAAAAGAGGTTTAATTGACTCAAATTTCTGCATGGCTGGGGAGGCCTCAGGAAACTTGCAGTCATGATGGAAGGCACCTCTTCACAGGGCTGTAGGAGAGAGAATGAGTGCCAGCAGGGGAAAAATGCTAGGCACTTAAAAAACCACCAGATCTCATGAGACTCACACACTATCATGTGAACAGCATGGGGAAACCACACCCATGATTCAATTACCTCCCACCGGGTCCCTCCCACAACACATGGCAATGATAGGAACTACAATTCAAGATGAAATTTGGGTGGGGACACTGCCAAACCATGTAACATATCTAGAAGCTCATATGGGCCATAACAGGCATTCTAGAAAGCTCTTTCTGAATGATTCTCCCTGAAGTCTTGTAGTTCTGTGGCAGTGCCTGTAAGTACGCCACCATAGAAAAGGGAAGTTTTGGTCAATTTTTGTAAATTCCATGTGTGTGACAAGAATGAGTGGTCTCTGTTAAGTACAAAGATTGTATACAAACATACACATATCAGGCGAATTACTTTGGAAGTCAAATCCAATTTATCTTTGTTTAATTTTGATCTCCTTGATGGACTGGTTTTTGAGAAAGTTCTGGACCGTTTCCAACACTGACTCTTCACTCAACCATTTATCCTCATGTTTCTGTCATATCTTTACACAGCAAATCCCAGCTAGTTCTCTCCTAAGTACACTATTCTGTTCCCAAGTCCTCTGGTGCCTGAAGCTTTCTCATTATCATGAGAGCAAAATAATGTGAGTGTTAAGGCCTACAAAGCAATAAAGCATGATTGTGAAGAGCAGAAGCTTTGCAGACAGACCCAAGTTCAAACCTTGGCACCATCACTTCCCAGCTTATGAACTTGGGAGGCTAACTGACTTTCTCTGAGCCTCAGAGTTCCTGTCTGTAAAATGGGAAAATTAACACCGGAAGTTAGGGTGGATTCAGTGAGATCACGCATGTAAAGCAGTTATCACAGAGCTGGGGAGAGGAACCAGTAAGGATTTAGTAAATGCTAATTTTGTTAGTAACAACAGACAACATCTGCATGGCAGCAGATCTTCACCTTCCTGAGAGTGCTTAATATGTTCTGGGCACTAAGCCAAGTGCTTCAGTTGTATCAGCACATTTCATCCTCACAGCAAACCCATAAGAGTGATAGGACGGACATCACCATTTTACAGAGGAGGCCACTGGGGCACAGAGGGATGAGGCAGCCCACCCAAGGTCACCAGTGAGTGGTTGCTCCTGAACTGCACCTCCATCATGGGAGCATGGGAGCCTGGGCTCGTCTTCTGATGACAAAGTCGGTCATGGAACTAACAAGAAGACACACCACAAAAAGGGACTCTTTGTCCCACATCCCTTTCTGTGACCTCCCAGAAGTGCCCCACAGCACCAGACTCCACTCTGGGTGGCTACTGTGGTTCTTCTTTTGTGTCTGGGAAAAAAGGGTGCTCGATAGGATCCAGCTGCCAGCTGACTACAGCCCAGCCCTCCTCCGGTATTCCCAGAACAGCTCTTGGGTCTAGGACAACAAAGCCCTTATTGGTCTCATTGTTCCAAGTGTAGTTGGAAACATCTGAGATAAAGATGGGATGGAAAACCGAGCAAACTGTTAAAATCTGCACAATAAAAAGGCACAATCAGGACACACTTAGGGATAATGTTACACTTCCAAAAATTAACACTGTTGGATGAAAGCCCCAGCTTCCCAGTTTTAGTTCATTTTAGAAAAAAAAATCTACAATACATAAATATATTCCCACTGTAAAAAAATAAAAAACAAAAGCCAAACAATCAATAAGTATGAGGAATAAAATGAGAATGTTGACCATTATGCCTCCATCCACCCTGAACCCACAGCTTCCAGTGGTAACCATGATCAATAGAGTAGATATACCTCCTCCCAAGCTTTTTCCTTTGTAATAAATGCATATATATATACACACAAACATGTTTCATTTGGAAAATATTGTGTTTCCACACAAATGGTGTCACAATATGTGCATTGTCTGCAAACTAGCTTTGCTTATTTTATTCACTTAACAATAGGTTTGGGGAGTGGGACTTGGGGAGAAATAGGTTTGGAAAATTTTGCCAAGTCTGTGCACACTTATACTGACGTTATTCTTCATGAATGACCAAAGTGTTTCCCATGGTGTGGTGCTACCATAATAATTTATTTAACCTTGTCCTTCTGAATGGACATTTGGGTTGTCATGGGGGCAAGCTCTAAGATGACCCCCTCCCCATGATCTCTACCTCCTGGTATTCATGCCCCTGTGAAATCCCTTGCCCTTGAGAGTGGGCTGGCCTCATGACTTTCTTCTAATCAATAGAATGGAGCAAAAGTGATAAGATGTCACTACTGTGACTAGAGTACAAGACATTGTAACTTGCCTCTTGCTAACAGACTCTTCTCTTGCTGGTTTACAGAAGGGCCCATGTGGCAAGGAACTAAGGGCAGTCTCTGGCCAAAAGCCCACAAGTAACTGAATTCTGCCAATAACCATGAGTTTGGAAGTGGATTCTTCCCCATTCGAGTCTCAGATGAGTCCCCAGCCCTGGCCAACATCTTGATGTGCTGTGAGAGACCATTAAGCAGAGGACCCAGCTAAGCTCTGCCCAGATGCTCAATCCACAGAAAAAGATACTAAGTGTGTGTTGTTTTAAGCTGCTACATTTGCAGTGGTTTGATATGTAGCAATAGATAACTGATACTGCTATTAATTGCTTTCTATTACAATCAACTGGAATAACTGCCCTTGTGCATACAATCAGGGATGTATTTTGGGATCAATTCCCAGACCTGAGATTGTTCAGTCTAAGGGTAAGGATATTTAATGTGGAAAAATAACACTAAATTGTCCTCCAAAAATATTATCAAGTGACAATCATGCAAACAGTATGAAAGTTCCTACTTCTCTCCATGTTCTTGCCAAATGAAGTGTCATTGATCATTGAAAAAATATCAGTTTGAGAAAAATCAGTACTGCATTGCTTTGATTGCATTTTCCTGATCACTTATCAGGGTGAGCATCTTTTTAACGAATCCCTTGGCCATTTATTTTCCTCTTTCTTCTGAGACTTCTCTCTTGATATTTTTAGCTTTTATCCTATTTTAATTGGATTTCAATTGGATTGAACAACTAGAATGATAGAATGATATCTGGGGGGCACACAATGGCCATTGGTGATGCTGCTGTTGATTACCCAAAGTGCTATCCCATTTCTTCCTGTGTATTTACTACTATTTCTCTTGCAATTAATAAGCAATTTATAGGAAGATTCTTTGAGACCATTCAAATATCCTGCACCTAATTAAAATATCCCCCTGGATTTAGCAGCCTTTGATGATTCTTGCCTGAACAAAACTTTATTATGGTAGATGTAAAATGAAGATTTTCATTTCTAGCACTTCTTCCACATTTACCAGCTACATTCAGCCTTCTTGTGGATAAGACTCTCCCCTTTCTCCCAATTGTTTATTGTTTTTATTAGTATGGACTCAACGATTTCCTGTTCTTCTCAATGGCCTATAATTTATTACTATCTTTAATTATATTAGTGCTCAAATTTTCCCAGTTTGGCCAGTGGGATCCCCTCCAAGTTGGCTATTATTTCCTTGTGACATACCACTTTTTCTTTCTTTCTCTTTCTTTTTCTTTCCTTTTAAAACTCACTTCTTTACTTCCTGCTCCAACCCTGGAATCAGCCATTTCTCTGAAAAACTGTGGTTCTTTCAAGTGGACAAAGGTATTAGATACCAAAATTTGGGCACAAGATATGCACTTTAACAAGGACCCACTTTAAGTGCAGTTTAGTGAATTTGAATGAATGCATGAACTTCTGTAACTACTACCACAATCAAGATATAGAGTTTCTGTCACCTATCAAAGCCTCCTTTTCTTGCTTGCTCATATGCAATTACCTCTGTCCAAAATGACCCTTTTCCTTTCCTCTACACACTCGGCAAAGCCATGATTGAGCATTTATTCCTTCTTAGATTTTTGTTCCATTTTCCTCAGCAAAGGTTCTTGGTTTCCTCTTCTTCATGCTCACAAAATAGAGAGTAAAAGTGCTTGCTCAACAGTTCTTCAACTGCTCTAATAAAGATTGATTCTCTTACTAGTTTTGAGTCCTTGGGAGTTAATCAGCCTCTCTCTGTCCATTGATTTTCCATCTGTAAAATGGGTCACTCTTGAACTGGTCCCATATCCAACACATGTAAACCTGTCAATGTACCTCCAAAATATCTCTTGGATCTTTGCCCTTCTGGACAGCTCCACAGCCACCACTCCAGTACCTCTCTTTTGAAAATCTGTCTGTCTCCCAAATTCCACCTTTGGGCTCATTCTAATGGATTCTCTACAACACAGCCAAAGTCATCTTAAGAAATGCCCATCATTTCTTGATTGAAAACTCTTAATGGGTTAGGTATAGAACGAAAGTTCCTCAATATAACAAAAGACATTTATGAAAAACCCATAGCTAACATCATAATCAACAGGGAAAAACTGAAATCTTTTCCACAAAGATCCAGCACAAGGAAGGGACGCTCACTCTTGCCACTTCTATTCAACATATTACTAGAAGTATTAGCAAGAGTAACCAGACAGGAGGAAGAAATAAAAGCATCTAAATTAGAAAGGAAGAAGAAAAATGGTCTCTATTTGCAGATGGCATAATCCTATATGTAGAAAACCCAAAGAGTTTACAAAAAAACTGTGAGAACTGATAACTAAATTCAGTAAAGTTACAGGATACAAAATTGGCATACAAAAATTAGTAGCATTTTATACACAAATAACAGCAATGCTAAGAATAAATTTTTTTAAATCTTATTTATGATAGCATAAAAAAGTGGAAATAGATTTAACCAAGAAGGTGAAAGATTTGGCACTGAAAACTATAAAACCTTGATTTAAAAAGTTGAGGACAACACAAATAAATAGAAAGATATTCTGTATTTATGGATTGGAAAAATTAATATTGTTTAAATATCCATAGTACCCAAAACAATATACAGATTCAACACAATCCCTATCAAAATTCCAATGGCATTCTTCATAGAAATAGAAAAAAATCTTAAAATCCATATAGAATCATTAAAAAAATAGCTAAAGAAGTACTGAAGAAGAACAAAATTGGAAGGATCACATTTCCTGATTTATAATTATATCACAAAGCTATAGAAAGCAAAACAGCATGATAATATCATAAAAACAGATATATAGACCAGTGGATCAGAATAGAGAGCACAGAAATAAATCCAAACATATATGGCCAACTAATTTTTGACCAGGACACTAAGAGGACACAATGGGGAAATGATAGTCTCTTCAATAAATGCTGCTGGAAAAACTGGATTTCCATTGCAAAGGAATGGAATTAAACCCTTATATTACACCATATACATAAACCAACTCAAAATGGATTAAAGACCTAAATGTAAGACTTGAAACCATAAAACTCTTAGAAGAGAATATAGGGGAAAAGCTCCTTGGCCCTGGCAATACTTTTTTTGATATTGCACCAAAAGCCCAGGCTACCAAAGCAAAAATAAATAAACGGGACTATATCAAACTAAAAAGCTCTGCACAGCAAAGAAAACAATCAACAAAGTAAAAAGGCAAGCTACATCTAGGGAAAAAATATTTTCACAATTCATATCTGATAAGGAGTTATTAATGATTGGTGCAAATGGATCCCAAATTGATTCATTTAATCCATTTGGATATTTAATAATATCCAAAATTTGTACAGAACTCTTATAACTCAATAGCAGAAAAAATAAACCTGATTAAAAAATAGGAAAAGGTCCTGACGGATACTTTTCCAAAGAAGACATAAAAGCAATCAACAGGTATATGAAAAGACACTCTCAACATCATTAATCATTGGAAAAATGCAAATGAAGACCACCATGAGATATCACCTCACACGTTAGTATGGCTATTATTAAAAACACAAGAGAGGCTGGGCATGGTGGCTCATGCCTGTAATCCCAGAACTTTGAGAGGCCGAGGCAGGCAGATCACAAGGTCAGGAGTTTGAGACCACCCTGGCCAACACAGTGAAACTCCATATCTACTAAAAAAGAATACAAAAAATTAGCTGGGCGTAGTGGTGGGCACCTGTAATCCCAGCTACTTGAGAGGCTGAGGCAGGAGAATCGCTTGAACCTTGGAGGCAGAGGTTGCAGTGAGCCAAGATTGCACCACTGCGCTCCAGCTTGGGAGACGACAGCGAGACTCTGTCTCAAAAAAAAAAAAAAAAAAAAAAAAAGAGGAAATTCTGCTGTTTGCAACACATAGATGGACCTGGAGGAGATTATGGCAAGTGAAAGATGCTGGCACTGAAAGAAAAATATTGCATCATGATCTCACATATATGTGGAATCATAAGAAAAAAAGAGAAAAAAGTCAAATGTGTAGAGAATAAGACAGTGGTTACTGAGGTTGGGGGCAGGACAGAGGAAATGAGGAGAGGTAGATCAAAGAATACAAAGAAGCAGATATACAGGATCAGTGAGTCTAGATATTGAATGTACAACATGAAGACTATAGTTAATAAAATTATAGTGATTATGGATTTTTGTTAAGTAGATTTTAGCTGCTCTTTTCACAAAAAAAGCAGCCATGTGAGATGATATATGTTTGTTTATTTCACTGTAGTAACCATTTTACTATCAATACATATCCCGTATTATATTGTGAACCTCAAATATACACAAATATTTATTTAAAAAAAAATAAAGAAGGCTGGGTGCAGTGGCTCACATCTGTAATCCCAGCACTTTGGGAGGCTGAAGCAGGTGGATCATGAGGTCAGGAGATGGAGACCATCCTAGCCAACATGGTGAAATCCCATCTCTACTAAAAATACAAAAATTAGCTAGGCGTGGTGGTGTGCACCTGTAATCCCAGCTACTCGGGAGGCTGAAGAATGAGAAATCACTTGAACCCAGGAGGTGGAGGTTGCAGTGAGCTGAGATCACGCCACTGCACTCCAGCCTGGTGACAGAGCAAGACTCCGTCTCAAAAAAAGAAAAAAAAAAGAAAAAAGAAGAATAAATACCAATCAGTGCCATGACCCGTCAGCTGCTACACACTCAGTGGCTCCTCAGCACCGTGGTGAGGATACCCTCCATCCCTCCCCACATGGCTCGTAAGGAAGTACCTTCTGGAACTGACCTCTCCTTGCACACGTCACACTGTACTCCCCCGACTTGCTTTCCAATTCTCCATGCACCATCCTGCCCTCTCTTGCTGGAATAGTTTCCCTATCTCACCTAGACCTTCCTATGATTCCATACGCAGAGAGGCTTCCACTGGCTTCCCTGATGAAGTCAAATCCCCCCACCGTGCACTCCTCTAGCTTTTGTCACATTTTTTTGGTTGCACTCACTATAGTTGTACCTCTCTTTGGTATTTTTGTGATATACTTGATAAATGTCTGTCTCCCTAACTGGAATCTAATCTCTCAACAGTGGGCGCTGTTTTCCCAGGACTGACACTCAGTGGGCATTAACTGAAAGAATGAATACCCCATAGGGTTGGTGTTGGGATGAATGAGGTAACACACGGCCTGGCCTGAAACAGAACAACACATGGAAAAGCAATGCCAGAGGCAGGAATTTTTATACATAGTTTCATCACTCTAATTACCATTTTCTATCGTGAGTTCTCCTTTAGCAGTCTGTCTTCTCTACCATTCCAAAGATGCATTGAAGGTGGGGACTAAGTCACACTCTTCTCATTTCTCCACCACCTGGTACAGTGTCTATGCTTAGTAAGGGTTCAATAAGTGTGTGGTGAAATCAGTAAGTAACTAATGAACGAATGAATTTATTTAACCTCTACATGCTTCTGTTACCCCATCTGTGAGAAGGGGAAAATATAAGCACCTAACTCATGGGCTAGTTGGGAGGGAAATATTAACTTGGATTGATATTTGCAATTGTACATTCTCTTTTAAATAAATATGCAATGCATTGGGCAAATGTAAGGGATTTGGGTTATCAGGCCTACTACACAAGAATCACGTGCAGGGTAGAGGGGAGTTTGTGGAGGGGTCATTTCTCTCTTCACACACACAAGACATCATCTGTCTCTATTTAGAAAACCCTGAAGTGCTCATCATATACCTCTCTTAAGTTCATATCACATTTCTCTAACCACACTTTACATATTTTGTATTAGCTATGGGATAGAATATATTTTCCCTTACATTGCTCTCCACTGCTCTTTAAAGACATTGCTATTCCCTCTTGTTCATTTAATCAAACCTTCATTGGATTGTGCAATATTCAAAGCAAACCAGATCTGAAAATGCTCAATTTGGAATTTTTTCCCAGTTATTGATGATTATTTGTTCTGACGATATATATATGGTTTTTTACCTCATCCCTAATAACTCCACAAACCTAATACATGCCCTTCTCAAAACCTCAATATACATGAAAACAAAGCTCTATCAATTCTCTGACTTCAAATAAAAATCTGACAAATGCCACATCTTCCCAACAGGCCTGGTGATCGACATTTGAACAATTTAGTCACACTGGTCATTTAGCATTGTGACAGTCACAATGTCTGGTCACTTGCATCTAAGAGGTTTGCCTCTGAAGACGCAGTGTTATTTAATGTGCCTGGTATAAAACAGTGAGACCTATCAGTGACTATCTTCTTGGGCTGATCATTCTAGTTTTGAATTAGAAATTTAAGGATGGCAGCTGTCTATTTAGTATTCAGCTCATAGTTATGAAATCATCGACATTTTCCATTTAAATTTTATTGGTGAGAATCTTGTGTAGGAAACTGAATCATGCTTTCATTTCCTTACATCCCAGGACACAATGCTTTTTCTTCAAAAGTAAATAGGGCACTGTCTTGGGCTTTTTCTGAATTTCTTGTCAAGGAAAAAACCCTTTTCTTGAGGGCCAGCATTCATCATTTGTGCCTGTTTTTTACTCTGACTGAAAAAGAAAATGATTCAGTCTTCCAACTGGCTATTCTCTGGTTGCTTTAATTCATGGGAAGCCAAGAAGGAGAAATTGGTAGGTTCAACAGTGTTGGACAAGGATAAACAGAATCATATCACATTAACTGTAATTTACAGCATTTCAACACATCCCTGCTTCTGCCAAAGCTGGCACAGATCAGCCCCCATTGGAAAAAAGAGAGAACAGGGTGGGGCTTGGAGGTATCGAACAGAGAATCTAAATTTCTATTTTCTAAGCAGGAGTTTGAGAACTAGAGCCCCATCAGCACTTTCTTGAATATTTTGCTCATTCATGCTATAAAAATAAATAACACAAAATATTTTCTGGACTTAGCCTAGTCTGTTGCTAAAACCAAAGCCAGCCTGCTTTCAAACAGACTCACCGTTTCACAAGCATGGACATTTTCAGGCTGGCAGGCGGCCACTGGAGGAGTTATTGAAATTCAATTCAAAATGATGTACTCTCTGGAAAATGCCCATTTATGAGCATTCAAAGGGATGAAGAATTTCACAGGAAGATGACAGCAATGACAACTTCTAGGACCGACCAGTGTTGCCTGGAGATGATTACCCCTGAAACACACACGTGCTCTGAGAGTTTTGCTGGAGAGTCTTCTAAAGGCTGGGACTGTTTGTGTTCAGATGGAATCTCTGTATATGAAGCTATTTATTACAAGCTGAGAAAACAAATATATGCAACAGGGGATTGGTGGAATTTGTAGCTGAAATACCCATAGTGGGGTCAACATCATAGATCCCAAAAAGATCAGAGCCCAGGGCTGAGAGGACCATTTTCTAACCTGAGGGCTCCCAAACACATTCAGAGATGGAACATCTGGAAGTTATGTTCTCTCTGTAGAACCCCACCAAACACTGATAGCAATTTTTTTCCCAGCAGATAACCAAGGAACAATTTTTCTAGCTAAAACTATGGCTGTCGTGGGTATGCCATTTAACAACTCAACCCTAAATATTGTACTTTTTAAAAACTGTCTTTCTGTCCTATAAGAATGAAATCATCTCTATGAGGACAGTGACTTCATCTTACTGCTGCCTTCCCGGATGGAGCCTGCACAAGCATCCTCAGAGGCAACATGTGGTCCAAATGAATACACCTGGTCATTTCAGAGTTCTTCCAAAAAATTCATCTGCCACTACTAAATCTGTTAGTGACCTAGGTAGACAGCAGCACACATTTCAGAAGGAAATTATGGGCAAGAAGAATGCTCAGTAGTTAAGAAAAGTCCAATCCACAACATCATTTCATCCTCTCCATTTGGAGAAGACCCCCATTATAACAGTTTAAAGGTGGTGATTCCTTCAGCATTTCTGAGGTCTACCTCTATTGAACAATAGCAATTGGTAAAAACGAAGTTGAGAACTACTGGCCTAACCTATCCTGACATTGCTGAGAATTTATGCTTAGAACGCAAGTCAGATTAGAAGACCTCATCCTCAGCTTGACCAGCTAATGTTAATTAGTGATCATAGAATAAAGTTATTGCATGAAGTGATTCCATATCATTGTGCAATGTCCTGAAGTCAGGGATGTCCAATTTCCACTTCCACAGAGGAGTCAGTACAGTCTGTGTTTTTGCGGGGTTAGGGGAACATCATTCGTTTGATAAATAGTCACTCATGGCCTTCCTATGTGCTAGGTACTGTCCTGGGTCCTGGGTAGATAATAGTGAATAAAACCAAGCTCCTGCCCTCCTGGAGATTATTTTATTCTCATGGAAGAGAAACATGGTTAAAAACAAAAGTATAATAGAAGATCAGTTAGTGCTAAGAGCTGTAAAGAAAAATAAATTAAGGTGAGGAGACAGAGGGGAAGGCAGTGATGATATTCAAGAAGGTTTCTCTGGAGAGGGAACATTTGAACCAATACTTGAATTAAATAAAAGCAGACACTAAGTGATAATAGAGGTGACTAACATCTGTCAAGACCCCAAAGGACTTTTTGGTCTGAAGTAGGATCACATGATGACGTAAAAACAATCAGACAAGGACATTTGTTGCACAACTATACTTGAGTGCTGAAAATAATTGGAAACATGTTGCTTCTTCCACTAGGCTGTCAGAAATTTAGTGAGGTACACAGAAAAGTAGAAGGTTTAAGGACATATAATTACAGCAAATTCTGAAATATCCAATCCTGCCTGGTCATAATAAAAATCTATGGAGAAGTTACTACGTGAGACCCAAGTATATATTTGCAAGAAGTCTTTATCCTTAATTCCTATCTTAGTCTGTTCAGGCTGCTATACCAAAAATACCATAAACTGTGTGGCTTAAAAACAACAGAAATTTTTTTTCTCACAGTTCTCAAGACTGGGAAGTCCAAGATCAAGCAATCGAGAGATTGTGTCTGCAGAGGGCCTGCTGGCTGGTTCATAGATGACAGCCTTCTCACTGTGTCCTCACAAGGCAAGGGGCAAGGGACCACTCCAGGTCCCTTTTATAAGGGCACTAATTCTATTCATGAGGGCTCCACTCTTGTGATCTAATCACCTTGCAAAGTTCCCACCTCTAAATACCATCACATGGAGAAACAGGTTTTCACAAATGAATTAGGGGCAGGGGTTGCATAAACATTTAACCTATAGCAACTACTAAATATTATTTGTTGAATTATTTTCCATAGTCAACATAAAAATGGAGACAATATGAGTTCCAGCCGAAAAAGTGCCAACTTTGAGGAGAGAGACGTAACAGGCAAAACCTTGGTTCTGCAATGGCCCAGCATGTCATCTTGCACATATTGTCTCCCTGTGTATTTTTCACATTTGAAACATGAAAATGGTCACATCTGGTCTGTAGAGTTGTGGGGAAAATTATTGATGATAATGTTTATAAAGGCCTGTCCTACCCCACTGGCGGTGGAGAGGTAGTAATATATAGAATATTATACAGAAAATCAGAAAGGGAAAATACTTCGTCCCAAAAGAAAAGAAAAGTACCTAAGGATAATTTTTCTCCACCCTCCCCAGAATCACTGTCTATAAATCTTAACTCATCAGCACTAATGCCCACAGTCCAGTCTACTCATAGATTGGGTATATGTGTTACAGAGCTCTTTTTAGGAGTATATATATTGTTTAAACTTCTATTTCAAAAATGAAGTCTGTGCACATAGTCTCTTAAAACTGTGGTACTTCTGCATTGGTAGACAAAACCAACTCAAACAAATTGATGACAACTCCAACCTGAATTACTGATGTTTTATAATCCACAGATGATTTTAAGAGTTTAGCCTTATGAACAAACTTTCTAACTAGAACAACCTAGTGCTATCTAGGGGAGGATGAGATTAATTAGTACAAACAAATGGATGTAAAACAATTATTTTTTCAGCTAAACATTTATCCTCCATGCATTCATCTACACATCTATCCAACCAACAGACATTTATTAAGTGCCATGTGTCAGACATTGGTTTACATGGTTGGGATTCAGCAGTAAAACAGACAACATTGCTGCTGACCTCATGATGCGTATATTCTAGTTCATAATACAGATCAACACAAATAAACAGATAAATTTATAAATAATTTGTGTGCTGACAAGTGTTATGAAGAAATGAATGCATACTTAGGATAGGTGAACACGTGATAGCTTAGGGGAGGTAGGGTGGTCAGGGATCACTTCTCTGAGGATGTGAAATGTGAGTCAAGACACAGATGGAATGAAAAAGTGAATCATGTAAAGATCTGGGAGAAAAGCATTCTAGGCAGAGGCAACAGCAAGTGCCAGGGCTCTGAGGCAAGAGTGAGCTAGACATTTTCCAAGCCTTGCAAGAGGGCCAGCACAGCTGGAGCAGACGGCAAGGTGGAGAGTAGTCAGAAACGAGATTGAAGAGAGGCAGGGCCAGATCACCTAGGGCCTCAAAGGCTATATAAGAGTTTTCTAGTCGATTCTAAGTGTGATGAGAAGCCTTTGAATTTTATTTGTTTATTTGTTTTCTTGTAAAAGAGTGATTTGATCCTATTTTCTTTTTAAAAAAGAGTTTAATTGTTATGGGAGAATTACAACTCTGCTCTATCGTAGGAGATAGCAGGTTCTGGAGATGCAGAGGGGAGAAGAGGAAAAAAATCAGATCGACCCATTAGGAAGTTACTACAATAGTGACCCTAAAAGAAATGGCAGAAGCTTAGACCAGGGCAGCAGTAAGCAGGAGCTGTAAGAAGCAGTCAGATTAGGACCTATTTTAAAGTAGAAGGAACAGACCTCCTAGTGGAGTAGATGTGAGTGTGAAGGAAAGAGAAGTTTGAGGCACACTTAATGTTTTCAGCCTAATGAGCACCTGGGGTACATTTACTGAGATGGGAAGACAAGAAAGCAGCAGATTTGAAGGGAAAATCAAGAATTCTTTTTGGGGTGTGCTCATTTGAGATGCTAATTACACATCTAGATAGAGATGTTCAGCAGTCAGATGGAAGTGAAACAAATATCCATGATTTGCTGCTGAGGAGTTCAATGTCAAAAATTCCAGGAGTAAGCACTCAGTAAATGTGGTTCTCTTATCTCTTATCACTTAAACTTCGGGAAATACTTCGTTTTCTTCTCTCAAGAAATAAATTCTTACCAACTTGACTGAGTGAATATACCTAGAATTCTACACTTCCAAATTATTGAATATACATTCTTTTTAAAGAGTATATGGAACATTTACCAAAATAGACCATATACTGGAGCAAAGAAGTCTCAACAATTTTCAAAGGAGAATTTTTTTTCAACTCCGTGGAATTAAACTAGAAATCAATAATAAAAAGATAACTAGAAAATGTCCAAATGCTTGGAAATTAAGCAACACACTTCTACCTCACCTATGAGTCATACTCGTAGGTTAATTAAGTTAATTAAAGAGTTAATTAAGATGTTAATCAAAGAGTTAATTAAAATGGAAATTAGAAAATATTTTGAATGGAATAATAGTGAAAATATATCAAAATGTGTGGGATGAAGCTCAAGCAGTAGTTAGAGGCAAACTTGTAGCTTTCAATGCATATATTAGAAAAGACTGAAAATAAGTGCTCTAAGTTTCCATTTCAATAAACTATAAACAGATTAACACATTAAACTCAAAGGAAATAAATGATGTAAATTTGAGCAGAAAGCAAGGAGAAAACAGACATTTAATGGGGAAACCTAACAAAGCCAAGAGTTGATTTTTTGGAAAGATGAGTAAGTTGATAAATTCCTAGCAAACCTGATTAAGAGAGACAGGGAGAAAGAGATGGGGAGAGGGAGAGAAAGAGATGGGGAGAGGGAGAGAAAGAGATGGGGAGAGGGAGAGAAAGAGATGGGGAGAGGGAGAGAAAGAGTTGGGGAGAGGGAGAGAAAGAGAGAGAAAAAGAGAGAACATAAGTTACCAATATCAGATTTTAAAAGGCCACATCACTATAGATCATATAGACATTAAAATGATTATAATGGGCTATTTCAAAAAACTTTGCCAATAAATTCAACAGCTTGGATGAAATAGGTAAATCCCTTGTAAAACACAATTTATTAACACTAAAACAAAAAGAAATAAGAAATCTGTTAAAAAATGGAATATTTAATTAAAAACCTTTCCACAAAGGAAAATTCAGGCCCAGATTGTTTTGTGAGTGAAATCTTCCAAACATTTAAGAAGGAACAATAGCAAACTTAAATAAATTCTTTTGGAGTTTAGAGAAAGAAAATGTTTTTAAACTCATTTTATGAGGTCAGCATAACCCTGACACCAAAACATGATAAAGCCCTTCCAAGAAAAGAAAACTACAGGCCAATCTCACTCATAAATATACATACACATATATATGTATGTGCATATATATAAAAGAATTTGTTTTAAAAATCAAATATGCCTTTGCTTCAGTCTATTTTGTTCAGTCAGACTAACTTTTAAGTATATTTGAGACACTTTGATGGCCCTAGAAAACATTCCGGGATTGGAAATTTTGCAAACTGCAATCTTGAATTAGAAAGTACGTGTCTATAGTTCACCTGATGCCCCCAAAGAATATATTTGTGTCCCTACAACAAAATTAATTATAATTCCTCTTTTGGGGACAAACTCATCTTTTGGTTCATTTAAAAAATAATTAAAATGAACAAAGTCCAATAACATCAGCCAAGCTTACCACAACTCATTAGCATGACAAATATCTGCTGACATAACTGATGATAACATTGAGATCATTTCTTATTGTCTTCTTATGATGAGTGGTGAATGAAAGCAGGCACACAATCACATATTAGGACATACTTGTACATAAGACTTTTGTAACCACTTGGCACCAAATCATAGTGATGAAGAGCTGTGATTTTATTAAACAACAAACAGCAATTCACTGCTTCAAGTTAATTTTATATAATAAACTATTACATAAAAAGATAGTGGTTTAATATTTTGTTCTCATAAATATTTTCAAATGTCTTCATGTGTCATTTTATTAATCTCAGTACCCCTGAAATACAATCACCTGATCTGGCCATTTTGGAACACACACCAGTGGGGCTAAACTATCAGCAAGATATCTAAGCAATCCACATGGCTGATTTATTTATTAAATTGACTGGGTGTTTCGTAAGTGCTTACAAACCAGTCAGCTGCAGTGGCTGCAGAGCAATGATTCTCAAAGTGTGGTGCCCAGACCAGCAGCATGAACTTCACCTGGGAACTTGTTAGAAATTCAAGTTCTCTAATTCCAGTTCAGACCCATTAAATGAGAAACAAAAACACAGCCATCTGTACTTCAATGAGCTCTCCACGGAGTTCTGAAACCTGCCCCCTTCATGTATGAGAATTGGCAACAGATCCACTGAAGATCCTATGGTTAAATGGTTATCAATGTTATCTATCTATCTACCTATCTATCTTCTTGCAATACATACACCATTCAGTGCTCACATATATAATAACATCTTCCTCTAAGAAACAGTTTTCAACGAAAGAAAAGGAAAATGTTATGGAGAAATTAAAGGTCACAATAATTTGAAAATCACTTTAAATATTGATAGGAGATCAGTAACTGTCATTCAGTTTTGGCAATGGCATAGATAAAATTGTTTATGGACTTCGGCCTAATTTCCAGACACTTTAACTCCTCTCTTTTCTCACTCAAGAGTCCTTACCGGAATTATAAGTGAATGGGAGGATGCTACTTTCACCACCATGATTGACATGTGGGATGTATAGATTGATTAAAAGAATAGGCTCTGGAGCCTGAGTTTGAAGTATACCTCCTCCTTATTCCCAGTGAGACCTTGGGCAAGTCTCTTAACCTTTCCGTGCCTCAATTTCCTCATAATTCCTCATAACTACTCCTACCTCATGGGGTTGTGAGGATTAAACAACAGGATATACATCTAACATTATTCAGCTAGAGCTTGGCACATACTAAATCCTCCATGTTAGCAATTATTATCACTAGCTTTAATACTATCAGACCAAACAAAAGTAATCCACTCATAAATTACATTTGATAACTGATGACCCAGACTGAGCCCTCTGAGTTTCTGAGTGACAAACTCAAGAGCTGGATTAGTCAAAAAGGCTGGAATTTACTGGTCTACTTTCCCAAATGATGGAAATAGGAGCATGAATTGTCCTCAAGGATGACTGCAACCAGGGACTCAAATACACTTAGGACCATCCCCTCTGTCTCTGTCCTCTCTGCTTCTCCCTGCATCACCTTCACTCTGTTAGACAAAAAGTCTAGATTTTTTCGCAGGGCAGAGAGCAGGGTCACCAAGTCATTCTAGTTTTAAAGCCTCAGGTGTGACCAGAGAAGATGATCCAACTAACAGACTCAAGGGATGGCCATGGCCTAGCTTGGGTAATCACCCTTCTTGGGACCCATTTCTCTGGCCAAGGTCAGGCTCCTTCCTTTTGCACATCCCTTCCGCGGCAGTGGCACCAATCCACCGTGAGTTTTGCCAAGGATTTATATCCCTTTAAGGTAGGCCCTGAGCAGCCTTCCTGAGCCATCTGGCTTGAGAGAAGTAACCAACCATTTTATTCCTTCTTCCTGTTGTTGCTGTCATTCTGGCCATTTTGCAATCTGGTTCTTGATGAGTGTCCCATCTTTCATGGCTTTTGTTGAATTTGACCCCAGGCTGGAAACGGGACGTGTGTTTATTTTACCTGACAAAGTACCCATGGCTGAAAAGCTTGGAGCACTCGAGTACTGTATTTTTTTCCCCCTCCAGATGGGGCTGTAATTATAATTTAACTGTCTGGGTCCAACTTAAGGTGAGGAAAAGATATATTAAGTTTGCACACATGTTATTCGCCTACCCCCACCCACATCCCTTCGGCTCTCCACATTTCATAGGCAACCACCTTCTGCGGGAGGGGTGTGTGTGTGTGTGTGTGTACACACACAGTCGTGTTACAATTCTCATTTTGCAAAGTTTATGCAAAAACCAAACACCTGGGTTCAGAGTTTCCTAAAGGAGTCATCTGAAGTAGGTGCTTTACGCCAAAATGTCACAAAGATTTATGTGCTTTCATTTGTGCATTAAATTGAGGACAGGTGGGAGAATGCTCAGGCCTGAGAAAAACTGATAGCTCATTTCTCCCTTTGAAGAGAGATGGCTGTTATGACTACTGCTGGTTTAGATAAAATAGATACAGACTTTGTTTAAAAAAAAAAAAAAAGAGGGCTCATGTTTGAAAAACAGTATTTCAGCAGTCAAATAATTACCTCTGCGATCATGTTTCTCACAAATGGAAAACCCTGGACTGAGATCCCATAGTGAGTCCTGCTCCTAGTTCAAACAACAGGCAATACCATGCCCAACAGCCAAGAAAATGGCCGGACCTCCCTTCACACTTGCTGAGGAAGGGTCCTTGGAATTGAGGCGAATGGTGGCCTCAACACATTCCATTTTAATGGCTTGCAACAGAGTCAGTTACACATATGTAACCACTCATTTTTTAATTTGATTCTTGTTTCAAACACCTTTTCAGGACCCACTACATCTAAAAAATGTCATCACTTGATAGGTCGCTACTCTATCCCTGGCCTTGAAACAAGTGATTCGATGTGCTGAGTATTCACCAGGATTTGAAATAAGACTGTGAATTTGCATTTCAGAAAGGGAATACTATTTGGAAAGCCCAGTCTGCCAGACTTTTCACAAAGGGAAAGGAGAGCTCCACTGGGAAAGCCTGATGGTCAGCCTCCCCCAGGCAGGATGCTGCTTGTCCCCCTGATGACCTGGAGGCATATTGGAGAAATCAAAATTATTCTGTACACTTGATCCTTTTGAGGTTCAAACTGAGCTTCTGAATCAAGTATTTATCAAACCATTGACTGATTTCCGAAGTAAGAATTTTCTATTTGGAAACCAGAGCTATGTTCACATTGAAGGGCAAAGGACATACAATTAGTTCCTGTTTTTGTATGACTTCACTCAATTACATGGATACACATGAAATCTGAAACCACCTAATGATTTCTGATCTTTTCTTGTGTAGGCAATTTCTACAATTCTAGTGATCTGTTGGTCATTTAAAAGAACCACTAAATGTGATAATCAGAGAGTAAGAAATGCTCAAAAAAGCAATGGGAAAAGCTTTCAGATAAAATACCCTACAACTCCCAGACATTTTTGTATAAGTTTATTTAGCAGTTCAGCTTGAGATATGTATGTGTTTGTGGGGGTGATTACTATGACTGTTGAAGGGAGGTAGATAAAGGAAGACATTTTATAAATTGGAGAAAAATGGTGCTAATAGTTCAATAAGATAAATGCCTACCTTTTAAAGTTGAATTCCAGAAGAAATTGCAACACAGAAACTGACGCAACATTTTTTTTTTTCCATGTCAGAAAAACATGCTATCTTGCACCCAGATTGGAAGCTGTGTGTTACAGCTTGAAAATACTGGGATGGTGCTCTATTTAATTTCTATAATTTATACATTTTTTCTTTTATTACTTTAAACTTTTTTTTTTTTTTTGAGACAGAGTTTCACTCTGTCACCCAGGCTGGAGTGCAGTGGCATGATCTGGGCTCACTGCAACCGCCGCCTCCCAGGTTCAAGCGCTTCTCCTGCCTCAGCCTCCCAAGTCGCTGGGATTACAGGTGCCTGTCACCACGCCTGGCTAATCTTTATATTTTTAGTAGAGTCAGGGTTTCACCATGTTGGCCAGGCTGGTCTCAAACTCCTGACAGGTGATCCACCTGCTTTGGCCTCCCAAACTTTTGATTAAAATTCTACTGCTTAGTGAAAAGAGTCCAAGGTTATTTTTTCATCTAAAAACAAACAAAAAGAATTCTATTCACTGTGATTTAAAAAGCATGCCTAGAAAGAGCCCTACCTTAAATTTGCACAGTGCTTCATAACATTGGTTCTTATTCATTTTCGAGATACTCATCACCAACATATAAATAATTGCTTATAATGTCAGTGGATCTATGGACCATCTAATGCCCATTCCTAGATCTCTGCAGTGTGTGGAGTCTGGTCACCACACCCAGCTCTACCCTTTACATTGTCTCACTTGATCCAAACGACAGACCTTTGAGGGTCTTATCCATCAGGCTCAGGTCATGCCTACCTCCAGCCAGTCTCTCACAAGGCCTAAGAACACAGATCTGGCCACTGTCTGCTAGTCCAGAAGGGTTTACTTTCTCTACTCCTGCTCCCTCCACCCCGACAGGTAGGATCCAAGTGAAGGTTAGACTATGTCTTGCTAGGTAGGCTGATCGGGTGGGGTGTGTAATACATTCTTCCAGGAAGAAATGGCCAGGGTTGTTTAGGTTCCCAACCTGCATCTCCACCCTGCCTAGTGGGTCGAGAGTGCTAGCACTTTAGCTCCATGCTTCACAATGTCTCCATGAAAAAATTCACTGTGGCTCCTTTAGGGGGAATCTCCCCTTGCTGTGGTGATACCAGGAAAACTCTGCCCCAAACCTCTGGGGCAAATAGCTGCCCTGTTTCTGTATCATTGGCAATGAACCCACCATGACTTAAAATAACAAAAACAAGAACTGACATTAGACTGACTTTGTTCCAGGCACTGTTTCAAGCACTTCACACATAGTGACTTATTTAATACTTACAACAATCCTATTAGGCAAGTGCTATTATTCTACTTTTTTCACTAATGAGGAAACTGGGCCACAGAGTTGGGATTTTTGTTTTTTGGTTTTTTTTTTTTCTTCTTTAGTTTGCTTATGATCACACAGCCAGTAAAGGTTGGAAACAGGACTCAAACCCTCTCTTTGGGTCCAAGCTCTGACCACCTGACTCCACTTAGCAATAACAAAAGAAAATGCACATACTTATAAATAAATAAACATATGTATTATCTGAGGTCTTGACCAACATTTTAATTCCTTTGACCAATGTGAATATTGTCATCAGGAGGATTAGAACTGCCCCATTCAGTTGATGAGCCCTACAGTGTGAGGAGGAAGCTGTGAGGTATAGAGGTGAGGAGCACCAGAGCTGCTGTGGACTCAGGACATGAAGGAAAGCCACAGAAGCTCCCTTCTCTTTGGCTACCACCAGCAAAACAAGGTATTGTGGGGTCACATAAGGAAGAGGATCCGGATGAAGGTAAAGGTGGGTTTCAGAGGGTAAAGAATGAGGAGACGAAAGGGAAACACTATGTGATTCCACCCAGAAAGTCTACAATTGCTCACAACACAGTTGTACTACAATGGCTACTGCCTACTGTGGGGACATAAATTAGAGATTGTTCCTAGTACATGCTCATGACCTATTGTTATTCTTCCTGCATACCTGTATAGCAAAGCTCACAGTATGAGGGTTTGGTTCTAAAGTCAGCAAGGCAAAACTAACCAAGAGTTGACCTTCCCTGGCAAATCTCTGAAACTGTCCAATAGTAGAGGACACAGACATATCTCTGTCAGCAAGTGCAGCACAGCAGATCCTTCCACCAGTAAGGAAAGAGATTTCTGTTCTCTCAGTGGAGCACCTGAGGAAGAAGCTGGCTTGAACATAGAGGCCCTGTTGTTCAAACAATACAGTTTTTAAAGAGCAGAGTTGCCCTCAATATAGGCAGATGCTCATGCTAGGAGATGCACTAGGGAACCAGGACAGAAAAAGGAAACATCACATTTCCATTTCCCATCTCATGCCAAGGCATAACTCAGTGGAAGAAAATGTATCCAGAATTGATCTGCATGGGCATGGCTTCATTTGACCAAGTTAAGCATGTGCGAGAGGGATGCCACCGTTAACTACAGGCAAGGCTGGTGTTAAGTCATTACACATTGGTATGCTGATCTGCCCAGTGAAAGCTCTAATCAGTTAGGGCCCAAAGTGCCAGTCCTTAAAGTTTTTACTATAACCACTCCAGAATGTACACGTGGACCCACATACGTGGAGCCACACATGCCTGCATAGCTTAATCTCCCTCACTGCAGCATGGGCGTTATGTCTGGGATGCCCTAGATTTAGGGGTACTTCTATTTACCCTCCAAAGCCCTGCTCAAATCCTACCATCCCTGGGCAGTCTTCCTTGCTTTTCTCCAAATGGGTGTGATCTCTCCTCTACTTCTGTCATTTCCTTTCCTTATACCCTACCTTTTATTATAGGTGGTCGAAGACCCTATTTCCCACCTAGGAGGTGAGCTCGTGGAACCTTAGTGACCTCCTTTTCAAGAGTATTGGAAGGTTGCCTTTTACAAAGTTAGAGGTCAATGGATGTTTCACAGAAAATAAAATATCAAGTAAATGCATCACGTAAAACACATATTCACTAATTTATGTGGGCCATACAGAGCCATGAAAAAACATAATGAATTAAGTCTGAAAACATTAGCTCTATTAGTATGAAATGCATTACCTTCTGAGGGTTTAATGTGACCAAACCATTCTTGTCCATGTCCCAGTATCTCCTTGCAATTTCCTAATTCCAACCACCACCACTGGAAAGATGGAATAGAAAATACCAAATGACAAAAGAATTATGAAACTTATGACTTGGACTCTTATCCTGGTAGAGATGGGTGTTGAGTCAAGAGAGCATCTACCTATGAGCTTTTCTCTTTACAGAAAAGACTGTTCAAAAGTCTGTTTCATTCTCTCTGTCGCTCTCTCTCTCTCCCTGCTTGCTTGTTCACCCTCCATTTTCTCCCTAATTTATAAATTCCCTAATTACCCTAACACCATACCAGGAAGTAACCTCTTCCCATACACCACTGTGGATCTCTTGGAAGGAGTGTAATTCTTGTATCACCTCCCTCTGTGGAAGTCAAAGGGCCAGAGCCAGACCCATCTTTCACAGATTCAGCACAGGCAGGGAAGGGCTGTCTCTTGGGACCTTGAACCTTATCTCAGAGTTCAAGGGGAAGAGGTCAGGCTCCAGAGTAGTGGCAACACTGTTTGTTCCAGCTGGCCTGGCTGTGGGCTTTTCTTCCCTTCCTGCTCCTGTCTTCCTGGCCCTCACACTAGTCTTGATGTCTGCCCACTTTTCCAGCTTCCCATTCTTCCATCTGTGAGCTCCCCAGTACCCTTCTAATAAAATTTCCAACGCTTCAGCTAACTCAAATCAGTTTCTGTTGCTAGCAGACAATACTTCTAACCAAGAGGAGCTTCAGAAGAATTTTCTACATGCTCTTAGTTCCAAGCACACTGAGATGGGTTCAACCACTGCAGGCAAGAGCATTAAGCTGGTAACTAGTCTTGTTCATATTGAAAAACCAACTTCTGTAGGTGAGTAGTTGTTACTTCTGAGGAAACACCCCTTCCTGCCTGTCTGAATCCAGTGGCCTCTCCATGTCACCTGCCTATCTTGTGGGGAGTCTCCTTGCTTTTAAAAGCCGACTCGAATTAAAACATTCCAACACACACATTCAACGGCTACTTCTGTTGTATCAAAGAAGGTTTTTGCATCATGTTGTCATGGACCAACACATTCATTAAAGATAATTAGTTTGTTTCCTTTACTCCCTCACTCAATCCCCTTGGGAAAGCTCCATTACTATTACTTAACTCTCTTGGGGGACATTGAAAATGACTCCATTCCATTGGCTCTAACTAGTTAAAGTAGCCAAATCAAAGCTTCAGAGTTCCAACCCAAATATTTCTTTTTTTGGTTTGTATGCACATAATTACATATGATTTACAGTGACGCACAAAATTTCCGGAAATAAAAACAGGAATCATTGTTCAAAATTTTATTCAATCCAGAAAAAATATACCCAGGCAACAGAAGACAGATGTCACGAACAAGGGACATGTGAGCTTGGAAAAAGTTTGCCAAGTACATCTTTACTATCCCCTGAATTCCCATAAAGGGCAGGAAAGCAAACAAGATCTTGGTGGTGCTCAGGGAGGGAAATGAAGTTCTGAGAGGGTTCAAAAACTTTTGTATTGCTCTAATAACTCCCCTCCTGTGATCCAGTGATTAGAAATATTCCCCAGAGTAGAAAGCTCTCTAACGAAGAGAAAAACTGGAAGTAGGGGGTCCAGGTGGAGACCAAGCTATGTGGGGTCTTAGAGAAATATTCAAGGTAAGCAATGCAGTGGAAACCATAGGGCTACTATTTGGTGGAACTAGAATTGCCAAATGTCCTGAGAAGACCAAGGGATTAGTAGCTTAAGACTCAGCCTCTAGGGCAGAGGGGAAGGTAGGAGTACCATGTTGACTCCTGAGGGAAGGTCAGACAACCAAATATTGAACTGCTTATCGGAACTGAACTTGTAAACTCCTGAGGTTTCCCTACCCTGAGTAGTAAAAGCTGTGCACAATGATCAGCTCAAAACAACAGGTCATCATTGAAAGGAACCTGTGCCAAAACATCGATTGGAATTTTGTGAGGATTTATGGATAAAATCGGATTCATTCAGTTGACCCTGGGCTATATTCTTCCCTATCATCACCCTCTCAAAAAATGGGGAGATGCCCCCTACAACCACCGAGGGACAGATTGGCTTCTGTGGGTCTAGTGGAACCCTAGCTCTAGAAGGAGCTGTTCATGCCCATCTCCCAATCTAAGCAGAAGGATGAGAGGCCTCTTTGTTGTGGGGCCTATAAAATGCCCTGTGCTTGGGCCCTTGCCTACCTCTTCAGCCCATGTCACACTCTCTTCCTCTCACACCTCTCATGTACCTGTCACTCGACCTTCAGCCACTTCCCAGGCCTTATTCTAGTTGCCACCTTAGGATCTTTGTCTCTGCCATTCCTCTTTCTGGAATGTTCTTTCCCATGACCAATTCTTTTCTTAGCTCTCCACTTAAATGTCAACCTCCACAGAGAATACTTCCCTAGAGGCTCTCTTGAGTAGTTCCCACCTTGTTCACTTCTAGAGCAGGGGTTGGCAAATTATGGCCCAAGGGTCAAATCCAGTGAGCCATCTGCTTTTGTAAATAAAGTTTTATTGGAACACAGCTGTGCCCCTTCATTTACAAGTAGTCTGTGGCTGCTTTCACCCTACAGTTGCAGAGTTGAGTGGTTGTGACAGAGACCAGATGGCCTGCAAAGCCAAAAATATTTACTATCTGGTCCTTTACTGAAAATATTGACTGACCCCTGTTCCACGGATTTCAGACATTCCATAATTATTGTTCTTTACTCTCTTATTTCCATTCAAGCCTGTATGTCCAGGAATGCAGATATCTTGTCTGTGTTATTCATGTTCTTATCCCCAGCATCCAGCACATTGCCTGGCACAAAGGCAACATACAACATAGACACTAAGCAGGGATTACCATTTCCATTTTCTAGATGGAAACACTAAGGGTGAAAGGAAGGAAATGTATCTGTACTGGAGTGAACTCATTGTGGGGGGTGTGCTAGTATTTCTTTTGCTTTCTTTTTTTTAAATTTTATTTAATTTTAATTTTTATATTATACTTTAAGTTCCAGGGTACATGTGCACAACGTGCAGGTTTGTTACATATTGGCTTTTATCCAGATTGATTAACTTGACTCTTCTTTGAATGGTCTCTTTCTTCCCTTCTGTAGGTCAAGTCAAGGCCAGTGACTAGACTCTATTAAGGACAGAATCCAGCCTTGAGACTCTCTTGTCCAAGTTTTGACTGAGACATGGATACATCCTCCATGTTTTGGGTATTCACCTGTCTTTTATCAACCTGAACACTAAAATCTTGGGTACAGTAGAATGGATTTTTCTCCATTCTCCTGGGATCCACTTAAATCCCTTTAGCTTGAGTGACACTCCTGGCAAGTTTTCATGAGTAGGACAGAGGAATAATGTTCCTGAATCATGTGCTTAATTACAGTGTGTATATATGTGTGTATATATATATTTTCATTTATCCTGCCATAAGCCTTTTTTATTAATATATTTAGCCAGCATGAGGATTATTATTAGATACTCTTGTTTCTAAAACTTCATCCTAAGGATAAGGCAAGCAGGAATTTGCTTCTAAAGCAACTTACTGTTGCTACTTTTAATAATCGAAGGTTTTAGTACAGTGATTTCTCCTTAATCCTCTTGATAATCCCAGCAAAATATGGGTATCAGAAAGTGGAAGGCAACTCTCCTGCATTTTGCTGGGTATCTAAGACATGGTGCTAACGGAGTCTAGCTAAACTCAAGACCATTTCAAAACAAGAGACTAAGATGTGGGTAAACCAAGAAACCCACACAAATCCTTCTGTGGAACCAGGAAATGAGCATCTAGTTGAAAAATGTGCCTGTTTTTCTGCCTCCATACCTTTTTCTACCATCTCAATGTTGCATTAAGATTTAGCCCTAACTAACTGAAGCATGGGATGGAGCCACAAAACACAGGCAGCAAAAGATCTTTACTGGAGTGCACCAAGAAAGCAAATCCCTTTTGTGCTGAGGATGGCACGTTTGCTGTCACCAACCCCTTCCAGCCTGAGAGAGACAAGGAGCAAGAGATAATTCCAAAAGCAAGTAAAGACCCCTGTTGGATGTAAAAAGTCAGCAGCACCAGGCACTCCTGAGGCTCCCACCCCAGGAAAGCTGGGAGAGACAGTGCGCATTTTTTCGATGGGGTACTCCTTTCACAGGCAGTCAGAGCATAACTGCCTGTTGCCAGAAACCATTCATCAGACTCCACAGAAAAGGCTGTCAGCTCGGCCTACAGGCCCCACGCCAGCCTGTCAGGATCCAGGCTAGCAGCCAGGGTGTCAGGGGCTGCGGCTGGTAGCCAACCAGGACTTTGATGTCTAAGGGTTGGCTGGCTGGTATGTGAGGGTGGCCAATGGGCTCTGAAACCATATACCCTGCTCAGAGGTCATGGGTTCTGAAAGCAAGCTGGTCGTTAGAGTATCTCTAATAAAGATGGAGGTAGGCATTTCATATTGTTAAAAAAAATTGTTCAAATTATTTCAGTATTTGTTTTGATTTAAATTTCCATTACACATGCTTTTTATTATGCAACTCAATTAGTATATAAAAGATTTTTCTGTTTAAAATGTTTAAATGAACATAATTGTACAATTTGGAAAGATTACAATGCTTTTATTTAATTAACACTGCAATAAATACATTGCTCTGTAATGAACCCCATACTTTTAGGCCATTAGCCATTCAATAAATTTGCAATATGGAAGGTCCTTTATGGAGAAGAAGATAAATAAAGCTATTTAAACGAATGTACGACAGCTATGATGCTAAGCAGCAAATTATAGCTTTTTGCTTCTCATCTACTAGAGTTGTACCTTGATTACAAACACATGCGAGTGTAATAAACAGCATACATTTCAATTACTATTTTGAACATGAGGTACACTGGACGCTAAAGAAAAATTCTGCAGCATTGGTGCAGCTCCACTCCATGGCATCTTCCCAATGAGAAACTCTTTCAGAATTTTTCCAAAAGGTTCATCTGTTGTCTGCCTTATCAAGCCAGGTCTGGACCTGCCAGACAAAAATAATGTCCCTCATGCAGCCTCTCAGAACCGGCTGGTTCCATGGGTGATCACAGAATTAAAGCCACTCCCCTCATGTGACACTCTCTGACAAAGGACTATCTATGACAGGTCTAGCAGCAGCAGAGGTTATGTCCAGGCCCTGCTCTCTGTCATCTCGTCACCGTCACACACCAGTTACAAGCAAAATGATGAACCCCTCCAGTCCCATGGCCCTCAGTCCTCATCCAAACACCTTCTCCTTCCATTACTGAGCCCTGCAAGGATGGCACACACAGCTGGTGCCCATGAGCCCAGATTTCAGATGAAGCTTAGAGAGATTAAGTGTTGGCATAGGGTCCCAGAGCCGAGGTGAGGCTATAATTTTGTCTTCTACTTAATGCACCTTATTAATATTGGTAGCTGTAATACAATAATATCAGTGACTAAAATGTATTGATATCAGAAACAAGGACTGATATTGAATGATTATTATTTCCCAGGGGTTATACTGCATTTTATAGATGAGGAAACTAAAGCTTAGATATGTGAGTAACCTGGCCCAACATCACAGGAAGTAAATGGTGGAGTCAAGCCCAAGCTATGTAGCTGCTCCCAGGATTCTATCTTCAAGTGGTAACTGGGAAGATCCCAAAGTCCTTCCTTTGGCTTACTCAGTGTTCTTTCCTTTGCTCTCCTTCATAGTCTATTCACTTTCTTTTTGGAGACAAAGAGTCTTGCTCTATCGCCCAGGCTGAAGTGCAGTGGCGCGATCTCGGCTCACTACTGCAACCTCCGCCTCCCGGGTTCAAGTGATTCTCCTGCCTCGGCGTCCCCAGTAGCTGGGATTACAGGTATGTGCCACCGTGCCCACCTAACTGGGGCCTGCCTCAGATAAATTGTAAAAGAATCACAAATGGGATCTCCTTTTTAACCCTTTTCTCCCTATACATCAGGAAAGATGGCAGCCCACAACCATTCAATAGAAGCCTCCCTTGGTATTCAACCAGCCATATTTGGCTTGCATGGCAAAAAGCTTTCAGGGACGGGAAACAAAGAACACAGTGGGTGTGGAGTCAGGCCTGGTTTTAAGTCCCACCTTTGGTATCTACTAGCTGCGTGGCTTTGACCAGGCTGCTTATCCTTTCTGTGACTAATTTTTCTTAACTATAAAATGTAAATAATGATAATTCCTATCTTCATATGGTTATTCTGACATATGTATCAGATAGCCAAATTTATCTAAATTAGCTTAGTATGTAGTATATGTAGTAAATGCATAGTACCTAGCATATAAAAAATGCTTAGTAAGACTTTGGGTTCCTCCTTACAAGTTTAGAGGAAATCTAAATAACTCAACTGATCATTCAACCAATATTTATTGAGCATCTATTGTTTTCTGGAGAGTGTTCCCAATATGTGGGATAGATGAAGTTTCTATTCCTGCTTCTGCACTACTTCATACTGTGTTTATGGGGGGGGGTGCTCATAAAATAAATAAGTAGACAAAAACTGTAATATTTCAAGTGACAAAAATAAGGCAAGATGAAAAAGCTGCATGATAAAGATGACATGAGGGCTATGCAGAAGGTGATATTTGAATCCGGTCTGAATTCAGACAGTGGCGCACATGCCAGGGTGCCTGACACACAGCAGGAAGTCAACAATCATGCAGTTGGAGACTGAAATATGGACTGCCCAGCTTACTAACCCCAGTCATCCAGTGTGTGGCTAGATGTTCATTTCAGTGTACAAAAATTTACAATGACCTGCTGTGTGCCAGGCACTAGGGGAGACAGTGAAGTTGCCTTTAAGTTCGAGCCAGCTTGTGGACCTTCTGCATCATGATGCTGTTGTTAAAGGGTGGCACGGTGGTCTTTTCTGGACTCCAGAACATTCCAGTACCCAGATCTCTCTTCTAAGAAGGTAAGCATGGAGTATACAAGTAAAAAGAAAGCAGGATTAGAGCCAGGTGATGGGTGTAGCAAAGGACCACTTGTCAGAGGTGAAATGCAAAATACCTGAAATGGAGGAGACATTTGACAGATTGTACTTATTTTTATTTTTTCCTTCAAAAATAAAGGCTCAGTTCCTACATGGCACCAAGTTCTAGCTAAGAACCGAGATGAAAATGATACCCTCCTTGTCCTTGAGTTCAGTCTCTTATACTCATAACCATTACCATTATATGTCTCTTCATATTTTTCCTAAAACTGATTTCCTATTTTTACTTCAATTTTATCATTATTTCCTTGTATGTGTTTATGTCATAAGCCAGAAATAATTTAAAGACCCATCCAGGATGTAACCAGACAGATGGATGGATGGATGGATAGACAGAGGGATGGACGGTCATCCAAGGCAAATCTAAGACTGCTCAGAAACCTAAGCCTTCGATTAAAACAAGAGTAGAATAGCTCAGCATTTCGATGGCTGGATGAAGCTCCTCTTCTTTTATGAAACTGATTTGCAATTGAGATTCAATTTCTTCATAAGCAGTGAAGAACTCTCATGGGTTGGGGGTAGTGTTGTCTGTAGGTTCGTATTTGGAAGCTTTCTTTTCCCCAGTAACAATCATACACTTCACACATGTCTAATGTTTTTAAAGGGCATTCATATCTCTTAGATCATGTAAATGGCAGCCCTATGTGACAGACAGGATAATTGTTTTAGTGTTTATTATAGAGTTGAGGAAACAAGTGGAAAGACTTGCTAGAGTCTAGTAACAATCTTGGACTGGAGAAACCAGAAGATTAGAACCAAAATATCATGACAAGCAATTCAGAGCTTCTTTTCAAGGTATTAGAGGGTTGCCTTTTACATAGTCAGCGGTCAATAGATGTTTCACAGAAAAGAAAAGAACAAGTGAATGAATCACATGAACTCACATACTCATTCATTTGTTTGTGTGGACCATAGAGAGCCATTAAAAAACATAATTAATTAAGTCTGAAAGCACTTGTTACACGAGCATGAAATGCATTACCTTCTGGCAGTTTTTTGTGACCAAATCATTCTTGTCTGTGTCCCTAATCTCTCCTTCCAGTTTCCTAATCCCAACCACTACCACTGGAAGGGTGGAATAGAAGACACTAAATGATACAGGAATTATGAAACTTACCACTTGGAATCTATTCTGGTAGAGATGGGAGGTGTTAAGAAAGAATCTACCTATGAGCTTCTTCTTTACAGAAAACTGTACTAAAGCTCTCTCCTCTCTCTCTCCACATTTCTTCTTTCTCTTAATTGCTTTCTCTCTTTACTGTTTTTCTTTCCATCTCATTCTCTTACTTCACTTCCTTTTCATCATTTTTTCTTTAACTTCTTTTTTGTTCTTTTGTCCCTCTAGCTTTACCATGAGTCTATCACATTCTACTGCAAACAGATATTCCAGGGTCTTATACCTGCCCTCAGCATTGTGTTTCCTCATTTGCAGCATCTTAGCATGAAGCACACACATAAACCACCCCACCCCCACCCCGCCCCCAGTCCCAGTGTCTGCCTGTAGTGGAAATCTATCATTTCCATTCATCCCTTACCCTCTTTTGGGAAAGAGCATGCCAATGCTCCTTGGAAGAACCATCTCTCCCCTGGTTTCCATGTATCCCTTCCCTTCTCCAGCTCCATGGATCTGCACACATCTGGCAAGTGAGAGCACTCCATCCCTCAGGCTCAGTGACTGGTTCACAGATGGCCACATGAGTCAACCTAGGCCAATGAGATCAATCCCAGGACTTTTTTCTGCTGAGTTGTGAAGCTAGTGTGATGAGTCTAGAATTCATCTTTGCCACCAGTTGGAGACAGACTGCTTGAAAAAGAAACCAAACAGTGGTAAGCAGAGCTGAGGAATTATAACAGATCACTAACCATGTTATTTGAGCACCTGTATCCAGCCACGGCTGAAGCTGGACTATTTAGTCTTCTGAATTTCACAAGCCAGTAAATGACTTTCCAAAGTTAAGCCAGTTTGAAGTGGTATAATAGATTAATCTGGTACTACTCCTTCTTAGATGCATGCCTTTGCCTTGTGAATTTACAGTTTCTCTAATAAAGAGTCAGAATCTATTTCCCCTCCCCTTGAATCTGGGCTGGCCTTGTGACTTTCCTTAGCGATTAGGATGTTAGCCAGCAAAAATAGAGGTTTGAAATGTGTTTATGTGATAGAACTTGTTCATTCACACACTTCTGTTATTGCCATGGGAATATGCCAGAGCTAGCCTGCTAGAGGATGAGAGGCACAGGGCCCAATTGCCAATGTGACCCCAGCCAATAACCAGCTGACCCCAAGACATGTGAATGAGCTCAATCAAGAACAGAAGATCACCCAATCAAGCCCAGTATAAATTTCTTTAAAAAAATAGAGACAGAGTCTTGCCGTGTTACCCAGGCCGGTCTCAAACTCCTGGGCTCAAGCAATCCTTCCATCTTAGCCTCCCAAAGTGTTGGGATCGCAGGTGTGAACCCCCAAAGCTGGTCAACCAGTATAAATCTCTGACCCACAGACTCATGAGCTAAATAAATGCTTATTGTTTTAAGTCACTGAATTTTAGAGTGGTTTGTTAAACAGACAATGGTGTCAATAAATAACTGAGAGTGTTGTTTTCCCATTATTTGCAGCCAAGGGAGTCTAAATATATTAGTGCCCATATGGGATCCCACACAGCTGCTAGTATTTCTCTCATTATCGCATTTAATGTGCTCTTTTGTAATTGATATTTACCTATCTGTACATCCTTCCAAACCACCACTGTCCAACAGAACTCTTACAAAGATAGAGACCCTCTATTCTGGCATTGTCGACAATGACAGCCACTAGCTACATATGGCTACTGAGTACTTGAAGTGGGCCTAGTATGATTAAGAAATGGAGTTTTGAATTTTATTTAATTTGGATTAGTTTAAGTTTAAATAGCCACCTGCAGTTAGTGCCTAGCATATTGAACAGCACAGCCCTAATATCTAAACTCTTTAAAAGCAGGAGTTGTATCCATCTTGTTCATTATCACATGCCCAGGGGAAGAGACGGGGTTAATAATTTTTTATGATAAGGAAATATATTCTTCTAACTTCCTTAGGAATTTCTCACTCCCTGGTAAGTAGACCCATCAAACCTAATGAGGTAAATAACCTTAGATGTCACCAATTTTCATAAGCACCATAAACCACTCAGCAACATTTTGTCTGGAGGACAATACTATCCTGGTCACAACACCCCAAACTCCAAAGATTTAGTACTTTTATTGGCCAGTGTATTAGTCTGTTTTCACACTGCTGATAAAGACACACCCAAGACTGGGCAATTTACAAAAGAAGAGGTTTAATTGGACTTAAAGTTCCACATAGCTGGGGAAGCCTCACTATCATGGTGGAGGTCAAGGAGGAACAAGTCGCATGTTACATGGATGGCAGCAGGCAAAGGGCGCTTGTGCAGGGCAATTCCCATTTTTAAAATCATCAGATCTCTTGAGACCCATTCACTATCACAAAAACAGCACAGGAAAGACCCACCCCCATAATTCAATCATCTCCCACTTGGTCCCTCCCACAACACATGGGAATTATGGGAGCTACAAGATGAGATTTAGGTGGTGACACAGAGCCAAACCATATCAGCTAGTAAGCAAAAAGGAACTTTCTGGATAAATCCTATGCAAACATGAAAGTACAGTTGTTCCTACCACATGTGTTTCTTTTTCAATGACAAACAGACCCTAAGATGTGTCCTGCTTCAGGTTAGAGGATAACCTCCAGGAGGCCCAAAGGAGAGGGAAGCAGCAGGATTAATTCTTAAGTAGCTCAAACACCACAGGAATTAGAACTCTCAGAGAAGCACCTGCCTTAATCCCTTCCAGTGTTGGGAATATTGGAGCAGATGCCTCTACAAGTGCTCAAGGGTGTGGTACGAAGTGGCTGGGTGGAAGGAAAGATGAGAGTTAAGTTTCTAAGATAGAGTGTTCAACCTCACAGGTGACCAAAGGACCTCACAACCAGCCCAATTCCTGATTTGTGCCAGGCAAAAGAAAGAGGACTGTGAATTGCTTTCACATATCTAGAACTCTTTTTGTTCTTCCTAAGATGTTATTGGTTTTTTAGAAAGACCTTTCCATTTCTGTGATCCAGAAGTAAGAGTCCAAGGTGTTAGCTGAAAACAGTGTTTACCATGTAAAAGAGGCCCGACAAATACTTAAATAACTGCTATAAAAATAAGTACTGTTGTTTGCAAGACTTCATATTAAACAATGGCCATCTCTCAAGAAGGCAGAAAGGAGGCTGAACTTACTTTTTTGTGATATTGAGTTGCCCTCTTTGTGTCTTCTACATATATATTAGAGGGGTTATAGAAAAAATACTTTCTAAGCCATACGTTGGAAGTCACAAGTACAGGATGTTTTTCTAGCCAAATCTCATCCAACTCAGAAATGCTTTCGGGGTTCTTCAGACTCACTTTTCATACCATGGTGTGTCTCATTATTCAAGATCGGCTGGAGCCCAGAAGTGACTCAGTCCACTTGAATCACTGAGATTTGAGGGATTTGAGCTGAGCATAAAAGGGCAAAAAATTAACTGTGGCCAAACAAAAGGTGACAAATTCTCATAAAGGAATTATATACCTTTTAAGTTTTGATTAAAGAGATGGATGCTGAATATACTCCCAGAATAATAACAACATGAATATCACTGATCATAGTACCCATATTAACAATAACTTATTGCTTAATATATGCTCAGCACTTTAATAAGTACTTTACAAGTACTCTCTCACTTGTTCTTCAAAAGAACCTTTGCAGTAGGGACCATCAACATATTCAGTTAATGAACGAAGAAACTGGGGCTCAGAGATTTAAAAAAAAAAATTGTCCAAGGTCACACTCCTAGAAAGTGGAAGAGTCAAGATTCAAAGCCAGGTCCTCTGGCTAGGAGGCCCAGGCTCTCAACCACTGAGTCATAGGAGAGCTGCTTGGTAACTGCCTTAAAGCCTTGGAAAGCCAAATACCGCAGCAACGTGAATCCCTAGGAAGCTTAGTGAATGTTTTCTTAACAACCCTAACTGCACCTGAAAACAAGTAAACATTAAAAACTGCGTTTTGGAGGTTTTTTTTTTTTTTTTTTTTTTTTTTTTTTTTTTTTTACACACCAGGAAGTCTAGACACCTGCCTTTGTATATTTTCTGGAGGGGGGAAAATAGACTCATTGTATGAAATTTATTTCAACCATTTAGGGAGATTTTAGTAAAGATAGGTTACATTTGCTATTCAGCAGTGAGACATAAATGTTTAACACAAGGTCTTCCTCCTCACCCACCCCTCCCCTACGGATGCTTTGAATAATGCAAAGTCTGTTTTAAGCTCTGCTGATTTACTCAAGAAAAGGGTCAGAATATTTTGAAATGTCGGTCATACAATCTGGCATACGGAACATTAAAACTTAGGGTAAAACTCAACAAGCTACTTCCTGTCTGCTGCTTCTCGAGACTTCATGGGCTCATAACACTTAATAAAAAAAATGAGCTGTAAATAATACCTGATTTAAACTGCATGTCTCATTAAATGAACTAGACATTTGGAAGATCTTTTCATTCTTGCCGGAGAGTATATAAGCCTTTTGTGCATAATATGTTAACTTCCTGCTCTTTGAGGACTATGTGCTAGACACTTCACTGTTGGCTTGATTCCGATGAACTGATTGATAGTCAAACATCTTTGATCCACAAAACTGCAATTTCATATGGTCTACCTAACAAATGCTTTACATGTTTTATCTTCTAATCCTTACAACAACTGGTAAGGTAAGTCCTCTTACTCTTCCAAGTTCATTCATATATCAACTCCAGGAGGACAGAAACTCATGGGCTTTATCACCTCCAAGTCTTAAGTGCTTAAAACAGGACCTAGCATATAGTAGGTGCTCATTAATTATTGGATGAATCACTATATGCATGGATGGATGGATGAATGGTTGGATGAATGGGTGGACGAATGAATGGATGGATGGATGAGTGGGTGGATGAACAGGTGAATGGATGGATGGATGGATGGATGGGTGGGTGGGTGGGTGGGTGGATGGATGGACAGATGGACGGATGAGTGGGTGGATGAATAGCTGAATGAATGGATGGATGGATGAGTAGGTAGGTGCGTGGCTGGATGGATGGATGGATGGATGGGTGGGTGGTAGGTAGGTGGGTGAATAGATGGACAGATGGATGAATGGGTGGATAGATGGGAAACTAAAGCCTAGGTAGATCATTCAGCAAGAAATTGGCCAAGCCAGGCTTTGAACCCAGGTCTGCATGTTCCTGTGATTGTCCTGCAAAGCCTTTCATTCACTAAGCATGCAACTGGTTAAAGAGAGAATGCACCAATTGCAACTCTCGTTTCTAGTCCCATGACCTTTCTCTAAAAGTCACACCCTGTGTATGTGGGCAGAGGAAGAACCTGGGACATCCTGTGGCAACACAGCCAACTGTCTGCTCAGGCCTTTCCAGGCCCTAGATATTTGGGTCAAGAGGGACAGCAGAGGGGCAACCGTGCTGCAAAGAGTTTCAAATGCCCTTGATACTGAAAAGATGGGAAGGGCGTGGGAATAGCCAGAGGTTACATGGAAGGACAAACATCACGACTGGAGACTGAGGTGGAGAGGAGGCCTGAGATTGCACGTGCAGACCTGTGGAACTGTTTCCACATTATCCACATCAGGCTGCAATGCTTCATTAAGTGGGGCCCCCAAGGGTTAACCAGGAAGGTGGAGGGGACAGAACAGAGCAGGGGAAAATAAACCTTGAGGAGGAGGAAGAAGGGGAAGAAACTCGGGCTGGAATCACTTTGTTTTATGAATAGTTTATGAGGCGTATCAGGAGTCACCCTAACGGGCAAGGGCTGGAATGTTTTCTAACTTTAAAGTGAAAGCCGCCCACCAGGCTGCGAGAGTGGGAGCGGCAAAATATGAAAAACACGGAGGCCCCTCTCTGCACTGCCCAGCTATCTTGTAAACCATGGATCTCCAGGGCGCATATACTAGCAAATGTGTCTCACTTGGGATGCTAAAACCACCTTGGAGTTTTACACAGCCACTGTGCCAGGCTAAATGTTTTCAGGCGACTTCTCTCTTGCCTGGAAAAGTATCATGGGTGGACCCTGCAGCTGAGGAGACATTTGGAGGTGAGGACCACAGAGCCGGGTGTGGCAGTGGGTGGTGGGGGGGCAGTGCTTACATCTACAGCAACTGCATATACACTGGTCACCATGGAGCAAGGAGGAAGTGCAGCCAGGGCTAGATGGTCTTGCTGTGGAGCTAAAGAACACACAAGGAGCCTCAGAAAGAAATCTTTATTTGTCCAAATGAGCTTGATGCCTTTAGCAGTTCTCTCTCCACCCACAGGCAAAGCCACAGGCGCCCCATAAACTGACCCCACTATCCAAGGCCTTGGGGTAACATTTCCTCCATGCCTTCCCCAACCCCTGGACTCCAGGTCTCAGGATGGAGCCCCACACCTCTGTGGTTGACCTGCCTGTGTCTAGGCTGCTCCTATGCCCTTGCCCATCCCTACAACTTATCCCAGCAACGTCCCTTGGGTTCTTGAGGCCAATGTCCAAGATTCCCCTTTGCCCCACTGTCCAGGCAGTGTCTGTGCTCACACTCACTTCTGGGTTCAAGCCACGGTCTGACCCTGATCCTCCTGCTTGCTTGGAATGTGAATTCAGACTTTAGTCAGCAGGCTAATGCAAGGGACACTGCTGGTGCATAGGCTGCAGATTAAGGGCGGGGAGACATCCCATTATTGGGTGCACATTCTCAGCCTCCACTCTAACACACTGCCCTCTCCTCTTCCATTCATAAGCCCTGAAAATCTGGCTTTCCAAGACATCCCCCTACCCAAGCTGCTCTAATTCAGTGGAAATTCAAGCCAACGTTTCTTCTTGATAAGGTTTTCTCTTATTCTGAGTTGAAAAGGTTTTTGTCTTTTTTTTCCCCCTTCCAGAAAGGTTGGAGAGTTATTCGGAAGGTCTAGTATGTACTGGTGTCCTTGCAATCACACCTGCTCTGCCTCAGAACATGCTGTTCTTTATGTTGGGGTAGAGTCTGTATATCTACTTGAGAAGACCCTGCTACCCTCTGGCACTCTCATGGCTCATCCTGGAATACGAACTATTCCTCATGGGAAATGGATAATGCAATATTAGTGAAGATATTAAACATAGCATCTGGCCAGGAAATTCATGGTGTCCAATGAATGAAGCTTGTTTCCTTGCTTCATTCATTCATTCATTCATTCATTCATTTGAAATTAATTAGTGCCTGCCATGTATCAAAACATGGTCAAAGTCCTCAGAGTTCACAGTTTAGTGAGGGGAGAGAAGCAATGCAGAAACCCATAAATAGATGAACATGATCATTTAAGATAGTAGCAAGGCTATGGAGACAATACTGGAATTGAGAGTGAAAAGCAGACTTAGAAGGATGGAAGTGTGGTGGAGATCTATGTATAACCCCCCACAGAGAGCAAAGCAAGGTTAAGCAACCCTACTATCTGGAAGTTTTCTCCAAACCCAACAGATTCCTAAAGAGTTAGTCTGAGCTCTGAGAAAGAAAAAAGTAAGAACCCTTTTTCTAAACAGGGCTGGTCTGACTGGACAAAAGCCATTCTACTACAAAGACTAAACCCTGGTTCTGATTTGGCATTTCAGTGTGAGGAAAGAAAGATTCCTGGCTGGCAGCAGCAAAGGTCACTAAATGAGAGAGTGCATGGGTGGGAACACCCAGTCAACTGGGCTTGAACACATAGAAGATGGTGGTGAGAGGCAAAATTCCCTTCTGACTAGTTCTAGGCCTGGACAATGGGACCATCCACAGCAGCTGTCGGGCACCTTCCTAAGGTGGAGAATCCAATAGCTCCTCATTAAAGCCAAAAGACACATCGATCCTGGTGGGCAGGTGCTGCAAGTCATAAGCTTAGGAATTTGGGGGCTGTGGTCAAGTCTCTCAAGGCATTCCTGTTTGCATCCTACTTTAGGTAACTGTGGGTGCCACGTGGTCAAATACTGCAGGGGATGGGGGTTGGAGCAAAGCAGGGCGATGCCTGGGAAGTGTAAAAACGAATCCTTGGCTAGTGTCAAGGGAGTTGGCCTGGCCTCAGGTGAAGCAGGCTGAGAGGTTGTTAAGGTCATACCTCTGTGTGTATTATACAAGTCTGTGCCCCTAATGAAAATTCCATTTCTTCTAAATAGGCTAATTGAAGGACCTCTTCTTTGAAAAGGCCAGTCTGTGTTCTAAAAAGGGCTTAATGAGGACACGGTTATGACAAACCTCTTAAGAGACAGAGCAGAGAGATTTACAAAAACCTAGAGAAAAATAGCAGGTAGTCAGGCCACTTTAGGAGGAGGGAGCACTAAGGAACCTGCAGTACTGGAAGAAATAAATGGGAATGCTGAGAATAGGAGGGTGGGCTTCTAAATAAGAATACAGGCTGAGAGCAGGTCATCAAATGAACAGTTACAGTATTAACAATGGCAGCCTGTGGCATTTGTTAGCACTAGGTACCCGGTGCTAGGTAACGTGCTCATGTCAATCCTTGAAGAGAGGTGTTATGATTTTCATGATTCTTCTAGAAGGAAAAACTGACTTTCAGGCAATTTGAGAAACCCACCCCAAGACTTAAGACTTCACAGCTGTTAGACAATGCAGACACATATAGACCCAGAACACCTGGCATTGCACATCCAATAGGGCATTGCCCCATCCAGTGAAATCTGGTGACCACTTATGCCAGAATCACAGAAGGGCCTAATAGATTGGCCTTTCCTAGGCTTTGGTGGACATGCAGAATCAAAATCTGCATGTGGCCCCTGGAGATCCACGTTCCAAAAGCTCCTTGGGTGATATTGAAACACACTCTTGTTTAAGAACCAGGCAGTGAGTAGATTGGGTTGTTTGGAACAGAGGGCTTCTAAGAATCCAGGGGCTTGAGATCTACAGGAATTTTTTTTTAAATCAGCACTTCCAGAGGAGATGAGGGACAAAGCCCACTCTGTAGAGTGCTGGGAGGACTCCATCTATGCACAATGTTAATGGTTATTGATCTGGATGTGATGGAGTAAACCTGCTGCATCCTGCCTTCCTCAGGGACCTGGCTTAGCACACTCAAGTCAGGAGGGAGACTGGAAAGAACTGTATACAGATGAATGCAGAAGATCCCAGCTTCTCAGAATGAAGATCGTGAACTCAACAGATTTTAGCTTCAGGGAGCAGAAAGTAGAAATGGAGATGGGGCCAGGGACCCAGGAGTGCCTACTCCAAAGTTTGGCCATGGTCCTGTGATAGTCCCATACAACTTCCAAGGTCTAAAATCAGCGTATCCATGGTAGAGTTGTCACTGATGAAATAACAGCATTACCTGTCAGGAAGAGAGGCCCAAATATTTTCTATGGTCCTGAGGACTCATTCTGAGAAAGGCAAGCTACTGAAAGGGCTTCTCCAATTCCTGGCATTTTCTTATTCCCAGGCCCTGATGATAGAGGGGTCTTGGCCCTGAATCTGCCCTTGTGAGTCCTGCACAATGTCCTTTGTGCCACTGGCTTCATCAAAGAACTGAGCCTCCACCAAGCGGCTGTAATCTGAAGGCAGGAGGTACAGTGGGGGTGAAAAGGAAGTGAGCTTTCATCTTCCTACGGAGGGATGCCTATACTTTGCTCCCACTGGCCTTTCTGTTGGACTTTGGATGCAATAGTGGGGCATTGTCGGGGACAGTCTGCCACCACCCAGCCCCCATGGGCCAAGGGCTGGGAGGCTTCTGCATATACACTCTTTGGCACTAGTCAACAGGCCCCCAAGCTGCAGCCCTGTGAAGGCCCCTCCATAAGGGTTTGGAGGGCTGATGGTGGCAGGGCAAGTATCCTTTCTGGAGGAGGAGGAAGCAGGACCTGCAGGCCCTCATCCCTGTCCTTGAAACACTGAGGCTCTTTTCCTGGTTTGCCTAGTTGGAAGGGAACATCCCAGTTTGAAGGAGACATTTTGCAGGCTTGGCCACAGACATACTTTTACATCTGGTTGTATAAAATGTGCAACATTGCAGAGGAGTTCTAGCCAGAGCACTTCAGTGACAAACTGGCACAGGGACACACACACTCAGGCACACTCATGCACCATGCCCTCAAGGGGCGTTCCATGTGACACAGGCCAGTTAGACGCAGGATGTGCAGACCAGACAGACACAGACCCAACGGTGAGACTGAATGTTTATTGGTGGGATAAGGTGTGTGCAGGTCACTCTGCAGGACCCAGTGCTGGTGTGGGCATTTGGTGGAACAGCCTGCTGAAGGAGGGGCAGATTTCCCCAGATCTGGTCCCAGCCCCTTGGTAGGCACACTCTAGCTGCAATACATTAACAGAGGAGAATGCAATGAGTTCTCCAAACTACTCTGCTAAAATGCCTCAGCCCATAACCAGGCTCAAATATTTGTCCACTTGGACTCAGTTAATTCTGCAGTGCAGCAAACTGCCCAACAGACGATTTTCAGATGCAGCCTCCTCTCATTATATAGGGTCCGCTACGTCTCCCCTAAGAGGCTGAAACCATCCTTAAAAATAAGTGTGTGTATATGCGTGCATGCATGTGTGTGTGAATGAAGGGGAGAAAGAGGCAGAGAGAGAAACAGAGGCACAAAGACAGAAGGATGGACACTCACCACACTGATCTTCCCAGAAATGGCCCACACTCTAACAAATCCAGCACAGCAAATTGAGGCATTTCCAAGGAAAGAAGCACATGTGGTCACCACAGAAACAAGGCTGCACACAGCAGGGTTAATCTTCGTGCAGCACACCTGCAACTTCTCCACAGCAGGTGGTGTTGTTTGGTTTTGCATACCCATCCCCAAACAGCATTTGAATTAATATAAACATATCCTAGCTGGTCCTTATGGCAACAGCAGCAATATGGTGGGAGGGACCTGCTCAGATGGAGGTTGGCATAATGCCTCCTTTGTGTCGTCCTTCCCAAGGGAACAGGGATGGCAAGGCCATCCAAGAGGTCCCTGGGGTGGTCCCCCAGTCCATCGGTGGCCTGCACTTGGGTAAGATAGGCGCAGGGGACAGGGGTGTGGTCAGTGACTCTGTGGCTGTAACACATGCGAGGCGAGTGAGCTTTAGAGTGACAGAAATGTAAGGATGGCCAAAAGGAGCTTTGCTTCTTGCCAAAAGTGATGCGTTCAAATAAAAGCAGAAAGAAGCTGCAGGGGGCGGGGGCGCTGGGCAGAGTTGGTGTGGGAGTAGACCGACTGCAAACCCAGGAGGAAAGCAAATGTTTCCATCAGCAGGGATGAGGAGGAAAACTTGGCATGGAAAAATACAAGCTTAGTGATAACCAGCTTATGAGTTTTTGCCGTGGCTGCAGAAGAGGGAGGTAGCAGCGATAAGGCTACAGACTGTAATGTTTGCTTATGAACGAATGAAGATGGCTAAGCTGTGCGTGCAGCTGAGCTCCTCTCTTCCACTGGACACAGAAGATGCTAGGGCTACACAATGAGTAAGGCAGACATGTAATCTCCCTTCCCTCTTCTGTTTTTGACAAGTGAGAAAGCTTTACAGAAGCACACATTTCAGACAGTGGAAAAAAAAAAAGTATGGTATAGCCTCAGGATCCAGAGTTATGGCTTCTACCACAATATCCATCTGCACCAAATAAACTTAAAAAACACCTTCCATTCAGTTCACAGAAGCAACGGGAACCATAGCTTTCTCTCAATCCAGTAGCCTTACAAAAAAGTTAGCTAGTAAAGTGGTCAGTGGCCTTATTAGGAAAGAGTTCCTTTAGGGCATAGACTCCTTTCACTAGCAATTTTGTATATACACTTGTAAGAATATTAAGGTAAGTGAATATCAGAAAAGGATCAACTGGTCAAAGAAATGGTGTGCTAAGCTTTAGGATCATTTTGATAAGAAGTACAGAGGGATTGGGAATGTGGGGTAGAAGGTGCATTTACTTCAGGGATGGGTGCCCAGGTGGTGGTGGTCAATGAAGTCTTCCCACAGGAAGTGAGATGTAGCTCAGTCCTAAAGGATAAGTGGGTTTACCGAGTAAAAGTCAGGGGAAGGAAGTGGGTTCAGTTTTGACATAAAAGGAAGTGTTCCAGGTGGAGGGGGAATTGTACAGCCAAAGGCTCCAAGATCTCAGAGAACATGGTATGTCGAAGAAAGAACTGAAGGAAGTTCAACGAAGGGAGATGGCAGCGACGCTGAGAGGTGAAGGTAGACCAGGTTCTAAACGGCGCTGTCGGCTATCCTAAGGCATCCGGACCTAGTCCCAAGAGAAGGAAATGACTTTTCTAGCTTCACTGGTAGCGACGGAGATTGAAGGTGTTCCAAGTAGGCTGCATGAATGGCCTTGGAGAGGAGGTTACCAAGCTAGAGGAAGGTGGAATTATCTAAAATCATGATTTCCTCTACCCTTTCACACTGGCTGTCAAGAGATAGAACTTTAAGCCAAAGAAAAACGGACCAATTGCCTGAAGGGTTGTTAAGTGGCTGGCATTTTTTGTCCATTTCATTTTTGGGAGCACTGCAGGAGAGGGAAAGGATTTATGCTGGAGAGGAGGCATGGGTCCCCGGGAATTGCAGGTGGATGCTGTCTTGTGTAATAATGTGGAATACCTGGCAGGGTGGCTGAAAGTGTGTGTGATCAATGGATTGATGAGAGTGGCAGCTTTTGGGCAGACAGGCTGGCTCTTTCTGAGCTCTATTCAATCTCACTTTAGGGGGTGCCAAGAGGCAGCAATGCTGAGGTTTTTTTGTGGCTTAATGGTAGATTTCTTGATCCTTTCTCTCCCATTCCCTCTGCTGACTCGGATACAGGCCTTATAGACTAAATGGAAAATTATGGTGGGGAGTGAAGGTCACCTTAAAGTGTGTACCTCATCATTAACAAGCCATGGGCCAAAAGGGTGAAATTCTAATTCAAAATCTGGAGTCCCAGCTATCTGCATTGCAATCTCAGCATTGCCCCTTCCCAACTACGTGACCCTGGGCTATTTACCTCACATCCTCATCTATGAGATAACTGCAGATTATCATTATGCTACTTCAAAGGGCTGTGTATGGTGAGGGTCAAATTTGATAAGGCATATGAAATGTTTAGCACAGGGCCTAGCACAGTTCACACTAAATAAGTGATCGTTGCTGTTAATTTTAATACTAATACAACTATTACTATTAGTAGTAGTAGTGTTAGTGTTAAAATCTTCAGGGCATCTTAAGGCTGGGGAGACCCACATTTACTAATAACTAGATTTTTGGCTGCCCAAGAAAATGCTGATATGAACCATCACACATTCTGCCTACACGATGCCAAGAGAAATTACAAAGCCACTGTAAAACCACATGCCAGTCACATGGGCAATCAACACCAACAGGAGGGGTGAGGCTGCCAAAGCTTGAGTTCGGTTTTCACTTTCTAACTAGTGGCGGTGGTGGTATTAGGGGGCAGTGTGAGATAGAGAGTTGTGTGAAGTGGTATAAATAGAATACGTCTTTTCATAAATCCTGGGCAACCACATGCTATAATGAATGACAGAATGAAAAGGAGCCACACAGGGAGGTGGGGGAGTTGTCTTCCCAAACACATCAACATAAAGCACTTTCCACACATTTCAGCACCCGGTGAGATCTTTACGTGCTGGGAATTCCACATACTTTGTGTGTCATGAGACAAGAGTAAAGATAGGACTTTTATAGGCTTTGGCTTCCTGAGTGTTTATAATGCTGTACCAATTAGGCTGCTGAGAACCCAAAATCATGAAAGAGTCCACCTAAGAATCGGTGCCCTGGAACAGCCTGCAGAAAAGCTTGTTCCAAATGCCACAAGCAGGAAGGTATTGTGCAGTCCAACTTTTAAACACATAAGGCTACCTACAGTTTCCATGTGTGACTTTACCAAACTGGGTTCATGCCATGCATGCTACTGGATGTCTTTTCTACTTGAAAATGTATCTTGGAGAATGGGATGGTTAATTTGATGTGTCAAGCTGACTGGACTAAGGGATGCCCAGATAGCTGGTAAAACATTATATGTGGGTGTGACCGTGAGGCACTACTAACACTACGCTCATTTCTAGATGAGATTAGCAGTTGAATCAGTAGACTGAGTAAAGATCCCTCTCACCAACATGAGTGGGCATCATCTATCCGTTAAGGGCCCACATAGAACAAAAAAAGCAGGAAAAGGGAGAATCTACCCTCTGTTTGAGCTGGGAAATCCATCTTTTCCTGCCTTCACACTTCGTCCTGGTTCTCAAGCTTTTGGACTTGGACTTTGGACTGAATTACACCACTGGCTTTCCTGATTCTCCAGCTTGTAAATGGCAGATTGTGGTACTTCTTGGCCCCCATGACTGCATGAGCCAATTCCAATTCTATTGGTCCTGTTTCTCTGGAGGACCCGACTAATACAGGGAGTCTTGCATATCAATAAGTGTAAAGAATCTTCTTATTTTAGATCTACAGAGGGATCTATTGTAGGATGCAAACATTTTTTGCCTAAATGTAAGTCATTACCTACTGTTTCATTCTGGATGAGGCTAAATTATGTTGCAGTAACAACTCCAAAACCCTAGTGGTTTACCATAGTCAAGGGTAGGCACCCATCCCAGGTTGTGCTATTTTGCCTACTTGCTCTCCAGAAAGATGATGTCAATGTATAATCCCAATGATGATGCAGGAAGCCTCACACTCCTATGCTTTAGGAAAGACCAGCAAGAGTGGGTCAATAAAAAGCAAGGCCCTGGCAGAGCCATTCGGTTGATGTCCCCTCCTCTGTTCCTCAGCCTCATGTCATATCTTCTTCCCATCCACAGAATCTTAGACGTTCTTTAAAGAACGCCTCTTTGCAGACACTGGCTTTCTTGTTAATTATTCTGTGTCATGTTGGTTCCAAACTCATGGGCTTATGAGGGATGATTCCCAGACAAAATGCAAGCTCTTCAACTCCATCCCCCGCACCATGCAAATATGTGCCTCTTGTAGCCAGCAAGACTTTTATTTTCATAACTTAGTCATTAGCTCTGTGCAAAACTATGAGTGGAGAAGATGAAGAGGAAGAAGAGGGAGGAAAAGATGACAAAGAGAACATTCTTCAGAAATCACCTCCTTTCATTCTGAAGTTTTAATCATCCCTGATGACTTTTATCTTAAAAAAAAAAAAAAATACTGCCTCAGAACAGATGCTCCCAGCCTCATTTGACCTGCACATGGCCATGGGATAAGACAAAATGCAGGGTCTAGGCTACTGAAGAGCCATAAGGAAATCATTTTACCAACAGATAGCATCTGTCCACATCAGTGCTTGGGATGCCCCAGCAACAGTGACATTCTCCAGGAACATACAGACATAGACTTGTGTTTTCCAGTGGTCGTGGCAACTGATGTTCCTCTGTTGTGTTTCTTCCAACTGCTGCCAAAGCTCCTCTGACTGGGGCTGGTAGGAATCTCACGACTACAGCTGACCCTCACTTTCCCTTGTAATGGCCTTCACGTCCCCTGTAATCAGAGTACATGGGTTTGAACCCCAATTTATTAGGGGCCAAGGAGCGTAGATGGAAAGAAACTAGGGCTCCAACCTCAGCTCCTCTGCTTCTTAATGATGAACTCAGTGAGTTATTCTTCCTGAATTACACTCTAAAAATGATGGGTGACAGAAGCTCTCCTGCTGAGATGTTATACAGATTAAATGAAGTTATGATGTAAAGCTCACTTAAGATGTGATATTCTGAATGTACCTGACACAGAGCATAGCATTGAACAATTTTTAATTATCTCAATGTCTTACTGTGTCCACTGTCTCTACTCTAAGCCTAGCATATCACTTCACCCCAAAACAAATATAATTGACTCCTACAGGCTTCCCCTCTTGCCTCTTGAATTCCACACTGCACACCCAGTGGAGACATCTGTCATGCATTCATTCATTCGGTTTTATTCTATGGGAGCCCATCTAGCCTATTAACTGGCATCTGGAAGGTCTAGCTTAGTGTCCTAGACCCCTGAGTTATCCAATGTGTAACCTTGGGAAAGTTACTGAGACCCATCAGCCTCAGTTTCCTCACCTGTAAAACAGGAATAATAAGATCTACCCTATGAGAAAGTGATTTTAAAATCTAAGTTTGCATAAAATCTATATAGGAAGCTGTTTAAATGAAGATTCTTGGGCCATGCACATTCAGCAAGATCTGGGGAGTGCCCAGATAACTTTATTTGTAATCAACCCTCCATGTGACTTACCTGTCATACTTTGAGAAGCCTGCTATGAAGATGGAATTGGATTTTTTCCTGTCAAGGGAAAACTACAGTGCCTAGCACATAGTAGGTGCTTTACTAGTAAATGTAGCATTCTACAGATCTTTGGACCAATCGAAACTGCTTTACTATGTTCTAGGCACTGTGGTAGATGCTAGGACACATCGGTGACCCAGAGAGATGCAGTTCTGCCATGGAGTCTAGGAGGGCAAGCAGACAAGTATCAGAATACTTGAACAAGTATCCTAAGTACTATGAACAAAGAAACACACGGTACTCTAAATCACTGGGAAAATGATTCTGACTTTATACTTCCCCCAAAAAGCCCCCATCACTCCCACTCTCAACCTTAAGACCCACTTCCTGATCCACGCAGGCAGTGGTGTGCTAGAGCCAGCGCATACCAGCTAGGAAAGGCTGATTGTTTAATATTCAAGAATTTTGTGAGCTGAGTGACTTCCTGTTGTTAACTTGCAATTACCCATATTGGGAATCTTTACACCACAGAAATCCACAAACGCTGCAAATCAGAGTTCTCTTTCCAACTCCAAGAGCCAGTTGTTAAACATGTGTTAGCACCCCACAGCAGATAGGTTATCTTGCCACCCCTTCCCTGTTCTTTGCCTTTTTCCCACAGTATTTGTACTGGTTTGAACTCTACTCACACCTCCAAATCCAATGAACTGTCTTGGAACCACTCAGATGAAATCTCATGCCATGTTTAGATTCTTTCCCTGGGAGAGTGGTTGAATGCCAGGTCACCAGTCCCACTGGCAAGGATGCTCATCTTCATAATGAATTCCACCTGCTGGGCGCACCCACCACTTCTTGGTGGATAAAGGAGGGAAATTTCCCCTCAAGTAAAAATGACATCTGATGGAATTTTTCTCATCTCTCTGAAGTCAACTGCCTAACTCCCTCCACCACTGCATTGGTCTCTTGGGTCATGATGGCAGAACAAGCTGTTTCTAACAGTCCCTTCAACAGGGGTGATATCACCAGCCAGGTATCTCCCTGCACCCTGGGAGGGAGGAATGGTCAGCTTTGGTAGCCCCTGCATGAGGTCTTCTAATCAGATCACTGGTTGGCCCCACTATGGGAAATTCTTTTCTCTTGTACAGAACATTCTCTCCTTCCCAGATTCCCTCTGATAAAAACTCAAAAGGAGACATGCCAGGCCAGAGAATTTAAACAGAAGGGCCTTAGACAATTTATCTCACACTTCAGCAACTTTGCAGTTTATATTTGTAAACCTCACTTATTTACTTGTCCTGTTTTTGTTAAAGTAAACTCATTTGGAGTCACCACATAAAAGGGTTTTGTTTACATGGCCTCTGCCTTCAGTTTAGATTCCTGGTTTAGTCTATTAAAATGAGCCTGATCTTATTCTCCCAAAGAATAAGGAAACTCTAAATAAAGTTTTGAGTCTTCCAGACATAGATACCAGCCCTAAGATTTTGTACCAAATGCTCAGAGTGTGGCAAGAGAAGGGTGGGGAGGCAAATAAGGAATTTGTGAGAGGCCCAGAACTGGAGTCTTTAGAAATCAGTCTTGCCTGGGCTCTGGAGGTTAGGATTTGGGGCTTGTCAAAGCTTTCTGGCCCGGAAACAATGACAGGCTTCCTTCAGGATGGAGCTGTGAGTTTGTGACTTGTGTTCTCTCAGTGGGGTCAAAGGAGGGTTCTCAGAGTCTCACTTCCTCCCTGTTACCTAATATTCAACACCCCCCAGAGTCAGTGCTTCATCACATCCTTGCTGGAGAGGGTCTTAATCCTACGCAAAGGTCAAAAGAAGGCTGATTGGCATTCTGTCACTTGCTCCTACCTCCCTTGGGGGTGTGTGTTGAGTGTGAGAGAATGTGTGTGTGTGAGAGAGAGAGAGAGTGTGTGTGTGTGTGTGTGTGTGTCTGTGTCTGTGTGAGAGTGTGTGTGTGCAGGATGTCTCTCTGGAGCCTCAGGGGCAGAGATCACTGCCATGGGAATTGCCATTTACATGAATGGGCAACTGGAGATAACTGGTTTATTTTTCTCCTCTCCCTCTGGCTTTATTCATTGGTCTGGGTGATGAAAAGATAAGCCACCTCTTAGGGAAAGAATTAAACAGAAGAGACTCAAGAGCCATGAGAACTTGCTGATGAGCCTTTCTTCAAGCTTTGAGACTCCTTCTGTGGAATCTTTGGGGCACCTTCTCCCAAACACCATTTTTTCTGCTTTCCACGTGGCTAAGTGCAACTCATGGGTAAGGACCTCTTTGCGGAGGAGCTTGGGAAAGGGACTGCTCTGTAAGCAGCCCCTTGTTGGGGATGGGGGAAGAGTTCATGGACAACAATCAATAGGGGAAATTAAGAAAGTATGATGATCTATTTTATGGAGCACTATATGACAGTTAAAAAGAATCAGACCCATCTGAGTATACTGAAAGAGAAAGGTCTCTGGGACATACAGTTCATTTCAAAAGAATACATGCAACACAATGTCATTTATATTACAAACAAGAACAGACTCAAATTCCAAGGGCATTATGCTGAGTGGAAAAAACAAGCTTAAAAGATCAAATATTGTATGATTCCATTTATGTAACATTCTCAAAATGACAAAACTATAAAGATAGAGAACAGATTAGTGGTTGGTTGGGTGAGAGAGTTGTGGAATGGAGAGAATGTGGAAAGGGATAGGTGATGGAATAATCTGTTGATGGAATAATCCTGTATCTTGATTGCAGTGGTGGTTATACAAGTCTACGTATGTGATAAAATGGCATAGAACTATATACCCACATTTTACCAATGTAATTCCCGGTTTTGATATTGTATAGTTACATAAGATGTAATCACTGGGGGAAACTGGGTGAAGGGTACAAGGGATCTCGTTCTACTATTTTTGCAACTTCTTGTGAATCTGTAAATATTTCAAAATAAAAGGTAAAAGTCCCAAAACAATGCCATATATTTCTATAGATATATTTGTAAGTAAATGAAAACAAAATAAAAACTGAAAAGATGTACACCACACCAACTGCTGTGATCATGTTGTCATTAGGAGAGTATTTGGAATTAAGGGCTGGTCAAAGGGTGCTTAGCCTTATCTGTAATGAGAGATACTTTTTCAACAGAAATGCCCTTGAGTATTTTCTGCATAGTTAACAGAAAGTACTATTAACTTTGTAGAGTCAGCCAGAATCAACAAATATTGACTGATCATTTACTATGCGCTAAACACTGGGGCTGGAGCAGTGAAAAGCCAGCTGCAGTCCCTGTCCTCATGGAAGGATGCCCCAAGCTATGCAAACAGCCATTAAGCAGATGGTCACACCTTTGATGGTTGCCAGGCCCAAGAAGCATCATGAGCTGTGAAAACGTGGAGCAGGGAACCTAGAATTTATTTCTGTGCCTCCACAGCCAGCCTGCTCCCCGCAGCTACTCACTCAGTCACTCATCAAATGTTTGCTGTGCCTTGCTGGACCACCCTGAGGAGGTGGAGATGAATGAAAGAGCTTCCTGCCTCAATTAACAGAGAGCACATTTAAGAGATTGACCATTTATCAGTCTAGGCAATGCATTTGCCTTGGGGTGAGACTTCTAAAAGATGAGGGAAGCAGGCTGAACCTCTAGGACCTGGGAGAATGATGACAAGGCAGTCATGTGCTGGAGCCAGCCAAAAAGACTCACAAGAGCCCATTGTGGGCTCCTCTGGAATTCTGTGAATCAAGTATTAAACATAGTCATTATTAAAAATTAACTTTTATATATATACTTAGATAACTTATATTAAATACAAAGATAAATGCTAAAGAGCCATCCCTTTCTAAGTATTTTACTACATTTTGTTGTTATCTATATTCTTGAGGTTATTTACATCTTTAGCATCTGTACAGTGAAAAGACTTATAATAGTGGGCTACTGTGTAGCTCTACCCAACTCCAAGTTCAATGATGTCATGCTAGTAGCTTGAAACTAATCATGGTGGGAGCATTTACGCCACAGATACTAGCAAATGCCAGGAGTCTTTACCCCACCCCCAAAAAGTTAGCTGTTAAACACTTGGCCAGATCCCTATTGCCTTCTTGGACCCAGGGTACATTCTGTGGAGGGTATCTTGGGTCCGAACTATTGAAATATTCATGTACGTTTCGGATCTTCTCCTTTAGTGCTGAGCACTGGGCCAGGAACACAGCAATTGTTCAAGAGCTCATTAATGGGCAGGAAAGAAAAAAGCCAGACATCAGATATTCCCCTCATTCTTTCTAGTGGCTTCAAATAATACCTTGTGTTCCTCTTGCAGGTAATATCCTTTTGCCCTTCATCTTTCTTTTCCCTGGTGGCAGGATGCAGACATAAATCCTCTAAGACCCTAAGACAGATCTCTTAAAACTTGATGCAGATGTTACCAACCATGGCTTGCTGGCCATGTCTTGAGCAGGGACTCCCACCTGAGCCACCTGGTGACACCCAGGGTCTGCACCCTAGGACGGATGATTCCCAGTTATGACTTTATCTCAGCTTCTGCCACAGATCCCCCCTCTCTCAGCTACTCTGCTTCTCCTTTTGTAAACCCACTGCCCAGTCCTTGGCATGTAGGACAGATGCTCCCTTCTCCTGCTTACAGATCTCTCTTCTGCCAGCTTCCCAGTATCCCTGCATCTCCACTGTTTAACCTCTTTAGGTTAATACAATATTTTTCAAACTTTATTTAATTATTCTATGGTGGCCCACACAAAACTGACAAGGACTGAGTTGGTGTAGCTAAAATGAGACTTGAGCACATGGGCTGTTTACATAGACTCTACCATGTGAATAGAGCCATGGAGTTGTGTGACTCAGTGATTCTTAACTTGGGTGTCTGGGCTCTACAGCATCCTTCCCATCCTGCTTCGACACCCTGTCCTGTGTTCCCACCTCTCAGAGCCTTCAAGGAGGATTCCCCGGAGTTCAATGTGGAAAGCATCCTTCTTTTTTGACTGCTCAGCATCCATTTCCCACCTCCTAGATTCTGATTGTTCTTGGGGAAATGACCTTACATTCTCTTTCAATTTCCTTCGATTTAATGTGAGCAGACTCCCAACCAAGGCTCTAGGAGTGGGATAATCAGAGCCAATAAGAAATTCAACTCCAAACCTTGTGGGAGAATTGTTGAAAAGAGGCATTGTTTCCACAGGAATTGCAAGGGGAGCTGTGGGCTTGACAATGCAGGCAGCCATTGCATCTGAGGATGGAATTAACACGGAACACAACGGAGCTGGACGTCTGAGCCCTAAGGACGGCTTTTGGGATCTCAAATCCAGCTATGTCTGAAGACCTAGAGCTAGAAGCTCCTGTGCTTTTCAGTTACAGCCAGTAAATCCTCTTTTTTGGCTTAAGCCAGTTTGAACTGGGTTTCTACACAGCCTGAAACTGCTATAAAGTCAAAGGTAGTGTTAGTGCTGGAAGACACTGCATGGATAACCTCTTCAAGGGGCCACTTCACTTTCACAACCAAATGCCCCTTTTCACCGATCCTTGTCTACTGCTACCTTGTTTGATAGATTATGTCTACCAAAAATAAACAAAACCCGCACTGAGAATCAAGAAAGGCATTATTCCCAATTTTCCTGAACACAATGGTAGCACCTATCATTTATATGGCTCTATATGGTACATGCAGCAGAGTTAGAGGTTTAAAATCATACACTTTGAGGGAGGCAGACTTAGATGTGATTCCCGCCTGCCTCCCCCTCCCCATGGTGGGTGACTTTAGGCATGAAACATAACCTCTCTAAAACTCATTTTTCTTAACTTTAAGATGAGATGTATTACCCACCTCATAGGGCTATCATATGGAATAATTAAGAGATGGGATGTAACATACAACATGATTCAAGACCCAGTAGGTGTTAATTAGCATTAAAATTGTCATTATTATCATGTCTAATCTTCCAAATAATCCTGCAGATTGATATTGTTATTCTCACCTTACAGGGAAGAAAATTGAGCCTCAGGGAGGTTACAGGATTTGTTTGGCTTATGATGGAGCCAAGAATGGAACCCAGATCTCCTTGTATTGTTAGTCCATGCTTTTTCCCCATACTCAGTGTCCCAAATACACACACACACACACACACATTATTAAAGCACTCAAAAAGCAGCATCAAGTTTATGCGTATCATATGTAATCTCCAAGTATTAGTTGAGTACTTACCAGGTTCCAAGCATTATTATGGGAACTGGATAATGCTTTATAATTAGGCTATTATTTCTAATTAGCCTATTTGGCTTTAGCGTGGACAACAACAATTTCTGATAGAGTTGTAGAAAAATATGTTAAATAGCTCCAAGGAACTGCTGTCAAACATGAGGGCCTCAGCACACACACATTTACGTCCATGCCCCCCTTTCCAATGGTACTCTTCTAAAATGGCAATCAAGGACATAAAAAAGGAGCAGTAAGTCTGCAGGACCATGAGAACAAGGTCTCTGACTGCAGCAAACAAGAGATGTCAATAAAATTGAATGACATGAGCTTGAAGACTGAAAGAGCCCACCAAGTGTCCAATACAATGAATGAAAAAAGATTCTCCCTAAAATAAAGAGAGGTCCTAAAAACTGCCAGAGAGAGAGACAGAGGAAAAAAAAATAGCTCATGTAACAAAGGAGAGGGAGACAGAATGGCAAATACTAACAGATTATCAGTGGATGTTTTACCAAAACTAGGAAGTAAAACCAGGAAAAAGAAGTTTAAGAAACTCTCTGAGCCCCAGTCATTCATCATCAGTAAAGTGATGATAAAGGGGTAGAGTGTGGATTAAAGGAAATTATGAAGTAGCAAGTGATGTGGCAAGTGTTCAGCAATGCATTGAATGGGGAGTTTCTCTAAGTACTGATTAAAGCCCATCTCGCCCAAGACATAGCTTCCAAAGTGGTCTGTTCTCCCTTGGGAGGGGCCCAGGACTCCAAGTAAAAACCAGAACAGCTAAGAAATCTTGATAGTAGAGCTCCACAGTTTCCGGTACCACCCTCCCATGGATGGTACCAGACCTGGGGTGGGGCCCAGGTGGAAAATTCAATTGTGCAATCCAGCCTCATTCCTCAGATGTCTCAGCTTCAGGGGGAGGTTAAAAGGAGGGCCTGTTAGGGCTCTTAAGGTTCTTGGAAGCCATTCCTCACAAATATGGGTTGAGATGGTCATTGAGAGGCTTTTAAACTAGGCATGGCCATCAGCAACTTGTCCCCCTTACCAACCAAAACCCCTGCCCTCCCAGTGACGCCACATCAACTAGTGCTATCAATTCTTGCCTTCAATACTGTCAATACATCTCTGCCTAAAGTAATACAGACACCGCAAATGGCTGGTCCATGCCAGCCTCTCCCTCTCCCATCCCACCTTCCACACTTTACACCAGTTTTTATACCAAAAATTCAAAATCTGATCTTATCATCTCATGCTTAGGAACCTTCTATGGCTCCTCTTTTCAAAAGGCAATAAAATCCCACTGCCCACCCTGGCATTTGTGTCTCATACACACCTCCTAACATCCTTCACTCCACTTCACACTGGACTCCCCACTTCTCACAAAGCACCCCCTACCCATGCCCATCTCCAAAGCTTTGCCTGAGCTGTTTGCTCTGCCTGGAAGGCCTTTTCCTCCTTTCCCAGGACTCAGTTCCTACCTCTTCTCCTGTGCTTTGAGTGTTCACCCATTACACTTCCTCTGAGTCCAATCTTCAAGTGAGTTAATTATGAATGGAATGCTTCTCTCCAAGGAGACTAACAGAAAAGAGTGACCGCTGAGTATATAAGCTTGAATTCTTCAGAACACTCTGTACAGAGGTGAACATGGAACACCAGTCCCAGGGACGAGTGATAAGTCAGTAATGTGCGACTTATGAGGATAAATTCCTGAGCACTTTGCTACCCTTCCCTTTGCCTTCAGGGGCTCGGTGAGTTCTTCATTCATCAAAGTCACTGGCAGGGAAGATGCTCTAATATTAAACATGCATTCATCTGCACTTGAGTCACATTTCCCATTTTTAGTTAAAACTTTGTCCTGTTCATTTTTTTTCCAGTAGAAAAATGAAAAGCATCCTGCCTCAAATTAATAAATCAGGAGCACCAGCGAGCAAAAGAAAGGAAAATTTGAGGAATGAGAAGGTCCTTGAACACAGTGTGGGTGGCCCCCTATTTCTTTTAAATTAGAAGTAGCTTTGTTGATAAACTTGAACATACACCACACCATTGCCATCATCTCCAGCTAGTTCCCTGCTGTAGAACAAGTGGTTGGCATTTAGCAGCATTAACAGTGGCCACCACTACCTTCTCACCCACCTGCAAGAAATGTGATGTTCACACTATTTGAATCCAATTAGTTTTAGCTGACACACCTCTTTCTACCTCCTGTTCCTGCCTTCTGGAAACTGCAAAGTGAAATGGTGACTACCTGGACTGAGGCATAAATGAATCGGTACCTGCTTTGTGAGTCGTCTTTTACAGACAACCATCATTATTAATTCCTCCCTAAATAAAAATACCATTAATAATACATGCAAAACAATCATCATTGAATCCCAATGCAAAGAGGCATCTGGAAGACCCATTCGAGAGCAAAGATTAAGAAATGCAATACGAGGAGAAATTAGTACCAACCCCTGACTTTATCCTTGGTAGTGATGTGTATACGTGCGCATGTTTCTATCTGCCGTCTCCCTAAGCCATTCAACTCTCCTAAGGAGAAATCTATTCAAACATCTGTGTCCAAACCATCCCATTTATTCCCTCACTCTCCTTTTTCGATCTTGGCTGGGGTCAGGGGAAGGTCTTCAGAGAGAGAGAGTGAGTGTGTTTTTTTCAAACGCAAAGTGTTTTGGATGAGGCAGAAGATGACTCCAGAGGAAAGGCGCTTCTCCTCACATCTTGTTTTGGATCCTGGATGGTGTTTACCACAGCCTGGCCTGGAGGCTCTCTCCAATCACAAATCCCGTCTCAACTCGCGCATAGCCTTGCCTGATGTGTTCATACCTCCATGCTCTTACAGTTTACCTGGGAGACCGTGGATTCCTTGGTCACCTGGGAGGCCCTCTTTCCAGTTCCTTTGAGGCAGAAAGCCATTAATTTCAGCAGACAGTTCCAGGTTCCTCTGCCCTCCAGGGAACGTGTCTCTGCAAAGGAATCAAAAGGCCTGGGCTAGCATGACTAGAAGGGGTTATCCTGTCCTTCTAACTGACAGGAGAAGGTTGTGGTCACACAGAAACTATGTGCATGTGGACTGGACTGGTTCTGGGCAGCAGAGAAGAGAAATGTCTTTTGGTGTGTTTGACACACATCAAGAATTATAGCCAACCGGAGAATTCTCCACACTAACATTCTAATGAGAAGACCCTGCCAACATCACTACCAAAACAAGTTCCGACAGGAGAACAAAGGAAGCAAGAAGTTTCCCCTAGATGTTAGCAGGATGAGCAGTATGCGAGGGTCCTGAAGTCTTCAGCCTAATTTATGCAATGGTCAGGTTTATTTTAAGACTTGAATGTAGACCTTCAAGTCCTTCAAGGTGGTCGACTTCACGGAACACCTTTTACTGCTCAGTGAGCATGGTTTACCATGGCTGCCTTTCCCTATCAGAGATCTCCCTGGCCACTCATGCAGATGTCAACACAGCAACAACAATGATATGATAAATCACCCTTTGCTTTTATGTGTTCACTCCTTGACTCACACATGCACACACACACACTGAAGATGTTAGAAACTGGGCCTTGCACTAGAGGGAGAGGTGTCAGGGCAGTTATGAAAAGCACAGCTTTTCCCCTTGCCAAGCTGTAAACTGCAATCCCATCGAGGCAAGGAATACAGACTATCACTTCATTATACAGAGCAGTGGGTCTCAAACTTTGGCAGCATCAGAATCACTGGGGTGCGGGTGAGGGTCTGTTCAACACAGATTGCCTACCCCACCTACAGAGTTCTCAGTGGAGCTGGGGGTGGGGGTGCTGAAAATGTGCATTTCTAACAAATTCCCCAGTGATGTAGAAGCTGCCCGTCCGGAGATCACACTGAACACCACTCTCTAGGCAGTACACTGGGGCCCATGAGAGCCAGTAAAGGGCCCAATGTATCCCTAATTAATGAGGGGGAATATCAGTCCATGTTGAGAAGGCCACAGTGCACAGGCGAGCTCCATCAAAGCTGTGGAGCATCCACCCAATTTAAGGAACGTCTGTACTTCATTCAGTGCCGTTGTGCCCTGCCTCATTTCTGCTTAGCCAGACCTGAGTGCTAATTTGTCCCTCTGGTTTCAAACCTAGCATGAAATATCCCTAGCAGGTCATGATTTTAAAACTATACATTAGATAATACATGCTGTGTTCCAGGTACTTTCATGCATTATTTTATTAAATTATTCATAGCAATTCTGCATAGTAACAATATCTAATATGTAAATATCACTGATTCTGTGCCCAAAACTGTTCTAAATGCTTTCGATGAAGGATCGGCAGACTAGTAACCCATGGACCAAATTCCATCCACTACCTATTTTGATAAATTTTATTGCAATATAGCCACACACATCCACCTACATTTTGTCTATAAGTATTTTTCTCCTAAAATAACAGAATTAAATAGTTATAACAGAGACTATATGCCCCACAAACTCTGAAATACTTTCTCTCTGGTTCTTTACAGGAAAATTTTGCCAAATCTTGCTTTAGACTTGCTGTAGATCCAATAATTTATTTAGTTCTCCTAACAACACTAGGGGTAAGTGCTATTTTTTGTTGTGGTAAAATACACATAATATGAAATTTACCATTTTAATCATTTTTCAGTGTACAGCTCAGTGGCATTGAATACATTCACATTGATAATGTGATATGGTTTGTGACAATCTTGAATTGTAGCTCCCATAATCTCCACGCGTCATGGGAGGGACCCAGCTGGAGGTAATTGAATCATGGGTACGGGTTTTTCCCATGCTGTTCTCGTGACAGTGTATAGGTCTTATGAGATCTGATGGTTTTATAAAAGGCAGTTCCTGGCCAGGCAGGATGGCTCACACCTGTAATCCCAGCACTTTGGGAGGCCGAGGCAGCCAGATCATGAGGTCAGGAGATAGAGACCATCCTGGTTAACACAGTGAAACCCCGTCTCTACTAAAAATACAAAAAATTAGTCAGGTGTGGTGGTGGGCGCCTGTAGTCCCTGCTACTCAGGAGGCTGAGGCAGGAGAATTGCTTGAACCCAGGAGGCAGAGGTTGCAGTGAGCCAAGACTGTGCCACTGCACCCCAGCCTGGGCAATAGAGCGAGACTCTGTCTCAAAAAAAAATTTTTTTTAATTGTTATTTGTTTTTTTTTATTATACTTTAAGTTTTAGGGTACATGTGCACAATGTGCAGGTTAGTTACATATGTATACATGTGCCATGCTGGTGTGCTGCACCCATTAACTCGTCATTTAGCATTAGGTATATCTCCTAATGCTATCCCTCCCGCCTCCCACCACCCCACAACAGTCCCCAGAGTGTGACGTTCCCCTTCCTGTGTCCATGTGTTCTCATTGTTCAATTCCCACCTATGAGTGAGAATATGCAGTGTTTGGTTTTTTGTTCTTGTGATAGTTTACTGAGAATGATGATTTCCATTTTCATCCATGTCCCTATAAAGGACAAAAAAATAACTTTTTTAAAAAAAGGGCAGTTCCCCTGCACACGTTCTCTTGCCTGCTGCCATGTGAGATGTGACTTTGCTCCCCCTTCCCCCTTCCTGCCTGCTGCCATGTGAGATGTGACTTTGCTCCTCCTTCCCCTTCCTGCCATGATTGTGAGGCTTCCCCAGCCATGTGGAACTGTGAGTCAGTTAAACTTCTTTCCTTTATAGATCACCCAGTCTCTGGTATTTCTTCATAGCACTATGAAAATGGACTAATACAATGTGCAACTGTCACCACCATCAATCTCCAGAACTTTTTCATCTTCCCAAACTCCCTCCCCTACCCCCAGCAACCACTATTCTACTTTCTGTCTCTATGAATTTGACTCCTGTAAGTAAATACCTCTTAAACGTGTAATCATACAGTATTTGTCATTTTGTGCTGGCTTATTTGACTTAATGTCTTCAGGTTTATCCATATTGTAGCATGTGTCTGAATTTTTTACTTTTTAGGCGAAACAATATTCCATCATATGTATATACCACATTTTGTTTATCCATCTGTTGATGGACATTTGAGTTGTTTCTACCTTTTGGTTATTTTGAATAATGCTGTGATAAGCATGGGTGTACAAATATCTGTTTGAGTCCCCATTTTTTATTGTTTTGAATATATAGCCAGAAGCAGAATTGCTGGATCATATAGTAATTCTATGTTTAATTTTTTGAGCAACTGCCATACTACTTTCCACAATAGCTGTCTCATTTACATCCTCATCAGCCACGCGCAAGGGTTCTAATATCTCCACATCCTCACCAACACTTTCGGATTTTTGTTTGTTTTAATAACAGACATCCTAATGTGTGTGAAGTGATATCTCATTGTCATTTTGATTTACATTTCCTTAGTGATTAGTAATGTTGAACATATTTTTTTTCATGTGTTGATTGTCCATATGTGTCTCTTCTTTGGAGAAATGTCTATTCAAGTTATTTATCCACTTATAATCAGGCCATTTGCTTTTCTGTTGTTGAGTTGCAGGAGTTCACATGTTCTGAATAGCAATCCCTTATCAGATAAATGATTTGCAAGTATTTTCTCTCATTCCATGGGTTGCCTTTTCACTCTGCTGATGGTGTCCTTGGATGCACAAAAGTTTTAATTTTGATGAAGTTGAACTTACCTATTTTTTTCTCTTGTTGCCTCTACTTTTGGTGTCCTTTTCAAGAAATCATTGCCAAATCCAATGCCATGAAGTTTTTGTTTTCCTGAAGAGTTTTATAGTTTTAGCTCTTTCATTTAGATCTCTGATCCATTTTGAGTTAATTTCTTATATGGTGTAAGGTAAGGGCCCAACTTCATTCTTTACATGTGGATATCCAGTTTTCCCCATATCATTTGTTGAAAACACTATCCTTTCCCTCATTTCATGGTCTTGATGCCAATTAGAAAATCATCTGATCATATATGCAAGGGTTTCTTTCTGGACTTTTTACTCTATTCCATTGGTCTCTATGTCTGTCTTTATGCCACTACCACATAGCATAGATTACCATAGCATTGTAGTAAGTTTTGAAATTGGGAAGTATAAGACATTCAACGTTGTTCTTTTTCTAGATTGCTTTGGCTATTTGGGGTCCCCCGAGATTCCATATGAATTTTGGGATTTTTCTATTTCTGCAAAAAAAAAAAATGTCATTGGGATTTTAATAAGGATTGCAATTAATCCGTAGATCACTTTGGGTAGTATGGACATATTAACAACATCAAGTCTAATCCATGGACATGTGATGTCTTTCATTTTATCTGTATCTTTAATTTTTTCAGCAATATTTTGTAGTTTTCAATGTACAAATCTTTCACCTCTTCAGTTGTTTATTCCTAGATATTTTATTCTTTTCAATGCTATTACAGATGGAATTGTCCTCTTTTCTTTTTAGATTGTTCATTGTTAATGTATAAAAATGCAAATGATTTTTGTGTGTTGTTGTTGCATCCTACAAGTTTGCTGCAGTTAAGTGCTGTTTTTATCCCTGTTTTACAGATGGGAAAACTGTAACAGTGTGGTGAAGTGATTTGCCTAAGTCACTCATCCAGAAGTAGGGGAGCTGAAGTTGCAACTGGGCATTCTGTTTCCATACTCCCTTCTCTTCACCATTAATTTTCACTGACTCTTTTGAAAAAGTAATTCGCAATTACTTACAGCATGGGGTAAATCCAGAATCCAAACTCAGGTCTGACTCCAAAACTTTGCTTTTAACTACAACTGCATTCTGACAGCCCTAGGACACCCCAAACACAAATCCATCAATTAAATACCTTGGCTAATCAGCAAAGAAGAAATTCAAGCTTTTTAAAAAGTAAATTGATCTATGGAAAAGGTGAATGAATTCAGCCAAAGGTGGATAGGACACTAGAGGTGGGGTGACACCCATCCTGGTTTTCCTCTGAATCATTCCAGATGATGCATATGGTTTAGATTAGGAGTCCCCAACTCCAAGGCCACGAACTGGTACCAGTCCATGGCCTGTTAGAAAATGGGCCACACAGCAGGAGGTGAGCGGGAGTGAGCGAGCCTCACCACCTGAGCTCTGCCTCCTGTCAGATCAGCAGTAGCACTAGATTCTCATAGGAGTGCAAACCCTATCGTGAGCTGTGCACGTGAGGGATCTAGGTTGCACATTCTTTATGAGAATCTAATGCCTGATGATCTGAGGTGGAACAGTTTCATCCCTAAATCATACCCTCCACACCCCCCAGTCTGTGGAAAAATTTGTCTTCCATGAAACCAGTCCCTGGTGTCAAAAACGTTGGGGCTTGCTGGTTTAGATGACATGTTTTAGACCAGCCTACATGTCCTCAGTTGGTTACAATTCTAAGATGAATTTTAAAAGCCTACAAAGGAAGGTAACACCTAAACAAATTTCTCCTGAATCCTCCCCACATGTATTTTATAGCCTCTCTCCTCTAAAGAGCCATGTGGAGTTGGCTGCTTAATGAGGACTCTGAGCTGCAGGGTGAAGGTTCCAAATCCTGCGAAAAGCCCAGGGGTGGCTTCCAACCTTAAGTGCCAATGAAATGACACCAGCTGGCCTTATTGGAATCCATGGGACTCCCAAGCTGCCCAAGAGGTGGTCACTGTACCTTACAAAGGAATGCCATGGACCCATCCCAAAGGCTTTGGGCATCAATCCCAAAAGGCAATGAACTTGAACTACACAAGCCTCCTCATTGGCTGCTACTGTGGATGTTGTAAAAGACCCTGCCCAACGGCTTTGGGCCTGAGTAAATTTTGGCTTGGCTGACCCAGTCCACTAAAATGAATTGGGCATGACCAAGGTGCAGGGATGCCAGCCCTTCCATTAACAGGGAAGCCATGCAGGAGCAGCAGAGAGGGTCAGCAAAGCAAGAATGCAAACGAAGGCTCTTCTCCAAATGGGCCAGTTACAGGAAGGAGAGGAGGAAAAGGGAGAAGACAAATCTGGAGATCCTTAGGGGATGGGTTTCTTTACAAATCCATCTTCATGATTGCAACGAAGCCTAAGGAAAGGGCTCATGATGCCACTAAGCAGATGTGAGCACAGCATATGAACACCTCTAGAACATCCATGAGCCTCAGCCTCTCACCTGTAAAATGGGGTTAACACACCTCTTTGCTCCTAATAACTACAAGGAATTACTGCAATGATCAAATGACAGGATGTGGGAGGAAACAGAAAAAAGTTTACATTGTTAAATACCCTTATAGGAATATGGGTATAATCTCATAGCACAGGCCTGGGGTCATGTGGAAGGTTGGTGAAAATGGGGGTAGAAATCAAAGGAGCCTTCAGGTTTGAATGCAATGCTTTAATTTTGTTTTAGGGTAGTGAATTCATATATAATCTCTATAATTGTAAAGGCATATATATAAGTACATTGGGCTCTTTGTTAAATGGGACAGAAAGGGTTCTCTTATAACTTCCTCTTGTAGAAAAAGACTAGAACCATACATGCTGTGTTAATAGGAGTTAATTCCAAGGGCTGTAATTGTTTTACATTGTACATCTCTATACTTTAAAAAATAATAATTTAAAAGGAAGATAAGGCACTCTTCTTAGGAAAAGGTGAAAAGATCTAGAAGATGGAGACAAATGAGAACATAGAAGAAAAGAAAGAAGGAAAAAGAAAGAGAAGAAGAGCAAGCAGGAAAGAAGGGCAAGAAAGAGAAAAAGAAAAGAAGATCTCAAGTCTTTTTGTCAGAGGTGTGTAAACCTGGGCAACTGCATCTTGAATAGGAGCTGGGTAAAATAAGGCTGAAACCTACTGGGTTGCATTCCCAGATGGTTAAGGCATTCTAAATCACAGGATGAGATAGGAAGTCGGCACAAGATACAGGTCATAAAGACCTTGCTGATAAAACAGGTTGCAGCAAAGAAGCCAGCCAAAACCCACCAAAACCAAGATGGTGACGAGAGTGACCTCCAGTCATTCTCACTGCTACACTCCCACCAGCGCCATGACAGTTTACAAATGCCATGGCAACATCAGGAAGTTACCCCGTATAGTCTAAAAATGGGAGGCATGAATAATCCACCCCTCGTTTAGCATATAATCAAGAAATAACCATAAAAATGAGCAACCAGCAGCCCTCAGGGCTGCTCTGTCTATGGAGTAGCCATTCTTCTGTTCCTTTACTTTCTTAGTAAACTTGCTTTTGCTTTGCACTATGGACTTGCCCTGAATTCCTTCTTGTGTGAGATCCAGGAACCCTCTCTTGGGGTCTGGATTGGGACTGCTTTCCGCTTTCCTGTAATATTTTTAGAACAAAGCTGTGGCATAAATAGATGATAGAAGCAGAGATCATAATTTTCTTTAAAAGTGCTTTTGAAGTGCTATCAGTCTTCGCACGGTAAATGCACATGCCAATTTAAAACTAATCTGGCAAATATCCACCTCTTTACAAGGGGTAAGAAGGTATGTTAGAACAAACTGTTAACTGTGTTGAGGAGAACCGACTGATACATCTTCGCATGAAACCCAGTGACAAGCCCAAGTCTACTGATGGAAAGAAATTCAGACTCAGGATCATTCTTATGGGACTGGGGTGGCATTTACATTTGCACAAACTAAGATAGAGGAGATGTGGGGATGTTAAGAGAAAGTAGCTACAGGAACAAGACGGTAGAGACCATCTAGAGGCTCTTTAAATAACAATATAACAACATCCATTTGAACAATGTGCTAACCTCTGAGACTCTTCTAAAAGCAGGTTTGGCAGCATCTCATTAGCCATCAGCTTCTTACTGTAGCTAGGAAAAGTAAGAAAACTACAATTCTTTTTTTCTTTAATTCTAACACATTGACTTCTATTTGAGATAGGACAGTAGGCATTAAACCTCAGCGCAGTGGGGTACCATCAGAAGGGTTTCGAGCAGAGGAGCTATGCGTGGTTTATCATCTGTTCTGTGTGCCCCCACCAGATCCACTCTCTGCCCTTCTCCATCCTTCTCTCTATCCCAGGAGGCCGACCTCTATAAAGTTCATTCCCTGGGCCTTCCTGCTGTCTACATTTGAGTTGGTTTTAGTCAATGGAAGGTGCCAGAGGACATGGAAACAAGGAGAGGACAGACAGGCTGCGGTATTTATTCTTTCTTCATTCATTCATTCATTCATTCATTCTACTGCAGGCCTACTCCTTCACTGATTCCACTCAGGGGCTCCTGGCAAATAGCCCTTTCCTACAGCCACAGCTTTTCCTGGGGACTGGTAACTCTTCCCTGTCTTTTCTGATCATACTAGCTGCAGCACAGCAGAGGGTCCAGGAAGGCAAGAATAGATTTGGGGACAGTAGTTGAAAACTGTTCTATGTCCAGGAGACAGCTGGTGATGGTTTGGTCCAGGGTTTTGTAGTCTGTAGTGGCAGAGACAGAGAGAAGTAGGTAGATTATGAAAACATTAAGGAAATAAAATCTCTCAACCCATGGTCATGGATCAGACATGAGGGTGAAGAAGACTCCTGAGTTTTAGGTCTGAGAAATCTGATGGATAATGGCCATTTGCAGTGATAAGGAGCACATGGATTCCTTAACCTCTCTCATGCAAACTTACTTCATGAGTTACTGAGTTGTGGGGAGGGACGGGAAAGATCCTCATTTTCTTTCTGCCATTCACTGTGAGATGGTAGAGGAAGCAGCACCTGGACCTGGGCAGCGGAGGGCGTTTTAGGGGGGTGTGGCTCCATGCAGTGGAAAGGACTATTTCCTTAGCATGTATTTGAATAGAAAGAGCAGCTCTAGACATCTAATCTGCATCTGCAGAAAAGTCGCATGCTATTTTTCTTACAGCTAATGAAGACAGATCAGGCAAAGCAACTTAAAAATTTCATTTTTTTTCCTAGCCCTCTTAAGTACCAGAAAAAAATAAATGTAGATATATAATTATTGTGCATTTTGAGAAAGAAAAATCTTATATGCAAAGAACATTTTCATAAATCACATCTATGATTTAAAAAATATGTTTTGAGCAGACACAACTGTGCTTTATTCCGCATCTGTTTCACATATACAAATGTGTCAGGTTTACATAAACCACACTGATACAGATGAAAAATAAGGGAAGAACAAGATAAAAATAGCTCTTATGGTATCAGTAACACGTCTTTTATTATTATAATATATGATAGCATTGCAATCAATCACACTCTTACACTGCATTGGCTAGTGACCTCGAGTACCACAAAGGAAGAGCTAGCCAACATTCAGGAATCAATTCTTCCAGCTTAAAAAAAAAATCCTCAGTATCATATATTTGGGTAGCTGGTGACTATTTCAAAATTGTGAAATGAATCAATCTCATCTCCCAAGTGTTCCCAGGTCCTGCTTTTGAATGTGTTCTTTTTACATGATACTCACCCAAGGCAGGAGTGGTGAAGGGAACGACAACCTGTCCCTTTTCTGATGCTGCTACACATAGATCATCTATAAATGCAACCACCAATCCAGCCCCTGGTAGCTTCCTAGGCCTGAAAGATAACACTGCTGATTTGTACTTTTATCAATCCTTTCTCTTACTATCCTTGACTAGCTGAGCAGATTGCAGCTGGAAAACTCAACTCATTTTTTTCCTTCAACTAAAGAAATATTTAGCTTTTATATTATGATTGTAAAAGCTGTAAGCTCTCAGGAGGATTTTTAAAAAATATATGCAAACGATTCTAGTAAGTGAAACTCTGCTTTCTTACTCATTGACTAAAGGATGCATTTTTTTCTCATAAACCTGGATTATTTCTATTTCTCCTAATGCTTTAGCTTTACTTTGTGTGCCCTCATTAGCTCCAACCTTGAAGTCTACTGATCTATAAGAAGACACTCTATTGTTTCACCAAGGGCAAATTTACCTGGGGATAAAGGATTGTTCTGTAATGCAAATATTTACCCCAGATGATATAATATTTTACCAGATTTGATTTTCAAATCTTGGGGTTGCTTAAAATTTTCCTGTCATCTTGTTGTCTCATTGTAAAGCCTTTGGCATTTTGTACATATGAATCAGAAGATTATTTTTTTCATTCCTGAAGGGTGACTCCACGTAAGCATAAGATATTCCTTTGTTGTGGCTCTGTTCTAGGTGTGACACTTATTCTTTCAGTTCTAGTTTATGTTTGTCGATTGCCCTTTGCATTTTCATGATGGTCATGTGAGGCCTCCCTGGCTAGAAAAGATGAACATTTGAACTCCCTAGCTCCTGGTTGGGCTCATTTCCTCTGACTTTTTCGTATCTACTATAGCGCAGTTCAGTAAGAAATAGGAACAATCTCATGGAGAAATAAGCAGGAAAGAGAATTCTGGAGAATTCTCTTCCTTACTCCTTTCATTCCAGTCTCGCAGGGAATGCCCTCTTCCCATCTAAGAACTGACTCAAAAGGCAGTTGCTATAGAGAAAACTCCCTCCAGACCCAGCTGCTCCTGGTTTCCTATCAGTGGTTAAGAGCTCCTTCCTCGACAGTGCATTTGTAAATCACAAATGCTCTCCAGTAAGCCAGATGACAAGTTCCTGGAGGCTGAGGGGCTCTGAGCTTGTCTTCTTGAAGGGTCCTTCCTCATGATTGAATAAACATTTGGTGATTAACTGGTAGAGTTTTTATTTTGGTTTTTCCCCCTTTTAATATCTGCTCATCCATGGAAAATGTGGATAATAAATGGAAATAAAAATTTAAAAATCAACACTGAATCTCTTCACCAAGATATACTACCTTGTATCCTCAGTTCTCTTATCAGGGACATTTTCACACAATAAAATACAACAAAATATTTTTTCCCCTCTGTGCCATGACATATCTATAGATATAAGGTGCCTAATTTGAGTTTGGGTCTACTGTATCTGGTTCCACTGTTAATAAGGTGAGGTCTAAGTCTACAGTGTAGCAAGATAAGTCAACAGACTGAGGAGTTCTACCAATTTCTAGTCTTTCTCCTGCTTGTGCCATCTACCATTGACTCTATGCTCCCCTAGAAAGAAAGGGAAGTCTTCAGTCTCAGAACATAAGTGAGTTTCTTTCAGTTCCCTAAACATACAATCCTCCTATTCCCTGGCTCCCAGGATTTTGCACCTTCTATTTCCTCTGAAATGCTTTTCTCCTTTCTGATCCTCCCTCTATACCACAGCCCCTGTGGAACTTGGCTATTTCCTGCTCAAACTTCATCCCTTCAAGATGGAGATGGGTTTCCATCTTATGTGCTTTCCTAGCACCTTATGCTTCCCCACTCAGCACCTTACATACTGATTATAACTTGGCCTATACACCAGCTTCCCTGCAAGGTTGGGACATTCATAAAGACAAGCATTATGTTTTTCTTGTCCACCATTGGATTTTTAGCACAGTGCTTCTAAATGGTGGGCATTCAATAGCATTGCTAAATAAATCAATGAATGAAAGCACAGAAATAAAACAATAAAGTTGAAAGATTTTCAAAGTCTTCTTTGCTTTTCCAGGATGGCAATAGTCATTGTGCATAAAGTATTTTTCAATTAATTTGATTTAAATGTCATCCACTCATTCCTTCTTCTTCCAGACACAGAAACCTAAGGTTTTGATTAGGAAATCATTGTTCCCTTCCTCTCAGGCCATGTGGATTAAATAAGGCTGACTCCATCCCTCACTTCCATGGGTATAAAGAAGACCCAAGTCAAATTAAAAGAGTGAGCCTTGAGATTTTTGAAGGTACTACTGGAGAAAAAGGATTTATCTTTCTATTGGGGTTGCTGAGTTGGTAGAATGAGGCCTGAAGCTGTTGATGGCCATCTTACTTCCACATAGGGAGAGCTTTCCTGAGAATGAAGACAACACAAAGAAAAGCAGAGCCAGGACTTACAGAGGTACAGTTTCATAATGTCTCCATTCAAATATGTTTTCTGAAGCAATACTACCCTTGAGCTTTTGTTACTTTTATAACTTGCGGTTATAAACCTCATTTGCTTAGTTCAATTTGACTTGAGTTTTTATCACTTGATATAGAATCTTACCCCTTTTATTCCATTCCATGCAGTATGTGTAGGAGGATTGAGGACAAGACTCCAATTAAGGGATCCTTCCTAGACTCTCTCCAGCCATTGCTCCATCCCATAAAGCCAGGAGGAAATTGATCGCTTGGCACCTACATTCACGATGACCCACTTCTCCAAAAATTTCACCATTGGATGGCCTCTCTTGTCACGACACCAAGGCCTCAGAGGTATGAAAAACACAGACCTCACCCAGAAGAAAAAGCTTATCCTCTTTCAGAACGCATGACTCTATGTCAAGATAATGATCTTCAACTCTGCTATGAGGAAACATTTACAAGCAGCCCCTCCAGAATCACAAAATCTACTTTGCCAGACATTCCTGATCAGGGAGGGAACTGGAGAATCTCTTTCCTACATGACTTTTACATTCTTTTGGTTCTGAAATATGAAACCTACAAAATTTAAATTTCATCCCCAAATTCCTAAATGCCTGTGAGGTGGACCCACTGGGTTAACTTCTTATGGGCAGTACTGGCCCTTTGGCAAGAGCTGAGCCACCTTCAGGTGAAGCTGCTCTCTCTTTGAGAAACATGGATGTTGCACTTGGATGGGAAGCTCTGGGAAGATATTATAAAACTTACTTAGGAAATAAGCACAACCCTAATACCATGGACACACAACAGTCTACTTGGCAGAACACCTACCTGAGGAATTAGAGAAAAAAACCTCCTAATATTCTGCTAAACATTTGAAAAGCTAGCTCTATCCAAAAAGATCCTATGAATATATAGACACACTTTTGCACACAGACACAGACACACACAAACACACATGTATTTCTTCAAGCAGAGTAGAAAATGGCAAAGTGAATTTTTCTGGTCTGGGAATTTTTACAAAAATTCTTACAAAGATGTAAAAATTAAGTCCCATTCAGTTCAACTCATCCAGAATTCTCTTTATTGAAAATAAGAAATGTATAGGAAATTAGGACTGTCCTAGAAGTCCTTGGGATACATGCATGGTTATATCCATGGGGTATTGCATCCCATATAGGAAGGATGAGAGGCATAAAAATGAAGCCAGGGCTTGGGTCCTATCCTCTTAAAGCAAATTGAAATATCACTAGACACTTAAAAATCCACAATTCATTAATGCTCAATCAATTATTTGAGCTACAAAATGCTTTGACTTTCTGTAGGGCTATTTGCAAAATTAATGCCTCAAGACTAGAGATACCCAGTATAAACAATAGTCTTCTCTTAATAACCTATGAGATAACTTTAATCCCAGGAAAAGGAAGACACAAATACAGTCATGTGCCTGTGATCAAAGACAGACTGCATAGAAGATGATGATCCCATAAGATTATAATGGAGCTGAAAAATTCCCATCACTTAATGATGTCTTGATGATCCTGACCCTGTGTAGACCTCAGCTAATGTGCGCGCGCACGCGCTTGTGTGTGTGTGTGAGAGTTTCATAGTTTTTAACAAAAAGGTTTAAAAAGTAAAAAATATAAAAATGTTTAAAAGTAGGAAAAAGCTTTTAAACTAAGTATATAAAGAAGGAAAATTTTTGTATAACTGTACAATGTGTTTGTGTTTTAAACTATGTGGTTACAAGAGTCATAAAATTAAAAAAAGATTAAAAGTAAAATGGTTGCAGTAAGCTAAGGTTAATTTATTGAAGAAAGAAAAACATATTTCAATAAATTTAGTGTAGCCTAAGTATACATTAATAGTATTTATAAAGTCACAGTAGTGTACAGTAATGTCCTAGGCCTTCACATTCACTCACCACTCACTAACTCACCCCAAGCAACTTCCAGTCCTGCAAACTCCATTCATAATAAATTTTATACACAGGTGTAATATTTTTTATCTTTTATATCATATTGTCACTGTAATTTTTCTATGTTTAGATACACAAGTACTTACCATTCTGTTGCAATTGCCTACAGTATTCAGTACAGTAACATTCTATACAGGTTTGCTAGGAATAGGCTCTACCATATAGCCTAGGTGTGTAGTAGGCTATACCTTCTAGGTTTGTGTAAGTACACTCTATGTCATTTGCACAATGATGAAATTGCCTATTGATGCATTTGGCAGAATGTATTAAGCAACGCATAACTGCGTATGAAATCATTAATGACTATGCACTTAAGTCTCTCTTCCTCCTTCCATGAAACCCATTGGGGTTGCATGTGTGATTAAACCATACCACCTCTGTTCCCAGGTCTCATGGCATGGTGGTACCTAGGCATGGCATGCCTAGTGGTTAGAAGCCTAGTTCCTAACTAGTATTTGGATCCCAGTTCTGCTGTTTGTCACCTGTGTGGACTTGAGAAAATCACTTAACTTTCCTAATTCTTGGCTACCTTTTTGCATAATGATGTTGTTAATAATAGTACTTGTCTATTAGGATTGCTGACAGTGTTACATGGGATAGTGTCTATAAATTGCCAGCATTACCATTAACTTCCAAATGGTGGCTTTGTTGAGGAGCATCTTCTTGGAACTGATGTTCTCAAGGACACTGGGGAGAAAAGGCTGGTCTTAGCCACCTGATGTTCTCTCCCAACGTTAGGAGTGGAGACATTTCCAGACAGATCTGGTGCTATTTTCATCGGGCTGGAATGGAATGTACCTGAACATGGAATCTTTGAAAATGACAAACCAGGAATAAGAAGTGACATGATAAGAAGCTATAAGCCAGCAGGGCTGCTCTCAGAGGGCTGAGAGCTTCACAGGAGAGGGGACAGATCTGTTTGGCTCACCACTGTTTCTGTGGTACCCTGAACAGTGCCTATCACAAACTGGGGCTTGATCAATATTTGTTAAGCAAGGGGGGAAAAGAACAAGCAAGTGATTACTGATCAAATGCTAGTCTCCATCAGGGCCACATCCTGGAAAGTCTTGGCAATGCCACCAGTGAACACAGGCAGGGTTAAATGCCACTTTGCCTCAGCACCACAGAGGGACATTGAGGGTGACAAGTTACCTTGTTAATTAGAGCCCCACGCTTTGTCCTGACTGGGTGGGTGAATAATAATGCAACAAGAACTTTAACAAATAAACTCACTGCAGGTCTCAGGAGTCACCACAGCACAGTCATCACTTTCTATATATTTTCATTTATAATGATTTCCACTGGCTAATGCCCAAATAAAGGAAAAACAAATACCTAGCAGTCAACAGTTTGCTAGCATGTGGCAGACATTTCTAATCCATTATGACACTGTATTTTTCTTTGGCTTAGTGTCAGACATTTTCTCAATGTGACATTCCAGAGAGCCACGAGCAATCAACTGGAGCTGGCCTTTGAGGTGAGGACATTCTGTCATCTTTCTTCTCTATGGGTTTCCTTTTACACCATTGTAATAGTCATTTGTTATCTTTCCTCTGCAGCATCCACTCTTCCTTTCTATGATAACATCCTAATTTTCATTTGAGGACCACTTCTCTTCCCTTCCTTATTGTCAACCAGTGACACTGACTCCATACCCGAGTCTGGGGCTACAGCGCATGACCAGTTGGCTTCCTCCACTCCCCTAGCCCCCGGGATTGGTTTGAGGATGGGATGAGTCAGGCCAATCCAAGCCAATGCTCTTGGACTTTTGTTGAGCTGGTAGGGAAGCTCACCCTCATTCTGGACGTGTCATAATCATGAGAACTTAGAGTAGCCAGTCAAACACCAAGGAGACTGGGAATGAAACCAACGAGGCAGCAGGCAGAGCAGAGGGATGGGGAGAAGCGAATTCTAGTGATATCATTTAAGTCCCTGGATCCAGCCATAACTGAAGTTAGATATTCCTGGACTCAAGGGTTATAAGTAAAAATGCCTTTTTTTTGGGGGGGGGCTTCAACTGGTCTGAACTGGATGTTCTGCAATCTGAAACCACGAGAATAAGACTTAAAGAAATATCTATTCTGGAACATTTCTCCAATTCTTCCAAGTTGTGGGTCCTGGGAAAAGACCCTGGAGCTCCCCCTGCCACACACACACACACACACACACACACACACACACACACTTTGGCAACTTCGACTTGGCCTAGCTGAGGAAACTAGGCCGTCAGGGGAGGCCATCTCCTCCCAGGAGCGGGGGAGGGCACCATCTAATGCACAGAGGTGATGTCCAGATCCACAGAGGTGGATGGGGCCTCATAAGCCTGGAGTCTGACTAGGCATCTACAGCTTGGAATTTCTCCCCATCCTCCTGGCCACATGAATGTCGTCGGTGCTTAGAAACTCCACCTTCCAGAAATATCGTTTCTAAATCTGCCAACTCCGACTATTTAAAATTCTTCAACTAAACCCTTTGGGAAAGTGAGAGCAGAGCTAAACCTCAACTCTACATCCTGAACTACACCCATGAGCAAGCAGCATTAGCCCATTTCCTTCTCATTTGTTCATTTCTCATATATTCAGAAAATACTTTTCAGTGTCTCTGGGAGTCAAGCACTGGTCTCACTGTTTAGAAGATATCAGTGGGCAAAATAAAGCCTCTGCCTCATGGAGCTTACGTTCTAGAGACAGAGATAGGCAAACAACAATAAACATGACAATAATTCCATTATGTAGAGTATTGGAAGGTGACGAGTGTCACCAGAAAAAACAGAACAGGCTAAGAGCCATCGATGATGCAGTTTTAACCTTTTAAACAAGATGTCAAGGTGGGCTTCCCTGGCAGTGTGACACTGGATTCTAACCTGAAGGACTGATGCATGCAGAAAGTCAGGTCACCCAGGCAGAAAGGGGCCAGTCTCTTAGAATTGTATCCCAAGTTCTTGAACTTCTGAACTTCGCACTTTGTTTCTATCAGCCAGTATTTGTCAGCAGTTCAGGGCTATATCTAAATACAGACCAGTTCAACTGAATTTTTTTTTTATGCTTTAAGTGTTTAGGGAGGGGAAAGGTGAAAACTGCTTAGATTTGGCCTCGAGCAGCTGGGGAGTGAGGCTGGTGGGAGGCATGCCAACCTCGCAGTTTGCCTTAATGCCGCCCTGCTGGGCATCGATTCCATAAATGTCTAGAAAACTAAGTCAGTACTAAAGGATTCTGACAAATGAGGGAGCCAGCGGCAACACCTAACAGGAATTTTTTTTTCTTTATTTTCAATATTTTCTTTCTCAGTAGCAGCTGGAGACGCTGCCTCTGTCAGGGCCAGAGACTGGCAGATCCTGGAGTCCTGGGCCTGGGGATGCCCACTGGGAAGGGACCTCCTTGGCACTCGGTGGCCAGAGGGCAGGGGTTCTGTGAGCTGGGCATCCTTCCCATGTGTATTTAGGCTTTTTCATTCCTGAGCTGTCCTCCCTCTGGCCCTCCTACTTGACAGAGATTTATGTGCCCGCGTCACACTCACCCTGGATCCTTTAAGGAAAACATAAAACAAATCTCAAGGATTTGGGAGGGAGGGGCCGGTCCTGGGTTCCTGTGGAGAAAGTCAGAGGCATCTACAAACAACCTCCGCTGGTTCAAGGTGCATCTTGCGGCGGGAGGCCAAATCCCTGCCCTGTCAAAGCCGGCCACAGCCACCAGACTGAGACTCAGTCAGAGGCGGCTTTGGAGTGTCCCTTCATGAGACTCTAACCAAGGAGGCTGCACACCTCCCATGTGTCTACCGAAGGCCCAGTGAGGGAGTGGGGTGGGAAGGAACTGCCCTGTGGCCAGTGGGGCTGGACCTCTGGCCTCAGAGAGGTGCAGGTTAGAGTCAGCTCCCCGTATCCATGAGACCTTGGGCAAGTTCGCTACCTCTTCTGCCTCTCCCCATCTGTGAAATGCAGTAATCATAGTTACAGAGAGAATGAAATGATCCAAAGCTTAGAAAGCCTTTTGTCCCCTTCTGGGCATATCATAAGCACTAACATATCATTTGCCAACGTTATGGTTATTATTAGATAACAACAGATGCATGCACACACCAAACACACAGCACTGCCCGGAACCTGCAGGCTCGCTCCATCTCTGAAAATTTTTCTCTGGAGCAGTCCCTTTGGAATGTGATGAATAAAACCCTCCGTTTTATTACTTTATTATTATTCTGCGAATCTGTTGGGGTGATGTGACTTGTACCACCAGTGCTGGCTATAACCGGGCAGTTAACCTGTCTCTTTATGGAGAGTATAAACTACGCACGTTGGCACCAGCCCAAGGCCTGGGAGAAATCAGGTTGTGAAAACAGTCTTTAATAAAAATATTCCTCTTCTCCTCCACATCATGACCTGGTCCTCATTTCAGCACTAAGGACACATTGATTTTTTTAACCAAGTCCAGTGGGAATTATCAAAAGATAAATCATGTAGGTCCGTGCTCGACACCGTAGGATACAACACACAGATACATCACACATCACACATCACACATCTCACACACACACACACACACACACACTCGAGGAATGGTACCTGCCGTCAAGGAGTTTAATGGCTATGAGAGAGGGAGATGAAACAAAGAAATTAAACGTAAAGTAGAAAATAATTAGTTACCTGTTCACCTCCATATGTCCCACTTTTGGGACACCATCACTGTGGAAGGGATGTGTCCTCATGTGTTATTCATTTAACACTTAGTGAGCACCTACTGTCCACAAAGCACAGTGCCACAGATTGAGGGGAACTCAGATGAAAAGCACATAAAACAAGATTTATCACCCACAAGGAATATAGAAAAAGGGCTGTGGAAGATCAAAAGGAAGAGGAATTGTTCCCACCTGAGGCCACGGACGGGTGGTTTCCTACAGGACTGGCATCTGAGTGGAGCTGAGAAAGTGGAGCAACACTGGAAAAATGGGAGACACCCTCAAATTTAGGGAGACACTGCAACGAAGACCTGCTCTGCCCAAAGCCATAGCAGTCGCACCATGACACGCTGCCCTTGGCCCTTCAGCAGCATCAGACAGAAGCAGGAGTTCTGATGCCTACTAGAAATTCATTTCACAGGGACTGACCACATGGTTCTCGTCCGAAGGGCAAGATGGCAGTAAGTCTATTTCTTTTCCCTTTAGATTGGGTCAGTTCCGTTGTTCTGTTTTCACTTTCACTAATTCTATTCTCCGTCATCTCTATTCTATTAATGAATCTATACAGCAAGTCTACAATTTTCTATTATTGTATTTTTGGTTGTATCATTTCCATTTTATAACTTCTATTTTTTGTTTCAAAAACATTCAAAGTTGTGTATCAAAACATTTTTTTGATGGCTGCTGAAAATCCTCATCAGATAATTCCATCATCTGATTCTTCTCAAAGTTGACATCAGTTAATTATCTTTTCTCACTCAAGCCATGATTTCCCTGGCTCTTTGTATGATGAGTGAGTTTAGATTACATCCTGGACATTTGGCTGTTATGTTAGAAGACTCTGGATCCTGTTTAATTCTTTTAGTTTAGCATGAACTCACCCTGTTTGGGGTTTAGCATGCAGGCTCTAGATTACTTTATAGGTATAGGGCTACGGTTCCAATTGCAGTTTAATTTTCAGAGTCTTTGAGGTGCTATTTTGCTCTAGGCGATTTATCTGGTGCTTTTGGGGCTCCCACTGGTCCTCCTGGTGCTGCCTGAGAGGGTGGAGTCTCCCCAAGCTAGGCAGCCTGGTATTCTAGGTGGGGAAAGGGATGCTGTGTTCCACAGGGATGAAGAGTGCTTCCCAGGCCAGGCCAGGCCACTGAATGAGGCAAGACTGTGCTTGCTAGTACCACCAGGCTCCCTGATACCCTTCGGTGGGGCTGACAAGGAGGCCTCCTGCCTGGGTCACTTGTGGCAGGATCCATCTTGCCAGTGCCCCTAGCCACCTGCTATCTCCCAGTGAAGGACAGGAGCCCCAGTAGACACAAGGAGAGCTTCCCCTATTCACATAGTACCCATGCCAGTGCTTCTGGGTTTGCCTGATGTTGGCAGGACTCCCATTCCATCTGGTGGGAGAATGCACCCACTTGGGGCACCTCCTGTTGCTAGGTTGTAGGTCAAGAAGAACAGGGCCTAGGCTGCCTTCTTATCTCAGGTGGGGTGCAGGTGTAAGACAACCCGTTCTATGCTGTTCTTCCAGTCCTGGGGTCCCTCACCAGTTCACCTTCACCCTTCCAGTGTTCGGGGTTCTCCTCTCAGAGCCAGGGTTAACCTCTGCTCTCTCCTTTTCTGTTATTCCCAGGGTTTATAGTTGTGCTTAGCAGAGAGGAGCAGGGAGAAACAAGTCTACATCCTCTTGAATGAAGTAGAAAGTCTCATGCTGCTTGATCAATGTTTGAGTCTTTGTCTGCTCACCACATCATTGGCACCATAAGCTGAGCATCACATCTTTTCTTACTCTTGCTCCAGAGCTCAGCACACTAATTTGCATGCAGGAGCTGCTCCAGGACTATTTACCAAATAAATGAATGGATAGATGAATTTGTAAAAGGGATCTAGGCTAATTGTTGTCCCTTACTGAACTGAAAAATCAATGAATTGACTGTCTCCCCCTTTCCAGTCCCATCTTTGCTTAATCTCACGCCCCACGGCACATAGACACATAACCCTCATAAGCTCATCAGGATTCTCCCCATCCCATCCCACTAGCCTGTCCCCCATTCCACACCCCTGCCCATTTCTGTCTTCTGTCCCTTGAAATTCTCAACCACCGTTCACTGAAATAAAGGCTTTCATCATCCTTTGATGGGCTCAGCTCTCCATTGGCTTTGTCATTTCCTCCTACCCAGCTTCCTTCAATGCCCCCTTTCCACAGTAGTACATTTGATTGTTTGCTTATCATATAGGACACAATATGATGGTCATTTTTATATTGTATGATAAATGATATAAATATAATACAAATATTTTATATATTAATGACAAATTATTTTCATGGTCTCTCACTCCCCCCATCCAACCGTGACATTAGGAGAGAACTGCATGAATTTTAACCATCCCTGGAATTTTGCTCCATCGCAGACCCCACAGCCCTGATAGCATGGATATGGTCAATTTATATTTGATTAACTGTAGACACAAAAGGGTCTCCCCATCAGTTCCAGCAGAGGGACATCTGAATGAGAGGGAATCTATAGACATACACAAAGTCTCCCTGTCTGGACACAGATATGCTTCTCATAAGACATTAAACCCATTCAGAAATGGCAGTGAAACATGCGTAGATGGGAAGCAAGTGAGACCCAGGTGGTGGAAGATTTCATTGCTTGGGAAGAGTGGCATTAAGAAGTGGAGAGTGTCATGGAGGTTTGTGAAACTCCACCTAGATTCATCCGGAACACAATCTGTGCTCAATTAATCATGTCTGCCTTAGTTTGTGGGTGGAAGGTGGGAGGTGTCAACAAAACAGCCCTGTAACTGGTGAGTGATTTAGGAATGCATGCATCTGTCTGTAACTGAGCAGTGGTCTGTAAATGAACTTTTCTGTAATAAACAAGGCAAAGAGATTGCCTTTGGAGAGCACGTAGTGTTACTGGTGAACTAACCAAATAGTCGATGGTGGGCTTGAATTCCTTAGTAGGCCTTGCCTTGTCTCAGACAGAGAAACCCAAGGTTCCCTTCTAGGCCCAAGTTCCATCCTCATAAGATGCCAGGTAAGCTAGCAAAAGAAAATCCCCTGTGTGTTTTCTTCAGGGCTGAAGATTTGACACATCGCTTTTAGTATGGAAGTGCCTTTTGTTTCTAGAAATGGGCTGGAAATGAGACTATTTTGGTGCCAACAAGAAACAAATGGAGCCAGAAAACTAGCCAAGTGATGCCTTCTTTGCCACCTGGCTTAGCCTCACCCATCTTTCCACTGCACTTGAGTCCCACGTCTTCTGGGAGGTCCCAGCTTCCATCCGGCTCACAGTGAGCTCTTCCTCTAAAGTCATCTATTACCACCCATGTCAGGGGTTACCAGTTGCCATACTGAAGGCTGAATTTGGCACACAGCCATGACTGTGTTGGATGGGACTGTGTTTTTAGATTTGTTCAATTTGAAGCTAACTTTTTTTAAGTGGAAGAGTTTATATTTTTTAAAATCCCATTTTTCAGATTTCTTTGAAAAAATCAGAGGCTGTAACAGCATCACTGGTGACACCAGGCTAGAGGAGAGGAGTGGCTGATGGAGCCCTTAGGTGAAGCTCAGACTCTCCAACTTGCCACATCATCTTCTAGGCCCTGAGGGTTTTATTCTATTTTTCCCCTTCAGGTGTCACCAAGGATTGCCTTGTCCTGTAACATATATTTTATTTTTTCTTTCTTTTTTTTTTTTTTTGCAACAAAGCCTCACTCTGTCACCCAGGCTGGAGTGCAGTGGCACAATCTTGGCTCACTGCAACGTCTGCCTCCCGGGTTCAAGCGATTCTCATGCCTCAGCCTCTTGAGTAGCTGGGATTACAGACACGCACCACCATGCCTGGTTAATTTTTGTATTTTTAGTAGAGACAGGGTTTCATCATGTTGGTCAGGCTGGTTTCGAACTCCTGGCCTCAAGTGATCCACCCACCTTGGCCTCTCAAAATGCTGGGATTACAGGTGTGAGTCACCGCGCCCGGCCCCGTAATATATATTTTCTTATGTGTTCATCTAATCTCCCTAAAAATATCAAATGCAAAAAGGCAAGAAGAGTATTTAACCCCCCTTTGCATTCTGCCCCTTTCCTACCCCATCCAGTGCACCGAAGCTCCTCTTCTCATCCACATGCCTAAACACTGGGTACAGTGACAAAAATTCCTGCCATTTATTGAGTACTTACTATGTGCTGCCTCTGAGCTCAACACTTAAAAACTCGCGTCTCAATCCAAGTCACCATTTTGATTAGGGAATTATTATCCCCATTTTACAGATGAGCAAACTGTATCTCAGTAAGATAAAGCAGTTGCCCCACATGTCCCACCTGGCTATATCTAGGATCTGAACTCAGCTCTTCCTATTTCCCGAGCTCATATTCTTTTTGATGCATGACACCGTCTTTCTATAAATATGTAGCATGGACCGTGCCTGGCTACCTGTCAGGACCCACTAGGAGTTGCATTGCCAGTATAGGCCTAGTTTGCCATCTAGCTTCAGTTGGAGAGTAAAGGCAGGAGGATGTTGGATAAAACACTTGTTGTCAAATTGGGGGAATTTTCCTCCAGAGAACATTTGACAATGTCTGGAGACATTTTTGGTTGTCACAGGCAGGGCAGGGAGTGCCACTGCTGTCTAGTGAGTAGAAGCCAGGGATAATGCTAAACATCCTACAATGGCCAGGCACAGTGTCTTGTACCTGTAATCCCAGCACTTTGGGAGGCCAAGGTGGGCAGAACGTTTGAGCCAAGGAGTTCAAGACCAGCCTGGGCAACATGGCAGAACCCTTTATCTACAAAATATACAGAACTTAGCCAAGCATGGTGTTGTGCACCTTTGGTCTCAGCTAATCAGGAGGCTAAAGCAGGAGGATCGATCACCTGAGCCCGGGAGTTTGAGGCTACAGTGAGCCATGATGACACCATTGCACTCCAGCCTGGGTAATAGAGTGAGATCTTGTCTCCAAAAATAACCCAAAAAAAACAATGGGACAGAGAATGATTCTGTCTCAAGTGTCAACAGTGGCAAGGCTGAGAACCTCTGAGTAAGAGATCCCATTCTATCTGCAGGTTAGCTCCCGAGTTCTATACTGGGCTTGGGTTACAGACCTTCTGTCAAGAATTATGTTCATTTTGTTCCCAGAGCCTTGGCATTCTCCATCAATTTTGAGGCCATCTTTGAAATTTCATATTATTCGTCAAGAGCCATCTACTAACAATTGCTAATTTTCTCTCTCTTATTTAAGGTAAAATTAGAGTCTTTCTGGGGTGAGTGTATCCATAGGGTTATCATGGTTGATACTCACCCCAAAACTTTCTGACTTCCTCCCAGAAAGGGCTTTTTAATACCAGCCAAGAATAATAGCATTTAAGGAACATAAACCACCTCTTGCTACTCAAAATGTACCCTTCATTTTAATTCGCTTGAAGCATTTTCTCCAGTTACTTTATTACCATGGGACACTTTCTAAATAGGCCAAGGGATCATCTTCCAAACAGGAAAATATTTGAATAGCCCCACCAAGTCTGTAGATCATCTAAGGCTGATACTATTATTAGATAAAAGTTAAGCAATTAATCCCTAAAAACCTCCTGAGAACTGGGGTCACATGGGTTCCTTCATTAGAATCCAGGCATGGCTTAATCAAAACTTATCAGGACTCTTTAAGTCAAGGGTCCCCAACCCCTGGGCAACAGACTGACACTGCTCTGTGGCCTGTTAGGAACTGGGCTGCACAGCAGGAGATGGGTGGCAGGCCAGGGAGCATTACCACCTGAGCTCTGCCCGCTGTCAGAGCAGCGGTGGCATTAGATTCTCACAGGAGCACAAACCCTATTGTGAACTGCACATGTGAGGAAGCTAGGTTGCAGCTCCATCTGAGAATCTAATGCCTAATGCTTGATCATCTGAGGTGGAACAGTTTCATCTCAGAACCATCCCCCTTGCCCCAACTGGTCAGTGGAAAAATTATCTTCCACAAAACCAGTCTCTGGTGCCAAAAAGGTTGGGAACCATTGTGCTAAGTCATGATTCAACTGAGTCATGAAACTGAAAAGCTTAGAGGAAGGGTGACTTCAGGCATGGCTGGATCCAGGTGTTCAGAAAGCATCACCAGGATCTGTTGTCTCTTAATTTATCTGCCCTACCTTCCTCTGTGTTGGCTTCATTCTCAGACTTTATTCTCATGGCTGCCCTCATCAGTGTAGTAGTTCTAGTCCAGTGGGGAAAAGGCAGTGACAGTCCTAATAAAAGTCTCAGTGTGCTTCTGATGGACTCATATGCCCATTCCTGAGCCAATTACTGAGGCCAGGGGAATGTGGCACTCCACTTGGCTGGTGCCTCATCAGTGCTGTTAGTGAGGGATGGGTCCTGGCAGCCAAAATCAGTGACCAGTTAAGAGCAAAATCAGTAGCACCCATTCAGCAAGGGTTTCAGCCTGAAGAATCAAGCACATAGCAGGAGTTCACCAGGAGGGACAGGCCTGGCCCTGACTTGCTGAGCGACCCTGAGGAGGACACCTGTCCCCCAAAGACCCTCAAAGTCCCATCCACTGCAGAATACTTTCCTCCATGGATGCCCTCAACACTGGCTTCAGTTACAGACCAAGTGCTCCACCAAACACAGCAAAAGAAGAAAAACAGGACAAGGGTCAGCAGAACCTTCCTGCTGCTTTATGTCTTTTCTGGCAGTTAGGACCAGCAAATCACTCAGGAAAATCTGCTCGGTTTAAAATTTCATGGTAGCATAAACCACTCATTTGAGTAGATTCTGATTAATACCCTTTAACACCAAAAGGGTCCTGTGGCAAGGAGAACAGCCTGAGGAAGAAGTCCTCCAGGGTCTCATGAAGATGGGTGGAAACAAGGAACAGACAATAGCGTGTATACTGGGCCAGAAAGGCTTGTCTTTTCCCCATGGGATAAAATCATTTTCTGGTGGTCAGATTGGGTGGAGTGAGGAACTGTTATCAATATTATGATAAAATTATGTTCTTTGCTGAAAGCATGAAGCCTGTAATTATTGATTTCATCCCCTGACGTGGCCAATTATGGGTACATATATGGGTAGTAACTCAGTTGGGCTTTTGGCATTACCTACCAAAAAGAGTTGGCTAGAAATACTCGGGTGGCTATTAGAAAAGTAGGATAAGCACGAAGTCATGTGGTATGTGATGCACTGAGGTTGTAATTGCATTACCCAGCAGAGTCTGTGGATCTCTTAGTAAATCCATTGTCTCTAAGCCTAAAACTGAAAAGGCTTGATTTCCATCTAGAGAGTGACAGGGGATTAGATGGTAAGGCCTATGATTTCTTCCAATTGAAGCACATTACTCAACAGTCAAAGGTGACAACATGTGGTCACATTTGAGCCAGAGCCTCAGAGCTGAAGAGGGAATTAATAAATGGAAGACAGGAAAGCATTCCAAACGTAGTCCAAAAATAAAGAGATGGATGATATGCACAAGAGGTTAAGAGACATGGAAAATAGAGTGAGAAGGTTTAACATAAGTTTAATCCAAGTTCTGGAAGGTGATAAAAGACAAAATGGGAAAGAAGTACTATCAAAGAGATAATGTTGCCAATTTTCAAATTTAGCATATACCATAGATGCTCCATGGTGAAGCTGCTGAAAACCAAAGAAAATGAAACCATTTTAAAAGCCGGCAGTGATAAAACACAGATTGCCTACAAAGGAGCAGCCTTTGGAATGGCTGCTGACTTTTCACCCACAAGGATACCCGAAGGAGTGGATTACCTTCAGAGGGCTGAGAAAAGTTACTGTCAACCTAGAGAGATTAATACCAAGTGAAACTCTCTTTCAATAATGATGGTAAAATAAAGATAGAAACAAAAAACGGAGAGTATTTATTCACAAAATAGAAACCTACAAAATAATCCTTAAAACCTAAATTCTAAAGGATATATGTTGGGCAGAAGAAGAAATTATGCCAGATGCAAATGTGATGTATGAAGGAAGAAAAGTAAAGACATGGGTAAATTAGTAGGCTGATCTAAACAAATATTAATCTTATAAAGTGATAATAAAAGTAATATCAAATGAAATGCAGCAAAGCAATAACACAAGCTGAAACAAAGATACTGGACTATATTAGTAAAAGAACTCCAGCTGACACCAAACTAATGAATAATAACGAAAGAAGGATGATCTGGAAATGAAATCACCCAAAAGTCTGTGGATTATTCAGGAGGATGAAAACCATATTAAATTTGGATTTTGTTAAGCTAAGTATGCTTATGAAAACTGTGAGTGTAACTACTAAAAGAATAAGCATGGAACATACATCCACTGAAGAAGTAGCAACTAAAGATGAAATAAAGAAAAGAAGTCAAAAGAAGGCAAAAAGAAGAATCAGAAGACGTAAGATAAATCAAAAGCACATAATGAGGTTGTAGCAATAAACTTAAATGCATCAGGATTCACAATTTATACAAGTGGATTGGTATTTCTAAATAAAAGACAAAAACTTCCAGGCAGAGCTGGATTTTTTTTTTTTTTAATTTTTTTTATTATACTTTAAGTTTTAGGGTACATGTGCACATTGTGCAGGTTAGTTACATATGTATACATGTGCCATTCTGGTGCGCTGCACCCACTAACTCGTCATCTAGCATTAGGTATATCTCCCAATGCTATCCCTCCCCCCTCCCCCCACCCCACAACAGTCCCCAGAGTGTGATATTCCCCTTCCTGTGTCCATGTGATCTCATTGTTCAATTCCCACCTATGAGTGAGAATATGCGGTGTTTGGTTTTTTGTTCTTGTGATAGTTTACTGAGAATGATGGTTTCCAGTTTCATCCATGTCCCTACAAAGGACATGAACTCATCATTTTTTATGGCTGCATAGTATTCCATGGTGTATATGTGCCACATTTTCTTAATCCAGTCTATCATTGTTGGACATTTGGGTTGGTTCCAAGTCTTTGCTATTGTGAATAATGCCGCAATAAACATACGTGTGCATGTGTCTTTATAGCAGCATGATTTATAGTCCTTTGGGTATATACCCAGTAATGGGATGGCTGGGTCAAATGGTATTTCTAGTTCTAGATCCCTGAGGAATCGCCACACTGACTTCCACAATGGTTGAACTAGTTTACAGTCCCACCAACAGTGTAAAAGTGTTCCTATTTCTCCACATCCTCTCCAGCACCTGTTGTTTCCTGACTTTTTAATGATTGCCATTCTAACTGGTGTGAGATGATATCTCATAGTGGTTTTGATTTGCATTTCTCTGATGGCCAGTGATGATGAGCATTTTTTCATGTGTTTTTTGGCTGCATAAATGTCTTCTTTTGTGAAGTGTCTGTTCATGTCCTTCACCCACTTGTTGATGGGGTTGTTTGTTTTTTTCTTGTAAATTTGTTTGAGTTCATTGTAGATTCTGGATATTAGCCCTTTGTCAGATGAGTAGGTTGCGAAAATTTTCTCCCATGTTGTAGGTTGCCTGTTCACTCTGATGGTAGTTTCTTTTGCTGTGCAGAAGCTCTTTAGTTTAATTAGATCCCATTTGTCAATTTTGTCTTTTGTTGCCATTGCTTTTGGTGTTTTGGACATGAAGTCCTTGCCCACGCCTATGTCCTGAATGGTAATGCCTAGGTTTTCTTCTAGGGTTTTTATGCTTTTAGGTCTAACGTTTAAATCTTTAATCCATCTTGAATTGATTTTTGTATAAGGTGTAAGGAAGGGATCCAGTTTCAGCTTTCTACATATGGCTAGCCAGTTTTCCCAGCACCATTTATTAAATAGGGAATCCTTTCCCCATTGCATGTTTTTCTCAGGTTTGTCAAAGATCAGATAGTTGTAGGTATGCGGCGTTATTTCTGAGGGCTCTGTTCTGTTCCATTGATCTATATCTCTGTTTTGGTACCAGTACCATGCTGTTTTGGTTACTGTAGCCTTGTAGTATAGTTTGAAGTCAGGTAGTGTGATGCCTCCAGCTTTGTTCTTTTGGCTTAGGATTGACTTGGCGATGCGGGCTCTTTTTTGGTTCCATATGAACTTTAAAGTAGTTTTTTCCAGTTCTGTGAAGAAAGTCATTGGTAGCTTGATGGGGATGGCATTGAATCTGTAAATGACCTTGGGCAGTATGGCCATTTTCACGATATTGATTCTTCCTACCCATGAGCATGGAATTTTCTTCCAATTGTTTGTATCCTCTTTTATTTCCTTGAGCAGTGGTTTGTAGTTCTCCTTGAAGAGGTCCTTCACATCCCTTGTAAGTTGGATTCCTAGGTATTTTATTCTCTTTGAAGCAATTGTGAATGGGAGTTCACTCATGATTTGGCTCTCTGTTTGTCTGTTGTTGGTGTATAAGAATGCAGAGCTGGATTTTTAAAGCTCAATTGTATGCTGATATAAAAAAAACAAAAAACTTAGACATGGACGAAGCGGACAAATCCACCAGTATAACAGAAATTGTTTTAACGTAACTCTCTCAATAATTGACAGATCAAGCAGACCAATAAATCATTCATAATTCAAAAAAGACAATTAAAAATCCTGATTTAATAGGTTACATAAACGTTGAGCCAGTCATGGGGGCTCACACCTGTAATCCTAGCACTTTGAGAGGCTGAGGCAGGAGGATCACTTGAGCCCAGGAGTTCAAGACCAGCTTGGGCAACATAGGGCGATCCTGTCTCTACAAAAAATAAAAAAAATTAGCCAGTTGTAGTGGCATGCCTACGGTCCCAGCTACTCGGGAGGCTGAGATGGGAGGAGAGCTTGAGCTGGGGAGGTCAAGGGATGAGCCAATGCCACTGCACTCCAGGGTGACAGAGCAAAACCCTATCTCAAAAACAAACCACAAACAAACACTGAAACCAGCAACTGGAGCATACACATCCTTTTCAAGCACAAAAACTTGCCACATATTGTGCCACAAAGTGAGCCTCAAAAACTTCATAAACTTTATATCCACTGCACCATATTCTCTGACCAATATGTGCTTAAGTTAGAAAATGTGGGAAAAAAAGAGAAAAACTGAATATATTTGGAAATGTTAAAAAAAAAAAACCTAATGTGTCAATGAAGAAATAATCATGGAAATCCAAAAATATTTATAATTAAATATATAGGAGGCAGCTAATGCAGTATTACAGAGGAATTGTACTTTCAGTGTTTCATTAGAAATAAGAAAGCCTCTGATTTAGTGAACTAAGCTCACTGATTTAGTGAACTAAGCATTCAACTGAAAGAATTAGGAGGGAAATGCCAAGAGAAAAACAAGGAGAATAAAAGGAAAGAAATAATGAAAGTAAAAATCAACAAAATAGGAAACAAAAACATATGAGTGAAGGTCAACAAAGCTAGAAGTTGGTTCTTTGAAAAGACTAAAAATACACAGAAAATTATTGTTAAAAATTAATCAGTAGAAATAGAGACTGTGGAAATAATATTACAAGTGAAAGAAAACATTACAAGCGCTGCAGAGATTAATAGTTAATAGGTTATTATGGATAACTTTATGCCAATAAACTTATAAGTTTTCATAAAATGGATAAATTTCTAGAAAAACAAAACCTACCAAAATTGATTCAAGAAAGGAGAAAAAGTGGAAATAGTCTGATCACTGTTTTTAAGATCATATTAATAGCTCAACATGTTAAGAAAAGAAAACACTGGACCCAGATGGCTTTACAGGCATGTTCTACCAAACAGATAGGAACAGATCATTTCACATTTACACAGACTTTTGCAGAGAATTCTTTTTATTAGGCTGATTCCAAACAAGACAGGAACAGTACAAAAGGCCAATTTCACTCATGAGCATAAATGAAAAAATGTAAATAAAATATTGGCAAACCAAATTCAGAAATATATAAAAACCATGAAACATCATTAGGTTTTACTGAAACACAAGGTTGACATTTGGGTTTGTCTGTGAACTGTAACATTTATTGAATATAGAAAATAAATTAATACAATTCATTGCATTAACAAATTAGAAAAAAACATGATTATCCTAGTAAATAAATGCAAAAAAAGGCTTTCCATAAAATATAATCCAATAAAGTGAACCTATAATGAAACTGCTGCAAACAAAATCCTTAATGACAGTAGTTGAAAAGTATTCTGTCTAAAAATATTTTTAGAAATCAATATAAGAGAAAAACTTTATTATCTGAGTGAAGAAAACATTTTTAAAATAAGATACAAGCACAACAAAGTAAAAGACTAAAGTTTTGACAACGTGAAAATTGAGAAGTGTTTCATGAAAAACAACAAACAGAGAAGATTTTTGTAACACAGAACCAACAGGGAATTAGTATACAGAAAAGACAAGGGATTCCTTTAAAAATCCATGATCAGAAGTCATAACTCCACAGAAAAAAATCATAAACAGGAATTTAATAGGGAGGAAATAAATCATAAACGTCTTAAAAGTTGATCAACCTTGATTAATTATTAGATAAATGTGAATTTAAATCACATTGGGATGTTACTTCAGATGGGGAATAATTTAAAAATCTGACCATACCAGAAGCAGGCAAGAACGTGGAGCAATGAGAATTCTCATTATGTTGTTAATGGAAATATGGATTGGTATAGCCACTTGAAAAGCATTTTGATATTAATCAGTAAAGGTGACTATGCACAAGCACCAAGACCCAGAAATTTCAACCTTTGGTTGAAAAACTCTTGCAAGAAACTCTCTCTCAGAAAACTCTTAAAAATGTGTGTCAGGAAACATATACAAAAATGATATGGCAAGATTGTTCATCAGAGTGAAAAACTGGAAACAATGTCCATCAATAGGAGAAGAAACAGGTCAATTGTGGCGCATTTGGACCATGAACGCAGAAGTTAAAAGGAATCAGATAGAAACTGATGCCTTGACACCAATGAATCTCAATGCAATGAAAGACAAGTTACAAAAGAATGCAAATAAAACTGATTTACGTTAAGTTCAAATTCAAAGTAATGGTTTAATTATTAGGGGATTTGTAAATAATGGAACAACCACAAAGAAAAGCAAGGGAATAAGAAATTTACAATTCCGAGTATTGGTCATCTTAGACGGGGGTAAGAAATGAGATGCAATCAAGGGGATGCCCAAAGAGGGTTTGGAAGGTATTGGAATTTTTTAATTAACATGGGTACTCAAGGTTTATTCTGTTATTCCTTCTTAAACTGTGCCCACGCATTTCACAAGTTTTGTGTTTGTAATATTTTACACTTAAAATAGCACTTAAAACTAAACAGCATTTTCTCAACATTAGAAAGACTCTAAAAATAAGCAGGACTTTGTTTTAATGTGTGTTTTGAATGTCCTTAAATCAACTGGCAGTACTGTGCTCTTTGAAAAAACATGCTGCAATTCCCAATGAAATTAAGAACAGGATAGTGATATCATTACTATTATTTCACAGTCTTTACAATGTAGCCAGTGAAATTGGATGACAACATTAAATTAAAAGTATTGGAAAGGAAAGAGCATAGCTATCAATTTTCATAGGTTTTTACTTGGCCTTGAAAAGTCAAGAGAATCCGAAAGTTAGTTTTTTAAAAAATAAAATATATTTAATGAAAAATTAACAGAGCCAGAAAGATAATTAAGTAAATTGCTCTGGATTAAAATAAGTATATAAAAATAAATAAAATTGTATGCAGTGTCTTATTAAAAATATACCAGAAAAATATCAGATGCAAAACATACTTTAAAAACATAAGATACCTACAAATAAACAGTACAACATATTCAGGAACTACCTAAATAAAACTACATAATTATATTATAAAACTATATAACATAATTATAGGCCACATTCAGGACCTAGCTAAGTAAAACTATATAATTTATACAAATAAAGACAAATAAATTAAGAGATGTACCATATATACTTTTGTGTAGGAAAACATAATATTATACCTACTTTCTTCAAAACTAATCTAAAAAGTAAATACAATCTCATTATCTAGGGACTTGACAAAAGTGTTCTGAAATTAGTCTGAAAAATAATCAGTGAATTTTGTAAGGAAAAATTTGTTTTTTTATTTTCTTTTGAGATGGAGTCTTGCTCTGTAGCCCAGGCTGGAGCACAGTGGTGCTATCTCAGCTCACTGTAGCCTCCACCTCCCAGGTTCAAGAGATTCTCCTGCCTCAGCCTCCCAAGTAGCTGGGACTACAGGTGCGCAACATGACATTTGGCTAATTTTTGTATTTTTACTACAGGTGGGATTTCACCATGCTGGTCAGACTGGTCTCAAACTCCTGATATTAAATGATCCACCAACCTTGGCATCCCAAAGTGCTGGGATTACAAGCATGAGCCACAGCACCCAATGGAAAAAATTCTTAAAAAGAAGAGTAATGCTATAGCAGAGATTTATCAAACTCCTAGATATTAAAATACATCATAAAATGCTGGTGTCTAAAACAATATGACATTTATTCAGTTTATAAGGATACTGTACACACATTAAAACTACAGGACACAAAAACAATGAGAAGAATCTTAGATGCAAGTAGGCAGAGGCCATTTCATGTACTAATGGGTGGCATTTTAACTGGCAGCAAACTTCTCAAAAACAACAGTATAGGTCAGATGTAAATTGAATAATGTGCTAAAAATAGTGAGCAAAAGTAAACAGTAAGCCTAGAATTTTCTCCTCAGCCAAATTGCCATTCAAGAGCCATAATAAAATAAAAATAGTTTCACACAAAGTCTGCAAAAATTTACCATTTAGAGACCCTTGCTGAAAGAACTATCCGAGAGTGGATCACTGAGAAAAGGAATCTAAACTTCATAGAAGAGAGTGGGATTAAAGAAGCAATGGTGAGCAAATCATGGAAATCTAAAGCAAGAACTGAGTATATAAATAATAATTAGTAGTATTAATTCTGCAGCATAAAAAGGGTAAGACAAAACATGAGGTTATACTAACACATAATTAAAGCAAGTTAATGAGTAAAACATGACATATGTTTTGATTTTAAGTTAAGCATTCTTGTTACAAATATTTATTGATTCCTGAAACTATATAAGAGAAATGTATAACTTGCCGACTAGAGGAGAAATTTAAAAAATTGTAAAGAAAACAGATCAAACAATCCAACAGAAGGAAGAAAAGGAGAAAAAAATCATAAGGAATAAACAAGGTAAAGAAAATACCCAAATATACATAACTTTTACTTCTGTTTAAGTAGAAGGATATGATGCACCATTTCTCTTATGTTGACAACAAGGAAACAGCAGAAAAAAATAAAAATCATACTATTCTAAAAGGCTAGTAAAGAGCAGTTAGAAGCCTTGAATAACTGACTTGCAGAAAGGAAAGAGACCTTCATAAGTGAACAGAAAGCCTCAGCTTCAGTTTGGGTACAGATGGACAGAGGAGTGGGCTTCAACCATACACAGAGATACTTTGTGCAGATGAGAAGAAATCAGCCAAGCTTTAGTTGAAAACATGGACAGATGCAACTGAGTCTAAATGCAAAAGCAAATCACTTAGCCCAGCAATTCTAACCCATCTTCTACGCCCTCAAATTTTGCCAAGAAAGCTTCAATATAGGAGGGGCAAGAAAATAGGATTCATGAATCCTGCCAGAGTTGAATTCAAAGATAAAACAAGAAATATTTGAAACCATGATCCAACCCCCTCCCAGCTCAAAAACTGGCAAAATCAAAAAGAGTGATGATGTAATGAGAATAGCACTCTACCTCAGTGGTTTTTCTCCCCAAAACCCAAATCCAATCATGAGAAAAACATCAAACAAATCTCAAATGAGGTGTATTCTATAAAATACCTGACCAGTACTCCACAAAATTGTCAAGATCATAAAAACAAGGAAGTTCTGAGAAATGGCCATAGACCAGACGAGACTCAAGAGTCAGGATGACTAAATGCAATATGGTATCTTGGATGGGATCCTGCAACTGCACAGGGACGTTAGTGGGAACACTGGTGACATCTGAATAAACTCTGGAGTTTAGTTAATAGTAGTGTACCAATGCTGGTTTCTTAGTTGTGACAAATGTACCATGGTAACGCAAGATGTTAATAAATGATGAACTGGGTGAAGGGTGTACAGGAGATCTCTGTACTATCCTTTCAACTTTTCTATAAATCTGAAACTATTCTAAAACAAAAACGTTCTTTTTTAAAAAAGAAAAAACAAAATACAAAACAGTTGTGAGTAAATTAAATAAAAGATACAGATAACTGGCATACTGATAACTAGAAAATATAGCCTGGAAGAATTCTGAAAAGACCTAAGTAAAGAGAAATACTGTGTTCATGGATTCAAAGTCTCAATATTGTTAAGATATCGTTTCTCTCCCAAACTGATCAACTGATTTAATGTAATCCCAATCTAAATCCCAGTGGGCTTTTTTTTTGTAGAAATTGATGGGCCGATTCTAGGATTTGAAATAATATCCAAAACAACTTTGATTAAAAAACAACAAAGTTAGAGGACTTACACTGCCTGATCCCAAGATTTCCTTGAAAGAGTAAGAGTAATCAAGACAGTATGATAATGACATAAGTATAGATATATGGAAATAGAACAGAAATAAACATACATATAGATGATCAATCAATGTATAGCAAAAGGTGGCGAGGGTGAATTAATTAATAAAGGATGGTCTTTTCAACAAATGGTGCTAGAAAAATTAGATATATTTATTGTAAAAAATGAGCATCAACCCTTACATATAACCTAAACAAAAATGAATACAAAGTGGCTACAGAACTAAAGGTAAAAACTAAAACTATCAATTTTAATTTAGGACACAATTATTGCAAGTTTGAAGTAGATGAATACTTTTTTGCTGGGAGAAAAGTAGTGTGAGTTATGGGAATAACTCATAAAATGGAGTTCATAAAACTCAAAAACATCCATTCTTCCAAAGCTACCAATAAGATAATTAAAAGATAGGATATATACTGGGGGGAAATACAATACATACATCTATCAAAGAGTAAAGAGCCAGGTGGAATGGTGCACACCTGCAGTCCTAGCTACTCCAAAGGCTGGGGCAAGAGGATCACTTGAGCTCAGGAGTTTCAGGCTGCAGTGAGCTATGATGGTGCCACTGCACTCTAGCCTGGTTTGCAGAACAAGACTCTGTCTCTTAAAAAAAAATTGTTTAAGTATAAAGAACTCATAAAATTCAATAATAGTAAGATTAGCAATCCAATAAAGAGTAAAAATTTCAAAATATAATTCACAAAAGTAGATATATAAAAGGCCAATTAGAACATAAATCAATATCTTTTGTCACTAAAGAAATTCAAATTAAAACTACAAAGGGGGCCAGGCATGGTGGCTCATGCCTGTAATCCCAGCACTTTGGGAGGCCAAGGTGGGAGGATCACAAGGTCAGGAGATCAAGACCATCCTGGCTAACATGGTGAAACCCCGTCTCTACTAAAAATACAAAAAATTAGCCAGGCATGGTGGTGGGCACCTGTAGTCCCAGCTACTTGGGAGGCTGAGGCAGAAGAATGGTGTGAACCCCGGAGGCGGAGCTTGCAGTGAGCCAAGATCGCGCCACTGCACTCCAGCCTGGGTGACAGAACAAGACTCTGTCTCAAAAACAAAACAAACAAACAAAAAACTACAAAAGGATACCACTACCCACTCCAGAAATTTTAGCAACTTGACATTGATAATACCCACTATTAACAACAATGTGGAGAAATTGGTGGCAATGTAAAATGATGCAACAACTTTGAGAAACAGTTTGGTAACAACTTATAAAGAGGTAACATCCACTGATCATATGATCCAGTGATTTTACTCCTAGATAATTATCTGAGAGAAATGAAAATACATGTTCACAAAAATATCTAGAACACAACTTTTCATAGAGGCTTCATTTGTAAGAGTCAAAAATTGGAAGCAACTCTACTATCCATCAAGAACAGAAGGGATTAACACACTGTGGTATATTCATACAATGAAATACTCCACACTAAGAAAAAGAATCTAACTCTGATTCATGCAACCATGTGGATAGATTTCAAAAAGACTATTTTTTGCAAAAGAAGCAGGCACAATAGAGTATATACTGTAGGATTTCATTTATATGAAGCCTGAGAACAGGTAAAACTTATCTATGTGATGGAAATCAGAAGAGTGGTTGCTTCTGGATGGAGAAAGAAGTAACACAGGATCATGAGGAAACTTTCTGGGGTAATACAAATATATCTTGATTTTGGAGTGTAGATTACAGAGGTACACTTAAGATTTACCTATATTACTCTATGTAAATTATACCTCAATAATAAAAATCAGTGAAGAGAGAGCATGTTAAATTCAACTGTACTTGTAACTGAAGTAAATGTAAATGGATTAAACTTGCCCATTAAAAGGCAGAGACCTTTAGTCTTGATTTTACAAAACAGAAAATTTAGCAATACACTGTTTACAATAGAAATGTTTAATCTATAAGGACAAATAAAATTTCATCATAAAGTGATGTAAAATTAAATACCAGGCAAACATTAATCAAATAAATTTAATGTACTTCTATTAATATCACACAAAATTGACTGTAAGGTCACACTATGAGGACAAAAGAATTGGCTGGCAAATTATAATAAATCTGTATACATATGCACTTAATAACAAATAGAATAAGGTATAAAGCAAATGTTGATCATTACATTAAGAAATTGAAAAATTCCACTTTGGGAGGCTGAGGAAGGTGAATCACCTGAGGTCAGGAGTTCGAGACCAGCCTGGCCAACATGGTGAAACCTAATCTCTACTAAAAATACAAAAATTAGCTGGGCGTGGTGGCACATGCCTGCAGTCCCAGTTACTTGGGAGGCTGAAGCAGAAGAATCACTTGAACCCAGGAGATGGAGGTTGCAATTAGTCGAGATCATGCCACTGCACTCCAGCCTGGATGACAGAGCGAAACTCCATCTTAGAAAAAAGAAAAATTGAAAAATCCATAATTATAGTATGAATTTTAGCATACCTCTTTAAAAGGCTGGGAGATCAAGCAGATAAAAATTTTTAAGTATATAGTAGTCTTGAGCATCATTGTTTTAAAAAATTGTTCTAATGGAGACATATATATATATGGCATCTGCCCCCAAGATTATTTTCAAGCACACATTATATTAATATAGATAGAAAGGTAAATAGATAACGAAGCACAAAACAATGAATACCAAAGTGCTGATACCTACAGAACACATCCCCTGACTAGAATATAATTAGCTCAGATACCATTGAGAAAAATAAAAATACATTTATGTATTTTGAATTTTTTTTTTTTGAGATGGAGTTTCACTCTGTCACCAAGGCTGGAGTGCAGTGGTGCGATCTTGGCTCACTGCAACCTCTGCCTCCTGGTTCAAGCAATTCTCCTGCCTTAGCCTCCCAAGTAGCTGGGATTACAGGTGCCTGCCATCACACCTGGCTAAATTTTGTATTTTTTTTTTTTTTTTTTTTTTTTTTTTTTTTTTTTTTTTTTTTAGTAGAGATGGGGTTTCACCATGTTGGCCAGGCTGGTCTCGAACTCCTGACCTCAGGTGATCCACCTGCCTTGGCCTCCCAAAGAGCTGGGATTACAGGCATGAGCCACCGGGCGTGGCTATTTTGAAATTTAAAAAGAAAAGACTTTCAGAGAATTCATGACTTATATAAAATATTGTAATAATATAAATTAGAAAATGAAAAAATGTTTAAAAATTATACATATCCATGTGGCATACATATAAATTAGGACTTAGTGGGTGGAGCCAAGATGGCCGAATAAACAGTTCCAGTCTACAGCTCCCAGCGTGAGCGACACAGAAGACGGGTGATTTCTGCATTTCCAACTGAGGTCCGGGTTCATCTCACTGGGGAGTGTCGGACAGTGGGTGCAGCGCACCGAGTGTGAGCTAAAGCAGGGTGAGCCATCGCCTCATCTGGGAAGCACAAGGGGTCAGGGAATTCCCTTTCCTAGTCAAAGAAAGGGGTGACAGATGGCACCTGGAAAATCGGGTCACTCGCACCTTAATACTGCGCTTTTCCAACAGTCTTAGCAAATGGCACACCAGGAGATTATATCCTGCGTCTGGCTCAGAGGGTCCTACACCCACGGAGCCTTGCTCATTGCTAGCACAGCAGTCTGAGATCAAACTGCAAGGCAGCAGAGAGGCTGGGGGAGGGGTGCCCGCCATTGCCGAGGCTTCAGTAGGTAAACAAAGTGGCCTGGAAGCTCGAACTGGGTGGAGCCCACCCCAGCTCAAGGAGGCCTGCCTGCCTCTGTAGACTCCACCTCTGGGGGCAGGGCATAGCCAAACAAAAGGCAGCAGAAACCTCTGCAGACTTAAATGTCCCTGTCTTATAGCTTTGAAGAGAGTAGCGGTTCTCCCAGCAGGCAGCTTGAGATCTGAGAACGGACAGACTGCCTCCTCAAGAGGGTCCCTGACCCCCAAGTAGCCTAACTGGGAGACACCTACAAGTAGGGGCCGACTGACAGCTCATACAGCTGGGTGCCCCTCTGAGACAAAACTTCCAGAGGAACGATCAGGCAGCAACAGTTGCTGTTCACCAATATCCGCTGTTCTGCAGCCTCCGTTCCTGATATCCAGGAAAATAGGGTCTGGAGTGGACTTCCAGCAAACTCCAACAGACCTGCAGCTGAGGGTCCTGACTGCTAGAAGGAAAACTAACAAACAGAAAGGATATCCACACCAAAACCCCATCTGTACGTCACCATCAACAAAGACCAAAGGTAGATGAAACCACAAAGATGGGGAAAAAACAGAGCAGAAAACCTGGAAACTCTAAAAATCAGAGCGCCTCGCCTCCTCCAAAGGAACACAGCTCCTCACCAGCAATGGAACAAAGCTAGATGGAGAATGACTTTGATGAGTTGAGAGAAGAAGGCTTCAGACGATCAAACTACTCTGAGCTAAAGGAGGAAGTTCGAACCCATGGTAAAGAAGTTAAAAACCTTGAAAAAAAATTAGACGAATGGCTAACTAGAATAACCAATGCAGAGAAGTCCTTAAAGGACCTGATGGAGCTGAAAACCACAGCAAGAGAACTATGTGACAAATGCACAAGTCTCAGTAGCCGATGCAATCAACTGTAAGAAAGGGTATCAGTGATGGAAGATCAAATGAATGAAATGAAACGAGAAGAGAAGTTTAGAGAAAAAAGAATACAAAGAAAAAAACAAAGCCTCCAAGAAATACAGGACTATGTGAAAAGACCAAATCTACGTCTGATCGGTGTACCTGAAAGTGACGGGGAGAATGGAACCAAGCTGGAAAACACTCTGCAGGATATTATCCAGGAGAACTTCCCCAATCTAGCAAGGCAGGCCAACATTCACATTCAGGAAATACAGAGAATGCCACAAAGATACTCCTCGAGAAGAGCAACTCCAAGACACATAATTGTCAGATTCACAAAAGTTGAAATGAAGGAAAAAATATTAAGGGCAGCCAAACAGAAAGGTCGGGTTACCCACAAAGGGAAGCCCATCAGACTAACAGCTGATCTCTCGGCAGAAACTCTACAAGCCAGAAGAGAGTGGGGGCCAATATTCAACATTCTTATTGAAAAGAATTTTCAACCCAGAATTTCATATCCCCAAACTAAGCTTCAGAAGTGAAGGAGAAATAAAATACTTTACAGACAAGCAAATACTGAGAGATTTTGTCATCACCAGGCCTGCCCTAAAAAGGGCTCCTGAAGGAAGCACTAAACATGGAAAGGAACAACCAGTACCAGCCACTGCAAAAACATGCCAAATTGTAAAGACCATCGAGGCTAGGAAGAAACTGCATCAACTAATGAGCAAAATAATCAGCTAACATCATAATGACAGGATCAAATTCACACATAACAATATTAATCTTACAGGTAAATGGGCTAAATGCTCCAATCAAAAGACACAGACTGGCAAATTGGATAAAGAGTCAAGACCCGTCAGTGTGCTGTATTCGGGAAACCCATCTCAAGTGCAGAGACACACATAGGCTCAAAATAAAGGGATGGAGGAAGACCTACCAAGCAAATGGAAAACAAAAAAAGGCAGGGGTTGCAATCCTAGTCTCTGATAAAACAGACTTTAAATCAACAAAGATCAAAAGAGACAAAGAAGGCCATTACATAATGGTAAAGGGATCAATTCAACAAGAAGAGCTAACTATCCTAAATATATATCCACCCAATACAGGAGCACCCAGATTTATAAAGCAAGTCCTTAGTGACCTACAAAGAGACTTAGACTCCCACACATTAATAATGGGAGACTTTAACACCCCACTGTCAATATTGGACAGATCAACGAGACAAAAAGTTAAGAAGGATATCCAGGAACTGAACTCAGCTCTGAACCAAGCAGACCTAACAAACATCTACAGAACTCTCCACCCCAAATCAAAAGAATATACATTCTTTTCAGCACCACACCACACCTATTCCAAAATTGACCACATAGTTGGAAGTAAAGCACTCCTCAGCAAGTGTAAAAGAACAGAAATTATAACAAACTGTCTCTCAGACAACAGTGCAATCAAACTAGAACTCAAGATTAAGAAACTCACTCAAAACCACTCAACTACATGGAAACTGAACAACCTGCTCCTGAATGACTACTGGGTACATAATGAAATGAAGGCAGAAATAAAGATGTTCTTTGAAACCAACCAGAACAAAGACACAACATACCAGAATCTCTGGGACACATTCAAAGCAGTGTGTAGAGGGAAACTTATAGCACTAAATGCCCACAAGAGAAAGCAGTAAAGATCTAAAATCGACACCCTAACATCACAATTAAAAGATCTAGAGAAGCAAGGCAAGAAATAACTAAGATCAGAGCAGAACTGAAGGAGATAGAGACACAAAAATCCCTTCAAAAAATCAATGAATCCAGGAGCTGGTTTTTTGAAAAGATCAACAAAATTGATAGACCACTAGCAAGACTAGTAAAGAAGAAAAGAGAGAAGAATCAAATAGATGCAATAAAAAATGATAAAGGGGATATCACCACTGATCCCACAGAAATACAAACTACCATCAGAGAATACTATAAACACCTCTACACAAACAAACTAGAAAATCTAGAAGAAATGGATAAATTCCTGGACACATACACCCTCCCAGGACTAAACCAGGAAGAAGTTGAATCTCTGAATAAACCAATAACAGGCTCTGAAATTGAGGCAATAATTAATAGCTTACCAACCAAAAAAAGTCCACAACCAGATGGATTCACAGCCGAATTCTACGAGAGGTACAAGGAGGAGCTGGTAGCATTCCTTCTGAAACTATTCCAATCAATAGAAAAAGAGGGAATCCTCCCTAACTCACTTTATGAGGCCAGCATCATCCTGATACCAAAGCCTGGCAGAGACACAACAAAAAAAGAATTTTAGACCAATATCCCTGATGAACATCAATACAAAAATCCTCAATAAAATACTGGCAAACCGAATCCAACAGCACATCAAAAAGCTTATCCACCATAATCAAGTGGGCTTCATCCCTGGGATGCAAGGCTGGTTCAATATACGCAAATCAATAAACATAATCCAGCATATAAACAGAAACAGTGGCAAAAACCACATGATTATCTCAATAGATGCAGAAAAGGCCTTTGACAAAATTCAACAACCCTTCATGCTAAAAACTTTCAATAAATTAGGTATTGATAGGACGTATCTCAAAATAATAAGAGCTATCTATGACAAACCCACAGCCAATATCATACTGAATGGGCAAAAACTGGAAGCATTCCCTTTGAAAACTGGCACAAAACACGGATGCCCTCTCTCACCACTCCTATTCAACATAGTGTTGGAAGTTCTGGCCAGGGCAATTAGGCAGGAGAAGGAAATAAAGGGTATTCAATTAGGAAAAGAGGAAGTCAAATTGTCCCTGTTTGCAGATGACATCGTTGTATATCTAGAAAACCCCATTGTCTCAGCCCAAAATCTCCTTAAGCTGATAAGCAACTTCAGCAGTCTCAGGATACAAAATCACTGTGCAGAAATCACAAGCATTCTTATACACCAATAACAGACAGAGAGCCAAATCATGAGTGAACTCCCATTCATAATTGCTGCAAAGAGAATAGAATACCTAGGAATCCAACTTACAAGGGACATGAAGGACCTCTTCAAGGGGAACTACAAACCACTGCTCAATGAAATAAAAGAGGATACAAGCAAATGGAAGAACATTCCATGCTCATGGGTAGGAAGAATCAATATTGTGAAAATGGCCATACTGCCCAAGGTAATTTACAGATTCAATGCCAACCCCATCAAGCTACCAATGACTTTCTTCACAGAATTGGAAAAAACTACTTTAAAGTTCATATGGAACCAAAAAAGAGCCCCCATTGCCAAATCAATCCCAAGCCAAAAGAACAAAGCTGTAGGCATCACACTACCTGACTTCAAACTATACTACAAGGCTACAGTAACCAAAACAGCATGGTACTGGTACCAAAACAGACATATAGACCAATGGAACAGAACAGAGCCCTCAGAAATAATGCCACATATCTACAACTATCTGATCTTTGACAAACCTGACAAAAACAAGCAATGGGGAAACGATTCCCTATTTAATAAATGGTGCTGGGAAAACTGGCTAGCCATATGGAGAAAGCTGAAACTGGATCCCTTCCTTACACATTATACAAAAATTAATTCAAGATGGATTAAAGACTTACATGTTAGACCTAAAACCATAAAAACCCTAGCAGAAAACCTAGGCAATACCATTCAGGACATAGGCATGGGCAAGGACTTCATGTCTAAAAGACCAAAAGCAATGGCAATGAAAGCCAAAATTGACAAATGGGATCAAATTAAACTAAAGAGCTTCTGCACAGCAAAAGAAACTACCATCAGAGTGAACAGGAAACCTACAGAATGGGAGAACATTTTTGCAATCTACTCATCTGACAAAGGGCTAATATCCAGAATCTACAATGAACTCAAACAAATTTACAAGAAAAAAACAACCCCAACAAAAAGTGAACAAAGGATATGAACAGACACTTCTCAAAAGAAGACATTTATGCAGCCAAAAGACACATGAAAAAATGCTCATCATCACTGGCCATTAGAGAAATGCAAATCAAAACCGCAATGAGATACCATCTCACACCAGTTAGAATGGCAATCATTAAAAAGTCAGGAAACAACAGGTGCTGGAGAGGATGTGGAGAAATAGGAACATTTTTACACTGTTGGTGGGACTGTAAACTAGTTCAACCATTGTGGAAGTCAGTGTGAGGTGATTCCTCAGGGATCTAGAACTAGAAATACTATTTGACCCAGCCATCCTATTACTGGGTATATACCCAAAGGATTATAAAACATGCTGCTATAAAGACACATGCACTCATATGTTTATTGCAGCACTATTCACAATAGCAAAGACTTGAAACCAAGCCAAATGTCCAACAATGATAGGCTGGATTAAGAAAATGTGGCACATATATACCATGCAATACTATGCAGCCATAAAAAATGATGAGTTCATGTCCTTTGTAGGGACATGGATGAAGCTGGAAACCATCATTCTCAGCAAACTATTGCAAGGACAAAAAACCAAACACCACATGTTCTCACTCATAGGTGGGAACTGAACAATGAGAGCATATGGACACAGGAAGGGGGACATCACACACCAGGGCCTGCTGTGGGGTGCGGGAAAGCGGAGGGAGAGCATTAGGAGATATACCTAATGTTAAACGACGAGTTAATGGGTTCAGCACACCAACATGGCACATGTATACATATGTAACAAACCTGCACGTTGTGCACATGTACCCTAAAACTTAAAGTATAATAATAATTAAAAAAAGAACCCTATATAGAGACATGAGAACTTGCAATAATTTCAGATGTAGAATTTCAAATATTATGGAAAAGATGAACCATTCATTAATGGGTGCTGGAATCACTGGCTATCCATAGAAGGAAGGATAAAATAAGGTCTTTATTATATTGGAGTAGGGAGGGCTTTTGAAAATATAATACAAAAAGTATAGGCCATTAAGAAAAATATAATGAAGTACCTTAAAACGTATAACTTCAGGATCAAGCCATCATAAACAAAATAAAATGAAATCCACAATCTAGCAAAGGATATTTGTAGTTCATGAGACAACGAAGACTGAATATCCAGAATATATAAAGAGTTCATTTAAACAATAATCTTAGAGAAAAATAAACAATGAAAATTAGCAGGCACATCACAGAAGAAAGTACCTGAATGACCAAAAAAATGTGAGAATCTGCTTTCGTCTTCATTAATAACAAGAAAATGCAAATTAAAACTGCATCATGGCCGAGCATGGTGGTTCATAGCTATAGTCCCAGCACTTGGGAGGCTGAGGCAGGAGGATCACTTGAGGCCAGGAGTTCAAGACCAGCCTGGGCAACATGGCAAGACTCCATCTCTACAAAAAAAATTTTTTGAATTAACTTAGCATAGTGGTACACATCTGTAGTCCCCACTACTGTGGAGGTTGATGGAGGAGGATTGCTTGAGCCCAGGAGTTTGTGGTTACACTGAGCTATGACCATGCCACTGCACTCCAGCCTGGGCAACAGAGCAAGACCCTGTCTCTAAAAGACAAAGAAACAAACAAAAGCACTGCATTATACCATTTCTAATTATTTAAATGCTTCGAAATCTGAAAACACCAGATGTGGAGAAGGACACAGGGAACTGGGAACACCTACATACTATTATACAAGACAAACATTTTGTAAAGGAATTTGGCAACATACACTAAGTGTAAATATGAAGATGGCCTATGACCAGTCTTTCTACTTTTAGGTGTATGTCCTGCAGAAATTCTGGCACAAGGTCAAAGATATTCTCTGCTTTATCCTTCTCCCCTTGACCATCCATTATAGCAAAAAATAAAACAAAAATAAAAATAAATGGAAACAACATAAATTGTTCCTCAGTAAAGAACTAGAATATCATAGGAAATGTGCTAAAGCCACATGTATAAATATGTCATTTGGAATATGTCTTTTTGACATATTTCAAACAGATATTATTGAGTGAAAAAAACCCTACAAACTACATGGATATGTATACCATGATGTATTTAAATAATTGTGATTATATATTACATATTACACAAAAAATATATTTGGGATAAAATATATTCCAGAATCTGCATCAGCTTAAAGATATCCATTATCTGGTGAAGAAAGGAGAGGCAAGGGATCAGGTGGGTGCCTTTAGCTATAAATGTAATTTTTAATTTATAAAAACATTAATAATATCTGAAATTCACATGTCAATACATCAACATCCCCATGATCCCTAATATGTGCCAGGCACTGTGATAATATGCCAATAATGTGTCAGTAATATGACAATTATTAAATAACATGAGAATACTCTTTGTTAACCTTTAATAATTGTCTATCTTGCAAAAGCATATTATACATTACAGTTATGCTTGTGAAATACTGACAGTCATATGCAAAGTAATGGCCCACTCAGCTGCAAAACTTTAACCTGTAGTAATGCCCGCTTTTTAGGGCATGGTTCTAATTCAGTTCTTTATTAAAAAAATTCAGGCCGGGCGCGGTGGCTCACGCCTGTAATCCCAGCACTTTGGGAGGCCGAGGCGGGCGGATCACGAGGTCAGGAGATCGAGACCAAGGTGAAACCCCGTCTCTACTAAAAATACAAAAAAAAGTTAGCCGGGCGTAGTGGCGGGCGCCTGTAGTCCCAGCTACTCGGGAGGCTGAGGCAGGAGAACGGCGTGAACCCGGGAGGCGGAGCTTGCAGTGAGCCGAGATCGCGCCACTGCAGTCCAGCCTGGGTGACAGAGCGAGACTCCGTCTCAAAAAAAAAAAAAAAAAAAAAAAAATTCAGTGACCTGGTTATTGAAAATTAATAATCAAAAGAACATTCTGATAAGCAAAAGAAAATTATAAGAAAATTCAATGTTGGCTCCAAAAACTGGGCACTTAATCATATACTGCCTTACACTGTTTGATTTTTAAGATATCTGAATTAGCTGATGAACTAGATTGTTAAAGATCATAGTCAGTGGAGGAAACCAGCAGCCCAGGAACCAGGGGAAATACAAAAGAAACTTTGCCCCCAGAAATCTAAGCCTCTGGGAGAAATGCTAAGAACAATGGGAGGAATGTCTTACCTCTGTAACCTTATTTCAGAGCAAGATGCAAAAAGGTTATCTCCAGGTTCTAGAAGGATAATCCAACATTCTTCAAGGAAAAGAAAATTTACCCAGTCCTATTTGTTTTATTTTCTTCGTTGTCAACACAATAACTTTAAGCCAAAAAACACAAAGACATTGTCTTTTTAAAAGGACAATGAAGATGGAAAAAGAATGACCAGTCACCTAAATTGAGTTCAGATGTCTTCATTAATGCAATTAGCAAATATATATTGAACAGGAACTATGTGCCAGGAACTAGGATACAGTAGGGAACAAGAGAGGTAAAGCTCCCCTTCCTGGTTCTTATATTTCAGTGGGGTAGGTACTAATTAAACAAAGAAATACATCATGCTAATTGCTAAGGAGAAAATCAGACAGGATAAAGGGATAGTGAAGACAATGATCAGAACAGGAACAATTCATGATCTTTGAGCAAAGGCATGGATGAGGAGAGAAAGTTATTCATGCACAGACCCAGGAGAGAAGTATTCCAGGTAGATGGAAGAGCTAGTACATAGACTGACATGAAAATGAGCCTGGCATATTTAGGTCCAGAAAGGAGATCATATGGCTAGAGGGTAGTTATTCAAAAAGAAAAGTGGCAGGAGGTGAACTGACACGGGTAGGTGGGAGTTAGATCCCACAGGCCCTGGTAGGGTATCACAATGGGAAACCATGGAGAGTTTTAAGCAAAAGAGTACAGGATCTCACTTCCATATTTGAAAGATTACTCTACTGCTGAGCAAAAGATAAACTGCAAGGAGACACGAAGTGGGAAGACCAGTTTGGGAGGGGTGGGGATATTGAAATAGACTTGGCAAGAGTTGACAGCAGCTTGGACCATGAAGGTAACAATGGAAAAGTAAAAAGTAGTAAGCTGTACTGCAGAACTAGAGCCAATGAGACTAACGATGGTTAAAAAATGGCACGGGGAGGGCAACAGAAAAAAATCAAGGTGACTCCAAGGTTTGGCAATTTGGAAGACAGTGGTGTCATTTACCAAGATAGGAGAGAGTAGGGGAGAAAAGAGAAACGGCAATGGGGCCAGAGAGGCATGAATACTGTGTAGGACACATAAAGTCTAAGACACATGTACAACCAGTAGTCAAGTTGAACAGGCAATTAATTGAAATTCATTTCATTCTCTCTGAGAGATGGCAGAATGGAAGATTTGAATTTGGGAGTCACTGGCACGTAGACTGTATTTATAGACATGGGCTGGATGAACTCCCCTAGAGCAAAGTGTAGAGAACCCAGGAATAGTCCTAAGGCACTCCAGTGATGGAGACTCAGGATGGGAGGTAAAGACGCTGACAAAAAAGAGTGAGATTGAGGGGTGGGTGAGAAAAAAAAAACAAAAACAAAAATAGAACCTACTATTCCATCATAATTCAGAAATTTGTATAACACTTTATGTAAATTTTCCAATTTTTTTCCTCATAATTTATTTGACTTTCTAGCTTGGATTAAGTGGTTCCTGGAGTTTGGGAATAATTTGTGCATGTAGCCATGGGCTCACTGTACACAAATATGCATTGAGTAGAAGACGGGTAAGAAGAAAAAAATAATAATAATTCCTGACCCCTTTTTAAGAAGGAAAGTGATGTGACACTTGGAATTGCAAACTGGCTCTAAAAGTATTCTCTAGGTGGCTTGTATGCACTTAGAAAAGAAAGAGTTTCCACTGGTCTATGTGCCTGTTTTTGTATCAGTGCCACGCTGGTTTTAGTTACTGTAGCCCTGCAGGATAGTTTAAAGTTGGGGGTAATGTGGTGCCTCCAGCTTTGTTCATTTTGCTTAGGATTGACTTGGCTATTTGGGCTCTTTTTTGGTTCCGTATGAATTTTAAAATAGTTTTTTCTAGTTCTGTGAAGAATGTCATTGGTAGTTCAATAGAAATAGCATTGAATCTGTACATTGCTTTGGGCAGCATGGCCATTTTAATGATATTGACTTTTTCTACTCATGAGCATGGGATGTTTTTCCATTTGTTTGTGTCTTTTCTGATTTCTCTGAGCAGTGTTTTGTAATTCTCATTATAGACATCTTTCACCTCCCTTGTTAGGTGTATTCCTAGATATTTTATTCTTTTTTGTGGCAATTGTGAATGGGATTGCCTTTCTGATTTGGCCCTCAGTTTGGCTGTACAGGAATGCCGGTGATTTTTTGTACATTGATTTTGTATCCTGAAACTTTGCTGAAGTTGTTTATCAGCTGAAGGAGCTATAGAGAGCCACAAAATAATGTTGCACACCTACAACCACCTGATCTTCAACAAAGCTGACAAAAGCAAGCAATGGGGAAAAGACCCCCTATTCAATAAATAGTGCTGGCCATATGCAGAAGATTGAAGCTGGACCCCTTCCTTACACCATATACAAAAATCAACTTAAGATGTAAGTTGATTTATCCTTCTCCCAAATGTAAAATACTTAAATGTAAAACCCAAAACTACTGAAAAAAAAAAATACCCTAGAAGACAACCTAGGCAATACCATTCTGAACATAAGAAAGGGTAAAAATTTCATGACAAAGACACCAAAAGCAAAAGCAAAAATTTACAAATGAGATCTAATTAAACTTAAGAGTTTCTGTACAGCAAAAGAAACTATCAATAAAATGAACAGACAACCCACAGAAGGGGAGAAAATTTTTGCAAACTATGCCTCTGAGAAAGGTCTAATATCCAGAATTTATGAGGAACTCAAACAAATTTACAAGAGAAAAACAATCCCATTAAAACAGGGGCAAAGGAAATGAGCAGACACTTCTCAAAAGAAGACATACATTGGGCCAACAAGTATATGAAGAAAAGCTCAATATTGTTGATCATTAGAGAAATACAAATCAAAACCACAAGGAAATATCATCTCACACTGGTTAGAATGGCTATTACTAAAAAGTCAGAAAATAACAGATGCTGGCAAGGTTGTAGAGAAAAAGGTTGTTGGTGGGAGTATAAATTAGTTCAGCTATTGTGGAAAGCAGTATGGTGATTCCTTAAAAAGCTAAAAGCAGAACTACCATTAGACCCAGCAATCCCGTTACTGGGTATGTACCCAAAGGAATACAAATCATCCTACCATAAAGACATATGCACATGAATATTCCTTGCAGCACTATTCACAATAGCAAAGACATAAAATCAATCTAAATGCCCGTCAATGACAGAGTGGATAAAGAAAATTTGGTACATATATACCAGGGAATATTATGCAGCAATAGAAAAGAATGAGATCATGTCTTTTGTGGGAACATGGGTAGAGCTAGAGGCTATTATCCCCAGCAAATTAATGCAGGAACAGAAAACCAAATACCTCATGTCCTCACTTATAAGCGGGAACTAAATGATGATAAGTTATGAACACAAAGGAGGAAATAACAGACACTGGGTCTGCTTGAGAGTGGACGGTGGGAGGAGAGAGAGGAACAGAAAAGATAACTATTGGGTACTGGGATTAACATCTGGGTGATGAAATAATCTGTACAACAAACACCTGTGACATGAGTTTACCTATGTAACAAACTTTCATATGTACCCCCAAACCTAAAATAAAAGTTTAAAAAAAAAAAAGAAAGCAGTAACCAATATGAACCATCATGGGTCCATGAAGAATTAATGTTGACAACTTCAATTTATTCCTCCTTTCAAAGGTGCTACTAGAGGTTGGGAAAAACCACATGTGATCTGATGACCTCCATGCCAACAACAGGAAGAGTACCGTTCATTCATGTCCAAGGGTCTTTATTTTTTCCCTTAAGAGGTCCACTGGATACCTCTATAGAAACCAATGAGTATTGGTAGGATTCTGTCTCTAAGGGTCATAAGCTATCATCTGGGGACCATGAACACCTATTAAGCCCTGAAGAGTGCAGATGTTAACCTACGCAGCAGGGTTTAGGGTAGGAGTTCTTACAGTCTGCTTTTAGGTACTGCCTCATCTTTCTGAGAAGCCAGACCATTCACCTAGTCAGGCAGCCAACTCCTCAAGGCATGGTGAGCACCAGTTGGGAGGAGGCAGGCAGAGCGAGCAGCTGGAACAGGGATACAAGAGCTTCCCCACCTGTGCCTTCATTTCAGAGTCCCTCCAGACTGCCATTTGCAGCAGCTGCCTGTCCCAAGCTGCTTCCCAGCAGTCCCTGAATATCCTGATGCCCCTGCAGTTAATTCTCAAGCTCATAGATGACTGACACCATGTTTCTCTCATCTTCTCAATGAACTGCAGCTTTTAAGTGCAAAAAATACATCCGCAAAGCCTTCCACAGGTGTTCTCTCTGCCATTTGCTCTGTGAAAACACGGCCATGGCCTGTCACGACAGGAAGCTAGCAGAGAGCTGCTGGACGTGGGACCTTCCAGATTGGGAGCCCAAAATACACTTTTCTAAGGTGCGCTGCTGAGAGATTCTATGTGACTAAGTCTCCACCTGCAGAAAGATACCGCAACGGGGAGGAAATTTGTGCATTAAGTGCTTGAGATAAAATTCATCCCTCAGGGCCTCCATTTCCTATCTTGGAGCTGCCAAATGGTTCTTATTAAAGTTATCTCTTGCTGCCCCTATTCCTCTATCTTCCTAGCAGGGGACATGGTGAGATTTTGTGACAGCAAAGCTGAGTCTTAGACTACTATTCATGTGCAGTGGGTTTAGGAATATATATTAATACTGGTCCTGGCATACAATCAGTCTGGTTGAGAAATTACAAAGAGCACAAATGATGCTCAGCCACTCTCCACTGAAACCCCAGTTTACCATCAGTAAAACTGGGGCCTAGATAGCATAGCCTGACGTTTCCTTTTACTCCCTGGTCCTATGAATGCACATATTTCACTTATCTTCAACATGCATTCATTTATTCCACAAATTGGGCACTGCTCTAGGTGCTACGAATATAACCCTGAACAAATTAGTTAAAAATCCCTGCTCTCCAAACTAACACAGGAACAAAAAACCAAACACCGCATGTTCTCACGCATAAGTGGGAGTTGAACAATGAGAATACATGGAAACAGGAAGGGAAACAACACACACTGGAGCCTGCCGGGGGTTGAGGGGTGAGGGGAGGGAGAACATTAGGACAAATACGTAATGCATGCAGGGCTTAGAACCTAGATGATGGGTTGACAGATGTAGCAAACCACCATGGCACATGTATGCCTACGTAACAAACCTGCACATTCTGCACGTGTATCCCGGAACTTAAAGTTAAAAAAAAAAAATGGATCAATGTGCTATACAAATGCTTCAGTTACATAAACCTAATAGTTATTGAAGACATCTTTTATTGCAGCAGAAATAAAAAAATACATCTTCATATAAAAAATTAAATAAATAAAAATCACTGCTCTCCTGGAGTGCACATTTTAGTGAAAGAACAAATGAATACAACCATTTCCGATTGTGAGAAATGCTGAGATGGAAACATGGTGAAGGATTTTAGTGTGACTTGGTGGGAGGGACACTTCCTTAGCTAAGGAAGCCTGGGAGGTAAGTCATGTTTTCTTCTCCTCTTTTATTGCCTATTTTCCTAATTGCACAGCGGAGTACCCCAGCTCTCAAGAGATTTATATTCCTATATTTTAGTTCTGTGCCTATGAAAGCAGCCTTTGAATAGTGTTTAGGAACACAAAACTTCTACCTCTTTTAATTGCTTATTCATTCAACAAATTATAGAGGTCCTATTAGATACTAGGCACTTCCTGGAGATATGAGCCCTCTTCCTACTTCACCCGAGGGAAAGATTAAATGAAACGCTAAAAGAATCTAAACCACTAGTCCTCCACTGGTGAAGATTAGAAGGCACCCTTTTCCTTAAGACCCTCTAGTTCTTACTTGTCAGAAAGATGTCGTAATATGCCACCAAAGGCTGCAGTCTTGACCTAATTTTCTTTATGACCTCGGAGTTGTAAACTGACCTAAGATCATCATGCTTAAGTAATAGTTACTTTTGGTAACCAAGTGTCATTGGTTAAATGTGAGTAAGGGTTAGCCCCACTCCACAACCTTCCTACTAAAAACAAGTTTCAGCCTAAATCCATCCCACTGGGAGACATTTCTTAAACAAGCATTAATTAACAATGATGCACAGAATAGTGCACACAGGCTGTGCTATAAAGTTGATGAAATCCCAGCTCTGTGACTTCTCAGGTGCACCGACTACAGCTCTTTCATGAAAGATTGACTCAAAGCAGATGTGTCAATAGTCCAGGGTCAAGTTTGTGTTAGCCATACAGTCAGCATTAGACAAACAAAAACCTGTGCACCAGTGACTAAGCAGTCTCATTTAAGGTCATGCTTCAGGGTCCAGCCCCAAATGAACAGGCTATGGGTTTAATTAGAAAATGGGTGGTTGTCAACCAATAGTTGACAACAGTAGTTCAATCAATCCACATATACTGACTGCGTTAGTGTCACTAGTGACAGCCCATTCCTAATATTCATCATACTAACAGATAAGCCACTCATTCACCAAGAAAAACTCATCTCTAGCATCCCTTATGCAAATCCTCAGAGCCTATGGGATAGAGGGAGAAACTAAAGAGAGCCACAGGGCTCTCGGATAAGAATGCTGGCTCACTAATCCTGGGGTGTGACTTCCTGATGAGGGAACTGGCTGCCTGAGGGTGCCACAGCTAAGCACTGAGGTGTGCCACAGCTAAGCATACAGTTAACATCCCACTACCTAACATGGACTGAAAAGTGTAGGCATCCTCACCATGAGAGCATCCCCTAACATGCCTTGTCTGTTTCCTCAGTCATCCACCCACCTCATTAACATTTGTCACATACCCATTGTGATAGAGGACAGAGATATATTCTGCCCTGCAGAACTCAAAAGCCTAGACATCAAGTAAGCATAATTTCTTATTGCCAGTTCATTGGTTGGCACTGTGTGGAGTACTGCCTCAAAAAAAAATAATAATGCTCAGCAAGAAAAGGAATTTAGAATAACTAGTAATGTCAGCCATGGCAGGAAATGGAAAATGGCCATACATATGTATGTGATATCCCCACATTAGACATGCCATCATTAAAACAATCTTATCAACATTTTTGGATACTTTGAATAATAAAGTAGATTAGTTAGCTGTAAAATTACATTGAAATAAACCTTAAAACCCTAGGCCAATTTGAGGCATCTTTACTACCAGACTGCCAGAAGTAGCTACCAATTTAAACAGAAAGATGGTATCGGATACCCATCTTCAGGGCTTTAAGCACATGAGAGATGAAAGGAAGATGAGAAGAGAGAAATGAAAGTGCTGGAAAGCTTTCCTATGACAATTTCCTGTGAAGAAGGGTCAGTATACACCAGACTATGCCAACCATGGCTTCTAGTTAGCTGCTCTGAGAAACCAAGGAAGGATCCAGTGAGCAAGAGCCCTGTCCAGGCTCTGCAGAGAATGCCCATTCTGCCGTTCCATTCGCACTGCAGATTTGGATGCCAGTGACCCAAATCAAACTTCAGCGGCACAAGTCTCCCACTGAGCTGCAAGCCCCTTTGAGAGCAGGTGCAGTGCTTCACAGATGAATAGCAAGAACCATCAGTTCTGCTGTAACACAGCATATGTGTTCCTGACAATCACCACACTTCACAAAAGCATACAATAAAAACCAAAGGACTTACGGCTTTGGGGTACACTCAACATCTTCCCCAGTGACACAGTAAAATACAACAAGAGGAACCTCATAAAAATGGTAGCACGTTTTTACATATGTTAAGTAGCTGACAAATGCATAAATACTATAATAAATATGGCACTTTACCTTGAAAAAGATCTGAAGTTTCTGGAAGTGGGTGTCAGAAGGGTTGCGACTTGTGAGTTTTTGTGTAGTGGAGGTTTATCTAAAATCAGATGGAAAATTGTAATGTCAGATGTGGGTGGCCTGACTCACAATGCATGTGCAGAGCTGAGGTAACTGGTAGGTGTTTGAGCTGTGTGCAAACATGTTGTGCACATTCCTACATGTCATTGTTTAGCTGTGTACAGTTTTCTGCGTTCACCTAGTGTTTCTCCCAGGCAATATTGAGCATACCCAAACACAAAATGTGTGTTATGCTCAAATTGTTTCCTAATATATCAATCACATTGGAACAAACTTGAATTTACACAAGTGTTATGACAGAATTAACTTATGAAATTCTAGCCTAGAGCACAGAGGCACTAATTAATAATAGTTATACTTAGTAAAACTTACTAAGACCTTATGCAGATTATCTATGCAAATTATCTTGGTCAAGCACTATAACCAACTCATTAAAAAGTTAATATTTACAAATGAGGAAATCTGGGGCTCAGAAATGAAAATATTTGCCCCAAATCATACATGCTATGAGCGGTGAAAATAAGATTTGAACCAAGTTGGCAAGCATCAAAACCCCATACCCTTCACCACCGCATCTACAGCCTCCCTAAGAGATTATTCCACGTGAGGGATAATTTGTCCACCCATTGATGCATTCTGTGATTATGTATGTCTCCTTTTTAGCACATCAGATACCATAAGATTGTGGTGTGGCTATCCATCCCAAATGCAGATAGATAGATAAAATACCATCCAACTAGAGTAGTAGACACAGTGCCTAAGAAAAGAAATTCATGAGACAGGCTGAGGAATTGGGACTAGGGATTACCTAAGGCCCCCCAAAGGAGAATTGGTTTAGCTCAGTATGTAGCTGATGCCAAAATCTCCCAAGGACATCACTGCAGCTGGAGCCAGGAAGTGGACCAGCGAGAGCATCAGAGAGCCGTGGGAGAACCTTAGTCAGACCATACAGAACCCATCTCCAACAACGGCACCATGTGGTAGCACAAGGTAATTGCAGATGGGAACCGCGCAGGACAGAAACAATGAGTTCAGCTGGCATTTAAAGAATACTGAGGCTGGGTGTGGTGGCTCACGCCTATAATCCCAGCACTTTGGGAGGCCGAGGTGGGTGGATCACTTGTGGTCAGGAGTTCGAGAGCAGCGTGGCCAACATGGTGCAACCCTGACTCTACTAAAAATACAAAATTAGCCGGGTGTGTTGGTGCATGCCTGTAATCCCAGCTTCTCGGGAGGCTGAGGCAGAAGAATTGCTTGAACCTGAGAGGTGGAGGTTGCAGTGAGCCAAGATCGTGCCACTGTACTCCAGCCTGGGTGACGGAGTGAGATTCTGTCTCAAAAAAAAAAAAAAAAAAAAAAGTAATACTGAGTGGCTAACATGTTTTTTGGTCCCAACACAAATTCTGCCCATCAGGATACTTAGGTGAGAATCACATGATGAAATACTACTGACATGACTTTGGCAAGTGAAATTGCTGCTAATCAAAAGAGGCACAACCAATTAGCATTTATGGAAACTGCAAATGTACAGGCTCAGGTCTATAAGTATATTGATAAGTATATTTGAAAGGCTGTTCTGGGTTTGTAGCTTGGCTACATCTCTTCACAGGTGTGTCACCTTTGGAAATTTATCTAGTCTCTCCAAGCCTCAGCTGTAAAACTGTGATAACAGGGTGAACCTAACAGAATTGTTTTGAAGATTAAATAGTATATGTAAAACTCTTAACACAAATGCTTAATAGACTGCCATAGACCAAACATTGAGTCCCCCCAAAATTCATTTGTTGAAAGCTCATCCTCAATGCAATTGTATCAGGGGGTGGAGTTTTGGGAGGTGATTATGGCATGAGGGTGGAGCCATCATCAATGGGATTAGTGGCCTTATGAAAGAAACCCCAGTGTTCCCTCACCCATCTTGCCACATGAGGTCAGCGAGAAGATGGCCATCTATGAGAAAGAGGGCCCCCAGCAGACACTGAATCTGCCTGTATCTTGATCTTGGACTTCTCTGCTTCCAAAACCATGAGAAATAAATTTCTGTTGCTAATAAGCCACTCTGTCTATGGTATTTTGTTACAGCAGCCCAAAGAGACTAAGAATAGATCATAACTTCTGCTTCAGCTATATCCATCATTGTCATCATTATCATCACTTCCTTAGCCAAAAGGGTTAGACCGAGTGGGAGAGAAACCCCAACCTTTTTGCACAGGGTTGATGTCAGAACTTCCCACACAATGAGAAGAAGCTGGATAAAGCCTTTCCACAGAGGAGGAAGTAAGAAGAATTCTCATTGGTCCAAAAATAGTGGATCTAAAAATGCAGTTACTCCTTCTCCTTAGCACTCGCCTTATGAAAAGCCTGACTTTACTTCCTCAACTTTGAGGAGACCAAGTGCCACCAAAACACAGAGAGCCAATTCCAAAATGACTCAAAGAACCAAGGGAATCAGAGAAAATAAGTTAGCTGCAGTCTTGAAAAAACTTTAAAGCAGCAATTATGGCCTGTTCAGTCATATCCTGTCCCACGTATTATAAAAAAACAAAGTACTATTAGGAGACCAAGGGGACTATGGTTTGCCCTGAAGTAAATCCAGTATTACTCATTTTGACCAAGACAACCATTCTCAATTGTACATTTGTTTTAATGTAAAAGGGTACAGAGACTTAAACTCAGTATTTCCAAGGTATGAAATAGATTTTTCCAATTTTCAGATTATTATAAATCAGATATAAAATTCAAGAGAATACTCCAGACCAAACAAACAAACACACTCTTCTGGTAAAGATCATTACTCTCCATAGGAATCCTGCCTTTGTCCACTACTGTGAGCAGCTGTTTCCATTTTGCATTGAGGATGCACCCTCTCTCCACTCAGGTCAACTGACTGTTACCTGGGACTGAGTTGATCAGACCTCAATCCTCCCTGGCCAGAGTGATTGGCTTAGGGCTAAGCACCAGGTCCAGTCAAAGTCAGTGAGTCTCAACAAGAACTTGGCCAGCATTGTTGGGATAGGGACAGGAAGTCATTGATCCATGCCATTAAAACCAGAAAGGATGAAAATGATGTTTCTGTGGCCAACTTGCCACTAGGAGAGGTGATCCTTTCTGAGAACTGAAACTGGATCCTGGAGCCATCTTTAGAGCATGTAGATCTATCTATGTCTGAAGCCACACATTCTCATGGAACACCATTACATGTACCATCAAATTTACTTCTTGCTTACACACAAACCTTGACTAGCCCACCCCTCTCTGGTAGAGTTTCCTTTCTGGAGTGTCTTCATTATTCCTCCCCACATGTCTAAAATCTAAACACCCATTAAGACAGAGATCCCTTTCTCAGTAAAGTCTCTGCTGACCACTCCAGCCCCTGGCCACTGCTGTCTCCTCTGGGCTGCAAGCATTGCTGACTGGAGCCATTGTCCCATGACATACAAGCCAGAAGACATGATGTACACTCCCCATTTATCCTCAACCACATTGGAAGCATGTTGAGGTCCCATGAAGTCCCTCACAGTGCCTAGCTCAGGTCCTTGTATAGAGGTAGTCTCACAAAGTATTTGATAGATGAAAATGAGTTTCCAGAACTCAGAGAATGATATTTAATAAATCTTTTCTTACCTGACAAAGAGATCAGAGCAGTCAGCTACTATTATAGATTTCACTCCCTTTGTTGCTTTTCAACAGGAACTGCCACCACAGCAGTGCCAACTGCAATAAACAGGTGGTGGGGACTGAGTGCTCATGGCACGTAACTCCTTTATGTAATATTTTATTTCATCTTCACCACAAATTCATGATTTTAGCCCCTTATTAATCTCATCTGATCATGAGAAAACTGAGGCTCAGAGAAAAGATGTGATTTGTGTAAGGTCACAAGATGAATAAGCAGCTCCAGGCCACTTTGGCTGCAAGGTGCTTGCAATCACTGCACTGCACTACCTGGTAAAACCACAGCCTGTCAGCTAATGTGCTGCTGTGACTGGATCTCTTGAAGTCATGATTCGTGTATCTCACTAAATGCTTTTCATGTAAGTAATCCACAATTGCTAACACTGATAGCACAACAATGTTTATTGATTAAAGTTATCTTTCAAAATACTTTATGATAGAGATTTAAGCTAATTTTAAAGTAATTTCTATGAAAGGGCTGAATAAGTGCAATGATGACTCTAATATAAAAGACCATTGCAGTGATGTAATATCCATCATTTCTTTTTTTTTTTTTGAGTTGGAGTCTTGCTCTTGCTCTGTTGCCCAGGCTGGAGTGCAATGGCACGATCTCAGCTCACTGCAATCTCTGCCTCCTGGGTTCAAGCGATTCTCCCTGCCTCAGTCTCCTGAGTAGTTGGGATTAGTGGCACCTGCCACCATGCCTAGCTAATTTTTGTTTTTAGTAAAGATGGGGTTTCATCATGTTGGCCAGGCTGGTCTCAAACTCCTGACCTCAGGATCTGCCTGCCTCAGCCTCCCAAAGTGCTGGGATTACAGACGTGAGCCACCATGCCCAGCCAATATCTATCACTTTCATATGTGATGCACAGGAAGTATATGAAATCCTACAACTCAAATAATAAAGATTAGAAGCCTTTATAAATACAATGAAATAGATGCCTTATAAAAGCAGGTTTAATGCTCTCCGTAATGATGGAGTCGGAGATTGTGGGAACTGAAGAATCCTGTTAGCCGAGGGATGAGGTGGAATTGTTATTGGCTGAACCACAGCCATCACTGAGGCAAGTTCTGCAAAAGGTGATGTACCCCTACTGGGGTGGACCACTCAGGCCCACTTGCCTGGTCATGAGTAGAGCCCCTGAGATCTAGCAGCTCTGAATCTGCAGTTTCAATTTAGAATCCACATCTCCAAATATAGCCCAGGATAGTTGTACACATCAACACTGAGCTTCAGAGACTCTAACTATAACTGCTCAGCAAAACATGTTTTTTTATTCTGTTTTCACTATTACCTTTAAAATTTTTTTTAAAGCAAATAATCCATGGTTTCTGCCAGCATACCAGTGTGTCACCCTGGACTGAGCACAAGATGAAAGGTGGGAATTTGCTGTATGCATGTCTGGCGTCAACTTTACATCGAAGAGGGTATAAAGGAGAGGGGATGTGGGGAGGGAGGGGATCACCGCAATGAGGATGACTCTAGCGTTTAGAGGTATATTTTGTAAAGACTGGCCTCTAGAGCCAAGCCAAATATTTCATCTGGTGTTCAACCAAAGAAACAGTCAACTGTCCAACATTGAGGGTAATGATGACTATTTTTTATTTTTGCCATACACGCTTGTTTTGGAACCTAACTCCTATGTCAAATATGACTCACTTGTAAAGAAAACATCCCCAGTATTCTTCAAAGAGGAGATGGCTCCAGTGACTTCCCACTGTTTTCTCACTGCCAGTGTGTTCAGCACCTCACCCCTTGACCATCCACCCTATATGTTATCAGTTATTCATCTGGTGAGCAGAGTTCAGGTAAGGGAATGGATTACCTTGAGTTCCCCATAATCAGAGATGACCAATGAGATAACCACTGGGTCTGTGGCTTGAAGGAGTGGGGTGACAGGGGAGTGACCTTGGTGACCACCATGGGAGCCATGCTCACAGGTCTGAGATTCAGTTCCTACAGCAGTGTCTACTATAGCAATTCTGTTGCCAGGCCACACAAAACATCCACAGATAACTCCCCATAGTGGCCCTGAAGACTTTCCCATATACTGTCCTCGCTGCCATCATCTTCAAATGTTTCTGCATGTTCACTTAAAATATCATTCCACAAAAAGTCTACAAAAACACAATCTTCACATATGTGGAGAAACCAAGAAGTACATTTATAAAAATGTTAAGTGGGGAGGTCTACAGGTGTAAGGATTATGGCTGATTTTTGTTTCCTTTTATGTTTTTCTTTTTTTCCCCTCTAATTGTGTTTTACATTTGAGGCATGTAATAATGATGATGATGAAATTGATTGGTTAGGAATGTTTGTTCAAAAACAATTAATATAGACCTTGGGTATTAATATCACTGTTTAACTTTAAAAGTACACTATATATGTAAATATTTTATATATATATATATATATACATACATGGAAGCCCACAGAATCCAAGGAAAGGTTGACCAACCTCAGAAAGGTCAACCACCAGGGCAGCTTAAGGATCCAGGCAACAGAAATCACTTAAGACATCAGCCACTCTTAACCCTGAGTTTCTTGAATCTATGTCAAATGCCAGGGAGACAATTTATTGGTCTACCTAGGATCACCTGCCCGTGCCCTTCACTGCTGAGGGAAGGTCATTTTATTAATAATAACTGCATTAATGACTCCAGTCTCACCATGACTACATGTGATAAGGGAAGGGGAGCTCCACAAAGGAAAATTCAGTGCTATTAGTAAAAGAAATGGCCATGAAGGCAAGAAAGTACAAACAACCGACATTGACCATAATAAAGATACCAAATAATTATTGGGTACCTACTATGTGCTATACACCCAACTAAGTACACATTTGACACAGATTGTCCCATTTAGTAATAATAAGAAGACTCTATGATTATCCTTATCTTGCAGCTGAAGAAATTGAGGTCGAAGAAGATTACATAGTTTCTGTATGTATCATAGGTGAGTGGGAGGGTTGGGATTCACCGAATCCATATGACTTTAAATTCCACTCTCTCAGTCACTGTACTTACAACCCACCAAAACCTCCGCATCACTGCCTTGTTATTGATATTACAGGTACATCCTCTAAGTTGGAATGGCAAAGATAACATCACGATCAAGTCAAATACCTTCACCCCATCATGCCTCATTAAATGGCCATCCAGCCAAGTCAGGGATTATTCGGTATGGCAAGGGTTAAACACAGCCACATTCAGAGAAACAGACTGGAAAGATTCAAATAAAAAGACTTGGGAATAAGACCAAATTTCATCTCCATTCTGTTATCAGAAAGAGAAGTAGGGCCAAGATGTGTGATTGCTGGAGTCCACAGAAACCCTAAACAATTTTCTAAATGCTTCTCCTCCTGGTTCCAGTCTGGGTGTATTTCATGGAAAGACAATCTGTCTGTTTCTAATCCACTTACATTTAATTTATTAAAACATTTCGGGCCAGAGTATTTGAATCCCCCAATGCATTATGGGTCTATTTTACAAGACTTTTTAAAGTCTATTTCCTTTGAACAAAGAAGTCCTATTTTGCCTGGAGTGGTTTGACCAAAACCTCAAAAAAAGTAAAATTGCTTCTAAATTTAGAACCAAAGATGCTTAAGTCCATTCTATATAAACACTCTACTCCCAGGCACCTTGAACACACTCAGGCTGTCAAACCACAGCTGGAAGTTGTCTGGACCCCATTCTCAAATGTTGACCACCAAACAAAGAGAGATAAGCATGATCTAAAATAGCTGAGTGGTGTGGAGAGGGTTAAAGCTAGAAGACAGGAGCACTCACCACTCACTAGCTCCATCCTCCACCTATTCACTGCCCCTCTCTGGGCCTTGGTATTCCCTTCTTTAAATACAGATATTGTTCACATTTAGTCCACAGAGGTGTCCAAAGACCAAGAGTGATAATATATGTAAAAGTTTGACCAACGATAAAGGATAATTTCCATTATTATTATGACTACTAGTTATCCAATAAAAAAAAATTAATTGGCATGGCCAGGGCCTTAACCAAAATTAAGAAGATGAATTTTTCCAGTTTACAACAAAGATTGGCCATGCCAAAAAGATTTGCTGAAATATCTCAGTTTATAGATGTCAGCAAAACTCAACTCTTGGGGTATAGTTGATGTGCCTATCACTATGGAAATGGGTTGACATGAGAACATGCGTTTGTGTGTTCAAGAGTCTAAAATAGTCACAGCATAAATTGTGAACAAATTATCCAAATAAATCTGACTCCTGCCCCTCAAGCCCAGTAATAAATATCTGCATTAGGCATGGCTTACACAAAACCTTTCCTTGAATTTGATCATGATGTAATTTTTATTGCAGGCTCAAATAGGGAAGGTTAACGATACAGCAAATGTGAAGGGAAAGAAGCTAATTTGGGTGAAACATTAACTTGTTCAACTTTCAGACCACAGCAGAAAATATGACGGTTAATTTCACATCTTTGTATGGAATAAAACACAGAACCGTAATGGTTTCAAAATGAACTAGCAAATGAAGAATTAAGTCTTCCAAAAACTCGGAGACAATTTGCTCATTTTATTAAAAGTGTATAGCCACATATATTACTCACTGACTCGAGTGACATATTTTCCTGTCGGGAGAACCGAATTGTGAGAATCGCATTTGTTTCCCAATGTATTCTATGGGACAATGCCAAAATGCAAGCTCCCAGGCAGGAAACTTCATATCCATAGTAGATTTTCCACATGTCACTGTGAGTTCAAAGCAGCTCCCAAAAGAGGCAACGTTTGCTCCCCGGGATCACTAAGGACAACAGTAGTGCCAAAGGGGGGTTTTTTGAGGAAGAGTCTCCGACACCAACTTTTTTAAGACATGGAACTGAGATCAGCTGGTGAGGGGCAGGGCAGGCAGTGATATTTTATTCTAAAGAGTTTGAATACAGATAATCAAAGTTAAACCAGGAATCCCTTCCTCAGATAGCAGATATCTGAGCCTCAGATAGCTGAGCAAACATAGGCCCTTTCTACCAGTGCACTAAACCAGCGTCAGCAAACTTTTTCTTAAAGGCTGGAGAGTAAGTATGTTACGCTTTATGGGTAAGAGGCAAATGGAGGATATTATATGCTTACTTCTCAATCAATAAGGATTCCGAATATAAAAGCCGTTCTTCCTGTGCAGTTATAAAAACAGGCATCAGGACGGACTTGGCCCACGGCCGTAGTTTACCATGCCCAAAGTGAAAGTTAATAGGCAAATTTTGAAATCTCGACTTCTAAGGCCACTTGATGTGATAGGATAAGGTTTTGAAATACTGCCTATTTTTTTTCCTTTCCTCCTCATTATTCTCTTGGCCTTCTCTCCATCCAAGTAAGGCCACCCTGAGTTCACTGCATCAGGACAAGATAAGTCAACAGTGAAAGGAACAAGAATCTCTTCCTGTCTTTTGAAGTCTAAAAAATGATGTCTTTAGTTCTCTTCAGTGTGGGGAGATGAAAGAGGAAAGGATTCCTGTGTAATGATAGATGTGGGAGAAGAGGTGATGGATCACATTAGCAGCTACCAAGGCCTCACCAGGTGGATGGCAAGGGTGGATGGCAGACCTGAATGTGGATATATGGATACGTGGGTAGTGATGCATCATTACAAAGCAGGCCCAGCACCCTTTTTCCTGCCCATCCCAGGCTGAGTGCCAGCATAGTGAGAAGAAACCTCAGACCCCTTGATTCAGAAACTGAGTATGGTTGATGGCTGACGTGCAGGGCCTAAGAAAAGATGAGTCCTAGGCCCCAGATTCTGTGTGGAGGCCCAGAAAAACAATAGGACCCCAGAGAAAAGTGACTTTTTAGTGAGCTGGGTAAACCAAGCCTAAGAGAGCTTCACAGAACACCCTCCATCCCAGGACACAAAAATAGTGGCAAGATCCCACATCCTTAGAGAGTAGCAGGGACATGGCCAGTAGCTAAAGGAGAGAGAACTGCACGTAAAAGGAACTTGCAAATGGTAAGAGGAGATGACTTAGCAGCAAGCGCTGAGGACCCAGGACTTATGAACAGATGAGATGAGGGACAGATACCAGCATGCCAGCAGAAGGATGATGATTAAAGACCAGAGGATAGGTGGTAGCACTGGGACATGATCAAGAAAGAACCCCATGGCACTACCCATGCCTTCGCCTTCTGCTGCCTTCCAGAATTTGGCACAGCTCCCAGGGGAGAAGCTGATGATGTGTTGTTGCCACAAGGCAAAAATGACTTGATTCAGAAACTGATCACCGTTGATAGTTGTTTATAGCCAATGTCTTACATACCTGGGTTTGAGTAGTGAGATTCCTAACAAAAAAAAAAAAAGTAGCTACAAAAAAAAAAAAAAGGCAATTATCTGGGATGAGATCTAGCCCTCCTACTAACTAGCTGTGTGTCTTTAATAAACTGACCCTATTGAGCCCCAGCTTCCTGATGAGTTAAAGAAGGAACTGTTCAGATAATGGATGGAAAATAGGTTTCTTCTTTAGAAGCCACATTTGATAAATCAGCAGCTATTAACTCAAGCATCGGATTGAAGACAGCTCTGAGTTTGCCTTTGGGTTCTTCAAGAAAGGATGCCACCATTGATTACTGCTTCCCAGGGGTACCAAGAGAAGGGGAAGGAATGGTGGCAGACACGACATGTTTTTCCTGCTTGTTGGGTAGCTACATGATCTCTGAGGTCCCCTTTAATTCAGAAAGTCAGCAGTCTTTCAAATGCCTGGCACTCAGGAATCAGCAGACATTTTTCTTGAGAAAAATTTTCACTGAAAGTCCAGCTTGCTGGGTGGAGCCAGTCTTGGCAAAGACTGGGCTCAGATTGGTAAAGATGGCCTAGGGGAGGAGACCAAGCAGACCTGCACACTCACTTCTCCATGTCAAAATCTCACATGAAGTGGAATGAGCACTGAATATCGAGACTACTCCTTCAAAGCCGGGGGTCGCCTGGCTTCTCTGGGCCTAACTATGCTTATGGGACACAGTCCCAGACAGTGTTGGGAGGACCAACAAGACAGCAAATGCAGAATGCACTCAGCACACAGCAGGCACTCAATAATTGCTCATTTCTCTCCTTCATGCATGGAGGACTGTATTCACCAACAAGATGGCAGTCTATGGGAAAATTCTTTCTCTGTATTTCCCTGTCATGAGGAATGTGACAATTGCCTCGTCCTTGGAATAATTCTGTTTCAGGCTTTCAAAGCACAGAAAGTTTAAAGCAGTATCAAAAAAGAAAGTTGGCCTTGGGCCACCACATAAGACTTCTAGAAAAGCAGATTGCCCAGCGCTGGGCTGCACCAAAGGAATCAGAATCCCTGGGAGTGGGGCCTGGGAAACTGCATGCCACCACAATTCTGATACTCAATAATGCTCAAGGCTACTGGTTCAAAAGGCACTTATGAAAGATCCCTAAAGCCCCAACCACAAGGTTCATCCCTTCACCTTCTCAAAGAGGCCTCCCTGACCACTCTGTTTAACACAGCAGCCTTGTTCCACCCAGCCCTCCCTGTCTCCTTCCCTCATTTTAATTTTTTCCCATAATACTTTCTACTCACACTGCCATCCATGCATTTTACTCATTTATCTATTCTTGTCCTCCCCTTCCCTCCACAACTCCACAAAGGAGAGTCTGGTTGTTTTGTTCATTGCCACCTCCGAGAGCCTAGACTAGTGCCTGGCACACAATGGGCACTTGGTAAATATTCCTAGAGTGGTCTTTGCTGCATCCCATGCTCTCATTTTACCTCAGAGGACCCCAAAAGGGAAGGTCAAAGAGATGAAAAAGATACCAGTTTATGGAGGGTTATGTAATGATATGACAAAAAACACTAATCTAGAAATGTTAAATACTAAGTCCCCATGACCTTTCAAGATAAGAAGGAAGCAGATGATTCCCTTGAAGTTCCCTTCAACCTTGGTCATTTTCCCAGCTAAATGGTTAATCCATAGCCTCAGTTTTCAGCTGCTCAGTTCAGCAGGGGTTGAGACATGGCCTAAGTCCAGGACTAGAGGGATGGCTTGAGCTTCCTGTCTGAGTCAGTCAGTCACAGTGGCCTCAGCATCTGCTCTGCCCCCAGCTCCCAGCACCAGTTCAGGCTGCATTGGTCTGCTCGCTTCCTGGCTGATGCCCTTACCAGCCAAGACCAAGCCGGGAACCACCCTTGCTTGCCTCCGTAAAAAATGAGGGCGTGGTTCTAGGCATCTGGAGATGAGGGGGGAGGCTGCTGTTTAACAAAAGAGACACATCATTATTTTCTTGCACCAGGATCATGTTTCATCTAGCTGACTTGGCTCGACATTTAAACAGCATCCCCCAGGCAAATAATACAATTAAGCAAATGGAGAGGAGATTTAGTAACAATAAATTCCACAGAACTAGTCATTCTTTTGCATTCAGTTTTAAAAGGAGCTAAGCATTTAGAAGGATCAATCATGCAGAATCTCATGGGTTCAAACATTATATAGAAACTGCCAGGAAAATCTGATGGGAATTTGACATAACACACACACATACACACACTCACACACACACACACACACACACACCTACTCATGGGTTAGGCCTATACATTTTTTTTTTTTTTACAACCTAATAATGAAAAGACAATTATAAAAATAGGCTTAGGATGCATATGGAAGAATTTAGGCCAAAATGGAAAATAAACTACAGAAATTAAATCTATTTAAAAGCCAGTCAGGGAGGAAGAAGAGCCGTTAGGAGCAGAGTTATGTGTTAGAGTAGGTAAAGTAATGCATTGGGAACCAAGAGATTTGAATCCAGCTCTACCACGCATATTCGGTGTAACCTTAGGCAAGATAAATAACTTTGTGAGCTTCTATTTCTCTACATGTAAAACAAGTTGTTTGAACCCCACTGTCACCATTTTTTTTTTTTTTACCATCTCCAAGTACCATCTGTATTGCTATTTACTATTTTCCTTTAAGTCAACTTTTCTTTATTTGAACATGGGTACATACTCTGTGGAAGGAAGTGAGTATTTATTACACTATTTGTTGTATTTGCTAGAACTTGTACATCTCATAATGAATATATTTACTTAGAAAGGAAACTACCTCATTAATATAAAAGGAAAGCTGGAATCACTGGTCTTAAAGTAGAAGGTAATGACAAAAATAAGTACAATGGACTCCTGCTTTTATTCATGGCAACTAGTTTGCTTTAGACTAACCCCTTTGCCAAGAACAACTTTAAAAGCTAGATAAAATACATAAAATAGAAAAATAAAAAACAAAAAAACCTCTGATGGAAGACATTCAGGGAATACTAAGGCAACTAAGGGCCAAGAGAGAAGTAAAGCACACTGAGATAAATCTAGTGTTTCACAGCACTTTTTCTCTAGGCGTTTGCTGATTTGTAAAACCTCATAGAATCCAGAAGCTCAAAAGTCAAGAGTCTGATGATAACTAAAATTGAGGCTTTAGGTCCACCAAGGGGCGTGAGTTGGGGGAGGACTGGTATAGACTTCAAACTTCCAGCTGAGATCATGAATGGGCTACACATTAGAAGTGAGGGTGAGGCAGAAGTAGCTCAACTCTTACAAAGATTAAAACCTTATTTTAAGCAAGCTCAAACCAAGATGAAACAAAGTGATCTACCAGTATCAAAACACATAACAGTAGCAAAGTAAATTTATTTTTCTCTGGAAGAAGATAACAGAATCCAGAGCTTCAAATTGGCTCTACAATTTGTCATACATTTGTTCGGCATTTATCAAAAATTACCAAGCATGCCAAGGGACATAACCAAATAACCAAAAACCAAGAAAAAAAAAACCCAGACCCATATGTGATCCAGATATTGGAATTACCAGAGGCAAACTTGAAAATATCCATGGTTAATAAGTTTAAGAAAGTAGATGACATGATGGAGAATTTCATGAGAACTGGTATTTTTATAAAACAAGAAATTGAAATTCTAGAAATGAATATGCAATAACTGAAAAATTAGAACTCAACAGTTGGGTTTATGGCAGATTAGACAATGCAGAAAAGAAGATCCGTAAACTGGAATATAGGTCAGCAGAAGATTGAGCATGAAGACGAAAATATTGTAGAAAATGCACAAAAGAGCATAAGAGAGATGTGGGACTTGGTGAAAAGTCTTAACATGTATGCAGTTTGAGATCCTGAAAGAGAAAAAAGAATTGAGGAGATGCAATACTTGAATAGGTATTCACTGAAATGCTTTTTCACAACTGAGCAAAGACATCAAGCTAAAGATTCAAAAATCTTTACAACCTCAAATAGGACAAAGAAAACCACAATGAGGCACATCATAGTCAAACTACTTAAAAAACAAAGACAAATATATCACAAAAGCAGCCAAAGAAAAGAAACATATTATCTTCAAAAGAACAAAAGTAATGATGGAAGCTGAGGTTTAAACAAAAATGATGGAAGCCAAGAAACAACAAAATGACATATTCAATGTGCTGAAAGCAAATGATTGTCAACTTAGAACTCTATACTCAGAGAAAACATTTTTCAAAAATGTATGTAAAATAAAAACATTTTTAAACAAAAACTGAGATAATTAATATCCAACAGACATGCTCTTTGAGAAATATTAAAGAGAATTCTTGGAGCAGAAGAAAAATTAGGCCCAATGGAAGCATGGAAATGCAGTCAAGAATAAAGATGGTAGAAAGTGCAAATATTTGGGTAAAATTAAATAAATATTGGCTGCACAAAACAACAACTTCTTGTGCCATGTGAAATATATGTAAAAATAGGTGCAACAATCACACGAGAATTTGGAGTTAAAGTATCCTGAGGGCCTTATGTTGTTCACAAAGTAGTAAGAGGACCATCATCATACTCTAATAAGATAAGAATGCATGTTTAATTGCTAGCATAACCACTAAAAGTAGAACAAAAAAGAATGTTTTCTAGCAAGCTAAGAAAAGGGAAAAAGGGAATAAATTAATTCAAAGGAAGTCACAAAAGAAAGTTAAAATAGAAGAAAATTGTGAGATAGTAAACTTAACTACTAAATACTAATTCAAAGACAAGATGTCCAACTGAATTATTTTTTTAAAAAACTATATGCTGCTTAGAAATGACACATCTTAGGCTGGGCATGGTGGTTCATGCCTGTAATCCCAGCACTTTGGGAGGCCGAAGCAGGCGAACCACTTGAAGTCAGGAGTTTGAGACTAGCCTGGCCAACATGAAGAAACCCTGTCTCTACTGAAAAAAACAAAAATTAGCCGAGCATGGTGGTGTGCAGTTGTAGTCCCAGCTACTTGGGTGGCTGAGGCACGAGAATCGCTTGAACCCTGGAGGCAGAGGTTGCAGTGAGCTGATCACACCACCGTACTCCAGCCTGGGCAACAGAGCAAGACTCTGTCTCAAAAAAAAAAAAAGTAAAAAACTATATACCATGGACACATTGATCAAAAGAAAGCAAGTATAGCTAAAGAATAATATGCCAAGCAGACTTTAAGGTAGGAAGCATAACTAGAGCTAGACAGGGACTTTTGATAATACTGAGAGAGTTAATTCTTTAGGAAGATTCAATAATTCTAAAAGTATATGCCTAATGAAACTCAAAAATATACAAAACAAACATTGATAGAAATATTAATAAAAGGTATAATACTCAAACCTACAATCATAGTGGGAGATTTTGTCATACTTTTTCAGTAAATGATATAATACACAGAGAAAAACTCAATAAAGATACTGAAGATATGAACGACATAAATAACAAACACCATTTACACATACATACACACACAAGCTTGGCCCACACTTGACAACTATACATGTTTTTTCAACTACACATGGAACATTTACTAAAATTGACCCTTTGTTGGGCCATATCAAAGCAAATATCAAAGAATTGAAATCATACAGAGTGTATTCATTTTTTCTTGCTGCTGTAACAAATTATCACAAACTTCATGGCACAAAAAAACACAAATGTATTATCCTACAACTTTGTAGCTTAGAAATCTGGTACAGAAAAAATTAAATTACACAAATAATTCCATTTATAATGGTATAAAAATAATTAAACAAATGTATCCAAGGAGTACAAAACTTTTACACAAAACACTACCAAACATTTCTAAAAGAAGATCAAAATAAATGTGAAGACATCTAGGTTTATGGACTGAAAGATTCAATACTGTTAAGATTACCATACTCCCCAGGTTGATCTATAGATTAAATGTAATTCTTATAAAAATTCCAACTACCTTTATTGCAGAAATGGACATGTTGATCCTAGAAGTTATATGGACATGCAAGGGACCCTGAATAGTCGAAACAGTCTTGAAAAAGAACAAAACTGGAAAACTCACATGTCCCAATTTCAAAGCTTATTACAAAGCTACACGAATTAAAACAGCATGGTACTTGCATAAGGATAGACATATAGACCAATGGGATAAAACTGAGAGTCCGGAAATAAACCCATATACCTATGATCAGTTGATTTTCAGCAAGAGTGTCAAGACCATTCAATGGGGGGAATGAATAGTCTTTCAACTAATGGTGCGGGGACAACTGACTATCCATATGTGAAGGAATGAATTTGGATATGTACCTGACACCTTATATAAAAATTAACTCATAACGGATCAAAGATCTAAATGTAAAAGCTAGAACTATGAAGCCCCTAGAAAGAAACACAGGTGTAATTCTTAAATATGACACCAAAAACATAAACAACAAAAGGAAAAACAGATTAAGTTGGACTTCAAAAATAAAACCTTTTGTGCATCAAAGGACTTTATCAGGAAAATGAAAAGACAAACCCACAGAATTGGGGAAAACATTTGCAAATTATATATCTGATAAGGACCTAGTATCCAGATAAAAGAACTCTTATAACAATAAAAAGAAAAACGAACCAAAAAATTGGCAAATAATTTGAATAGTCATTGCTCCAAAGACGACGTGCAAATGGGTAATAATGTACGTGAAAATATGTTCAACACTAGTAGCGATTAGGGTAATGTAGTATTAGTTCAAGGTGAGATAGCAGACCAACAGTACAACATTTTTGAAAGCCCAGAAACAAACCTAGAAACATAAAGAACTCCCCACAAAGAAAACAAATGACATATTGGACCACAGTAATACCAAAAAGCAAGCCATGAAGTTGAAAGTATTTATAGCAAAATTAACTGACATACAACCAGAATTTAGCATATATAAAGAACTTGTAACAAGAGATTTTTTTTTAAAAGACTGACAACCTAATAGAAAAATAGCAAAAGCCTTTATCAGGTATTTCAAAAAGAGGATATCTAAATGACCAATAAACAGAAAAAAGGGACACTTTATTCCATTAATCACCAGGAAAATCCAAATCAAAATCACAATGAGATATAATGACACACCTACAAGAATGGCTAAACACTGTGTACCTCACAAAAATACATAGATGTACATACTCAAAGATCTGTACAAGAATGTTTGTAGTCACATATAACTGCTAAGCAAAAACCAGAAACACTGTCTACCCACCAGAGAATGGGTAAATTGTGATATGTTAATACAATGGAATAATATACAGCAGTGAAAAAGAACGTCATATAAACAACACAGATGAAACTCAACTATCAGCTAGTCCACAAGAAGTCGACACAAAAGAATTCATACTAAATGGTTTTATTTACATAAATTTCAAAACTGGCAAAGCCTATTTAAGGTGTCAGAAGTCAGAATAATGGTGTTCTTTTTTGGGAACAGGGAGGTGGAGAGACATTAGTTACAGAGAAGGGGACTTCTGAAATACTTTAATACTTTATGTCTTGACCTGAGTGATAGTTACACATGTGTTTGCTTTCTGAAAAATCATCAAGTCATATACTTCTATGTACTTTTCAGTCTCAATGTATACTTCAAAAAATAAGTTTTTTAAAAATCAAACACAAAAGAATATTTGCAATCATCCTAATGCTTTTGGTGAATTATTTGAATCAAATGTTATAGTCATTTGGTATACTCCACTAATATGAATCTTAAAAAATAAATGTGAGTTAGCAAATAAATATGCTTTAGGAAAAAATGTATTAGTGAATTCAAAACCATGTATTCCATTCTTGCAAGATCCTACTGGCCTGCTACAGCTCTGAGCCCAAGGCCTGATCTCTCTTGCTTAAAAGAGAAATAAGGAAGTGTTCAAGAAGTGCTTAAGATTTACCAGCAAGCTGATATTGTGTCTTGATATATAATGAAAATAGGATAGAAAAGGAAATTGCTTTCTCAAAATGTGATCTAATATCCATTACTATGTATCATCTGCAATCCCTTGGCTAAGTCCAGGGACCTCCCTTATACCATAGGACATACTGGCTTATTTATCTCTAAGTTTCTTCCCAGCTGACCATCTGTGACTTGCTGATAGAAGGCTCTTCACACTCAATGAGAACTAAAATAGTTCTTCACTTAGAAATGGTTTTAAAAAGGAAAATTGAGTCAAGTCCTTTGATTACAGGATTTGCTAAAATGGGTAGGCATCTTCTATATACCACCAATGATATAATGACCAACCGTCTCCATGTGCAACAGGCCTGACCTTGAGAGAAGAGAGCTCCATTCTAACAGGGTTCCCTGTCCTGCCTCACATCCAAGCTATCAGCAAAGCCATCAGCTTTCCTTTCAAAATATATCCCAAATCCAACTACTTCTCACTATCTTCTAAGTCACAATCATCTCTCACCTGGTGGCCTCCTGACTGCTCTCTCCACTTCCACCCTTGTCCTTCCACGTTTTCTCAACAGAGCAGCCAGAATGATTCGGTCAAACCTTAAGTCAGACCTTAGCACTCCTCTGCTCAAAACTCTCCCAACTTATGCAGAGAAAAGGCCCACACATATCCTTAGCATGGCCCATACCAGGCCCTCCAGGACCTGACAGTCCATGACTCCAGCTCACTCTTTATGGCCACAGGGGTCGCATATATCGTTTTCAACCATTGTAAACCTGCTTCCACCTCAGGGCCTTTGCACTTGCTGTTTCTTCTGCTGGGACTCTCCACATTAGATACCCCTGGCTCACTCTTTCATTCACCTCAAGTCTTTACTGAAAGTTCATCTTACTAATGAATCCTTCCCTCACCCTCTTATGCAAAATTGCACTTGCCCTTGACACTCCCCAGCCCTGTTCCCCGCTTAAGTTTTTGCTTAGTATTTACCACCATATAATACTCTATATTTATCAACCTACCTTAGAGTTTCTTGCTCCCTGCCCCCCATCTCTTCATACCAGGAGATTTTCCAATAAGAAAAGCAGACTCTGGGACTTGAAATTCAAGAGAGTTTAGAAAAGAACTTGAAAAGACACTAAAGCCCCTTCTGGCTTTACAGTGGGAACTGTGCCGGTTTGGGAATGGTCCACTTGGTAACAAAGCCCCTTTCATTCTCACTGGCCAGATAAAGCCAGGATGATAGTCAAGCTGCTGATGGGAGGCTGGTGTTTATCCTTCAAACCTTGGCATTCTGTCCAATTCTCCCAATTCCGGAGGGCTCCCTGATTTAGTGGGGGGCGGAACGGGGTGGGGAGACTTTACTCTGTCACTCTCTTGGAGTGGAGGAGTACAGTTGTTCATTCAGCAAATATTTATCAACTGCTGTTTATGTGCCAGACAACACACCATGTGCCAAGAACAGAAGAATCCCACACAGCCACTGCCCAAGTGAAGCTCACAGTCAGGAGAGCAGACAGAAGTGGCGGTCCTCTCAGCACCCTGATTAAACCATCAGAGCCATGGTGGATAACATCCAGCTGGGTCCTGACAGGTGTCAGGTTGCTGACAGTCCTTTGTAGAAAATAAACTCTTCAAATTTGTAATCATTTAGTTTTTATTTTTAATTGACAGTGGCTTGAAGACTGTGCCTATGCTGTCACTTTCCCTCTCTGACATGTCCCTTAACTGAAAGAAAATGAGGTACAAGAACTTACACAAAAACCTGGGAACACCCATGGGGTGGGGATGCCATGCCCCAGGCTGTCACGGTGCAGACTGAGAAAAGGTTGAGAGCTTCTGTTAAAAAATTTTCCCCTTAGCCTGGCACGGTGGCTTGCACCTGTAATCCCAGCACTTTGGGAGGCCAAGGCGGGCAGATTACGAGGTCAGGAGTTCGAGACGCGCCTTACCAACACAGTGAAACCCTGCTGCTACTAAAAATACAAAAATTAGCCAGGCATGGTGGCATACACCTATAATCCCAGCTACTCAGGAGGCTGAGGCAGGAAAATCACTTGAACCCGGGAGGCAGAGGTTGCAGTGAGCCAAGATCATGCCACTGCACTCCAGCCTGGGGGACAGAGGGAGACTCCATCTCAAAAAAAAAAAAAAATTATCCCTCAGATATACCTGGTTTAAATTCACAGGGGACAATCATAGTGGCAGCTATTGCTGCTGGGCACTGGTGTGTGCAGGCACTGTAACAGGTACTTGGATTAGGTTAGCTCATTTATGCCTCACTACAATAAGAGGCATAGGTATTATCTGAGTCCACTTTTCAGATGCAGAAATTGGCACTGAGGTTTGTGTTAAATACGGTACCAAAGTTACATGGATGGTAAGAGGTGGATTTGGAATTTAAATCCAGACTTGTCTGACCCCAAAATCTTTGAATAAAATCCTGCTGGCATACCACTTGGCAAAACCAGTTAGAAGTCTTCAGAATCAGACTTTCCTTTGAAGAGTGACTTGATACATTCATAAAATAATATGACGCAAACAAGAACCAATTAAATGAAATAAGGTGTGTAAGGTGGGTAGCTCATGACCATCTAACTGGTACTAAGTGCTAGATGTTTAGTAAATCATCATTACCATTTCATATAACATTTGCTTGCTATCTTTTCTCTCTCCTTTTTTTCCTTTTTAGCTTAAACTAGCTACCATTTATTCTTACCCATGAGCCTTCGGGTTGCCTGGGCAGTTCTGATGAACTAGACTGAGTTCAGCTGATCTTAACTGGCTACACTTACTCCTGGGTCTGCAGTCAGCTGGCAGGTTGACTGGGGGCTGGCTGATCTAGGATGGCTTCAGTCACGTGTCTGGGGCTTGGCTAGGTTTCAACAACCAGCAAGCTAGCCCGGCCTGTTCACATGGTGGCAGTAGTATTTCAAGAGAGTGAGGCCTCTTGAGGTCTAGGCTCAGAATTTGCACTCTGATATGGTTTGGCTGTGTACCTACCCAAATCTCACCTGGAATTATAATAATCCCCATGTGTCAAGGGTGGGGCCAGGTGGAGATAAATGAATCACAAGGGCCGTGTCCCCCATACTGTTCTTGTGGTAGTGAATAAGTCTCCTGAGAGCTGATGGTTTTATAAATGGGAGTTCTGCTGCACATGCTGTCTTGCCTGGCACCATGTAAGAAGTGACTTTGCTCTTCATTTGCCTTCTACCATGATTGTGAGGCCTCCCCAGCCATGTGGAACTGTGAGTCAATTAAACCTCTTTCCTTTATAAATTACCCAGTCTTGGGTATGTCTTTTTTTAGCAGTGTGAAAACAGACTAATACACACTCCATCACTTCTATTTGATCCCAGGAGCCAACAGAAGTCATAAAGCCAGCCCAGATTCAGGGAGTAGGGAAACAGACTCCTCCCTCATAATGGGCAGAGCTGAAAAACCACAATCCCAAAAATGCATCGCATTTATTCTCGCTGAGAATCCTCCTAGCAGGCTAACAGAAACTTCACAAGCAACAGAGCCTCCTGCATCCAAATCGATTCCCATAGTAAAGTGCAATCTGCTACCTGTTGTTTAATGCCAACAGTTCTTTAATTCAGGTTGGATAAGTTTGGTATGTTTTTGTTGTTGTTTTTACTAAATAGGGACTCACAATATTCTTTCCTAGTGGAGCTTCCATTTGTTACCCTTGTATTTGGAAGTAGTCATATTCAATTATTTTGGGTCCAATTGTTGTGAATAAGTTTGGTAGTTGCTCTACCAAACAAGTTGCCCCCTCCAAGTCAAAAGTCCTTCACTAAAAGGACTCGACAGAGTTAGGTGAGCCCCATGGCTTCAGGCCCACTTATGAACCTGGCCAAAATCTATACCTTTTTTAACCCCGTCTTCTGCTCCCAGCCCATGTGAACCCTTCTTCTGGGCCCAAGCTTAGCCTTCAAGTCACCGTGGAGTTGTACGTACTGCCTACATGCTGTTACATGCTGTTCCTGCTGCCTGACAGAAATGGCATACCCTCTCTTCTCCACCGGATAATCCCCCACTGATCACCTACAATCCAGCTTGTATCTCATTTTCATGCATGCCGTCATTCAAAAAATATTTACTGGCCTGCCAGGCCCAGGGATGCATGAGGAATGAAAATGAACCCAGTCCTTCTTCCCCTCTCTCTGTGGAGCCTACTGGCACTCTTGTGTGAAACCACTCAGCTTCTAAGTCCTTGCTTCTGCTCTGTGTGTTCCCACAAGCTTAGATATATGTGTGTGTGTATGTATCTATGCGTCTGCATATAGATACAGCTACATGTGTATATACATTAATATCTACATACACACACAAACACATTCTTTTACAACACAGGCTACATTGGACTCTGATGATTTGTTCGTGAATTTTTCTTTTCCATAAGACGGTGAGTTCTTTACATTCAGGATCACACCTCATTATTTCATTATTATATCATCCAGTTCTTTCCTTATAGTAGAAATGCAAACAAACATTTATTGAAATGATGAACGAATGTAAGAAGGAAAAAGTGCTCTTACAGAGTATTTAGCTCCATTACTTCATTAAGCAAATGAGAAAACCAAACGGGGGCTGAGGGGGAGATTAAACAATTTATTGTGACTATATGACCTTTACACAGAACCAATGTGGTCCCCCTACGTGAGGTCCAAAAGGGGACTTTTTTACATTTTAAACATCCTTTCTGGTTTTAAGAAACTTTATTTAGCATTTTAGAAAAACTGTAATTTGGCAAAATGTGATACGTCAAAAGTGGTAAGAAATTGGCCTCCTGAGCCAGAAAGATTTGTAATAAAATCCTGGCACTATTTGACCTTGGGCAAGCTGTTTTCATTCACCTCTAAGCCTCACTTCTTCTACCTATAAAATGGAGCTGCCCAACAGTACCTGGCTCAGACACGTTGAGAAGATATAAAAAGATAACAGCACAGCAAGCACAGGGCTCAACACGAAGCACATGCTTAATATGTGCAAGCTATTACTTTTATCATGATTATTTTGCTGTTAGTTTAAATGACACCTGGTAAATGCACTACCTTAAGGTTCAGAGGTTCAAGTCTAATACTAATTATATTCAATAGGTCCCCACAATTATTGAATGTATGTGTTCATTTAATATATCTATGTTACTATGTTAAATTGGTTACAGCAAACCTCCCTTATAGGAAAACTTGGATGACTTTTTGTCACAGATTTTAGATGTAGCATTGCTTTTTGCCACAGGATTTACCTCTAGGAATTAAAGCATTAGCAGGGTCCTGAGCATAAGGAAATGAATGCATTCCAAAGTGCGATGGCTCTTGTGCCCTGTATGGCAGAGTGATTCAAATGCCATTACTAAACTAGTAGAACCTGCTTTTAACGGCCAGAAGATGTTCATTTCCTGAGGCTTGGTGCATATACTGAACAGTCCTTTTTTCCAGCATAAAAATAGAAATGTAAAGGTTGGAACGCTATGATTACCAGCCTGGCGACAGAGCAAGACTCCATCTCAAAAAAACAAAAAAAGGTTTTAAACAATATTTTATGGCGTCTGAAAGAAACCCTTTTATCTTTGACATCTTCACTTTTTATCGCCTGTGCTTTTATGGGCTGTGTGCTTGAACTAGACCCAAATCCTGGGTGCCACACTCAAAATCATATGGTACATCTGTTTATCTGACCAAGGACATGGTGGGATTCTGCATATCACAGTCTTCCCCCCACCTCAAAATCAACACTCACTTTTGGTGGAAGAAAAGGAAAACACTGTATTCATGCCTCCTCTGAAGAAGGGCCGTCTTGTTCCCATTCCATGGGGCCACAGGACAGGGCACAGCCAGGACCCTTGACATCATGTTTACTGTCCCCAGCTTCTTCTATGGGCCTTCACCTCCCAAAGGAATCTCCAATGCTGATGAGGCCTTAGCATCACCATAGACATCTCCATGGTACCCGGTGTGGACCTTGAACTTGGCTGGCACTCGCTGGGCAAAAAAAATTAAAAAGATGCTCTGCCATCATTTCAAAAATCAAGCCAATGCATTTTAGTCTTTTATTTTTCCAGATTTGGGATAAATTTTTCTTTCTTAGTAACAAAGAATTTTTGAATGAAAATATCATTTTAAATTAGGAGAAAGCCAAGGGAGACGAGTGTGTTGAAGCAAGAACTCCAGTCGTAAGAGTTCTGCTGTCTTTTGTGGAACTAAGGGAACTTTGTCTGACAGAAGCAGTATTCTCTTCCAAAAGGAATTTGTGTTTATTAAAATGTTTTACCAAAAGTTAACTGAGAGCCATCAACTGTGTCTTGAGCCTGTACGTTTCAGTGATGCTGACCAGAATTGACCCAAACCAGGCCATAATGGCTGGGGTGAAATGTGAGAAACAAGAAGTTGGGGAATGCAAATGGGGCTGTTGAGAACGTTCAAAGATGTGGTTGGAAATTATACTGGAAAGGTATGTTAGGGTGAAACTACGAAAGGTTTTGAATGTCCAAGAAAAAAAAAAAGTCTAGAATTAACACCCTAAACAATAAAGGGCCATTGAAGTTTTTAAGCAGATCAGTTTCTAGAGTTCAGAGCCTAGGCTGCTCCAGCTCCCTTCTCACGCTGCTCAGGGCCCTGAAGCTCACCTGTAATGAGAGAGAGCAAGCCCTGTGCCTGTTTCAGCTGCTATTCTCAACTGGCCCACGGTGTAGCCCAGTGAACACTTGTTGGATATTTTTGGGTTCTTGTTCGCAGGCCCTGTTGCTGCCCTCTGCTTTCTGTTGCACAGAAATGTAGGTCTGCTGACCCAGGTAGATCTTGCGGCTCTTGATGATTTATCCTTACTGCTTCCACTTGGGAGTTTGTAGAAATACCTAGATTTGCAGGGAGGGAGTTGGGATGTTTGTCTGGTAAATGTTGACCATTTGTTTCTGGCTTGTTTTCTTCTTTCTATCCAGCTGTTCTTTTTGTATGTGGGAATTTGGAGCAATTTTTAAAGGATGCACCCATTGTCGTCTTCATAGAATCTAGAATTGGGTTGTTGTTTTTTTTCTTTTGGTGAAAATTAAGGAAACGGATGTATTCCATATCTAGTTTGATCTAGCACATAATGGAGTAAGGAGAAAACACAGAATGATGAGACAATATGTTTTTAAAAATAAATTCAAGCCCACGAGCGGTAATCCCACCTGTAATCCCAGCACTTTGGGATGCTGAGGCAGGTGGATCACCTGAGACCAGGAGTTCAAGACCAGCCCAGCCAACATGGTGAAAACACATCTCTAATGAAAATACAAAAATTAACTGGGCATGGTGGTGCATGCCTGTAGTCCCAGCTACTCGGGAGGCTAAGGCACAAGAATCACTTGAACTCGGGAGGCAGAGGGTGCAGTGAGCTGAGATCACACCACTGCACTCTAGCCTGGGGGACAGAGCAAGACTCCATCTCAAAAATAAATAAATAAAAATAAATTCAAAAGAAGATGGAGATCAGGCCAGAGGCAACCAGAAGGGTAGCCCCTGAAAAAGAACACAGATGCCTATGAGGGATCTGGACTTTCTTTAAAGGTGCATTGGAACCGTTATCTGGATTAGTCCAGTCGGGAGCTCTTGGGTCAAAATAACTGAACCCTTGGTGATGAGTAGCAAGACTGTCTCTTCTCACCATAGTGTTTCCTCTGAATGTCCCAAAGACTCTAGGTAGGAGTTCAGACTCAGTTTTGATGACCACTTCACAAAGAGGAGGCTATGGTGTGAAGCACACTGACTTGTAAACAGTCATAAAAAATTGAGAGTTGAAAAGAAATTGCCTTAATACTGGTCAAACTGATTTCCCCAAGATGAAAATGGCTATGTTGGTGGGACTGACCTGGAAGGGAGCCAGAGGATGGGAATGGAGGGAGGTGCTAACTTGCCTGGCATGGGAGGAAGTGTGTTCCCCCTTCATGGCAGTGCCTATCCTAAATTATGGGATATGTGCTGAGGACCCTCACTCCTCCCCTGGAGTTCCAGGCCCTGAAATAAAGCCAGGTGTTTTGGCCAGGCACAGTGGCCCACGCCTGTAATCGCAACACTTTGGGAGGCCAAGGTGGGTGGATCACGAGGTCAAGATATCGAGACCATCCTGGCCAACATGGTGAAACCCTGTCTCTACTAAAAATACAAAAATTAGCTGGGCATGGTGGTGAGTGCCTGTAGTCCCAGCTACTCGGGAGGCTGAGGCAGGAGAATGGCATGAACCCAGGAGGTGGAGCTTGCAATGAGCCGAGATCGCGCCACTGCACTCCAGCCTGGGCGACAGAGCGAGACTAAGTCCAAAAAAAAAAAAAAAAAAAAAAAGCTGGTGCTTCAAATCATCCTTGGCTGTCTGTGACAGAAACCTGTCTAGGATATGAAACAAGTTCCTGGTCCCTCTCTTTCCCTTGTTCATGAAGCAAAGTCCAGGGAAAATTTCAAAACCTGACAATGGGCGAGAAATCCTAAACTTGTGTGAGCTGTGTGAGACTCACTCCCACTCACAACCTTGACTATGGGACAGAAGGACAACTGCACGGAGGCAAAGAGATGCAAACCAAACCAGAGTGCTGCCCTCCTGGCAAGCCACACACACAAGGGTGGGACGGGGACGCTTCTATCTGAAGATATGGTGTGATACATGGTAATGAGTCACATTCCAGGCAGAGTGGCAATGGCTCAGGGCACTTTTTCAGCCATGAGCCTTAGCCCAGAGCCCTTCCAGGCTGTGTCCAGGGTTGGTCCTGGAAAAATCACTAAGTTTAACAAGGAACCATTGAGTTGTTTCTCGTTCTCCCTCATTCAAGGCCCCTCGCGCCTTGTTTCAGGGATATCCCTTTCCTGTAACTTTAAGAAATCACTGATCTTATGCCTCGAGGGAATATCAAAGTGCAGACTTTGAAACTAGGGGCTTTGGGTATGTGGGCCTAAGTTTCCTCATCTATAAAATAAGGAAGATACTTAGCTCATCAGTGCTCCAAGCATTAAATGAGATATATCTATACATACAGAGACCACACAACCCTGTAGAAGCAAGACATTTCCAGTTTTTGCCTGTTGTCCTGCTATCACACAGAGTTAGCACCTTCTTTAACTCTCAAACCACCCCAGTTTGCATGCTAAATTAATTATATGGTCACCCTATATATAAAGCTCCTAACATACTCCTACAACTTGACAAAGAATAGGTCACAGGCCTTCCCCATCCCCTTCCTACCCAAATGTGCTTCAGAACCTTCACTCACATTGAAGTGCAAATCTTTGACAATATTTAAATGTTATTCCTGCCCCAAATCTTACACTAAAGAGATATATCTTTGGTGGCAGAGTCTCGATTACCAGTTAGTGGGCTGGGAAGATCCTGGGGGAGAAGGGTGCTAGGGGCCATTAATTACCCCTCGATGCATAAGACTGGCCCCCCCAGTGGCCATACTGAGCTTTGTGATTATTCCCCAGCTTTCACCGTCACCCCAATCCCCACAAACTTCAGCATAGATGCATAGACACCCTCTGAAGGTAAGGGTTCAAACCCAAATGGTGATGTCTCCCAGGCAAGTAGCTGTTCAAAGCCATCTCCCTGAACAGGGATTGCTGGTGCTTTCTATGTCCCTAGAGCATCAAGAAGACATGATGTACACCCACCTGAAATCCGTAAGGGAGTGCATGTTTGGGCCTGAAGACAGCAGGTCACTAGAGGTAAGAAACACTGGAAGAAAATCACACCTTACAAAGCAAAAATAACACATTTTTAAATATCTGCAGGCCACCTACAACCATCTGATCTTCAACAAACCTGAGTAAAACAAGCAATGGGGAAAGGATTCCCTATTTAATAAATGGTGCTGGGAGAACTGGCTAGCCATATGCAGAAAATTGAAACTGGTCCCCTTTCTTACACCATATGCAAAAATCAACTTGAGATGGATTAAAGACTTAATTGTAAAACCCAAAACTATAAAAACCCTACAAGAAAATCTAGACAATATCATTCAGGACAGAGGTGCAGGCAAAGATGTCATGATGAAGACACCAAAATCAATAGCAACAAAAGCAAATATTGACAAGTGGGATCTAATTAAACTAAAGAGCTTCTGCACAGCAAAAGAAACTATCATCAGAGTAAACAGACAATCTACAGAATGGGAGAAAATTTTTGCAGTCTATCCATCTGGCAATGGTCTAATATTCAGCATCTACAAGGAACTTAAACAAATTTACAAGATAAGGAAAACAAACCCCATTACAAAGTGGGCAAAGTCATGAACAGACAGTTCTCAAAAGACGAGATACGTGCAGCCAATAAATATATGACAAAAAGCTCAATGTCACTGATCATTAGAGAAATGCAAATCAAAACCACAATGAGATACCATCTTATGCCCGTCAGAATGGTGATTATTAAACCTCAAAAAACAGCAGATGCTGGTGAGGTTGTGGAGAAAAAGGAACACTTCTACACTGTCGGTGGGAGTGTAAATTAGTTGAACCATTGTGGAAGACAGTGTGGCAATTCTTCAAAGACCTAAAGGCAGAAATACCATTTGACCCAGCAATCTCATTACTGGAAATATACCCAAAGGAATATAAATCATTCCATTATAAAGATATATGCACACCTATGCTCATTGCAGCACTATTCACAATGGAAAACACATGGAATCAACTTAAATGCCATCAATGATAGACTGGATAAAGAAAATGTGATACATATACACCATGGAATACTATGCAGCCATAAAAAGGAATGAGATCATGTCCTTTGCAGGGACGTGGATGGAGCTGGAGGCCATTATCCTCAGAAAACTAACACAGGAACAGAAAAGCAAATACCACATGTTCTCACTTATAAGTGGGAGCTGAATGATGAGAACACAAGGACACATGGTGGGGAACACCACACATTGGGGGTTATTGGAGGGAAGGAGGGAGAACATCAGGAAGAATAGCTAATGAATGCCGGGCTTAATACTTAGGCGATTGGATGATCTGTGCAGCACACCACCAAACCTGCACATCCTGCACATGTACCCCTGAACTTAAAGTGAGAAAAAAAAATGGAAAACAAAATATGTGCAAAAGCACTGGGGATGTGCAGGCAACTGATTACATGCAGGCACTGAGGATGGGGTGGTCTCCAACTGGTCAGCAAGATGTTCAGGATCAGAGGCTGAGGCGGGGAGAAGAAACATGTGGCATGTGTGGGGACTGCAGTGGAACTTCCTGACCAGGGGCAGGTGCCATAGCCAATTTTAAAACTTCCCCACCCAGACTCTAATTTTTCCCCTTAAAATTGTTATAGTGTTTAAAAAAGATGTTATTATTTTAAAAACTGGAAAATGTATGTAAATTAAAAGAAGTAAAATGCTATCTTAATCCCACCAGGTAAGTTAAACCACTATTAACTTTTTGGTATTTTTCCTATCAACATGTTTTTCTCTCCCTAGTTATCTCCGTTCCTTGCTTTTGTAAATATGTGTTACCACGTGGAAAACACAATTTTAATTATTTCTTCTGATTATGAAAGTACACATATTTATTGTAGAAAAGGTGGGAAACACTCCAAAGCCAATGTATAGAATAAAAGTCATCCACAATTTGCCAACCACAAGTAACTGCCACTGGCATTTTGAAATGAATTCTACTAGATCGTTTAAAACTATAAGCACACCATTTTGCTGGTTGGGGGTTGTGATTGTTGTGTTACAGAAACTGAGAAAATAATGTCTCTAATCTTTTGAGCCTGACTTATTCCCATAAAAGATTATTTAAAAGCTATTATCAGTGAAAATTCTTCTACGAACATGATTTATAATGTCTGCCTATCATACCATCAATGAATGTAAAACAATTTCATCCCCAGTGGACGTTGAGGTTTTTTCTATCTTTGGCTTTTGTTTGTTTATAATTTACAGTTCCTTCACGTGATACTTCTTTGCTGAATGTCCACTATGTGCCAGAAACTTGTAGGTTCTGATGCTATGAGAAACAAGATAGACAAATATCTGTGTTCACTTTTAACAGATTTCTCTACATACATCTTATTTCCTAGAATACATTTCTAGAAATAAAAACATTGAATAGAGGGGTCACACCAATTTAATTTATACTCTCACAAGTAGAATAGAAAAGTGCCCTTTCCTCACACAAGTAATAATTTTCTAACAGATTTTGAGCTGGGGAGATGGGCAATAATTGGTGGGAAGAAAGCCTGAAGGTGAAATTCTAAGAGGTAGGCATGCTTTACTAAAAATCTACCAGGAATAGAGAAAAAACAAAAAACAACTTCAGATTAATCATAAAATCATAAAATGGAAGACATGGCAAAGCATTCAACTCCAGAGCCAGCCTGACCATGTGTTAGTCCTGGCTCTGCTGCCCACTAGGGGGCAGCTTTGGGAAAGTTATGCATTCTTTCTGTGCCTCAGTTTCCTCACCTGTGAAATGGGAATAATAATAGCATCCACCTCAAAGGGCTGCTATGGTAGTTACATGAGTTAAACATACACAAATCCCTTAAACAGTACCTGGCATGTATTAAGTACTCATTATGTCACTTTTTAAAATACATAATCTATATAACTTTCTACAGCACAACTGGTAGGCAAAGCAAAGTAAATCTAGTTCTCCAATTTCCAAAGACAATTTTAACTTGCTGACCCAGAAGAATTAGGAAGAAATACAAATAATTAGATTTGAACCCTAACAAAACTTGAGTTTTTATCTCCCTTCCATCACTTACTATACAGCCCAGTTCCTCAAGTAGGACTTGAGGCAACATCAAGCCCTTCACGATCCCATGACCAAGGAACACTCTCTACCTCCCCAGACTGAACGTAACCACCATTTTCCCACTAACACCACGGCCCACAGAGCACTGTGGGAGAAATACCATGCCTGGGGGGTCTTTCTCTGAAGAAATGATCTAAAGTAATTGTCTAAAGCTCTCAGAAGCATTGGCTTGAAGGAAAATGCCAAAATCCTGAGAGATTTGGCATTTTGAGTCATGTGACAAACTGCCCACAGAAGGTGGATTTCAACAGGAGCTGTAACTGACTGTGAATTCTGACGGTCATCCACTGGTGATTAATGACATCAGGGAAAGCAAGCCAGCAGGCACCAATGTTAAGAGAGAAAGCTATTTTAAATATCCCCGCATTTTAATTAAATATTTCTTCTTATAACACTTGCAACCTAAAAATAGTTCTGATCTGTCCGCAGGGGCCACTTCAAGTCGACATGGAGAAGTTTAATTAGATTGCCTCAAGCAAGAATGTTATTCTCCAAGTTTCACGATATTGGCATTAACTCCCGGACTGAAGTAAGTGCAATTTACACATGTGTGTGATGCCTGCTGAAGTGGAGGATAGTATTTTCTACAAAATCCTGATATCAGAAGAGGCTGGAAGAAAGGCATTTGTAATTGACTTCATATTTACAATTGCTTAAAAATCCAGCAACTGGTGATCATAAATATGTTTATCCCTTTAACACAGAAAGTGTTTGATATGCTAAGTTAGACCCAGATTCAATGCAAGAAGAAAAATGTACCCATGTGAATACCTGGTGGAATAGAAACACTGCTTATACCACTCCCACAAGGTGTAATTTTAACTGAATTACTGTCAATTTGTCAACAAACTACCAGGCAATTCATTAAACTACTGGTTATTCGGCAACCTAGACTATTGACATATTTAAGCAACACACTACTGATAAACTTGGAAAATATCTCCTATGTTTTGCTACTCGAAATACTCTAGCACTCTCAGTCATATTCATTCAGTCATCCATCCATTCATTCAACCAGCTCTTACCAAGTATCTATTAGGAACACATGAGTGATGACTAAATCAGACAAGGTCTCTATCCTAATGCTGGGGATAATCTAGAAAACTCCCCGAAATACTGTGTGTGAATCTAAAATTCTAGAAGGAGAACTGTTGAGTTTGAGGCTTTTAATAATGCATACAGCAATGCCACCTCACTAGCAGTTGACCAGACACTTATCATCATTCTTTTTATCATTGCCAGTTTGACAGGCAGAACATGGCATTTCAGGTTTGTGTTTTATTACCAGTAAGACTGAATATCTTTCCAAATATTTGTTGACCAGATGTGCCTATTTCATGAGTTATCTTTATGTCCTTCACTTTGAGTTCTACATACAGGCCTCTGCATATTCTCTGCACATTTTTTGACTGGTTTTCTTCCCCTTCATAGAGTATTTTACACAGTAAATACATTAACCCTTTGTCAGCAAATAAATCTGTAAATTTGTGGTTTCTCATGATTTTGAAATTTTTGGCTGTGCTGAAGATTTTTTTAATTTATATAATCAACTTTGTCTTGATATTTCTGTTGCTACCTTCAGTAATATGTTTAGAGACATTCACTTTCCCCAAATTATGTTTTTAAAGTGTTTATTAATCATTTCATCTTGTTTAAATCTTTAACTCATCTAAGATTTTGATATGAGCTGAGAGGTAGGATCTAGTTATATTTTTCCCCATATTCAACAAGCTGCCCAAGTTTTTCTTAAACTTTCCAAGCATTTCTACCAGTGTCCAGAGACACAGCTCGAAGGGGGCCTCATTCAGCAGTCCACAGCATCAAATGACCACCAATGGAATGACCACAAGGTAATAAACAGGTTTCATCATAAATTATGGAGGAGAGTGCCAAATATTTTCTGAGAGTATTATTAAGAAAAGTATTTTGTCTCAAAGCTATTGCAGGAGAGACAAATGCTATTAGAACAACCAGAGGAATATTTACTCTGCACCAGTGGTCAAAAGTGGTGAGGATGAAAAGGGATGCAGATCCTACAAATGCCGGGTGAGACTGAAGGACAGATTCTGATTGTTAAAGATCAATCATAATTTTCTTCACAAGAGTATTTAAACGTTAATGAATTCAGATGTTAACTCCCCGTGCCAGGACAAAATGTTCATGACCTTTCCACAGGTTACAGCCAGGACAGCCTGGCCGCGTTGACAGTTTGGAAGACTGGGTACAGGGAGCTGTGGCTTCCTGCTTGACATAGAATCATCTCTGGGCCTGGGCCAGGTGCGGTGGCTTATGCCTGTAATCCCAGCACTTTGGGAGGCTGAGGCGGGTGGATCACCTGAGGCCAGGAGTTTGACACCAGCTGGCCAACATGGTGAAACCCCGTCTATCCTAAAAATACAAAAATTAGCCAGGTGTGGTGGTGGGTGCCTGTAATCCCAGCTACTTGGGAGGCTGAGGCAGGAAAATCGCTTGAACCTGGGAGGAGGAGTTTGTGTGAGCCAAGATCACGCCACTGCACTCCAGTCTGGGTGACAGAGCGAGACTCCATTTCAAAAAAAAGAAAAAGAAAAGAAAAGAATTATCTCTGGGCCTGGGAAATGCAGAGCATTGGTTGGTTGTTGTTCTAGCTAGAGGCAGAAGGATGGACTTGGTGTATAGAGATCCCTGTTGACTAGTCTTCAGATGCCTCATCTCTAAGATTGTCCTTCCTTTGTTCCTTGTTCCTTTATTTCATGTTTTCAGAAACATAGTGGTCCCATGTTTGAGACATGTCCAATTAGCTCCATGTATAGCCTCCTCTCCTTCCTTTTCTAAAATATTTAGAGAGTAGCTCCTATATGCCAATAACTCTTTTTGTTGTTTTTGAGACAGGGTCTCACTGTTACCCAGGCTGGAGTACAGTGGTATGATCACAGGTCACTGCAGTATCCACCTCTGAGGCTCAAGTGATCCTCCCACCTCAGCCTCCTGGGTAGCTGGGACAACAGGTTCATGTCCCCACACCTGGCTAATGACTTTTGCCACATTGCCCAGGCTGCTCTTGAACTCCTGGGCTCAAGCAATCCACCTGCCTCAAGCTTCTAAAGTGTTGGGATTAGAGGCATGAGCCACTGCACCCAGCCTTGTGCCAAGAACTCTTAATGCAGTTGAGATACTGTGCTGGACAAGACAGACAAGGTCCTTGACCTCATGGGGCTTACATTCTAGAAGGAGGTTTGCAAACTACAGCCAGCAGGCCCACTGCATATTTTTGTAAGGTCCAAGAGCTATAAATAGTTTTCATATTTTAAAAGATTTTTCTAAATCAAAAGAATATTTCAAAACACATGAAAGTTATATGAATTCCAACTTTCAGAATCCACAAAGTTTTACTGGAACACGGCCAGATCCATTCATTTATACATTGCCTAATTGTGTTATTTCACACTGAAACAGCAGAGGTGAGCAATGGGGCAGAGCCCGTGCAGCCACAAAGCCTAGACCGTTTTCTATATGGACCTTTACTGAAAAGTTCTGCTGTTGAAGGCAGCAGACCAAACAGGAAAATAATATGGTTACAGACTGTGGAAGACAGAGGACATAACTGGGGTGAGATGACAAGGTCAGAGAAGACATCGCTGGCTCTCCAGTAACAAAATGTTAGCTTGGAAAGGCCTGTGGCAGGAGGCGGGGGGGATCCAGGCAATAGAAACAGCAAGTACCAAGACCTGAGGCAGGAAGAGCCAGAAAACCAGCAAGTGCTGTGACAAGTGAGAATGCGATGTGAGGAGGGGAACATGAGAGAGTTAAAGAGAAGTTGATCAATGGGTACAAATATATGGTTTGATAGAAGAAATAAGAACTAGTATTAGAGAGATCAGTAGAGTGACTATAGCTTACAATAATCTGCTGTACACTTCAAAATAGCTAGAAGAGACTTCAAATGGTTTTAACATAAAGGCATATATTTAATAAGGTGATGGATATCCCAAATATACTGATTTTATCTTTACAAATTATATGAATTATTGCATATATCCCAAAATTATGTACATCCATTATGTATCCTTTTTTTCCTTTAAAGGTGAGTTAGGCAGAACCTGATTACTTTGACTGCAGGGTGATGGCATGGAAATACAAGTATTGAGTAGACTCCAGATGTATTTTGGAGGTAGAGTCCACAAAACTTGGTGTTGGATTGGATGTAGGGAAAGGGAAGAGTGAAGGGTAGGGGCCAGATTTCTGGCTCAAACTAGGCTGGTGGCACCTTTGCTGAGATGCGGAGAACTGGAGAGTCACAGTTTGCATAAGACTGGGGAGAGAAATCAAGAACTTGTCTTTAAGAAGTCCAGGGAAAGATGTCAAATAGATTGTTTGATCTAAAGGTCTGGAACTCAAAGCAGAGTTTGGGATGGAGACAGGAAATCTGACAAGCCTGCCTTCTGAGGTTGTGTGTTTAAGAAGACTCATCTTCAAGATCCCACTCATGCACCAGCTGCCTCCTTGCCTATAGGCCATGGGGCTTCCATGGCTGGCAGCAGCAGATGCTCTAAGGAAGCCCCTCCTCTTCCAACTAAAGGAATGCCTGATGACATGCATTGCGCCATCTGACAAACATTTGTGAGCATCTTTTGAGTCCCATTATCTCCTTAAGTCACACGTCAGTCACTACCTACTGTCCCTAAGCATGAAGCCATTGCATAGGCAGGACTCCTCGAGGGAGGATGAGTTTTTATTACAAGGTCACCACACCCCATTATACAGGGCTCATGAAAAATGTTTCCCGCCCAACTTCAAGAAACTAGGGCCTGTGAAAACCTACCTCCTGCTTTCAGCAGGAAAGCTCAGCTTGGAAACTCCAGGGTGGTTAGGTAGACAAGAGGGCTCTCTAGACTTCTAAGAGCATTATGACTTAAGTGGGTCACTGAAAAACTATTATGAAGGTTACCTCCCAGGCAACACTAGCACTAGCTCCCCATCTTCCTGGCAAGCTCCATCCTATAAGTATGCAAGCACAAAATTACCCAATTTGTACCCAAGATCCCCTCTGCATTCTTTCAAGCTGCAAGGACATTCCAACATCCAATTCATAGAAGTGTTTACCAGCTCCCAAGTTCCACAGGTGACTCAACACATTAATTTCCCATCTCCACCGCAGGGTACTAAGTGAAGACATTCCAAGTACCAGGAAACTATCAAGTGACAATCTTGACAAAAGTTTTGTGTGCTGCCTTGGAAACACCACTAGCTCAAATCTAGAAGTTGGGTTCTGTGTACTGGTTCTTCCACCAACTGGCTGTTTGGCACAGGATATCCCCTCTCTGGATCAGACTTTTCATCTGTAGCATGAAGGAGTTCATTTCCTGTTTCAGAAGGCATCTGATAAGCATGGCAGATGCTGTGCTAGGCCCAGGGATACAGATACTGGTAGAAAGGTCCCTGCACTCAAGGAAACGACAGTTGAAGTTGGATGCTCTCACAGGGTGGCATGGACAAAGAGATCATGCTGCATCTGGTATGCTCAGGGCTAAGCACATGACAGGAATAACCTCATTTTGCCTAGCAATCCTATGAAAAAGGCACTCTTACTATCCCATTTTAACAGATGCAGGAACCAAGATTTAGAGTAAGTCACTTATCTAATCAAGGCACATACTTTAGAGCAAGTAAGAGGCAAAGCTGGGGCTCAGTCCCAGGAAGGCTGAATTCTGGTGCCCTTGTTCTTCAACACCCGAAGGCCCTCTCAGTTGGATAGAGCTTACCAGACAGGTTATGTCCTGCAATGCCAGTGCCAACGTTCAGTCAGTCCATGAGCAGAGGGCCCCCAACAGCTTTGTATGGTCTGATAATTATATGCTGTGCCACTTTCTGAGACTCTCTGGACTCCGGCTTCCCCAGAAGCAGCCCAGGATATCCAATACAGGAGGCTCCTCAGAAGCCATCAAGGCAAAACCTCTTATTCTTATAGATGGGGGAAACTGAGGCAGGAAGCAGCAGAATGACTCGACAAAAGTCTCTCCAAGAATTAGCAGGAGAGCAACGCCAGGATCTCAGTGGAAGTCCAACCTCATGGTCTCATCCATTTCCATTCTACTTCTTGAGTGCCATTTCTTAATGAAGGAGAAAACTGGGGCTCAGATAAAGGAACCAGTTTAACCAAACTCCCCAGCCAGAAAGTAACAAAGCAAGGACTTGAACCATCTATTGCTGGAGGCGAGACGCAGACCAGTTAGGAGCATGGGCTTTGAAAGCAGAGGGAGTTGGGTTTGGACCTTCCTTACTATGCAACTTTAGGTAATTGATCTGACACCTGCAAACTGGGAACAATCCTAGTGGTGCCCTCATTAGGCCATTATGAGGATAACAGAGGGAGGCTGGCACAAAGGGTCGAGCACACTGTTTGGAAAATAGCAAGCGCTCCACAAATGGCAAGCCCTGGTAAACATCTATTGAACACCTACTGTGTGCCAGGTACAATTCCAGTGTTTTAATCCTTCTTTACAACCTACTTGGTGGGTCTTCTCCTACTTTTCATATGGACAAATTGTAGTCAGTCACTCATCCCAGTTGCCTAGCTGTTGACAGGATTGAAATCTGCACATTCTCCTCCAGACCCCTGAACTCTTCCTTGCTGAGCTATACTCCTGCCTGCACCTGCTTTCAGTGTTGTAGTAAAACAGGCCTAGGGAGGGCACGGTTGGCATTCTTTCTACCACACAGCAAAGTTGCCCTTCCAAAAAAAGCCGTGGGGGATGAGCAGGGAGAGAAGCCAGGGACCGGTGGGTCACACCATGCAAGGAGGTAGGAAGCAGTTGTCTCCAGGGCTGACAGCAGTAAACACATTTCTGACCAGGCAAGTTCTCAACAGCCCAGAAGGCCAGTAAGACCAGGCCTGGATCCCTGCTCTCACACCCCATCTTCTCACAATGCTGGGGAAATGAGAGTTCTTGTTTGGATGGGCTTTGTGGTATGGCCAACTCTGGGGAGAGACTGGCTTTCACAGATACCATGGATGCAGGCTTTAATGAATTGAAAGGGCCATGCTCAGCCTGGCCCTCCTTGGCCCAGAAGTGAGCAGGGTAGGTAAAGTCTGCCCTTTTCACTCAAATGACAGCTTGTCTTCTTGAGCAGAAGTGAGGCTCCAGGAATAGCTCCACTTAGAGCAAATGGGCTTGTCTGCCACATCTTGGAGTATTTGTCTCCTTTCCACAGCGTTTTTCTTCGGATCCACGTGATATTAGGGCTGTTCCTCCACTTCATTCCATTCTCAGGCTCGCAGCTCTCCCATGTGCTTCAGAGAAATAACAGAACTGCAGGAGGGTCTTACCTTTGGGGTTAAAACACGTTTGCATCACATCTTCTTAAAGTGGAAGAAAGGGGCACAGATGTGAGTGTTAAACTTTTCTGACTTTATTTGTCCCTTCTAGTTTCCTTACCAAGAGTGATGGATAATCTACTTGGGGACTATTCTCTCCCTGGGCTCTTCTCACACGTGCTCACAATGCCAATGTCACCATCACAGGGCATGAGTGAGCACAGCCCAAAGAGCCACATGTCCAGGAAGTACAGACAGGCAGGGACAGTGGAGATCTTCTGAATGATATGGGGCTTTGAACTAGAGAAACCCCCAGGGTCATTGTCAAGGCTAAGATACTATGCTTCCCACTGCATCTTCTGAAGTGGGTAGGATGGGATGAGCATCCCTGCTGTGGATGAGGAATTCGGTAATAATTATAGTTAAGCCCTAAAACTTTACATATGACTCATTGAATCCCTATACAACCTTATGTGGTGGGTAACAGTATTATTCCTATTACAGAACTGAGGCACAGAGAGGTTGAGTAACTTCCCCAAGGTCACACACGTAGTTTATAGCAGATCTTGGATCTGAGCCCAGGCAGACAGGCTCCAGAATCCCTTTTCTTAAACTGTAAGAAGCACAGCCTGTCTAAGATGGTCCAAAAAGTTGAAGTGACTAGCCCATAAGATACTGAATCATGGCTTAGAATCTAGCTTGTGACCTTAACAACAAACCACACTGGGTTTAGAGCCCAGAGTCAACTGGTGTGATCCACATGCTGCACGGGATGGCCAATGTTCTTCCCAGTCTCCCCAGTTCTCCCTAGTGCACCCTTCCCTTTCCCACCAGAGCCTGTGCAATCACTAGCTTCCAGGCCTTCAAACCCTCCTGTCCTTCAGCCTGGTGCACACACACCTTCCCCTGTACCTGGACCAGCCTTACTCACCCTTCAAGACTGAACCTAAACCTCCTTGCTGCCTTGGCTTTCCAAATCTGGTTTTTGTACCCCTTCTGCCTGTACCAATATCAAAACCAACTCCCTGCCTCTGCACATCTCATAGCAATGATGCATGGGAATAGGAATATGTAGTCCCCTTGCAGACTTCCAGCTCCAAGAGGGAAGAGATGGGCTCTGTACTTGGCACATGACAAGCATCTTACTACATTTTTAGAGGCAGGAATTTCAGGATGGTGTGGAGCTTGTGGTTTCCCAAGTACACCTCAGGCAGAGGTTTCATGAGGTCTCGCTTCAGCTCCTCCAGGGTGCTGTGTTCTCCCTCACCCCTGGGCCTTTGCACCTGGCCTGTCCATGTCTGAAACACTCTCTAATGTCCTCCCTTTTTATTTTTTGAGACAGAGAGTATCACTCTGTTGCCCAGGCTGGAATGCAGTGGCATGATCTCAGCTCACTGCAACCTCCGCCTCCTGGGTTCAAGTGATTCTCCTGCCTCAGCCTCCCAAGTAGCTAGGACTACAGGCGCAGGCCACCACACCCAGCTAATTTTTTGTATTTTAGTAGAGACAGGGTTTTACTATGTTGCACAGGCTGGTCTTGAACTCCTGAACTCAGGCAATCTGCCGGCCTCGGCCTCCCAAATTGCTAGGATTACTGGCGTAAGCCACCGCACCCAGCCTTTCCAACCTTTTTATAATCTAGTCCCTTGCTCCCAAACCCGGGTCAGTTTATCTTGTCTTAAGCTCTCATTGCTCTATGTACCTTTCCTTTAAAGAAGCAGTTCCCAAAGTGTGGTCCCTTGACCCCTGAAAGGGAATCTGCAAGATCAAAACTACTTTCATCAATTACTAATTATTAGGGATATACAAATTCAATCATAGTAGGTGCTCAATAAATCTTCAGAAAATGAGTAAACTGAAGTCCCACTGACAGACCCGAGGGCCAGCCTATCTGTGTGCCTCGGACAAATCCCACCTCACTAGGGTAACTGTAAATGCCATGCTTGGGAAGAGGCTGTGGAAGGCTCCTCCCTGAGGAACAAAGAGGAGGAGAAGGAGCAGAGGCAACCCCTCCCCTGGAATAGGGTGCCCCCCCCCCCGGGCAAGACTGTCAGGCTCAACATGGTGCCAAAATGGGCAACTTCCCACTTGGCTCTGCATTTTTCCCATTCCTCACACATGTATCTGGAACACATTGGAAAGGGGTCAGACTGGTTTGGAACACATTTGGGTAACTCTGAACATGGGAGGTAGGGCTGGAAACCTGTGGAGAAGGGTATGACCTCTGAAAGAGTTCATGGATACGGCCAGGGTGATGCCACATGCCAGCCTGGGACAACCTCCACTCTTGTCCCACCCATCTGGAGGCCTCTGGCTCTGCCTTCACCCATCAGAGACCCTCCTGAGTCTTACTTTGACATCCCTCCCTAGCCCACTTCCTATGTTATCTTTCTCCTGTTGCCTCCCCTGACCCAAATCACAAACTCAACCCAGGCCCTGCTCCATGAATAAAAATGGTAATAATAATAGCCACAAATTATTATTTCCCATCTACTGATCCCTCATGTACCAGGTAAAAAGAGTCACACACATTCTTCCATTTTATCTTTTGAATAAGCCCTCACATCTTAGGTACTCACATTTTCATTTCACAGATGAGAAACTGAGGGTTTAAAAAGTGACCTGATTCCCCCATGGTCATAAAGCTGAAACTCAAACCCAGAATCGTCTGACACCAAAGTTTGCTTCATAACCTCTGCACCACACCAATATCCCAAGAATATAAAATAATCAGTCTAGAAGCCAATTCATTTTCTCCCAAATCAAGGACATTTAGGAGCTTGAATGTAGGGGGAACATTCCTACTCATGGAACACAGTTATCTGTGAAAACTAGTTGATGTATTTTAAATTAAGCCCTCTCTACCCTCAGCTGTAACTCCCAAATCAAATCTAGTTTTCAAATTAAATTTTCACCACTCTCCGCAGGAGTTCACACAGGTGAGCAGCTACAAGGGACTGAAACATCCACTTCCGCGGCCCACTCCGCTCTCCAGAAGACAAGAGTCCTTCAGAACAGGGAGAAGTTTAAAAAAACACATACACACAAAACAAAACAACTTCTTTCACTTGGAATATCCCTGAGAAATCCAGGGTTAATGTTCAACTCTGGGTGTGTAGTGGAAACCAGCCCAGCCCACAGGTTCAGCGGAGCAGAGAGGAAAGAGGCCAGCCAAGGGGCACTTCCCTGCTCATGTCTCATAGTCAAGGGAAAGCACAACCTTCCAGCCAGTGTCCACCCTCCAGGGGCAGTCAAGGTGACCAAACGGAAACTTGGTGAAAAGGCACAGATGCAATCAACATCACACAAGCTACCTCTAGGTCTACACCTGCACCATCCAAGACAGCAGTCACCATCCACCTGTGACTCCTGGAGGGTGGCTAGTCCCAACTGAGATGTGCTGCAAGAAATACAGCCCAGATCTCGAAGACTCAGTACAAGAAAAATATTAAACATCTTAATTTTCATATGAATTACATGTTGAAATGGTACATATTGATAGATTATATTAAATAACATATATTAAAATTAACTTCACATATTTCTTTTGTTTTTTGAGATGGAGTCCTGCTCTGTTGCCCAGGCGGGAGTGCAGTGGCCTGATCTTGACTCACTGCAGCCTCCACCTCCTGGGTTCAAGCAAGTCTCCTGCCTCAGCCTCCCACGTAGCTGGGTTTACAGGTGCCTGCCACCATGCCTGGCTAATTTTTGTATTTTTAGTAGGGACGGGGGGTTTCATCATGTTAGCCAGGCTGGTCTTGAACTCCTGGGTTCAAGTGATCCTCCCGCCTCGGCCTCCCAAAGTGCTGGGATTACAGGCGTGAGCCACCATGCAGGGTCTTCTTTTTGCTGTTTTGAATGGGCTATTAGAAGACTTTTTAATTACATATGTGGTTGGCAATGTATTTCTATTTGACAGTGCTGTCCTGGATAAAGCACATGGTCAACCCTAGAGTCCAGGCCCTGGACACAGCACACCTGGGGTTTCTTCCTCCACCCGCCTCAAATGCAGTTGGTGCAGTCACCAGCCCCACCTTCCTCTTCTTTGAAGCCTGCCCCTCCCTTGCTCCAGACCTCACCAAGTCTCCCCATTACAGTTCACATCAACCCTAAGTTGCTCTTTCCAGCATCCTAAGCCACCCTGGTTGATCTGCTGGCCCCTGTCCTGACCTTAGTAAAGGGCCCCTGGAAGCTGTCTCCATACTCCTTTCATCCCTTCCGGCTTCTTGCCATGCCAGGGCCACAGGTAGAGAACAACCCCCGTCCTGCCCCTACCCTTCAGAAGTTTGCCTTCCCTTCAGAAGTTTGCATGTAATCGTTCCTTCCCCTCCTAGTTAATGAGCTTCTGGCTCCCAGGGTGCAGGGAACATGGGCCCAGACTTGCCCCTCTGTCTGGAGCTGATTGCTGTCTAGCCACTCCCACCTCGCCCTAGTGCTCATGCCTAACAGGTGTGGGTCCACTGAATCCAGCCTCTCACCCTCAACCTGCACACCTGTTAGGCATTGACAGTGGGCACAGCAACAGGAACTGGACATTCCCAGCTCCCTCGCGTCCCCCTGAGATGCTTCTTTGCAGTGGCTGTCTCCCTGGCTGCTCTTCCTCCAAGAACTGTGTCTCTTCCAGAAACCTCCTCCTACTGCCAGGCTTCCCTTCCTTCAGATCGACATGCTTTCACTCTTAGGATGCCAGAAGCACTTACCACTGGCACAGATGGAAGCCCCTATTTACTGTCTGAGGTCATTTGATCCTTATCTAGCACTTTCACCTGCAGCATTTAATCCTTGTAGCAATCCATGTGGTAAGAATCATCCCCATTTTACAGATAAAGAAAGTGAGGAGGTTCAGAATGATAGAGGAACTTACTCAGGAGCCAGGCTCTGAACCCGGGCAGTTGGTCTTTATGCGTCCATGCTATTTAGTATCATAAGACGAGTACAGATGGACCAGGGTTCGAATCCCAGCTTTACCATGTTCAAGGTCCGTGACTTTGTGCAAGCTTCTCACTCTCTCTGTACTCAGTCTTCTCATTTATAAAAGAGAGGCGTCTCAGAGTTGTGAGAATTAGCGAGTTAGTGCAGGGTTTACACTTAAAACAATGCCTACAGGCGCCATGTAATAATTCTCGACAGTAGCTACTGATATTAATGAGTGTTCAGTCTTGTTCTCTCCTCAGTTGTGAGCTCCTGCAGTATAAGCAACGTGCCCTGGGCCATTCTTCCTACCCAAGTCTCTAGTGACGGTCTGTGAGGGTGCTGTACCCTGACAGTGAGACAGAGGGATTTGGGTGCATGTCGATATTATGCACCCAATGTATGTGGTTCCCCAAGATTCATATGTTGAATTCCTAACCCCAGACATGGTGGTATTTGGAGAGGGGTCCTTGGGGAGGTATTTAGGGTTAGAGAAGGTTATGAGGGTGCGTTCCTTATGCTGGATTAGGGGCCTTAGAGAAGGGACACTGAAGAGCTTTCTTAGCCCCACCCTCATGAGAGGAGGCAACAAGAAAGCAGCTGTCTAAAAGCCAGGAAGAGGCTGGGCACGGTGGCTCATGCCTCTAATTCCAGCACTTTGGGAGGCTGAGTTGTGGGGATCACTTGAGGTCAGGAGTTCGAGATCAGCCCGGCCAACATGGTGAAACCCTGTCTCTACTAAAAATACAAAAGGGCATGGTGGTGGGTATCCGTAATCTCAGCTACCTGGGAGGCTGAGGCAGAGGTTGTGGTAAGCCGAGATTGTGCCACTACACTCCAGCCTGGGTGACAGAGTGAGACTCTGTGTCAAGAAATAAATAAATAAAATAAAATAAAGCCAGGAGGAGAGCCCTCACCAGAAACAAGCCATGCTAGCACCCTGATCTCGGACTTCCAGCCTCCAAAATTGTGAGAAATTCAGGTTCTGTTGTTTGAGCCACCCAGCCAATGGTATTTTGTTATGGCAGCCCAAGCAGACTAAGACAGTAGATTGGTTTGCTTCTGCTACTCGTTTAGAAAAGTTTAGAAGGTGAGGAATGGTGCTGCCTAGGCTCACAGGAATCTCAAAGTCTCAAGAGCTCCTCAGCATGGAGGCCCTAATGGATAATGCAGGAAGATGGTCTTTTCACCACCTCTGTCTCAGATCCCCTAACCAAGAAAAATCTGTTCTAACAGTCTCTGTATGAGAAACAACCCCAAGGGTCCAGCACTCTGGACACTGAACAAGTAGCATGTTCTACCTGAAAGCTTCACACATCATGGAATCCAGACCATGCTTTAAAAAACCACCATCATCACAACACAATTCCTTCCCCCAATTACAAAAGGAATAGTGCAGACGGAAATAGTATTAAGCATAAAGAAAAAAAATACATGTTAATCTTACCATCCAGAAAGAATATGCCATTAAAATGTTGTGCATTTTCCCCCATCTCTTTAAGGCCTATATGAAAAGAGAGACCTTCCTTAGCTGAGCTCATGTTACAGATAGTCTTCTGTGGCCTTTCTCCTTAAATATTATATCACAACTATTTTCCCTTGTCATTAAAATTTTTTTTGTAAACTGTATTTTAAGGGCAGAATACTATTTTATCATCTGGTCGCACCATAATTTATTTAACCATTTCCCTATTGTTGGACATTTAGGTCATCTCTAGTATCATACTACAATAAAAAATGCTGCCATTAACATGCTATTACATAAATTTTTATTCGCCTACCTATCCCTGATTAGTTTATGACAGGTTGCTAGAAGCAGGATTACTGGAATTGACTCATTACCTATACTGAATAGCATATGTAGAAGAATACCCATCTCAACACAGACTCACCAGCATGATTATCTCTTTTTAATCTTTTAATAACATTTTATGATACTCTTGAATTACCTTGAACACTAGTGAGGAATAACCGGCACTCGGGTTTTGATAATTTGGCTTTGGAAGAAAAACAAGTAGGAGAAATGTTATTTTAAATTTGAAACCAGATGGAATTAGACATTTGTTTGTTAAAAATACATTGTTATTAAATTTAACTGCAGTTTGTGACACTAACTTGTGGCTGGCAAAATAAATAAAACAGAGGTTTGAACAGCCCAGCTTTATAGAACAGATAAGCAAAAGAGGAGGCATATACCAATATTTACTGAGTGGTTCAAAGTAACCTGCTCTTCACATGCAATCCCATATTTGTTCTTTAATTTCGTAAAGTGATGTTATTTCTAATTCTACAGATGGGAAAACAGAGAGGGTTTGTTATTGGCCCAGATTACTCACTAGTAGTTGTGTAACCAAGAATTTTGAACCCAAGTTGGCTCTAGAGGAAACACCACTACTCCAGGCTGTAGTGCAACTAATGGGTGAAAATAAAGGTGACATAGTCTGAAGTCAGCTCTCTTGTACAGGATAGCATAGTCCCATACAATCTTCTTATTTTGCTAGATTCTTCAGAACTTTTCCAAATAGAACAGGAGGAACACCTCATCTAGAAGTCACCTAAATTACTATCTGCTGAAAATAGCAATGAATTACACAACCTTGTACATTTGTATGTACTGACTTTCTAAAAATAAAAATAAAAAGTAAATATTAAAAAAATCCATCAGAGGATAAATATGTGTTACAGGGGAATTCTATTCACAGAAAGCCAAAACAAAAGAAATCCCATAGTTTAGGGTTGTAAGTAGTGTATGAAATCTTTGGTTACTACACAACATGGACATGATTATTTGCAATATAACGAAACATACAAAATACTGGCTTATAGGAAATGGAAATTAATTCTCTGAAACAATTCGGTACTGCAATCTGGTACTGCACTCGTGTAATTTAAAGTTACATTCAGAAGATGAAAAACATTGATTCCAGTGTTGGGAAAAGAGACTTGTTAATAACGATTTAGGAAGGGACTGAGCAGGAACCCAAGTAAAGGATAGAACAGGCGATTGCTGACACTGATTTTAATGCTTTTTACCAACTCTTTTGAAAAACTGGTTAAGAAAAAAGTGGTTATCCAACTTTTTCATCTCTTAATAAAGTGAGCTGTAGCAAGTTTTAATAAAGTGAGCTGTAGCAAGTTTATCCTCCTATAACATATTCATTCCTAGCTGTGACATGTTAGCAGAAAGACTTTGATAGCAAGTGCCTTGGACTTCAGGCTGGATCTTGTTTCCTCCTTAGAAATAAAGCCTGCTTCCCTTTCTGCCTTTCTTCTCTCCTTTCTTCAACTGCTTTACATTGAATTACAAACAGAAATATAGAACTTTGGTATAAAGCCTAAAATCTTCAATACAACTTATAAGGCTTTTGTGACTTTCAGCTGATCTTTCCAGCCCAAATGGCCACCATTCCCCTCACTTTTGGTCACCTAGTCACATCAGCCATTTTTCAGGCTCTCAAAGATGCCATCCACCACAGGGCCTTTGCATGTGTGCCTGAAATACTCTCTCCTAACTTCACTCCTCCCAGCCTGCCTTTGCCAAAGTAACTTCTAACATATTTATCAAGGCTCAGTTTAATCCCTAGCTCAACTTCTCCTTCTTTGCGGAAAATTTCCCTGTTTCCCCAGACTGGATTGAGCTCCCTATTACAAACTCTCAGAGTACCATGAGTCAGTCCTTCATGTAATTTACCAATTGACTGTATTAGTCTGTTTTCACACTAATAAAGACATATCTAAGACTGGGTAATTTATAAAGGATAGAGGTTTAATTGACTCACAGTTCAGCATAGCTGGAGAAGCCTCAGGAAACTTATAATAATGGCAGAAGGGGAAGCAAACACATATCCTTCACATGGTGGCAGCGATGAAAAGCGCAGAGTGAAGCAAGGGGAAAAGCACCTTATAAAACCATCAGATCTCGTGAGAACTAACTCACTGTTATGAGAACAGGATGAGCGTAACCGCCCCCATGAATCAATTATCTCCACCTGGTCCGTCCCACACACGTGGCAATTATGGGAACTACAATTCAAGATGACATTTGGGTGGGGACACAGCTGAACCATATCATGTACTTTCACATTTATTTGTGTGATGATTTGATTGTCTGTTTTTCCCACTATCTGGTTAACCTCATGATTAATCTTTTATGTCTAACATAGAACTTGGCAACCATAATATTTTGTGAGTAAAAACAATGGATGAATAGTTGTCCATTTCATACCCAGGAAAGCTTTCATTCAAGACTGACAGTCAAATGAAGATGATTTCAATAAAACAAAAACTGAAACAATTCTTACCAACTCCTTCAAGGAACTCCTAAAGGCTGTACTTCAGGTACTAAGGAAAATGAATCCAGATCATGGAAGTTCACAGAGACAAGATGTTGGCAAATATCTTGGAAAAACTTTTATATTATTTTATATTGAATATATAAAATAATAATTACAAGTTCTATTTTAGAGGGTAAAGAGCTAACACATGGGTCAAAACAGAGCATATGCACTTGAAAGAGGGTAACAAAATAATCTAAGAATCTCACACTGTTAGAAAAAAGGATCAAAATACTGATTAGACTTTATTAAGTATAAATGTTTCTGTCTAAAGTAGCCATATAAAAATAAATATAGAAAATATAGGCCAGGCACCGTGGCTCATGCCTGTAATCCCAGCACTTTGGGAGTCTGAGGCAGGCAGATCACTTGAGGCCAGGAGTTCAAAACCAGCCTAGCCAACATGGCGAAACCCTGTCTCTACTAAAAATACAAAAATTAGCCACGTGTGTTGGCGTGCGCCTATAATCCCAGCTACTCGGAAGGCTGAGGCAAGAGAATCGCTTGCACCCGGGAGGCGGAGGTTACAGTGAGCCAAGTTCCAGCCACTGCACACCAGCCTGGGTGACAGAGCAAGACTCCATCTCAAAAAAAAAAAAAAGAAAGAAAAGAAAAGAAAAAAGAAAATATAACTTTTCGAACAAAAAGAGGGGAAACGGGGCAAGAAAAAGAAACAAAAACCAATGCAAAAGGACGAAAAAGGAAAGTAAAAATTAAAGGTAAGATAAATAGAAAGCTCAAGATATGACAATGATTATAATCAGTATAATGAACCAAACTCTTCAGTTAAATGACTAAAATTATCAGACTAAAATCCTGAATGTTTAAAATAAAAACTCAAAACCTAAAGACACAGAGGAGCAGTTGAATAAAAGGATTGAAAGAGACAAATACAAACCAAAATAAGACTATAGTAGCCATATTAATGCCAAACCCATATTCTGAGGTGTAAAACATTATCAGGTACAAAGAAAGACACTATATAATAATAAAAGTTTCCACTCACCCAGAAAGATATCAAATGAACAAATGAGTAAATTGCCATGAATCAACTTGCATCTTCCAGTGATTGGGAAAACACATCCACAGATAGGAAGCAGGTCTGTCCAAACCAGGGAACAAACTCACGTGTTGGTTGAGGATGCATCACCATGCTAAGAGCATGTGATCATCCTTTACCACCTTGCTCAAGTGAAAAGACCTCCCCAAGCTCAGCACGGCTTCATTTCCCCCAGCTGCTGGCCAGGTAGTCTGATGTCTAGGCTGCTGTTTTGCACAGTTTCTCAAGTGCTATCACTTAAGTTCCCAACTGCTTAACGAATGTCAATGGTCTCTTGCTCTTCCAGCCCCAGGTCAGAAATCTAAAGGAACCCAAATGCTCTATGTCAAATAACCATCTTTGATTTTCCTTCATCCCCAAGCTTTACTATAGGAAGTAATGAGTAAGACTTAGAATCTCAGATTATTTCTTCATGCTTTAATTCTATCAACACTTTAGCGTACTTCCTAGATGCTGGGCACTGTCCTAGCTACACAGGAAAAATTTCTTGATAGTTCCCAGTCTGACTGTCAGGAGCTAGCCTGGAAGACTGCTCCTATTACATCCTGGGAGGTGAGGTGCTATGATTCCAAACTGCCAAACTGCTGAGCAATCCTAAAACAGTGGAAGCTAAAACTTTTCCCAGCTTCAAGCATTAAGGTAGCCCTTAATGAACAAAGATCCTTTCCCAAAGTTTTCAAGAGGGTAATTACAAACATGTCAATCATTATTTCATTTATCCATTCTGATGTTTAAAAACCTTTAATTATTGCAACAAGAATTCACATTCATCCCAGAAAAATTAGAACAAAAGATTAATAAAATTAAAAACGAATTCTGCAACTTATGGATAATTACTGGGAACACTTTGGTGCACTGCTTTATTTTCACACACACATGAATAATTGTACCCATTCATTCCCATTATAAAATAGGCATTCAGTCTGAATCCAAATAAAGGATAAAGATCCTTGGACACCATCAAAGTCAGGCATTAAGCAGCTCCCATTTTGCAATCTTTGCTGTTCATGAGATTAACTATATTTTTCATTAAAATGTTCCATAATCAACAACACACTAAATAGTAAGAGAAATACTTTCAAATGATCCCACCAAAAAGAAAAGAAACTCTAGCTACTAATCTATTATTGCACAACAAATTGCCTCACCACCCCCAGACATCACAAAACAAAGCACTGAAAATGGTATTACCCTCCAAAAGGAGATGTGTTTGCATGCCTGAACACATCATTAAAATTCTCCTCTCTCTCTCTCTCTTTCTAGTAATAAGAACACTTAACATGAGATCTATCCCCTTAACAAATTTTTCAGGGTACAATGCAGCGTTGTTAACTATGGGCACAACATTGTACAGCTGATCTCTAGAATGTACTCGTTTTGCATGACTGAAACTTTATACCCTCAAACAGCTCCCAGGTTTCCTCTCTCACCAGGCCCTGGTAACCACCATTCTACTGTTTCTATGAGTTTGACTATTTTAGATACCTTATATAAATGGAATGCCATATCACATGTATTTTGTCCTTTTGTGACTGTTTTACTTCACTTAGCATAGTGTCTTGTAGGTTCCTCCCTGTTGTCTCATATGGCAGGATTTCCTTCTTTTTTTTAAAGCTGAATAATATGCCATTGTATGTAGATACCACTTCTTTAACCACGCCTCCATGGATGGACATTTAGGTTGCCTCTACGCCTGGCTATTGTGAATAATACTGAGAGTTCATGTATCTCTTAGAAGTCCTGATTTCAGTTCTTGTGGGTATAGATCCAGTAGTGGGGTTGCTGGATTATACGGTAATTTTAGGAAGCTAGCCCGCAAGAGTCAAGACTGAGTCACTAGACTCCCCTGCCTTCTTTACCTCTGAACTGTGCTGTTTGGACAATGGGCAGACAGCTGGGCCAATGAGATCGTCTGGCTTGGGAACACAGCACTCAATCTGAGAGCTAAGGAGCCACCACGAGGAGCGAGCGCAGACCACAGCACAGCGTTTTGAATGGCTGCTTGGGTCTACCTGAGGAGCCTAGAAAAATACAGATACCCAGGACCCACTCCAAGCATAAATGAATCTGAATATCCAAGGGACAGCACTAGAATCTGTACTTTACCAACATCCTCGTCAATTCTGAAGTTCTGTCAAATTTGGAAACCTCAGCAAAGGCGAATTTCTGAGTTCCTGACCAGCGGCACCCTCAGAGCTGCCCTGATTCTCCTTGGATTCCAGGAGACATCTCAACATTCTTCCAGAGACTTTGTGTCTTGTTTACTCGAGCTGGAATTGGATTCTATAATTGCAGTTGAAAGAACCTTAGCTAATATGGTCCAGAACGTTAGCACCCCGAACACCCACAGTGTCACAGCCCTCTTTGTAATCTGTGCTGTTCTCATGGCTCATTTGCCACGCTGGGGAGCATTTTCCCATGTTTGGACGTTATATATGCAAGAAGAGGGGTCCACAAGAACAAGACAACTGGTGTGAGAGTTTCAAATTCTAAATACTGGGGGACACTGCTCTCTCTAAAATGTATTTCTGACAATTCCATCCACTGTTGACTGCAGGTGCTTGTACTAGTGACAGACAGTGAAAATCATAGTTTCTCTTTTAGGTTTGTAATGAGCATCTAGTGGATGCAGGCGTAGTTCTAGGCCAGTGCTGTCCAGTAGAAATTTCCACAATGATGAAAAATCCTATAGCCATACTATCGTTTTGGGTTTGTGGCTATTGAGCCCTTGAAATCTGGCTAGTTCGACTGAGGAACTGAATGTTTTATTTTAATTAATTTAAATTTAAATAGCCACACACAGCTAATGACTTCTGTATTGGACAGTGCAGTTCTAGATACTGTAATTAATTCAGCAAGGCATGATGCACCAGCCATTTTACAGATGAGGAAATGGATACCCAGAGAGGGAGAATGACATACCTAAGGTCATCAAGTGAGAGGGTGAGGATTCAAACCCAAATCCAATCTATGATACAATAACTGCTACACACAATGTGTGTAACACTTTGATAGGGGACAAAATAAAACTGAACATCCCATCAGCTCTCAGGCATCAACTCTGTTTTAGTTACAAAGCCAAAACAAAAAGGAAAGCCATGGAGCAGGACACACACTATCAATTCTGCCTAACCATGAAGACGGTCCGGCCAGCGGGCTTGGCTTTCTCCTCCAGCCGTCCTGGCTCGACACAGGCCTTGTGGTTGAGCATATTTTATTGCATGCTGAAAACTCCAAGATAGCTCAGCCTCCAAGAACAAAAGTGATTTCAGGGTGAAGAGGGAAGGGGGCCAGGAAGCTGTCCCTCCCATCTCCTCGGGTGGACACCACGTCTGACAAGCCGCATTCAGGCCTTTAAAATACCGCACCATTGTGGAGAGGGCCCCACTGCCCCTGGGAAGCATCCCCAGCTGCCTTCTCTGCTCACTGCGCCCAGGGAAAACTCCGTTTCTAACAGTTACGGTCAGCCATTTAAATCATATTACACTGTAAGTGGATATACAAATTGTCAGCCCTAATGAAATTTAGGAGGAAGCAGTGGGAGAGGTGAAAACACTTAGAACTGGTTTTTTTGGTTTTCGAGACTCGAATTCAAGTGGTTTAAACTGCTCGTTGAAAACGTGCTTGGAGTGTGGTTTTTCTGCCAGCACATGGAGACCGCCCTGGGAATTCACAGTCAAGTCTTCATTCCTGGTTCCCCCTAGAATTGCAGCACATATAGACCTTGATCTAGACATTGAGCTCCTCAAGGAGGGAGAGGGTCTTACTTGTTTCTGCACCCAGCAAGAGACCTGGCACACAGAGGCCCTCGGGAAATGTGGAATGAAAGAATAAACCCAGACAGCCCTTGTGCGCAGCCTGAATCGTGAAAGTCAGAAGAGGCCCTGGAAAGGGAAATCCACATTCATGCCAGAATCCCTCCATTAAAGACTGCTAGGGTGAATGGGAAGATGGGGGTGAGAACTGCCCCCTTTCCGCCTATTGTCTTAGCAAACACAGGCTCACGAGCCAATGAGCTGAACAGCATATTGTACTAATGAATTGCCTTCCACTAGATAGTTTATCAGGTTTCTCTGTCCAGGGTAGAAGGGGTTCCAGCAGAAGTGAGGGATTATGGATTAAGATAGTAATATAATAGCTACCATTTATTGAGTGGTTACATGTGCCTGTCACTGTACAAACCCCTTCCTCTGTAATCCTCACAAAACCCTCACACAGTGGAGAGGGTTTGCCCCTTTTCCAGATGAGGAAATGAGAGCTCAGAAAGGTCAAGAAACTTGCCCAGGATTGTGCAGGTGTTTCTCATTCCAAAGCTCATAGTTTTCCTGCTCCCCGACCCCGTGCCGGATAGAGCACCTGGTAGGGATGCGGTGAGTGTGTGAGTGTGTGAGTGTGTATAGGAGGACATGCCAGAGAGAAGCTGTCCCTACATCATTTGGTATTGCTGGGTCAAAGCAGTGTAGGCCAGATTCCATTTGCATTCATTTCATTCCCATATGGCAGGATTTGACGTCCTATTCTCCACCTCGATAGAGCATCAACTTCTTGAGGCATGATGTTGTTTAACCAGACTCACTCAGGTGACCCCATCTAAACCATCATGCACATGTCAAGGAATGAGGCCCAGGGAGGAGAAAGGATTTGCCCAAAGCTACACAGCAAACTGGGGACCAGACTGGAACCAGAATCCCAACAGTGGAAGTCCCTTTGGGCCAGTCATGGAGTCTGGGTCCAGGATTCTCCCAGGTATGGTCATGTACAGGAGGAAATATCCTTGCCTGACACCCACCAGGGCCCTCCAATGACACAAGAGTGAGGACTTAGAGGAGGAACTCTGAGGTGGCCTCAACTGGAAAAATAGGCCAACTGACTCGGGGTCAGGAATTCAATGTTAGGTTTCTAGCATTTCTAACCTTCCATTTTCCTATTCCCATTACTCCTGAGGCAACATCACCTCGTGGATGAAACCAAGAGCTATAAAATCAGACAGACTTGACTTTGCTTCTTACTGGCTATGTAGTTTGGGGAAAGATACTTAGTCTTCCAGGGCTTCTATTTCCGCATCTGTAGAATAAGGAGACTAACACTTCCTTTTGAGATGCCACGAGATCAAACAAAATAATGTGAATGAAAAAACTTAACAACAAGCCCTGTCAGTGTGCTTAGTAAATGAGAGCAGTTGCTAGTAAACCTGTGTTGCAGTTACATGGGTCTTATTTTTCCATTTTATAGATGGTGAAAGTGAGGCCCAGAGGAAGCTCAGTGGCTTGCCCAAGGGAGCACAGCTTGCCACCCACAGGAGTGACGTGGGGTGCAAAGGTGGGTACACCTAAAATTCAGGAGCCCAGGCTGCAGTACTGGCTTTCACCTTCTCATTGAAAACATCATTTCCCTATTCTCAGCCTCAAAATCTCACTCTGTAAAGAGAAGGTAAGTCCCCACCCTGCTCATGTCATGGGTCTCTCCTGAGACATGGGAAAACATGCTGCAGCGTTTCCCATGGGTGGGGGAGGGATTGGCATGTCTGAGCTGAGGCTAAGCCCATCCTCTGCCTCCCCACCCTCTGCTTCTCCAGCCTGAACCTCATCAAGAACCTTCAGGAGCCCCCTCCCAGTGCCTTGAAGGGAGTGCCCTGCAATTTGCTGAGTCAGGGAGGCTCATGAGTCATTGAAGTTGGTGATGGAAATGTGGCTGGCTCTTCCCCGATGCCAGTAATGGTCACCATCCTCATCCCTACTACTGCTGGAGTGCGTACTCTGTGTCAGGGCCCTTGACTTACATGATGAGCAATCCTCACAGTCAGCTGGTAGCATTCTCACAGCCTTGTGTTATGCATGAGAATACTGAAGAGAGGCCCAATAACTGGCCAAAGGATGTGCAGCTAATACAAGCAGAGCTTGGAGCCAGGTTTTCTTGACTGTAAATTCTTTGTTCTTGCCTGTGCACCATGCTTATGTGGGTTTGTAGCAAGAAACAGATATTCTACTGAAAGTGTTTTTTTGTTTTTTTTTTTTTGACATAGAATCTCACTATCACCCAGGTTGGAGTGCAGTGTCACAGTCATGGCTCACTGCAGCCTTGACCTCCTGGGCGTAAGCACTTCTCCTACCTCAGCCACCCAAGTAGCTGGGACTACAGGCACATGCCACAAAACCCAGCTATTTTTTTTAAGAATTTTTTTGTAGACACAGGGTCTCACTGTGTTGCCCAGGTTGGTCCTAAACTCCTGAGCTCAAGCAACCCTTCCACCTTAGCCTCCCAAAGTGCTCGGATTGCAGGTGTGAGCCACCGCACTTGGACTGAAGGTGCTATTATATAGGAGACAATAGGTAGAGCACTCTGTATACACTGTGGAATCTCAGCCCGGTGGGGGAGACTGCAAAAATGGCTGCAGCAAGGTCTCCCATCCTATATAGATGCCCCTCTGCAACATGACTCTGCCAATCCTCTCACTGAGAGATGGAGTCTACTTCTCCACCTCTGTGAATGTGGGCTATCCTTGGGCTTGCCTTGACCAATAGAATGAGGTGGAAGTGATATAGTGTAACTTCCAAGTCCAGGCCTCACCTTCGTGAAATGTGGCATCAAAGTGTAAAAGAGCCCAGGCTGGCCACTCAAGAGATGAATATTCACATCAACGGAAAGGCTCAGCCAACAGCCAGAATCAACTCTTGGCTTGCGGGTGAAGCCATCTTGGATCATCCAGCCCCTAGCCTATCTGCCAGGCCCCGAGTGAGGGCAGCAGAAGAAACCCCCTCCCTGCTACCCCTGCCCAGACTGCTGGCCCACAGAATCACAAGCAAATACAGTGGCTATGGTTTTAAGCCGTTAAGTTTTGGTATGGGTGTGGTGTATGATTAGGTGATAGATAACAAATAAAGCGAGTGACTTAATTTCTCCCAGCCTTGGTTTCCTCATCTGTAATCTGGGAATCATGTATCAAGAATAAATGAGATGAAGCCTGCAAATCATGGAGCACTGAGCCTGGCACAGCATGAGCATCATCAGTGTTGAGGAAGTCAGTGCTGGTGCAGGCAGCTCTGGTTAGGGACACTGAGACAAAGGTCAGGAGGTGAGCTCTTTGTTGGGTGGGTGCTGGGGGCATGTTTGTAGAGGGCAGCCCTGGGACAAGACTGAGGTAGAACTTCTAGCCAGTCATCCTGGTGGTGCAGGGGTGGGCAAGCATCTGGCTAGAGTTGTCTCAGTTACAGGGACATTAGGCCGCCCCAAGTGTGGCAGAAAACTCAGGATAGGTTAGGGAGTGGTGGCTGAGCCATGCCAGTGCAACACCAAAATATCTCCAAGATCATGGAGACTTTGAGTTTCCATGGCCAAGATGAGGGTCCAGGAACTAAGGAATTGTGGAGGCAGCATTTTCTCCCCAGGGTCTTTTGTTTGCTGATGTGTTTGTTTTTTGAGGTAGTCTCACTCTGTCTCCCAGGCTGGAGTGCAATGTCATAGTCATGGCTCACTGCAGCCTTGACCTCCCAAGCTCAAGCAATCCTCCCATCTCAGCCTCCTGAGTAGCTGGGGCTACAGTCACATACCACTGCACCCAGCTATTTTTTTTTTCTTTTGTAGAGACGGTGTCTCACTTTGTAGCCCAGGCTGGTCTCGAACTCCTATCTTCATGCAATCCTCCTACCTCAGCCTCCCAAAGTGCTAGGATTACAGGTGTGAGCCACTGCACCTGGCCTCCACTGTCTGCTTTAAAGGTTAGTCCTGAACCTGCCTCCTGCCTGCTGAATACCTTTCACCCACAGGAGGAAGTCTAGATGCCTTATCAGAGGCCCTACTGACTGCAGTCTGAGTCTCCGTGTGCCCACCCTCATCTTCCACCACTCCCTCTTCACCGTCTTGTTCCCATGAACCTCCAGACTCACAGCTCCTGGGGGAACTGCATTCCCTCCCACCTCTTGGCCTTTGCTCAAGCTGTGCCTTCTTTCTTGAATACTCTTACCTACCCTTCCCCTACTTAACCTGGATAACCTTTGCTTGTCTTTAAAACCTCAGCTAAAATATCCCTTTCTCCAGAGAGCATCCTTGGTTCTCCAAGTCTGGATGTGTCTCTCCTCCTTGAGCCCCCATGGAACCCTATTCTTCCATGATCCCCATCACCACAACTGCTGACTATGGGAAATGTGTGCTCTGGAAGGACAGGAACAGAGTTTGCTTTGCTCACCTCTGTAACCTCATCACCTAAATCAGTGCCCAGCACACAGTGGGTGTTCATTAAATTCTCCTGTGTTAGTCCATTCTCATGCTGCTATGAAGACATACCTGAGACAGGGTAATTTATAAAGGAAAGAGGTTTAATTGACTCATGGTACCCCAAGGCTGGGGAGGCCTCAGGAAACTTACAATCATGGCAGAAGGCAAAGGAGAAGCAGGCACCTTCTTCACAGGGCAGCAGGATGGAGTGAGTGCAAGCAGGGGAAATGCCAAATGCTTATAAAACCGTAAGATCTCGTGAGAGTCACTATCACAAGAACAGCATGGGGGAAACTGCCCCATGATCCAATTACCTACACCTGGTCCCACCCTTGACACTTACGGATTATGGGGATTATAACTCAAGATGAGATTTTGGGTGGGACACAGCAAAACTATACCACCTTCCTAGTGTATAAGTGATGAATTGATAAATGAATTGACTGGGTCTTTAGAGAAAAGAAATGACAATAACAACAAAAAATCAGAGGCTCAGTGAGGGTAAGAGACTTACCCCATATCACACAGAAGTTATGTCAGAATCAGGAAAAGGGCTTGCCTTGATGGAATGAGGCCCACTTTCCCAGATGGCAGGGAGGCACCCCAGCTGATGGAGGGAGGAGCCCTTTTGATACTAAGTGTGGCCAATCAGGACATGTCTGAGTTTCCTAGGGGATGGAGTTCTCCAGGTGAAATGGCATGCCTCTCAGGAGGCTGTGAACCCTGGGGTGGGGTGGGATGGCCTGCAAGGGACCTTCCCAATCTATGACTCTCCTGGCTAGGGGATCCCCATTGAGTTTGGGGACTCAGTGACAACCTTGGGAAGTACCAGGAGAAGCAATGTGTTGGGTAGAACTACTAATTGCTGTATCGAACTCCAAGATGGTACTGACTTAACATAAAATAGAAGTTTATAATTTAGTCACTCAACTGTCCAAGGAAGGAGTTTCTGGTCAGCTGCTGGCTTTCTTCCATGTGGTGAGTCAAGCATCCAGGTTTCTCCCATGTGTGGCCCAATCAACTCCTAGGACTTCAGAGTCCTCTGCTCCAAGCTGGTGGAGGGAACGATGCAATGAAAAACTCATACTGGCTTTTCAAAAATCTGGACTTCAAAACTGACACACTTCACTTATGTTCCCCTTCCATTTGTGGGAACTAGTCCTCTAGCCATACCTGGATGCAGGGGAGCCTGGGAAATGTAGTCTTTGTTTAGGCAGGATCAAGGCCACATTGATAAACGGAGAGCATGCATTTTTGTTGGGCAAATGGACTCTTGGGTCAGACTTAAGCTCTCCAATCTTCCATTGCTTCATCTGTAAAATGAGTATAACAATATTATCTCAAAAGTTTCTTGGTAATCTTACTGAAATGGGATGAAAGATAAAATCCTTACCAAGTGCCAGGCACAGAAGAAATGCTTGTCATAAATTACCTTCCTAAACCGCTGTAATTTTTTTTCTAGTAGAAATGAGATTTTTCTGAAGGTCATGGTCAGAGGACAGCTGGATCTTCTCAGTCCTCATTTGCCTCCTTTGCATTTTATGCCTTTTCCCCCCTTTCCTATCCCCTTTCTGCTTTTTCTTTCTTCCTCTCTCCCACCTTTAGGTCTAGTTATGTCTTAGGAGTCTCCTTGTTGCCTCCCAGAGCACATTCTTCCCCATCCCACCACCCAGGCTATAAATAAGTAGATTAGCCACCGGTTGGGACTAGCCCTCCATTAGGAAGAGGAACAGAAATGTCACCAGGTAGCACTCCCTACCTTTGCAGCCATAAATTTCAAGCCAGGCAGCTCTTGACCTCAAGAGAACATATGCCCACAAAACCTGCCAGAGAGGGGTTGCTCCACCCCAGCACTTCCCAACTTGCCCAGAGAATGGTAACATTAACAGGTCTCCCATGAAAGGAAGTCAAAAACTCAAGTCAACGAAACTCTGAGTTAACAGATCTCTTTCTTGCAGTTCTTTGACTTTAGCATTGCCAATATGCTAAGGACCATCATACATCTCTCAGCAGGGCAAGGATCCATCAGTCCTTATTTCCCAAACTTGTTTGGCCATGAAACACTTCCTGTTGATCATCCTTTGGGTCTGTGAGTGATGGAATGCTCTTTGGAAACTGCAACTCAAAAACAAGCATCAAAAACTGGAGCTCGTGTTTAATTTTTTATTTTTATTTTCTGAGATGGAGTTTCGCTCTTGTTGCCCAGGCTGGAGTGCAATGGCGCGATCTTGGCTCACCACCTCTGCCTCCCGGGTTCAAGTAATTCTCCTGCCTCAGCCTCTGTAGTACCTGGGATTACAGGCATGCGCCACCATACCCGGCTAATTTTGTATTTGGTAGAGAGGGGTTTCTCCATGTTGGTCAGGCTGATCTCAAACTGTCAACCTCAGGGGATCTGCCTGCCTCGGCCTCCCAGACTGGTGGGATTACAGATGTGAGCCATTGCACCCAGCCTGGAGCTCGTGTTTATTTAGCTATGCAGGGCAGGCTGGCTAGAAACATTTAACTGTTAACTTATTATCTTTGTTTTTAAAACGAATTCCACCTCTTATTAAACTGCTACTATCATTAGGCTTTGAAGGTGGCCTTTTGCAGATTCTATCATGTAATTTAAATATCAAGCCTAATTGGGTGGTGGCTTTTGATCCCATGTTCTTGCTGCGGACGTTAAGTTCAGAGAGATTCAAGCATCTCTTCAAAGCCACACTGCAAGTAAGTAGTTAGGCTGAAACCTGGGAATGGTTGTGTTTTTCATCCATTCATTAAATATTTATTGAGTTCCTGTGATAGGCCAGGCATTCTTTACACCAAGAAACTAATCCATTTTGTTTATTTCTTTGTTTTAGCCTCATTGGCTAGCTTATAAATATGTACAGACGTTTTTGGTTTAAACCAGTCATTTTCACCTGGGATAATTTTGCCCCCCAGAGGACACTCATCAATGTCTGGAGACATTTTTGGTTGTCACAAATGGGAGGGTGCTATCAGCATCTAGTGGGTAGATGCCAGGGATGCTGTTAAACATACTATAATGCACAAAGACAGCCCTCACGACAAATAATTATCCTGCTCAAAATGTCAATAGCGATGAAGCTAAGAAACTCTTAGAGGGAAAACACTTTTAAAAACAATTACAAATGTAAAGGCCTGCAGGGGCCAGTTGGGTGCCATAAATGACTGGCTAATTAGACATGCCTAGCCCTGTCTAAAAGGGAGTAGCAGCTGCTTGGGTCCAGCTAATTGTTGCTACGTGGGACCTGTGACACATGCTCCTAGGTGACCAGCTCTCCCCATTTTTCAAGCCAGAAATCCAAATTTTAATGTGAAAATACTCATATTTTAAACGTTGGCAACTAATTTTTTAAATGCTATGCCAGTCAAACAAAACACATCTGGAGGTGTGATGTAGACAGCAAGCCATACGTTTGCAACCTCTCTAAAATACTAAGTGTGCCTTCCCAGCATTGAGCCAATAGTGTTAGGTGTGTTAAACAGCACTGATCCCATGTTGCCTTGATTTAGCCTTCACACTTATTCCAGTGTTCTTTTCCTCAACAACTTTCTCTCTCAGCTAACATTTATTGAGCTGTTACTATGTAGTAGAACATGCTCTAAGCACTCCCTAAGTGTTAACTCATTTTTATCTTCACAAGAGCCTGAAGAGGTAGATTGCAATGCTCTCTCATTTTAAAGACAAAGGCCTCAGAAGCACTGTGAGGTTGTGCATCTTTCCCAAGGTGAAAGGGGTACTGGGATTTGAACCCGGGCAATCTGGCTCCGGAGCCTATGTTCTTAACTGCTAAGCCAGGCTTCCCTGGAAGAGATGCCACCTCTCCATCTTGGGAGTAAAACTCCCAAGGGTCTTGTCTCACTCATGAGTCAACCTAGGCAAGCTCAACAGTTCACCAAGGTGGTCAGCCAGTATTTCCCAAGTGTTCAAACCTCAGTCCCTCCAACTAAAGTCATGGTTTTAAACTGGGGGTGATTTTGCTCCCCGGGGCACATTTGGCAATGTTTGTAGATGTTTTTGATTGTCACAAATGGAAGGATGTTATTGGCATCTAGTGGGTAGAGGCCAGGCATGCTGCTGAACATCACATAAAATAAATCCCTACAACAAAGAATTATCCAGCTCAAAATGTCAATAGTGCCAAGATCGAGCAACCGGCACAAAATCTAAAGAGCTTACTGGCAACTGTTCTAAGATGAAAAAAGCCACCTGCAGAATATTCCAGGTGGTTCAGTCTGTTCTTCATCTTGAACATCGTTTTATTTCTCTCCTGAAGTCACTCTTTCTTCCCTTGCCCTAGAATTTCATGGTAGTCCCATCTCTCTGTGCTAAATGCCTACACTAAAAAAAAATCTTACTACAACTCTTAGGGATTAACAGCAGCAGAGCAGATAAGAAATGAAAAAAATCAGCAACAGGCAAAGAAAAATGAGCACTAAAGTACAAAATACATGCTTGAGCTTCAACCACCATATCATCTACATACCTGAAATGTATGTGTGTTTTTCTGGATACCCTAAGCCGTAATCCGTGCCCACATCAAACTTCAATGAACACTCTCTCTGCTAAACACACACGCATGACTGCACTGGATTTCATAAAATGATTTTAATAGAAAAGTACAAGATATGAACAAAAATAAATAATCTTTATCTCATTTCTAGCCCAGCAAATTGTACACTGCATATAAAAATGGTCTAAGATGCAATTTTCCTCCATTCCTTTTTTGCTTTTAAAATACTGAGACAGCATTTTAATTCAAACTTCCAGGTTCAAACTGATACATTAAAAAAAATCACACCAACTTTTAATCATTCTACATCCATTTTTTAAAGTTAGCTAACAAGATGATGTTTCACTAAAATAAAATATCCAATCATCAGATTAAAGTGTAAAGTTTGTGTGAACAGGGAAATTAGATCATTTTTCTAAGTTTTAATTCCTATGTTTCTGAATGTTTCTTGAATTAAAAATTCATTTCATCATCTTACTTTCAAAACACGGCATCTCTCTTTCACCATTCCACAGAGAGAGAAAAGACTAGAAAATACTTTAAAAAAAATAAATATTTTAAAAGTATAGCTTACAGTGACAATGTAGTATTTTAGACCTGTGCCTTCGTGCCTATTTGCATTAAATACATGCTTCAAGTTATAACTACCTTTTCTATCTCTCTATATATTGTGGGCCACTAAGTCTTTGTGGACTGATGCTGCTAACGATCTCTTGGAGTTAGCTAGTACCGGTCTCTTATTTAGAGTACTTATTCTGCCATAGCATCATATTTGATAATTCTAGTGGCTTGAATAATGTTTTGTAAAAACAAATTGAAACTTGGTATTGGCAAAATTGTATGAGAAAAGAGCTAGGGTAGGCAACTAAAACTTACACAGTGCCAGTCTCAGGAGGTCAGTAGCTCACAGAACTCAACAGATAAACTGGATTAAAACTTAAAAGTCTTCTTTTTACTTGAGCCCATAATGACTATTTTGAACATGGCTCTTTTGCTGCTGCCTATATATAAATTTTTTATTAATTTTCTTGTATTGGGAAGATCTTGAATATGCTCCAGGATGAGAAGAAAAAATACGCTGACACTGCTAAATCGGGTATATGTTTTTGCAATAAGGAACACTGGTCAATATACAACTGAGGAAAAACTGAAACAGATGTGAGTCCTAGAACCACAAGAGTTTGAATTTGCCCAGAAATGCTATTTTAAACACTCTATATGTTGGTCTACTGTTTTTTTGTGGAATAATGCATTCTTGGCATCCTTAAAAGGTTTCAATATGTTACAAGGTTATCCGGAAAGAGAAAAAGCAAAGGCTAATGTATCAATCTGTGCAGCACTGTCCAGATTTCTGTGTACATTTTTGAAAAGCACAAGAACTTGTATTAATTGCACTTAACACAATGAACCTTTAGTTTCCAACCAGTTTTCATTCTTTGCAGACCCGGGCTTTCTTTTTATAAAAACTGCTTTCAAAGGGCATAGAGACACCACACATGGTCCACAGTAAATTCAAATAGAGAGGTGCAATAGTTGCAGTGGTAAACACACAAAAAAATACATTTTTTTGGACTAAAAATCTGGTCACGGATAAAAGCATGTGCCTTTTCGTTCTTCTCTGGGATGTTACAATAGCAACACGCTCTAAAACAATTAAGTTACATGCATAATGCTAAAAGAATGTGAACAATCCTATAACCAGCTTTAAGCCATCTGCTTGATTTCTTTTTTTTTTTTTTGTGAGGAACATATATAGGAAAAGAGAATTCCCCTTTTGTTCCATTACATATAGAAACCTTTTGAAGCTTCCAAAAAGCTTGGTTTTGGTAAAATTCACCACTCTTCTATTATTTTGACATGTAGTCATCCTAAACTATCCGTCATGGTTTCTCCAAAAATCTCCACATGAATTATCTGAAGGACAATTGAAACCACTTACCAATATACAAGTAACGTTTTATTTTATATTCTATCTTCCATTTGGCATAAGCCTTTCGATGTTTGTTTTTTAAACCAGTGAAATATACAAATCACGCAAGACAGAAATATGTACATTAAAAGTACAGAATAAAGGCTAGAAGATATACATAATATCTGAATGACATGTAGAATATTTTACATTAAATAGTTTCTTTTAAAAGCTAGGATTGTTAAACTCAACTCTCTTCATAAACATGAGTCACTAAAAAGGAACAATCTGATTTAGCAAATAAAAAAAGTACTTCATGGTTTTTGTATAATAAAAACCAAAAAAGTGACATTTTAAACTAATTAGTGCTTTTTGCTTTCAAGATCTTTTGCTCACAATTCACTGCAACTGGGGGGATGTGAATATCATTATGCAATAAATTAAGAGCCACAGTTGGCTGAGGTGATATGAAAGCCAACCTGCCTAAGGGGGGTATGAAAGATGTGTATCTTTCCAAACTTTTAAAACAACGTAAGTCTGAGATAAGAACATATTTGATGGCACTGTTTGGAAAGAGGTGTCCTTATTAAAAAAAAAAAAAGCTATCTATGTAGTGGGCTGAATATTCCTTAGGGACTCAATTAATAAGTACTGTCATTTCTAATAGGCATGGGTTTCCATTCTGCAGAATGAACTAAGAAAAGAGAAACATTGCTGATGCTTCTGAGTTTTGAATATCTCTTAACGTCCATGTCTATAATGAACAAGTAATGCCCTCTCCACAAAGTGAACAGAAATGGAGGTTGGAGACAAAGGGGTGAGGCAGAAAAGAAAAAAGATATCTTCAACCCAACACGCATTTCAGTGAGTCAGAACTCAAGCTTCCTCAGAAACAAGGTTGCTTCGTCGTGCTCAAGGTATGATCACAGCAGGGCCACAGCCCAAGCTCAAGACTCAAAAAACTTTTGGAATAATCCCAACTGGACTGCAGTGAAGGACAACAATGCTCTAGACTGAGAAATAACTCCAGAGTAAACTGTAAATCTAAATCACTGGCTGCAATGAGATATATTTATATTTATATTTATATATATGTATATATATATATGTTATGTACAAAAGACTTTGAGATATCAGGCACCATTAAACCACATTTCCCCCCTTATAAATGCAACTGTTCAAGTACACTGGGAACAGTTTTAAGGTACATCTGCAGTACAATAGGAGAAGCACGAGTGGATAATCTAAACACAGGATCATAACAGTGATACGCTGCAACACCTCTGTGAATTCCATTAGCCAAGTTCTGTCATTAAAACATAGAAAACTACTGCTCCTCAAGATAAAAGTTTTAGGAAACAAAAATCCCTAAGTAGTGAACTGTTTTCCAAGCAGAGCTCCTAATGTTTCATTTCCTGTCCTACAACCAAAGGGGACCCAGTGGAGCTGCCGTTTGGAAACGTGGCCAGCATCACATCACAACACAGAGGAATCAGAGAGGGCTCAGTGTGAAGAGGAAGGTGGATTTCACTGTTTTTCCTCAAATAGGTTGTCTGCTCTGGTGCAGTGCTGAATGGCACTCAATTACCTTGTTGCTTGGGCTGAGAACCTGTGAATGGGATTCATGTATTATTTTTATTATTATAATTTACTAACCAAGTATCCCTAAGAAAATAACAGGATATTTTCATTTATGTTCAAGCCAACCTCCCCAAACAAAAAAATCTAGTGTCCAGAATCATTTGGGGATCTTTTTACAATCTGGAATCCTAATTCTTATAACAGCTTCAAATCAACATCTTGACATAAGAGTTTTAAATTTTTTAATTTCTGGGGACTTTCCTCCCTGCTGCCCAAATTTCATGAGCTATTAGAATATGACGGTCTGTCTGCAAATGGAATATTTGAGGAGAATGAGACATGTGATATACCTTTTTTCCTTGAGAATATGACATTCTTGTCCTTCCATTGTAAATTATCATTTTGAAAATGCAGAAAGCAGGCTAGAAGCCCTGCTGGGGAAGGGAGGTTTGTTTTGTTTTGTTTTGTTTTGTTTTCCCAAGACCTTTTATCTTGCACCAGAGAATTTACAACTCATTTTGGTCATAGAAGCTGAATTGTGAATAGATTTCTACCACCCTCTTTCAACTGGAACCTACCCATCCCATATGATGGCATATTTGAGAAAAAGAAAATGTATTTCTTTACCTTCTGGATGTGTACCATGTCCACACAGCTAAGTTAGGCTATGTGTTATTTCCCCTTCATTCTATACTATCAAAAAAAGTCTTGTATTACCTTTTCAAAGATCCACAAAATAAATATTTTTCTTGGTTCCCACCCCCATTATTGCCAAATAATAATTATAATATTAATAATAAACCACAGAGTTCTTAGATGGTAACACGAAAAAAAATGGTTCCGGTTGCAATTCTTGGGGAAAAATAAAAAATATTCCTAAAAACCAAAAACCAGAATCACTGTACTTTCTATAAATAAGCGGGTCCTGGGAGCGGGGCTGAGTGCTGGGTGGCACCCACTACTTGCACACAAACTGGTCCACGATCTCCGTGCACTTCTTGCACTTGACGTAGCAGCACCAGTGGAACTTGCAGTGGCAGCGCTCCGTCTGCACGGTCTTGAACTGGTCGTAGCCACGGCCGCAGCACATGAGCTCGCAGCCATCCATGCCCTCCGACGTCTTGTTGCACAGGCGGCCCTGCGTGCCCAGCGAGCCGGTGCTCTCATTGCGCACGCAGTAGTCAGGGCTGGGGTCGATGTAGACCAGGTCTTGTGTGGTGGGCGAGTTGAAGCGGCTGTTGACCTGCACCAACTTGCCCCGGCTGTTGAGCCGCATGGCCGCCGCGCTGTCGTACTTCTCCTTCAGGGCATCACCCACCTTGCGGAAGTCTGCCAGCTGCAGCCAGCATGTCTTCAGGCTACATGAGCCGGACACCCCATGGCACTTGCAGGCCACATCAGCCAGGTTGTACACCGTCTGCAGGGAAATGGGGGCAATCAATACACACATTCATGGAGGAGCCAGATGCAGGCTATGGGAACAAAGTTCTCCTCGACCTTCTCCACGGAGCTATGTTCCCCAGCTGAATTAAGGACTGTATTATATTTCCTTCATTACCAGAAGTCTTGTGTTGCCTTCTTTAAAAATTCTTCCAAGTAAATATGTTCTTAGCCACTCATTATTATATCATCATTATCAACAACAACTGTGGTTTTTTAACAGGAACAGGAAAAAAAAATTGTTCCAGCTGCTTTTTTCAGAGAAAGAGCAGCAGCAACATGTGGACACTCATCCCAGAGGTTGTTCACAATGCATTACCTGAATTAATCCCCAGTACCAGCTAGGTGAGAAGTGCTAGTATCATCCCATTTCACAGAGAAGGAAAGTGAGACCCAGAGAGATGAGCCACTCACCCAACTCCTGGGGAGTAAAGGTGCCAAGATTTGAACCCAGGCAGCTGGACTCCAAGCCCGTGCTTAGTGACTTGCCCATGGATATCCAGCCGGTAAGTGCAGAATTGGGAAGAGTCCAGCCCCAGTGGGATCAAGGTTCAAATCTTAACCCATTACTACTATTATTGCTGTGCACCAGGCACTGTAAGTGTCCTTACACTCATTACCTCATTTAACCATCCCAGCAACATTATGACATGGGCTGGATTGGATGATGGCACAGTGATGCTGAGTGGCCTGCACAGGTCACACAGCTAAAGTGTGGGGGGACTGCGCCTGGAACTTAGGTATCCTCACTCCTGTTTCCCACACAGTCCCTACCCCATCTACTACTCCCCTAGGCTAAGAGCACCCACCCTGGAGCCAAGCAACATAGATTGTGTTCCTGACTCTACCCTTGAATTCAGACAACAGGCTGCACCTTTCCGGGCCTCTGTTTTCTATCTGCGAAGGCAGCAGTGATGGCACCAACCTCCAAGTGCTGTTATAAGGATAAAATTAGGGGAGATGTGGAAAGCGCTTGGCACTTAAGACACAGTAAATCTGGTCTTTCTTTAGGGTAACAACGGACACACTCAGTAAATCTGGTCTTTCTCCAGAGTGACGAGGACATGGCATCTGGGCCCTTGCCCAGTCACCTTGGGCCTCCCAGTAGCAGTGCCCACGGGTCTGGCCCCATAACACTGTGCCCAGCAGTCTGGGAGGTGGTGGTTGCCTATTTATAGACGCTGCTGCCCACAGTTCCTTGTGCCAGTGACCCTCCAGAGTCCACGTGGTGTGAGTGTGCTGGAGAAGACCTGTCAGGAACCTGGAAGCTGGGGGTGCATCAGAAGGCCTCTTCCGTAGAGAACAGCCACCCTCTTCCTCCAGGGATTCACAGGGGCTCTTTTAAAGGGGGCCAAAGTGTACTCTCTTGGCATAAAGAGTTTCAGGCACTCAGCTAGTCTGAGGAAGGGTTTTGCAAACGTATTTAACCTTTGCTCCCCACTGAGGAAAATTAAAAAGCTAACACCCCATGGAAATTCTAATATGATTTTCTGGCACAGTGCCCAAATTTCCATCCCCTAGCCCCACCATCCCAGAGAAAAAAAAACTCTTCTTCGTAACCTCACTCACCAAAATCCAAACTCAGCTCACTACTCCAATGATCAAATTTACCCCCAAAAAACTCACTACTAAAAAAATGCAGAAGTGTAACATTATAGGCGCTTTTCAAATTTCCCCAATCCTCTCTTGCCACTTGGAAATCCCTTGACCCGCTCTTCTTGGTTGCCAAGCCTCTGATGATTTCTGGACATGAGAGAAGGCTAAGAAAATCCCAAAGATGGATGAGAATATCAAATATGGGCATACCCCTGGATAGGAGCCTTTAAGAGTCAGACACATCTCTCTTTTTGAGGCATTTCTGATCTGAGGCACTGGGCCTGTCATATATAGAGATCCCAGTGCATCCCTGAAGAGGGTGAAAGCAAGGTTTTATGGGCTTTCAGAGAGAATGGGGCTGACCCCACCCCCCCAAATTTTCATGTGGCCCTGGGTCCACCACAGAAGAGGCAACCCACACTGCAGACACCATGGCAGTGAGAGGCCTGAGAAAGGAGAGGCCACACTCTGTCTGTGGCAATTATTTGACCCCTCAGGGCAGTACAGGCAAAATTCTGTAGAGTTTAGTCCTTCGCCGGAACACCCAAATGTTTAACAACAAATTTGAGAAGATATGCTAGCTGGAATTATCTACACGATCTTTGACTTCTCTCTGTCCTTTGCCTATAATGTTTTAGAAGTTATCATCTATCAAGCACTTACTACTGGTGGACACTAAACTAAGACCTTTAATTAAACCAAATGAAATTGTTATTTTGTAATCAAAAAGAGTCAAGTGTTGGCAATTTCACATGGTTCAACCTACTAGATGATCTCACTGAGGCCTCACAATAACCTCAGGTGATTGTAATTGCCATGGCCATTTAACAGATGTGGAAATGGGAAAACTGAGGCTCAGAAAAAGCAAAGAACAGACAACACTGCATTTTAACCCAGATTTCTCTAATTCCCGAACTGCTAGCTCTTCATCTCTTAGCTGTGATGCATGAATTCAACAAAAACGTACCTAGGCTTCTATTTCCATTCTTTAATTTTCTCCCATGGTCATGAAGTGGTTTTCTGGGCCTCAGTTTCCTAGTCTTTCAAATGAGTGTGGGGCCAGAGTCTTCTAAGGCTCCGTCCAGTCCTCTACAGTTTACTCTGTGATTAACTTCCTTCTCCCTCACCCCAAAATACAGAAGAGTGAAATCTCTGACCAGAAAGTTCCTGGCACCTACCTTGGGTTCTGTGAAAAAATAATGGCCCTGGTTTTCAATGCTGCCAAAGTTAAGAAAAGTTTTCACCCCTTCATTTTAAAGCAGCCATAAAGTGCCATGTGTTTAACCGCAGGAAAAAAAAGGGTCTTTTTAACTATTGAGAAGTAGCTTTTCATATCCCCACCAGGGGAAGGAAAGAGCGGGAACCAGGAGACTCGGGAGGACTGCAAAGATGGTCTTCCCTGGGTACTTCTGCTGCTCTCTTCTCTCCAGAGCTACTTTGTGATTGGCCTGACGGTCAGACCTATAAAATCCCACACTGCTAAAAGTGCTGTCCTTTTCCTAGAAAAGCCCTTTTTTTAAAAAAAAAAACCTCCATCCATCAGGCCTGCTACCTAATGACATAAAGAGAGGCAGGGAGAAAGAAAGGAGGGAAAGAGCCTCAAAGCTGGGGTGAGGGCTTTCCCATCTGGGCACCTACGAAGACAGAAAAATCCCTGTCCCAAACTGAAAGCCAACCACAGACATCGTCCAGGCAGGAGGGAGAACGTTATTCCCATTTTTATTTCTGTGCTCCAGTAGCCAAAGGTACCAGGGACTAACTAAGAAGGCAAGGAAAGGTCTTTTTCAGGCAACTGCTGGGTCACCTTGGATGGGGGCGAAAGGGAGGATGATCCGCCCAGGAGGCCCTTCTGGGATGTGCACGGGCAACTATGGAGACAGATGGAGGAAAGAGAGATAGACAAAGGGGGAGAAGATAGAGACCGGGAAGGAGGAAAGGAAGGGAAGAGGGAGAAAGAAAGTGAGACGGGAACGGGATGAGGAGGAAAGATACAGGAAAGACAGAGAAAGATAGGGAGAGACAGAAAGAGAAGCAGAGAGATAGAGACAGGACCATATAGCAAAGGAGTGGCAGAGGAGAGGACGGAGCTACAGGGAGAGACCCGAGGAGGCTGGAGGGCAAGGTGACAAGACACAGATGCGGGGCGGGGGCGAGACGCGGCACTCACCCTGCGGCCCGCCTCGTTGTTGTGCAGGTTCATGAGGATGCGAGCACTCTCGTAGGAGCCCTTGGCGTGGATGCGCTCCCGCTCGCGGGCGTCCACGAACTCCTTGGCAAAGCGGTAGCCATAGTCGATGTTGTCGCCGCAGCCGCCCCAGAGCCAGTCCCGCGGCAGGTCCTTGGGGCGCGCGGCGCGGCTGCAGCCGCAGGTGGACAGCTCGCCCTCGCGGCACGCCCGGCTCATGGCGTTCACCACCCCTGCTGCGCTCACCGCGTATGTGAAGGCCGTCTCGCGGCTGCCTGTGGGTGAGGACAAGGGATCACTGGCCGCCTGCCTCACGCGCTGGGCCGGGATGCTGCCGGGGGTGGGGGCGGGGGCAAGGTAGGGAATGGGGGGGAGGTAGGAGGTAGGGGGCAAGGTAGAGATGGAGGGGAGGTAGGAGGTGCGGTTGGGGCGAGGTAGGAGGTGGGGGAGGTTGGAGGTTGGGGGGAAGTAGGAGGTGGGGAAGCAAGAATAGTGGGGAGGTAGAAGGTGGGGGGCAGGTAGGGGTGGGGGACAGGTAGGGGTGGGGGGAGGTTGGGGTAGAGGGTAGGGAGTAGGGGATGGGGGGTAGGGAGTAGGGGATCAATAAGGTAAAAGCTCGGGCTGCCCCATCCTTAACACGCACCAGGCCCTGGGCCCAGCTTGAGGGGAAGCCAAGCAAGATCCCCCAAAACACACAGAAGCAACAATTAACAAAGGAGTAGCAGATCCCCAGTATCTCTGCTCAGCCATTTCAGAGCTGCAGGCCAGATTCTAAGCAGTGCTGGATTGATTTTCTCTGCAACTCTTTTGAAAATAGTCAAAACTTGATATTTGCAAAAATGCACATGAAAGAAGTCTTTGAAGGAACACTCAGAATATGGGTAGACTTCCTTACGCTTATTTCAATGTTAAGTATTATTTTCATTTGAGTTACATATAGGGCAGGATTACAGAATTTGCTAGGCCTTGAATCTAAGGGAGGCCCTGCCAGCGGCCACACTAGTTTCTGCCACACTCATTTTGGCCTTGTGTCCCCTCCTCCTCTGGCAGTGGTAACCTCTCCTCCCTCTTCCTTCATGCAGCAGAAAGTATTTCTCAGGACAAGTCTCTTTACTTTCCCAGAGGACAATTCTAAATCAGCTCATAGAGAGTTATAAATGAAGCTTGCTATTCTTAAATCCCAGGCTGATTGGCCTGATACTTCTCATTCAAGAATGAGTGTCTGCTTTTAAAACAGCCTGTTGTTCTTCAATGCCACTTCTGCAAACACCCCCTGCCCACTCCCCCACTGCCTTTGCCTCAAAGTGTTAGAATGACAGCAAGAAGGAAAAAAGCACAACCTATGGGGAAAAGAGGGAGGGAGAAGTTATCTTCTTCCCAAAACTAGTGAAGAATATCTCCCCATATAATAGTTACAGGGACCCTATTTGTAAGGAGAAAACTGGAGGCTATCATAGAGTACCCTAAACTTCGCTTGTACATGGAGACATTTCTGCATGTAACAAGAGCTAGTTAATAAAAGTACTGTAATCTGAGAGAGAAAGGGTTATCATCCAGCCAGCTGAGGCATGGGGTAGGGGTGGGATTGGGGGGCAGGCTCACTTTCCTCAATTGCAAAATAAGGGTACTGAAATATATGCAAGGAAAGGGGCCTCTTCTGGTGCTGAAATTCATGTACCGCAATCAGTTTCTCCTATACTTACTTTGAGAGCTTGCTAACAATCTTTTTTCTGAGGGGGAGGTGAGGAGCACAAGAAAAGCTGACAACAGGACTCAGTCTGAACGAGAAGGGTCATTCTGCAGGAGGACAGCGATGCCAGTTCAAGCATCCAGCAGGCCACCTCATTCTTGGTCTTCTGCTCCATGCCAGTCACAGCCATTTGTGAATGGTGATGGTTCTGATTTACCATATATCCTCCCCCTCCCATATTTTCAAAATGAATGACTTGAAGGTGTGTGCTGGTGGTTGGCAGGAGGATCTAGAAAGTTCCTGTGATGCGTTACATCTATCTAGCGGGATTAGAGAGGCAGAGCACATCAGGGGAATGGAAAGGAATGAGGACAATATACAGCTTCTAGGGAGTAATTTGATAGTACAGAAAATGCTGTGGCCCTGGATGGGGGATTTGTAGAACAAGGAGGTAGTAGCTAGAGGAAGAGGAGATGAAATGATCCTCTGGGGATAGAGGAAAATAAGACACTGTCCTTTGAGTATACAGAGCATAAGAAGGCTTTATGCAAAACACAAACAATGCTTCTTTTTTCATAAGCCTATCTTGAGCATTTCCTTTTATGCCCCAGAATACAAACCTGGGAGATCCCTCTAAGCTAATTGGTCACTGCAGGGTAAACGACAGTTTGAAAAGTATTCTTTGGCTAATTGCCTGAGGATACAGTCATCCTGGTTGGAATACTGCTGATTCAGTTAGGTTTCCCTTCCTGTGAAACCCACATCTACTCCGATCCTCACACCCCTTACAAATGGTGCCTTCCTTACATATCTTTTCACAGCATGGAAACAAAGAAGGGACAGATGGGGACAAAAGCTGGAAGGAAAGGGTAGCATGATGAAAAATGAGAAACTCTCCAAAATGAAGAGTGGGCCCTTCATGAAGTAATTGTGCATGGTGCCTCCAAGGCAACTGGCATCTTAGAAAAATGAGTTGAGGAGGGGGTCAGAGGTGGCGGCCTGAGTTTCTCAGACACTGGCCCCATCACAGGGTCAGATTCTCACAAAGAAGAATTACTCTCAATGTCCTTGGTGTGCTGAGGGCTTTGGGGTGGGCACACACACACACACCTTTTGGCATCAAAGGTATTCTAAATTTTCCCTTAGCTCATTCTCTTCAAATACACTCTTAAGTGGAAAAGTGAAAGCAAAGAAATTTTCCAACTATTGGAATTGGATCCATGTTCCTCTTTCATAAAAATCTATTGTTTTCTCTTCTCTCCTGTCTCTTTTTTAATTAAGTAAAAAAGAGAAGGCCCCATCAGTGTCCCACCACAAGCCACCCAGCAGCAGCTTTCTGCTCTGAGACGCTAGGCACTTGGGGGACCTTTTGCAGGGGAGGATGCCATATGTGCTCTCATCTTCCCAGGACATCAGCTGACTTGATGATAGTATCTAGGAGGGCTGTCTCAGAGGCCGTGGAGAGGTACCACTCCCATCCACTTCCCATCGACCCAGACAGTAGCGCCGTGCAGCTGAAGACCAGAGAGCATACTTTCCAGGGACAATTAAATACAGGCTTTTGTACCGAGGGTTCTGCTTGTTCCCTGAGGAAGCAGGCTCTTTGAATCTTGGACCGCATTTAAAATAAATCTCCAGCAGAACTCAAATTCACTTAGCAAATGATAGCTTATTCTGAACATCTTGGCCCAAAACAGGCTACGTATGAAAACGAGAGGAGGATCTTAAATCAAAGCTGTGTTCAAGTGACTACACAGATAAATAGTTCCGATTGCTGTTTTCCTTCCTGGTTACCATCAGAGGTGTATGATTTTTGCTAACTCATATACATGTGAAAAAGTAGTCCCATAGGTTGAAAGGAAGGCAGTTTAGGAGGAACATAGAAGAAGGGGAAAAAGTTACCATCCTCATAGAATTTTTCGAAAGTATTTAAGTTCCCTTACAATATCAACACACGGCAGAATAAATCTACCACACTCCCAGTTAACTACATAAGACAGCCCACAGTCAGGGAAAACTCCTGTGTTCCTGAAGCTTAACTCTTAGATTCAGATCCCAGTATATACATTAGCACATTTTAATCATTAACAGAAAGGACAAAGCCCCATGAAACTTTGCAGGCTGAGGCTACAGGCCATTCTCCCATTCAGTCAGAGGAACAGCTTCCAGTCTTGTATTATTTTAGTTTATAAAACCACTTGGCTCAAACATCCCCTGACAACTCTTTTTTGTTCTCAATGAATGTAATTTTCGGGTTTTTTTTTTAATAAAAAATGCATTTTATCCATCTGTGATGGACAGTAAGCCAACTTTTCTCTTCAGTCAGTTAGACAGTTAATTGCCTTGATAAATTGCTTCTTACTTTGGGAGTCACTGCAGTCATATTAATTATAAGGGCTTTTTTGCATAAAAGTAGAGAAACCTAAAATATTCACACTAGAAAACACACATTGGACCACATCTGTCAAATAGTATCCTATACTATTTAAACAAAAGCAGAGGCAAACAAACAGATTTTTTAAAATCTTTGCCTTTAGCCCATTTGAAATGCTATCTCTTTGAATGGGGAAGTAAGACATTCAACAACATATTTAAAATGAAGAATCGGACTGTGAGCAATACTCTTAATTATTTTTTCAAGTTCCTAGGTTGACATCCCAAGCATGTACTTTTATTATATCAATTGCTGAAATCACAAATATAAATTGGATCACTTTTAATTAAAATTCTTTCTGGGACTAAAAATAAAGCTTTTAACATCTATATCTTTGTAGCCTCAGGAAATAGTTCTATTAGGAAAATTAAAACTTTGTTCACTTTCAATATATCCAGGATTCTAAAAGACGGCAACTTTTAGTTCAATGCTCAGGCCGTTTGAATTGTGGCTTAAAAAACTAACAGGCAAGAGAGTTTTGACATTTAAAAGCATATAAATGACTTGCTTCCCCCACCTACTCTTAAGAAACCAAAATAAGTGTTCTGCTTCTATTTTAAACAAAATGCTTTATAGAAAAATTAAGTGTTTGGAAAAATGAAGGTGTCTGTGATACTTGCCTCCTGATTTGATTAAAATCCAAAACTTATCATCAGGTGTAGGGACAGGAATTAACATCATTTGCTATAATGACAAAAATGCCCAAGCCACCACCCGAGCTGGAAGGCATCCTCCTTCATGCTTTCTATCAAGCATGAAGTAAATGCTAAGGATTTCTTCTAGGAAAAAAAGTTAATGTTTTTAAAAAATATTTTAAATGTTTTCCTACCTATCTGCATCACCCTGCCAAAAACAGAGGTGTTATCCACAGTGCTGCAGTTCCACCTTCGGTGTCGGAATTGATACTGGCATTCTTTGATGCCTGTCTTCGCGCCTTCTCCGATGTACTGCATGTGGTCCTGATACAAGTGGCACAGTTTCTTCTGTCCTTGAGAAAGTCCTGCCAGTTGGCTGCAGAGAGGCTGTGCTCCTATAATATATACTTCTGACATCTGAACAGGGTTATTCATACCTAGCGACCTGCAAGGGGGGGAGATGTGCATTCAAGATTTACGTGAAATCTCGAGGTGGGCCCCCTGAAAGCATGTCAGCAATACATAGTTTTAAGCACACAGATGCTTTTTTCTCTCCTGCTTGTCCTCATGACAAAGTATGAGAAGGGCTTCATAAAACTCCTCTGTTTAAACTGCACTCAGAAAACGGAGGTATTGTGCACTCCCCATCCTGCCATCTGGCTCCTCAGTTAGTATTTTCACTCCCTTCCTAGCCCCTGTCACCATATACCTGAACCAGTATTTCCAAAATCCACTCAGAAAAGGAGGAAACAGCAGTTTGAGGGACAGGCCTCTGACATTAGAGAAAGTGACCCACTTTGCCCCACAAATTGGACCAATCTGCCTTGAAAACTTATGAATGCTGAAAGTAGACACAATTAGATACGGGTAGGAGATAGCAGTTCCTTTTGACTGATGGAAGAACAGATGGACAAGTATACAGACTGGAGAAAATTCACCATGTTTCTTGACATTTTAAAAGGGCTCCTTATGTGATTGTGAGGGACCCAAGACAGGGTACCCAGTGAACAGAAGTCATGTTTGACAGTCAGAAAAATGCTGTTCATTTACAGGGAAAAAAATACCCAGAATGCCGTCAAAAATAATCCTCTGGATATATTACAGTCTATCTACAAGGCCCCTACCCAGAAAGAAACCCCCACTTGGGGACATTTGACTACTTCAAGTTAACCTCCTTTTTGATTACATTTCAAGCCCCAATACTTCTGCACTTGGAGTGTAGCTGTCCTCCTAGAACTCTGCCTAATTCAAACTCTGTAGGTTAATAATAATCTCGAGTAACAGAAGATAAAAGTTGAAACTCACTTTTACTACCTAGAGGTGGCAAAAAGTAAATTTTGTAGATAGGCTTACAATTACTAGCAAAGTGAATTTCTGTTCTTTTTTATTGCATGATGTACTACAAGCACACATCTGAACAAGGGCTTCATAGAAACAGGCCTAGATTTATAGTTTCCCATTCCCTAGGAGCTGAAGATAAGCTTTACAATATTAACAAGTTAAAAGAAAATTCTGATTTAAAACTATATATAAGTAAAATGTATACATCTGTCTTGCATAAATACACCCACACTCACTATCCAGCATTAAATATTGCCGCATCATACAAACAAATCTTAAAAAAAGAAAAAGAAGAGGAAGAACACGCACATAGAATGAACTTACCACCAAGAATTGGCTTCAATTACAACCTGGGCGAAGGAGAAAAATATGGCCAAAGCCATTAGGAAGAACTTGGAAGACATTGCACTTCCAGCCATCCCCAAAGCAACTCCTGGGCTTAATATTCCAATGGACTTCTGGAGAGGGAAGAAAGGAGCAGATGTTTATTGCCTCTCAGATAATTTTCAAGCATACAAGTTTAAACAACGGAAGCATCCGGGGTCTCTTAAGTTTACTGTTGATTGACTGCGCTTCTCCTCCGTGAGTTTTTTGATGGCAAGATATAGGCAGTTTCTTTTTCCAAATTAATCCACCCACGCAACCTCACCAGGAAATCTGATTTCGCTGGGATCCTGTGCGCGGGGCACGCCAGCGATTACAAACATGTCTCAATTCTGTTGAGTCAAAGCCCTGGTGCCAGGCGCTGCCTCCTTCCTGCTCACTCGAGTCCCGCACCCCCTGGCCCCCCTCTAGTTGGTGCTGTGCTCAATCCCTCCTGGGTAATTCACTCAGGAACCCGCTGCGGCCACCCTCCGTCCTCTCCCCAACCTGGGCCGAGCAACAAGTGGAGCCAGAATTAATTCCATGGGCGAGAGGAGCACGGAGGCGAGTGGAGCGCACTGCCGCCAGAGGCTGCGGAGGAGGCGGGGTGGCCAGCGCGGGGGGTGGAGGATGGGGGCAGGACACGGGAGGGAAGGGCAGGGGGTGGGGGGCGAGGCCCCGGGGACCAGCGCGCGAGAGTGCCCAGCTGGGAAATGCAGCTCCGAATTAACATCGTATGTTTCATAATCAGTTTACGAGCCGATTTGGGAAAAGCCACTTCCAGATGGGGAAGAGCAGCCCGGATTTCCTTAAGGACGTTCTTCAGCCAGACTAGGGAGGGGAGAAGGAGATGGGGGCCCTAGGGGATAATGGAGAGAGAGGTCGGGTCTCCCAACCAAGGAAACTGGAAAAGAGTGCCACCCTCGCCCGCGTCGCCTGTGGCCTCTTCCACGGACTGAGAGAAGGGATGGAACCCTAGAGGAAAGAAGGGAGTCTGGGTCTCGCTGCCCGGGGAGAAGATCCCTTCCCTGCCCTCCCCACAGCTTTCTCCCAAATTCTGATTTTTCACTCTCCCTCCCACCCCACACCTGGCAGCTGCCGGGGAGGGAGGAGATGGGAGGCCCAGAGAGACTCCGGTTTTCCTTGGTCCTGATCTGGGGTTGTGGGCCACTTTGCCATCGCGGCACTGCGAGCCTGTCGTTGGAACTCTGCCACCCTGCCTCCAGTCTAGCCTCTCCAGCCCAACTCAGACTTGGTTCGGTCAGTGCCGAAAGGTGGGGGTGCGGGGCGAGGCCAGAGCCCTTGCGGATGAGTCCAGACGGGGCCAGAGGCGCTGGCTTCCGAGCCGCAGCTGGGCGCATCGATTCCAGGGCAAAGAGGCCCCCAGCGGCGAAGGTTCCCTTCCTGAAGAATTTCAGGGGTAGGAGTTGGCCTTGGAAGCTTCCGCTGCCGTTCCTCCCCACTGGTGACTTCTCCACCTGTAGGCGGCGGCGGAGCGAGTAGGTGGCGGGTGCGGGTGGAAGGAGCGGGTTTTAAAAATCCCCTTACACGTAAGTCTAACCCTGCCGCACTGCATCGCCAATAGCCCCTGAAGGAGCCCCTTCCACAGAAAAGAAAAGAAAGGTGAGCCTCTTTAAGGCGGTGGAAGAGCCTAGCTTGGAACCTGTGCCGTAAAAGGGACAGAGGGGACCTAGGCAGCCCTGGTAAACCTATGGGGCTCAGGGGCGTGCCAAGGTTTTTCTCCGTGAGCCGCCCCTTTGGCCTGGACGCTTCGGGGCTTCTCAGAGAGGAAATGCTTATGTGGTCCCCAGCGCCTGCTAAGCAGGGCTCCACACCCAAGGCCCAGTTGTCCCCAAAACGCTGCAAAGCTGGGGGGCGCATCCTGGAGAATGGAAATCTGGGGTTTCCCCAGCTAGGAGAGAGAAGGCTCCGGCTATCTCCCCACCCCCGCCCTAAGTGTCAAATTTCCTCCAGGGGAGGGAGTGGGCTGCAAAGTCTGCTTCTCGCGCAGCCCAGGCTGCAAAGTCAACTCTCCCCAAGGGCAGCCGATGCCGCGTGCACACACATCATACACACTCACACTCGTGCACATTTACACACTCACACGCGTGCATAGACACACACGCTGCGACATGTTTCCGAGTCAGCGGCCCAGATTGCTGCTGGCCGCGTGCACTTTCCAAGCTTCGCGGCGGGCGGGGCGCGTGGGGCGGGGCGCGTGGGGCGGGGCTCAAGCAGCAGAGAAATTGATAACAGATTCGGCGGATTACAGCGGATCTCTTTGTTAGAGCCGAAGCCACACAAACCGAACCCACTCCCAGCCCGAAGCCCCCAGGGAGAGTCCACCAGTTCCCAGAGCCCAGGCCAACTGAGAGCGGGCCCATCCGGTCTCCAAGACTTGGGTCTCCCTGGCTCCAGGGTAGAGGTAAGCAGAGGGTGTCCCAAAGGGGGATCGGAAAGGAGAGCCTCACGAGTCGCATCTCCACTTAACCCCGCCGCTTGCCCGGAAACACCTTGGCCCTCTTCCCTCTTCAATCCCAGTGCAACCGAGAAAAGGCCCCACAAGTTTGAGACACTCAAAGAACTCACAGCGAACTCACACATACATCGGCTCTGTAGGGTAAAACATCCCCGCCTGTTTACCAAGAAAAGACAGTATGAAATGAGACCTCTGGGGAGACTGTCAACCCCAGGGGTAAAACAAAAATTCTGATCAGAAACTGAGTTTCCCAAAGAAGGGGCTCAATGTTTTCCAACACTTTCGGGGCTCAGGGAAGATGACTCTGTAAGGACACTGAGAATCTTCCTCGCGTGCCACGGGGAGGAGGGCTGGGGGCGTTTGAGGGGCTCAGCGCACCAGAGGAGTGAGGTGGAGGAGGGCGTTCCCGAGTCCTCCTCTTCAATCCAGAGCAGCTCAAAGACGTGGCTCCCTTTCTATGTATCCCTCAAAGCCTTCGCGTCGGATTAAAGGTGTTCTTGATCCTTCTTTACCAACCACGGTGCGGGCCAGGCGTGATGAGGGATGAGGGAGAGGAAACCTCAGTAGCAAAATTGTTCAGAGGACGCTCGGAGGGCGCGGGGAGCAGCCGGATGCACACCTAAAGTCTCGCAACGCCCAACTCCTCCTCCGCAGGCAGTCCCTTAAGAGAATAGATAAAAAGGCCAAGCAAAGATCCTCTCCCCTCGGCCCCGGGGCACTGCCACATTCAGTCTAGGCATCCCCTTCTGCTAGACTCTCTACGTTTAGGCCCCAAGTTTCTGGGAGTGCAAACGATGAGGGACGCCAAATAGGCGGAAGAAGCCCATTTGACCCAGGCTCATGGCAGCGAAGGGGAGGATGGGAAACTCCAAAAAGAATCTCCACTCTTGGTGGAAAAAGAAAGCTGTTTTCCCCACTCTGATCTCTCTCCCTAAAGCAAGGAGAGAGATGGAGAAACTAGAAGGAGAGCACTCAGTTGCAGCCAAAAACTTGGGACGTCCTGCCCTGGAGAATGCGGCGAGCGGCGCGAGGAGCTAAAGAATGAGCCGGCCCAGGCGGGTAGGAGGTCCGCTTTAGGGGAGCAGACAAAGGAGCCACTACTCTCTAAGCCTCACGCCTGGGCGCAAGGGTTGTGTCCACAGCAATATGTGTGTTGGCGCGCGCGGAGCGGGGTAGGGGAGGAGGGAATTGCCAGATAGAGAAGGCGGAGGTTACACCTTGAGCCAGAATCAGTATGACAAAAGAGAGCCGCCCAGGCCTCAACACTGACAGCAGGTTCCAGGTTCGGGTATAGAGAGGCCCCAGGGGAAGAACGGTCTGGCCTGGTTCTCCTCTGTTTCCTGCCCCCTCGTCCATCCCTTAGACTGGGCTTTCCAGGCCCCAGGATACACACACACACACACACACACACACACACACACACACACACACCACTCACACCTTCTCACATAGGATGTCTAACCCTCTCGGCAGAGGATCAACTTTGTCCAGAGGTGGAGCAGAGTCCTTGGACAGAGGAAGAAAATGAAATGATAGTCCAACCCCCACTCTTTAAAGGTAGTTTCTCTCCCACTTTTTAATAGACGATTAAAGTGAGGCGAAAAGCGGGAAAGCAACACTTGTTCTCGATCATAGAGAGTTGGGAGGCAGCTGAGGCCAGACCCGAGGCCTCCTAGGGCGACACTCTCCTTCCCAAGCCCAGAAGAAGAGGTACCAACCCTGTGTCCAGCTGGCCGAGTCCCATTTGCTGGGCCGGACCCGTGGCCCCTTCCGTATTGCAGCGGCCGGCGGCGCAGCGAAACTGGTCCTCTGGGGGCCTCCGAGGGCCCCTGCTGGGAGAGTGGGGTCTGGTGGTCGGGAGGGATGAAGGGAGCAGGGGTGGGAGGGAGAGGGGAGCAGCTGCCCGCCCGCCCGCCCCAAGGAACCGAGGCTCGCAGGAGTCCTACCTCAAGGCGGCCAACAGGGGGCAGCCGGCACCGCACCGCGGGGAAGAAAAGGCGGCGGGGATGGCTCCGAGTTCTGCGCGCATACTGCTAACCCCTTGAGCACCGGAGCGCACGGGGGAGGGGAGAAGACAGGGGACTCTTGGGCCGGGCCTCCTGGGGAGGGTCTTCCGTTGAGAGGGTCGGGGGGTGGAGGAGACGAAGGCTAGTACGTCCTGGACCCGAGAACAACTCCCCTACACACACACACACACACACGCACACACACGCAGCCAAGGATCCACACACGCACACACACGCATCCAAGGATCCACACACTCGGACACACACACATTTGTCGGCCCGCGGTTCGCTGCGCACTCTCCGCATTGCCCCCTCGAAACTCCCCTGGCAGAGTCAGTCTAGAAACTAAATCTGGCTGGTTCGGCAGTGAATGTGCGAAGGTTGGCTGGGGGGAGGGCAGGGGCTGAGGAGGTGCGACCTCACCGCAAGGCCCAAGTTACTTCCAAACAGCGAATTACCCATTTAAAGAGAGAAGAGAGAAAAGAGAGGCGAGAGAGGAGAAGGGGCCTCGATACCAGACAGGGATTAGAAAGTCAAACAGGGCCGTGGGGTCTCCAGACTTGAAGTTTTGTTTTTTTTTTTTTTTAACTTTTTTGGGGGAAGAGGGGTTGTTTGCTTCCAGGAAACATCTTAATTTCAATTCTAACCTTATTTTCTAAGAAACTGAAAATGGGAAAGACCAGAAAAATGGAAATAGGAATCGAAGCTTGGAGGACAGATAAGAAAAATTGTTTAGAAAATAACAACTTATGTTGCAGGAAGAAACGTTAACTTTTCGTAAAAGTGAACTCTCAGTGACCCTCGGAGTGTGTGACTCGGCTTTAACATACAACTGACAATTAAAACAAACAAGAGTTCGCAAACTGGCCCCCGCCTGCTCTCCCAAAGCGGAGGCCCAAGTGTTTTCTAAAGGACAAGGCGGACTCCGCTCAGGGGGCTGGGGAGCGCTGTCCCGGAGTACGGGATTACAGCCACTACCACCACAACTCCCCGCCCCCACCACTGCTGCAAAGTGCCTGAGCTCACCCAGTGGCGGCTAATAATGCTAATAACGCGACCCCGCTCCCCGCGCCGGGGTGCGCGCTGGCCCCCCGCCAGGCACTCTTAAAGGCAAAGGGGCCTGAAGCGCTCGAGTTACTCGGCCAAGGCAAGCCTACAATCTGGCCTCCGTCGGTGCCGGGGTGTGTGGGGGAAGGTGTACGCCGCTCTGGAGTAGTTGGCCCCTAGTTCCTCTGCGGGTTCTCTCAACCAAGGAGTCCCTTTCCCCATCCCGGGCCCCGGCCACACACCGTCCCGGTGCCCGCGCAGTGGGCGCTTGGTAAATATTTGTTGAATTGAATCATTATCCTGTTACTGAAATATACATAATAAATTACACTCGATGTTCTCAGAGCAAAAGGAAAGTCGTCAGTGAACCGCACTCAGTTTGTCTACTATCGCTCTTCCCCACTTTTTCTCAAAAATCAAAATGGTTTGCAGAACGGGTGGTGCGACGAGAAGTGATCTCCTGGGACACTGAGGCAGTGCGCCCGGCGTGGAGGGCGAAGGGGTAGGGGTTCCTGCCAGCGACGCTGGAGTTCCAGCTTCTTCAGGCGGTTGGGGAAATGGAGGGATAGGAAGAGGCGAAGGGAACTCAGTTAACTTCCAACAGGGGGTGGGGGGAAGTAAAGAAAAAAAGTGGCAGCGCACTGAACACCTACCTTCATGGCGAGGGGGAGGGGGCGCGGGGAGGAAGTCGCCACCCGAGCGAGGGCAGCCGAGGAATCCGAGCGGAGCGACCGGGTTAAGCCTGGGGGGACGGTCAGGAGCAGGGCTGCGGAGTCCTCCGGCGCGCGTCCGGCGGGCGCAGTGAACCGAAGCTGAAGCGGGCACGGGCGCCCGGGCCTGGACTCCCGAGTTGGGGCAGGGCTGGGATGCGCCCAGGAATGGAGGGGGCGCGGACGCGCGCGAGCCGGCAGCAAGGGCAGGGCCTGGTCGGGGCGCAACTAGGGAGCCGCGGGTCCGGCGAGGGCGCGCAGGCAACTGTTCCACGGAGAGGCGCTCCGTTTCCAACGTCCATCAGCGACGGCGGTAATTAGGGCTTTCCAACCCCAAATGTGGGCGTGATTGTGCAAAAGACCTTACGACAAATAATAATAAAAAGAAATTCTTCACAAGAGGGTGAAAAAAATGTCCCACTACTCAACTTTGGCCCGGGGCGGGGGAAGGGGGACGATCTGTGCGCCCAGGTGCCCCCAGTTCATTCACACCACAGATTCTGCAAACTCTTGGCGGCTCACGCCTCCTGATCTCCAGCTCCTCCTCTCTGGGTCTGTAGCCGAAACGTCTGCTTCCAGACGCTGATCCTGCAGCCGCGAGTTAGTGTGGACGTCTCTGTACACACACAGACACACACCCCAACACACACACCCCCGCTGCAGCTTTGGGGCCACAGAACAATCAGGCGCGCATGGCTTTTTCTCCGGGAGATGCCGCTGAAAACGCACAAGTCGCCATCTGAGCTGCAAGAGTTAGCCCCAAATTGTGTCCTTTCATTTTAGGGTTCGGCAAAAACGGGGAGCAAAATAGGTGAAAGTCGCCCCGGAACTTATTGCTGTGCGGTGAGCTGGAGGGGTGCGACTAACCCAGGGGAGACGCGGGCTCCCCCCCCCCCACCAACACGTATCCCGTTCTTTCTCTCTTCGGGTTGATCTCTCTTTTCCCCGTTTTTCCAGGGCGAAGGGCGAAGAAGAGCGAGTGCACCGCGGGCGCGAGGCTGGGGAAGGGCGAGAGCTGGGAGCTCCGCGGCGGCGACTCAGCTCCGGCGGTCCATGGCCGGCGAAGCTGCCCACCTCCTCGTTTGGCGCCCGGGTCCGAGGGGCGGGAGAGCGGGCCGGCGGGAGGCGGGCGGTCCCGGGCACAACGGCGGCGGCGGAAGGGCTCGCTGGGCAGCTGCCGCACGGACCCTGGCTCTGGGCGGCGGAGGTGGCCCCGTGGAGCTCGCAGCAGATTTCCACGCGATCCTGTGCCCCGCAAACAGACTGACCGACCGCGGGGACGCGTCCCCCCCTCCCACCCCCCAGCCCTTCTGGCCAACTGCCTTACTCTCTCCCTCCCTCTCTCCAGACTCCTCTTTCCCCTGGTGTTCTCAGAAGGAAGAAAAAAAAGAAAGAAAGAAAGAAAAAAGTTCTTTAAAGTTTCAGAACTAGGGGCGGCTGGAAAGAGAGAGGGAAGGGGGGGAAGAAAGAAAAAACTCAACTTTGCCTATGCGCATGCGTGGTGAGGCCGGCCTATGACAAACTCTGCAGGATTTTAAAGCCGTACTACGGGCTGGGGTGCCGGGAGGCGGGGTACACTCTCCTTGTCTCCCCTTCTCTAAGTTCCCCATCCCCCGCGGCATCTGCTGAAAGAGAGAGGTCCACTCCGCAGCCGCTGCCTGCCTGCCGCCTGGTTGTCTGCGCTCCTTCCAGAGCCACCGACCGGCGGGAGGCTGAACCCCAACTTCCCCGCCTGGACCCCTTGGCTCGCCCGCGTATCCCAGACCGCTCCCACTGGGGCTCCACGGAGACTGCTGCCTTGACATGGAACCTCATGGGGGACCTCCTCATTCTTACCTCTGGGGGAGGATACTTAAGCACTGGGGCTGACGGATAGGGTTAGGCGCTCACCTCCTGCAAAGTCCCCAGAGTAGTAGGGACTTGGGTAGTGGGATGCATGATTGCTCATCTGGCTCTGGCCCGGAGCATCCAGGCGCGATGCGTGGTCCTGCCACGGAGATCTTGGCGGGTGCCCTCAGGTGAGGAGATTGCGAAGTTTGGCAAAACCGGGTTCCGGGCACCGGAATTTCTAGACGCTTCCAGATGCCCGTGGTTTTGGGGACTCCGGAGGGGCAGGGTTGGTGGATTTGTGTCCGCTACCTCCAGCACGCCGAGGGCCCCACCCCACAAACAGTGCCTCACACTGGAGCGTAATAGTTATTTTCCGCCGTCCACATTCTCCAGCTGTCAAAGGTGAAGACACACACGCACACACACCCACACACGCACACACACACACACACACACACACACACACTATTCAATTTTCTCCGTCCATTAGCATGCACTTGAACTTAAGGCGAAAAATCCGTGGCCTAGGTGTTTTGGTGTGGTGGCTGTTTTGTTTTGTTCCTCCAGTCCTCCCCCACCTCCGCCCCCACACCCCAGGGCGCGCAGGCCCAGGCTCCAGCGATGCCGTTCCACCCTCCACAGCCCCTTCCCATTCCTTAATTTTCCTAGCCGACTGGACCCTTACCCAGCCCTGGCCTCCTTCCTGGCGCGCAAAGATGGCAGTGTGAACTTCCCACCAAGTGCCAGAGACAGATGCTCCTGCTTAGCACCCCCCGCCTCCCACCAACTTGCTTTCTTTCCCCCAGGGCGTGTGCGGCCTTAAGGAGAGGGAATCCAAGGTTCTCAAAGCTCCCCTTGGGACATCTCCCCTTTACCTCCTGAGTCTCCATTCCTCTAACCTTCTCCTCTGTAAACCTTGACCACTTCCCGACCTCTGGGCATTTTACAGTCTTCGAATCTAACCTGAGATCTGCCCACCTGAGGAGGGTGTCAGAAAAAGAGCGTCTCCGCCCGGCAAATCGCCCCCAGGCTGCGTCCCTCCGCCCTTCCCCCTCTCCCTTGCTGTTCTGCCCAGTGGCCGCAGACTGAGATTCCCTGGCTGCGGGAGAGCATGTGCCTCCTAGGCAGACACTCCAGCCCCGCCCCGCGGGCAGGGATCTCCGGGACCCACCTTACGTGCAGCAGCTCCAAGAAGTGGCAGGATATGAGCTGACTATGAAAGGGGCTGCCAAAGGGCGCTCCCGAAGAATGGAGAAACTAGCATCCCAGTGTCCCAGAGTCCAAGGCAGTTCGTGTAGAGGATCCTATTCTATGAAGAAAAGGGCCGTTAACCTGGGAATTTCCTCCACACATACAGCCAGTCTAGAAACATTGGCTACCCAACCACAAACCTTTATTTTTTAATGGCTATTTTCTGAGTTATCTGGATAATCACCTGCTTCTCTCCAATTGCCTTTGCTTGTATAGACATAGCCCAAACAGTGCTATTTCCTGTTCTGCAGTCTTTCCTCTAGTGGAAGTCGGTGTTGGTTAGTGGTTAAGAGTGCCAGCTGTGGAATCTGGAGTTCCAGTCCCTGCCCTGCCACTTTCCAGCTGTCACACCTTGTCTAGCCTCTCAGCCAGCACTTCAGAACCCTCTTACACACAACAACAGCAGCAAGCAGAAATTTCATGATCTACCTTGCAGAAATGCATTGAGAATGAAATGAGATGAGCTTGAAAATCAGGGCAGTACTGAGAATGAAACATGATGTCTAGGAATGCTCTTAGCATGGGTCAGGCACTTACCTGGCACTCAATGCCTGCTCTTCTAGAAAAAAAGCAGCTCTGAAAACAGAGGTTTTCAAACTCCTGTGGTGGTAAAACTGGACCTCGCATGACAAGACATAATCTTGATTTATTCCACTTGCTAGGAATACTCTTCCCTGAATGAATACAAATGCATTTGGTTACTGGGTATTTCCCTTTCCCCAGACCTCACTGGGCTGCTTGCAAATTAATAGCAATATGCCCCATTTTATTTTCCCAAAATTTCCAACAAAACCGTCTAGTCCCAAGGACTTCAGATAAAGAGTTATGAGTTTTATCTGATAATATTAATAATGAGTGTGCTGAGATTATGCCCCAGGAGCAATAAGCTTCATGTCAGCAGGACCTCATCTGCGTTTTTCATGGCTGGAACCCCAGTCCTCAGAACAGTGCCTGGCACTTAGTAGGTGCTTAGAAGTAACAACCACACGAATGGGCGAATGGATGAAAGAATTATTTCAGAGGACGGTGTTAAGGAGAACCAACTTGAAATCTCTTTTGACCCTTCAATAGTGGGTAGGGGTGGGGACTGCCTTAGAAAGCCAGGCTCAGTTGTAAGCACCAGTCCTATGATGGTGTTGATTGGTTTGGCTGGGAAATGAGCAGACAGTTGGAAGGAGAGAAACCAATGCCTCTCCATCTGTGAGGGTTCATGTTCGACAGACCTCCAGTTTGTGGAACTTCATGTTTCCCCTTGCAAACTGTGTGTGCATTTGGGTGTGTGCCTCAGATTGAGTCATCCGAAGATATACTGGCAAGGCATCACCACACTCTGCTCATTAAAAATGCTTCTGAATCTGTGGAACAAATAAATCAATATTTTTGGCTGCTCTCCCAACCGGATTATTCACAAAGCAGAGTGCAAGATAAGGAATTTATGAAAGACTGCATCCCTGTGCCGCCTTTCCCAGCAGGAGAAAGCAGGGCCTGGGTTGTCATTCTGGGAAAATCTACCCCCCTTTTATGCCCAGCAAATAATATTTTATGGCCCTGGGTTTATGGTGGTGTTTTAATGATCTGCTGTAGAAAGCGGTTTTCTCTCCAGTCACTAGAATTTGTCAAGAAAGGCTGGAGGCCATAAAAGAGGGATGGGCCCCAGGGGCAAACAGGCTCCATCTTCTGAAATAAACTAATAAAGAACCCCAAGATGTTTACTCCTTCGCCTCAGAGTCAAGACCAGCAGGGCTGTGTGAGCAGGGCCACAGATGGAGCTCTAAAGAAGACAAAGAGGCCGGAAAGGGGTCGGGGGCTTCCTCACAACCACATGGCCACAGTCAAAGTAATACCATCGCTTTGTGCTGCCACTGGCCTGTGGGGGGCAAAGGCTCCCTTGAAATTAGAGGACATTTTTGGATTCTGGGTTGACTCCAGGAGGCTCTTTGAGACTCTCAAGCTCTCCTTGCACTGATCACTCACTATGCCCTCCTAACTTACTTATGTGTTATATGCCAATTATCCCAGCACCATTTGTTGAATAGGGTGTCCTTTCCTTATATAACACTTACGTGTTATGTGTTATATGTTATATTGACTATGACCATTTCATAGTCAATGGTGCTTTGGGGGGGGGCACTAAATGGATGCTTTAATTTTGTTTCATTTTAGGGAACCTGTGGGTCAGGTGGATGTGAGTCTGAATCCCAGCTCTGCCTCTTGCTGACTGAGTGACCCTGTAGTGGTCACCTACCCTTTTGAGCCTCAATTTTCTCAACTCTACAGTGGAGATAGCAAAAAAATATATTAGGATTGTTCTCATAATTGAGTGTACAAAAGACCTTGGTCCAGCTCTGCCTATGGAGATAGCTTGATGAATGGCAGCTACTGTGATTATTTCTGCACTGTAAATGTCTGTTCCTGGGTCCCCTGGTGGAATCTGGAGAAAAACGAGGAGCCTGAGGAGAGTAGGGGTAGGGGCTGGGAAGAGGAGAGAAATGTGGCAATTATAGGATCACCGGCCATGCCTATATGATGGAATTCAACAAAGATGGGGCAGGTATGTGTTGAGATAAAAATCAGTAATAAACAATCATAATAATTGCTGGCAACACTTACTGAGCTCTATGTGCCAGATGCTAGCCCTGTCTAAACTCTTTACATTCATTGCCTTGTTTCATCCTCACTACTTTGTGAGATAGACCGTATTATTATCTGCATTGTGGGGAAAAGGAAGGTTCAAAGAGGTCCTGATTTTGATAAAACCAAGTTGTTTTAGGAGTTGCGAATCCTGACAGCTTCTGATTTCACTCCACTGAACACCAGACGTGCACACAACCAGATTCAGCCACATCAGGAACGCCTGATTCAAGCTCAGCTCAACGGAGCTGTCAAAGATTTGTTCTTATTTCATTAACTGGCTGGCTTTGACGTCTCTGCTTTTGCCCCGCCACCATCGAGAACGACACTATCCATACTCAACAATTCACCTTGAATTCTTACCTTGTATTGGGCAGTGCCCTGGGAATTCCCTTCTCTCTGGAAAGAGCTTGTTATCCCCGAAGGAATGAATGAGGGCCTGAGGGCTGTCTCTCCCCAGTGCTGCTCAGGTCATGTCACATCTCTGCTTAAAGCCCTTCAGAGGCTCCCCAGAGTTTATCAGATAAAATCGAAACAAGTTAACCTGGACTTCAGGATAGCTTCATCCACGTGCATCCTTTGCACTTATTCTTCCCTCTGCCTGCAACGCTGTCCCTTCTGACCAGTCACCCTCACTCCCTTTAAGTCACCTCCTCATTGTACACATCAGTCTCAAAGAAGCTGCTGTCTTTTCCCCCATGATTCTCTACTCCCTTACTTTGTCTGATTGTCTTATCCTGATCTAAAATTATTTTATTTACAAGTATATTTGTTTACTTGTCTGTCTTGTTTTCTCTCAATAGAATATAAGCTCCAGGAGGGCAAGGACCTGGTTGGCCTTGTTCATAGTTGTGACACAAACCCCTACTGACACACAGAGAACGTGTTCTAAATAAGTGAATGAAGGAATGATCTTACCTGTGGCCATGCCACTGCTAAGCAAAAGTTTGAACCCTGGTAATCTGACTTTAAATATAAGGGACTTAATCACCACACTTTACCTATAAATAAAAACAAAACTATTTTTTAGAAGATATCTCTCTGGTTTCCCATATGTGTCCCCACTTTTTCCCTTGGCCTTACCCATATAAGGCTTGCCTTAGTGGAAAGAGTCCAATAAGAGAAATAGTTTTCATCTGAAGAAAGACGGTATCCCATTTACTCTCCCCTTTTGTCATATTGTTTCTTCTGAAAGGTTGTTTGCTCCTAAGTGGCATGTTTTATGAATGGCAGCTGGTATGTTCAGTCCTGTGACACAGCTCAGCATTTTCCATTGCGTATTCTACGTGGCCCGCTGATCATCTACATGCTGGGTTTAGAAGAATATAGATTAACCGGTTCTGGGGAATACAAGTCCCTTAACTTACATGGAAGAAGCAGACTTTTTTATCAAAGAGATAGGAGAAAATGCTGGGTTTGTATTTTGTTTTATTTTATTTATTTATTTTTGGAATTGTCAATATTATATGTCTAAATCTGTGGCATAGGGCTTTGGAAATCTGATTTGACTGTTCTCAATAATTACTTTTGTTCTCAAACAACTCAAACATGGCCATACTCCTGGGTATGTATTAATAAAAGCAGGTTTTTAAACTGCTCAGCTAAGTCCATTCTCCGGAAGGGAAATCTAGAAAAGTGGAGTGTTTTCAAAGTTTTCACATTCAGCATGCTGTGAAAACAGATGGCAGAAGCATAAGAGCTCATTAGAAAGCAGCCAGCTAATGCTCAAGTTTGGTCCAAACTGGATTCAAACATATTAGGTTGGTACAAAAGTAATTGTGGTTTTTGCCACTACTTTTTTTTTTTTTTTGATAGAGTCTCACTCTTGTCTCCCAGGCTGGAGTGCAGTGGTGCGATCTTAGCTCACTGCAACCTCCGCCCCCTGGGTTCAAGTGATTCTCCTGCCTCAGCCTCCCAAGTAGCTGGGATTAAAGGCGCCTGCCACCACGCCTGGCTAATTTTTGTATTTTTAGTACAGACAGGGTTTCACCATGTTGGCCAGGGTGGTCTTGAACTCCTGACCTCATGATCCACCCACCTCGGCCTCCCAAAGTGCTGAGATTACAGGTGTGAGCCATGGCACCAGACTGCTATTACTTTTAATGGCAAAATTAAATAGACCAAGTTCATCCCTTCCAGATAAGAAGCAACAAACAGTCCTCCTTTCATGGCCACCTGGAAAGCCTACCTGGGGACACATTTGGACAAGTGTTAGACTTTGGCCAAAGAATAAAAGTGCATCCTCAAATCTCAAGACTACCACATAACATAATTTTTAAAATTTTTTCTATAAATAAAATTGATTTATTTTTAATTGACAAAAATTGTACATACATCTGGTGTACAACACGATGTTTTGAAACATGTATACTTTGTGAAAAGCCTAAATCAAGCTAATTATTATAACATATCCATTACCTCACATACTTAACATTCTTTTGTGATGAGCACATCGAAAATTTGTAGTCTTAGCAATTTTCAAGTACACAATACCTTGTTATTAACTATAGTCACCATATTATACAATAGATCTTTTGAACTTATTTCTCCTATCTAACTGAAAATTTGCATCATTTGACCAACATCTCCTTAGACCTCGTCCCTCTCCCTACTTTGACAACCACCATTCTACTCTTGGCTTCTGTAAGTTCAACTTTTTTAGATTTTGTATGTAAGTGAGATCATGCAGCATTTGCCTCTCTGTGCCTGGCTTATTTTACTTAGCATAATCTCCTCTAGGTTCATTCATGTTGTCTCAAATGATAAGATTTTCTTATTTTTTAAGACTGAATAGTATTCCATTGTGTATCTATGCCACATTTGCCTTATCAATTCACCCATTGATGAACACTTAAGTTGATTCCATATCTTCATATTCATTGTAATAAATAATGCTGCAATGAACATTTGGGAGTGCAGGTACCTTTTTAATATACTGACCTCATTTCCTTTGAATATATACTTAGAAGTGGAATTACTGGATCATAGGGTAGTTTTTAATTTTTAGCTTTCTGAGGAACCTCCATGCTGTTCTTCATAATGGCTGTATTAATTTACATTCCCACTGATAAATGTTACACAATTTTTAATATTAACCCAATGGGGAGAAAAATGGTAAGAGAGCTACACAATAGTTCAACATTTCTAAGTGAAAAGGACACAGTTTAGTCATTTAGTAAGTTACTTGGTATTCCTGACATCAAGCTGTACACAAAACATCCAGGAAGCTGACTGCATTTTTTAACTTTTCAAGAATTTTCTGAAAAGTTAGAACATAGAAATTTTACATTTTTTTGAATTTTAACATGTTACTCTAATATGTTTTTTTCATTGTAAATATCCCCAACCCCCTTAAAAGGTACCTGATGTAATTCTAAACAGCAGAATTAAATCCCAAGTCCTTTTAATTTTGTATACTTTGCTGCTATAATCATCAATGGTGAATAAAATGACTCTGTTATGACTTCCCCAAAATCTCTCAATGAATCAGCGAATTTTGGATAAAAGCTTCTTTGCTCCACTCAGTTTAATCTTCAGTTCAGTGATCTATATGTGTCCATTAAGGTCAAATGACAATTCATTGGCTTTGAAAAATATCAGAAATATTCCCAGGACAAAAGATCCCCATGTCATTGAATGTATTTAAGGTAAGTGGTTTTGACTTAAGCAAAGATTTCTACTTAACCCAGGAGGAAAGCAGTCACTCTTTGGAAATACCACAGAATTCAGGAAAGTGAAGTGAATAATAGCAAAGGATTAAATTTACCTATTCCGGCAGGTACATATATCTACTGAGTATATACAGGAACGCGATGGCTCCACTCACATGTCATTTGTGGACAACCCTCTTCTGCTCAACCCAGGAGCATGATCCTCCCCCCGTGGCCCTCAGTCCTTAGTCATGCAGCTATGTCATAACAGAGATTAGTGGGAACATAAGCGCCTTCCCTCTCTTATTCAGCATGCATGCTCCATTCAAGGAGGTTTGAAAATCTCTCTTTGCTATTTGAAAATGGGATTCCATCCAGAGGATATCAACATCTATTTCAAAATTTGCCAACAGAAAATAAAAGCAAATCATAAATTTAGGGAGTCAGTTTATTGGGACTGAATTATAGCTACAAAAAATAAATCGAAGAGTAGCTTAAAGCTTATGGAAAGTAAGGGCCATAGACATGACTGATAACGCTATGCATTCATTCATTCATCCCGTTGTTTGCTCTTTCAACAAATATTTACGGGTCACCTACTGTGGATCATCAACCATTCATTTAACAAGCATTTGCGGCCCACCCATTCATTCATTTGTCGAATTAGTATTGTACATGCCAGATCACACCGGTTTGTCCATTTTAATCAACAGATAATTACTGAGCACTTGCTGAGTGTCAGACTTGAACAGGATCTGGAAGACAGTCCCAAATGCATGGGTGAGGTGGGAGCCTCCTAAATATGTTTGTAAACATATCCTGGATGTTACTGCTGCATGGGCTGTCATTAGGCCTGTGGCCTCTTAGCTCAGTAGTCCTGGAACAGGGCTAAAGGGCTGAAAGCCCAAGTTCAACATTAGGGATTCCTCCTTGTGCTGGCTGGCTAACCCTAGAAATCTGTCCAAAGGGGGTCCAGCAAGCAAGTGAGTCACTCACCATTAGGAGACAAACACTCTGCAGTGGCCATTTCATTGGCAGGGCTTCCAAGCACTGTCATCCAACAGATGAGGCACTTTGGACTCTGGCTGGTTTGAGACAGGGAGAACTTAGAACTAAAACAGTCTCTTGTTTACAATCCCCACTACCCCACAGCAAATACAATTTTCTTCTACTTCTCTTCAAATGCACTCCCTCTAGTCTGTGCTGAGCATTTTACACACATAATATCATTGAGCCTGACTGGAATATTAGTAATGCGTATTAATATTCCAATGTTACAGATGAGGAGAGGAAGCTCCAAAAGATGAAGCAACTTGCCCAAGGTCACATAGGCAGAATTTAAGTGAGCCCTGTAAATCAAAAGCCGTGATTCCTGTAAAGGGCAAAAGCAGAGAGGAGCAGTAGAAAAATATGAGGAGAGATGGAAAGAGATAGAAGGGAAGAGCCAAGAGAGGTGGGAAGGATGGAAGAAAAGGATGGAGAAGGGAATTAGGAAGAAAGAAAGGTGCCAAGACAATTCTTCCAGAAGAGCAGTGAGAAAGAACTACATTTGTCCTCTACTTGTCATCTACAGAGGTTAAAATGAAATCCTGGTAGGATTTCAAATTACTGTATTCATGTTTACGTCAAAATTGTATCCATTTGCCTGTTGTCATACATCTCATGAAGGGTTCACAAGGCCAAAATTAGGTGGCTTCTTTCTACTTGTTTTGTTTTGAACCCAGCAGTGCAGACTCATAATGGCACATTCTTCAGTTTGCTTCCAGGCATCTTCCTTATGTGACAGCTGTCACTGTTCATTATGGAGTTTTCACTTGAGCCTTAAGACCATGTTCATACCTTTGAACAGTGTCACCCATTCAGGGACTTGATTTCCAGGGGGATCATCAATTTCTTCCTTTTTGGAAAACTCATTAGATTATCTACTATGTATGTGCCAGGAATTATGCTAATCAGTGGGGATGGTGAACTAAATGAGCCGCGGCTCCCGCTCTCAAGGACTCACAATAAAGCAGAGTATCCAGGCCTGTACAATAAGGATGATGAGAGTGACACCGATTAATGCTACACAATGAGGTACGTGGGAGACACGAGGCATAGAGGAAAAGCGGACACACTACTGAAGAAAGAAGACAAAGGATTATGACAGCTACGGAGACAGAGCACCTAGTCAGAACACCTGTCCAGCATCAATTCTTTCTTCTGCTGTTAAGAGCACCTTTGACTCTCCTCTGAGGACTCACCTATACTCTCCTTCCAGGACAGACGATTTGGTGGGGCTAGCTCCACCCCCTGACTTAAGGTAGGGGTAGGGGCATGTGACTCAGGTCTGGCCCATCAGAAGAGTCATGTGACACAGACTAGATTAACAGAGATAGTCTCAGGATTTTTTTTTTTTTTTTCCCAGTAGAGACATAGGGGAGCCAACTTTCCTTTGAAATTTTTAACCTGTTTGGCTCTAAATGTGGAGTTTCTGGGTAAGGGTTGGGGGGCATCATATAACAAAAGCAACATTGAAAATGAAGGCAGTCTAGAAGTAAACAAAGCCCAGCAATGCCAAGAAAAATGAGACACTGGTCTTCTGACCTCGTTAGAGCCCTCGGGTCCAATTGTGCCTAAGGCCATTATCCTCCTTGTCTTCTTTCTCTATTTAGTGAAATCAAGGTTTATCCCTTGCAGTTGAAAGAACTCTGACAATACAAAAATGCTTGGTTGTTTTAGGAAAATTAATGTTTAAGTAAAAAAGGCAAAGTCAGGTTTAGAGTTAAATGGAATATACCTGTTCCCTGCTGGGATTTGGATAGCCTCACAGAGGTTACAGGAGTTTTGATCTTCTCTTGAGGCAGAATATCTTGTCGGGCTAGGAAGAAACCATGGGAAGTGAATGCTGATGAATTAATGGTGCAGAGTGGGAGGTGATTCCATGTGTGAGTAAAGCAAGCGGCTTGGGAGTACTTTGAGGACAAGTCCATGAATGCAAAGCGGGAAGACAGTAGGTGAGGAGTTTCTCTTAGAGACAGACCACTCTGAGGCTGACTGACAGAAGATGCAGCCTGTGACCTACACCTACACCTACCTACAGGACATCTGGCTTTGACATATTTGGGACTATCAGTGGAAAAGTCACCAACGGTCTTTGAAAAGTACTCTTGATTTCCATGTTTTTTCTGGTACTATTTCATTTGGAAACATAATTTAAATGGTTTAAGTAAACTAAATCCATTAGCGGTTGACTTTAAGTCTTAAAATCTAAATTTTCACAGGGGAGAAGAAAAGACCTTAGATGCTCTATGCCCATTAGAAATAAAATTTAAGGCCAGGCATGGTGGCTCACGCCTGTAATCCCAGCACTTTGGGAGGCCAAGGCAGGCAGATCATTTGAGGTCAGGAGTTCGAGACCAGCCTGGCTAACATTGTGAAACCCCATCTCTATTAATAATACAAAAAATTAGCTGCACTTTGTGGCGCGTGCCTGTAGTCCCAGCTACTTGGGAGGCTGAGGCAGGAGAATCAACTGAACCCAGGAGGCAGAGTCTGCAGTAAGCCGAGATAGAGCCACTGCACTCCAGCCTGGGCAACAGAACGAGACTCCATCTCAAAAAAAAAAAAAAAAAAAAATTAAATTAACTAGATTTTTCCTGTGGATTCAGCAATTTATCCCACAGTAAATACTTACTATAAGCCTCCTGTGTACCAGGCAGGGCCACAGAGTTAGGCAAAAATTAGATAAAATTTCTGCCCTTCTGGAAATGAGAAAACAGGATTCACAGTGTTTACCATGAGTTTTTTTCTTAGTAAATGTCAGCTCTTCATAGCTACCCTGCAGGATTGCACCTGGAAAATCAAGAGCTTGGGCTAAATCAGTATTGACAGAAAAATATACTATGGGAATTTGCATAAATCCCTGACACAAAGTTATTTACTTTTGATTTGCTATTTTCCTAAATCTAAAGGGCTCACAGAATGAGAATATTGTTAATGGATGGCCATGAATACCCAGGTTAAGCACAAGCTCTGATGAGTTAAGTTTTGGTTCACTAAGAACTAGCACTCATTATATTTCTTCATGACACTAGAAAATACATGCAGTTACTATTACACATATTATTAATGTGGAAAATGCTTCCTGACAGCTTGTCATGTATTGGACATTGTGCTAAGCATAAAGGTAGCACAGGAACATTGAGTGATTTGCTTGGGGCTACTCAGCCAGGAAGTGGCAGAGACAGGGCTCAAACCTGTCTGTTTGACCCCAAAAGTCTATGAATTACTGAAGTAGAAATATTCTGAGTAATTCCCTGTGGCCATGAAATCATAGTTACTTCCTCAGAGCTTCATGTACTATTTAGATAGAGGAGAAAGCCTGGTTTACCACAGGAGTTCCAGCACCAACAAAGAGAATCAGAGATTTCATAGTGATGACAAGTTCTGCTTTCAATAGAGGACTTTCCTTAGTTATAAAGAGGGAAATAACATGACTCTGTAATAATGACTTCATTAAATGCAGCCTTACCCATCTATGGCCCTAAAACACTACCAACCAGAATCAAAAAAGAGGTAGAACGTTTTCTCTCTTGAGAATTTTCCAAGACTTTACAAACATGACCCCATTAATCCACTCAATACCCGGATGAGATAGGTAGTTGGAAGTTATTATTATTATCACTTTCAAGATAGAATATCTGAAGCCAAGAGAGATTAAGCAATTAGTTTGGGGTCAAATGGTGAGCCAGAGACAGGCCTGGGAATGAAACAATTATCTTCCGAAATTCCAATCAAATGCAGAAACTGATTGGCTGGCTACCACCATGTGCTAATATCCAGTTATATGCCCTCCTCCTTAAATGACTGGCCTTAAATGAGATTTCTGCAGCTGCATCGAACTGGATTGGTTCAACAGCAATGTCCAAACTGACATCAGATTTTTCTAAAGTGTTGGCTAAAAAATAAAAAATACACCTCCTTGCTCCAAATGTGGTATTCATTTTACCTAGTTCTTACATTTAATCAGACCTGTGCACGCACAGTTTTGGAGGATAAAGGGAGAATTGTTCTACAAAGAAGTGCTGGTTGTGTGTTCTTTTCTTTAGAGAATCCGTAGAACGTAAAAAGGTTTAGGGAGCATCTTGAAATTTCTCTGTTGTTGAGACTGAGAAAAGATGAACATAAATGATCTTTGAATTGTACAAAATCTGGAATCCAATTACTCACCTTTGAGCTCATGTTCACTCTTCAGTCAAATACCCTTTACTCTTTTCATCTGTGTACTTTTAACAGTAGGTGAAGTTGTATAATCCAAAGTCATCGGTTAGGAAAAGAGAAGACTTCCAGGTGGGCCAAGAGAAATCTATTCTTTGAGCTAATAATTCCAAGGGCATACGCAAAGAAAATTGGTCTGTTGGAGAAAATGCTATTAATGACCCCTCTTGTCCAATTTTGTAAAAGACCCTGTCCCTCCAAATTCCTGAAGCAAATTTTTATTCCTTTCTGTCCACTTGAGTCTTTGGTGATTTAAAATAAATTACTCTGTTATCAATTTTGACTGGTTTGGGGCAAGGTGAGGTTTTGGTGAAATCGTTATTATCGAAAGGAAAATAAGGCCCCATTTAGTTAGATTGGTGGGAGGGCAACAACCCCTTTACAACTAGCCACACGTCATGATATGAGCTTGTTCTTTAAGAATTCAGTGGCCACTTCTGGATTTGTTGGATTTCAGTTTCTTTGAGCAGCCAAATCAGACTCTTGGAGAAATTCTTCTCCCATGACTTCATAATTTCTGCAAGTACAGGAGATTTGGGACTGGTCACCTTAAGAAATTCCAATTCTGTCTCCTATCACTGCTCAATCTTTTTTCAACCCCTTTGGTCTTGTGCTGATGGGGTCAGCTCCTTTCAGAAAACACCAACTGCGACCCATGCCTACTGCAGGAATGCTAGCTTGCTAATGCACAGACATTGTGAGGGAAACAATTTTAAAGCTTATCCATTTTCTTTTTTTCAAAAATCGAACACTTTTTGTGGAATCAAAAGTCAAGACAATTCCTTCCCTGCAACTTAGTTCCACCTTGTTTCTCTCAAGCTAAAAACATAATGTTCAGAAACCAGGACATCAACTAGAGTTTGGAACCCAAATCTGACACCTTGCAAAGAACTATCTTAAGCATTTCCAAATGGAGTTATAATGTCTTGATATTTCCAAAAGTCCTAGTAGGTTTCAGACATGGGATATTTTCATAGAACCCATTAAGCTACTATGTTTGAAGAATGTTGAACAGCATGGCAAAGAATCATGCTGTAAAATCAACTAAGACAGGCATTTTGTATTACAAAAGAAACATTGAAAACCACGGCTACGGATTTTGGACATAGGCAAAGGTACTGATTCCTAATCAACCCATGGCTAATCCTAAAGCCTTAAATTCTTATAGATGTGTGAATATGTAGCATTTGTGTGGGAAAGAGGAAATGGTCCTATTCAAACCGAAGGCTTATGGTGCTTATGCCATACTGGCATTAGGCCTTTTTCTGTTTTTCTAACCAGGCCCACACTTCTTATCACACAAGTTGGGCAGGTCTTTCCTGAATTTTAAAAACCTGGTGTTTTATTATCCAAAACTCTTGCTCTCAACTTGAGTTCATGTGTCTTGTGGAAGTACAAGTGGTAATTATACAAGTCTTTCCTTCCCTGTCATTGGCAACAGTAACCAGGGAAATTTACAGCCCCCAATATCCAGATCTGGAAACTGGTTATTAAACGTGGTCAAGGAAAACCCTGACGTGGCAAATAGGATCTGAGCAAGGACCAGCTCAGCAGTGGTTCTTGTGAGAGAATGGCTGGGAGTCAGCAATCTTACTTGATTGTACATTTTTATTATTTGTGATTTTATTACTGGTAATAATAGCTATCATTTCCATTTGTTCAGGATCTATTATGTGGTTGGCATTGTGTTAAATGACCATTTGATCCTTGTTTTAAAAAACAAAAACCCAAACCTTCTGGAGTTGTATTACAATTTTAGGATGAGGAAACAAACACAGAGAGACTGAATAACTGGCCGAGGATTACTTGTTTGGCGTGCTGTGGAGTCAGGATTTTAAGAGACTGTAAACCCAGATGCACTCAGGAGTCAGGCAGGTTACACACAAGGGTGAAGTAGGCCAGGTGTAACATTTTAGAGCGAAGTGAGGACAAGAGAAATGGCAAGTATACCCAACACTTCCACAGGCTTGCAGGGCTCCAAGCCTACCACTACTGCACCATCAAAAAATTTTAGCCAGGTGCAGTGGCTCATGCCTATAATCCCAGCATTTTGGGAGGCTGAGATAGGAGGATAGCTTGAGGCCAGGAGTTCAAGACTGGCTTGGGCAATATAGTGAGACCTCAACTCCAGAAAATAAAAAAATTAGCTGGGCATGGTAGTGCGTACCAATAGTCCCAGCTACCCAGAAGGCTGACGCAGGAGGATTGCTTGAGCCCAGGAGTTGGAGGCTGCAGTGAGCTATGATTGCACTACTGCACTCCAGCTGCAGCAACAGAGCAAGACTCTGTCCCAAACAAACAAACAAACAAACAAAAAACAGGAGTTAGAGAATAAATTTTGGTGCACGGTGGCTCACACCTGTAATTTCAGAACTTTGGGAGGCCAAGACAGGTGGATCACTTGAGGTCAGGAGTTCAAGACAAGCCTGGCCAATATGGAGAAACCCTGTCTCCACTAAAAATACAAAAATTAGCCAGACATGGTGGCACAGGCCTGTAATCTCAGCTACTCGGGTGGCTGAGGCAGGATTGCTTGAGCCTGGGAGGCGGAGGTTGCAGCAAGCCAAGATCATGCCACTGCACTCCAGCCTGAGCGACAGGGTGAGACTGTGTCTCAAAAAAATAAAAATAAAATAAAAAAAGAAAGAAAGAAAAGAAAGAAAATTTTAAGACATAGTGCCTGCCCCCCAAAAACAAAAACAAACAAACAGAAGAAACCCTGAAGCCTACATTTATTCCATAGGCCTTAGTTTTCCAACCTCTGTGATGTGAAACTGGATTAATGCTTGATGGCATTAAAATTTTTTAGGGTAAACCTTTTTTTTTGAGAAAAAAAATTGTTGCCCAAGCTGAAGCTCAATGGCGCGATATCGGCTCACCACAACCTCTGCCTCCCGGGTTCAAGCGATTCTCCTGCCTCACCCTCCCGAGTAGCTGAGATTACAGGCACGCACCACCATACCTGGCTCATTTTGTATTTTTAGTAGAGAAGAGGTTTCTCCATGTTGGTCAGGCTGGTCTCAAACTCCCAACCTCAGGTGATCTGCCCGCCTCGGCCTCCCAAATTGCTGGGATTACAGGCGTAAGCCACTGTGTCCGGCCTAGGCTAAACCTTTTAAATAAGATAAAACAGAGAGGTAGAAAAGTACACAAATTGTAAGTATATCACTTGATGAATTTTCACAAACTGAACATGATCATGTAATAAATTTCCAGGTCAAGAATCCCAACTCCTAACCCTATATATTAATTTTGTCTTTTTCTGAGCTTTATATAGATAGAATCACATAGTATGTCCTCTTTTGTGCATCTGCTTTCACCCAGTAGGCTGTAAGATTTGTTCTTGTAGCAGCAGGAAGCAATGGTTCCTTCTGAAGAGCTTTTATTCTCAAATCTGGTGCTTGATTTATTCACCCGACGTATTAGTTTCATTTTAACGCTGCTATAAAGAACTGCCCAAGACCGGGTAATTTATAAAGGAAAGAGGTTGAATTGACTCACAGTTCAGCATGGCTGAGGAGGCCTCAGGAAACTTACTATCATGGTGGTAGGCAAAGGGGAAGCAAGGCACTTTCTTCACAAGGTGGCAGCAGGGAGAAGTGCAAGCAGGGGAAATGCCAGAGGCTTATAAAATCATCAGATCTCGTGAGAACTCACTATCATGAGAACAGCATGGGGGAAACCGCCCCACTGATCCGGTCACCTTCCACCAGATCCCTCCCGCGACATGTGGGGATTATGGGAACTACGGTTCAAGATGACATTTGGGTGGGAACATAGCCAAACCATTATCACCTGAGTATCTTATACCTGTGCAAGGAAGGAGGAAGACTTCCTTCTCTGAATGTAGATTCTAAAAATGAAAACAAGCTGCTCTAGGACTTTGTTAGAGTTGTGGAAAAGTTTTGCTATTAAAATGTGTTTTCTCATGAATTGCCTTGTTCTGTCCACTCACATCCCATATCAGGTAGTTGGGAGCTATGTTGTTCCCACTGGTTATATTCAAAAACAGAGGTCACATGCAGTTACGTGATTGTATGCTTTTCCCAAGCACAGGTGTCGCAAAATGGTTAGACAACTGAGATTTTAGTTGAGGTATATTGATTACCAATCTGATGCTATTGTCACCTGAACACACACCCCTTAGCATGGTACCCAAGGCCCTCTCCCACCTCAGGGTTGGGGGGGATCTGTTCAGTCCTCTGTCACTCGGCGCTCCATCTGCAACCCCAAGGATGTTCAGGGATGCCTGCGAGGTGAGCTGGGCTGGTGCCCAGAGACTGAGGGCTTGGAAGAAATCCAAGAGGCCCGAGGGTAGCAAGGTTAAATACAGTGCACTGAGCTTTATCTAGGCTCTCCTTTTCCTTGTGTCTTGATTTCCCGTGGGAGCCACAGCCTTTCTGTGTGGTAGTCCATTCTCTTGTACTATTGGTTAACTATGGAAGTCAGTGATGAAGCCACCAGCCCCTTCAGGCCCTGTGTGCCATGTGGCCACGTTAGAGACCAAATGCATCCCAGAAACACTAAGTGGGATCTGAACCTCAGCCCCTAATGTCTCACTGGTCTGACCTGTGAGATACCTCAATACCTGCCCTAAGCAGAAGAGCCTGCTGGGCACTGCGTTCAAAGCCTGGCTCCACCACTTACTATCTGGGGGACCCTGGGTGAGGTACGTAAACTCTGTAGGCCTTCTTTTCCTTGTCTGTAAAGTGAGGTCAATGATAGTGCCTGCCTCAAGGGATTCCTATGAGGATAAGAGTTCATGTAAGCAAAGCCTTTAGCACAACACTGGCATCAAATATACAATCTAGAATTGCATGCTGCTTCTGGTCATCTCTGTGGTGCTCCATTTCCTTCACTGTAAAATGTGGGTCATGATAATATCTACCTCGTGGGACTGTTGTCAGGAATAAACAGAGTCGATCCACCTAAGTCCTTAGCATTGTGGCCAGGTTCCTAGCAAATGCTCAGTAATGTTCAGTTATTTATTAGTAGTATGATTATTATTACAGATCAGTAATTCTATGAATTAGGATGTCTCTCCAATCTTTTGTAATGGCAGTCCACAGATATCAGATGCAGTCAAACCTCCAGAGTACCAAACTTAAGTCTATGTGCTTCCATGGAGCTAAAGGTACAGATGAACCTGCAGTTGGAGTCCAGCAGTGTGTCAGCCTGGTACCCTTCTTACCAAAAAGACCAACTTGTGGGTAAAGAAGCAAAGGTTCCATGTGGCCAGATGGGTTTACATAGCCAGGCCTGAATGCCAGCTGCTGCTTTAGGAAATTCTAGGAGGCAAGAAATTCCTGTCCAACAAGAAGTTATCTTTCTATAAAAAGGCAACAGAATGGAAAGGGTCAACAACTTTGCACGTCCCCCCAAAAGTACCCAACTTTGAGGGAAGGTCACATGTGGTGGCTCTGAGCCCAGAAATGTTTCTTTGAGTACAGAAACAAAATGATATTTCCCCCATGTTGTCAAGGGGCAGCTGGAGGGAGGTTTTGTTCCTTCCTCTCCTTCTCAAAGAGCTTCAGGGACACATATTCCTGTTTCAAGAGCTCTGAGGACAGTCTTGGTTTGCCATGAACTTACCATGTATGTGTGGATCAGTCACTTCTGACTTGGCCTGGTCATTTCTCCATCTGGTAAAATGAAGATGTTGGATTACATGACATCTAACATACTTACTAGCTCTGACAATCAATTACTCAGTGATTTCAGTCATGGTAAGAATTGGAAATTCATCCCCTGGCATATAAATCAAACCATTAAAGGAACCAGGGGCTGGTTCTGCAGGCTAAAAAAGGACAGCTAGCAATGAGGTTCTTCACTGATCCACAGACACGCTGTGAAGGCTGGTGAGCCCTTGCATGGACGATTGTGTGTGTATCCAAGTGGTGGCAGGGCTAGCTAGTATTTTTGCCTGCCTAGCTTTCTTGTCCCTCTCTTCTAGAATAGAATCCATTTTTCCTTGTTGGAAACCGCTCCCCCCACCCCCACCAGTAAGGCTGTCAACCACATGGCCTTGAAAAAGGTAATCGTGTGCATGATCCAAAAAACAACCACCAAGTGTCCCTTTAGGGGACAGATGTAGACGTAGCTCAGAGAGATAGTCTCTCCTCTAAAAATCAAAAGTACTCATAGCTGTTGGAAGTCATCTTTACAACCAAGTGGAGAGAGCTTACCAGAGTCCAAAGCCACCCCAATAGAAAGTGCAGAGGGAAACAGGGAGAGAAGAAGGAGGGGAAAGGGAGAAGAAGAGGAGAGGGAGGGAGAGACAAGAAAAGGGAGAAAGAAAAGGGAAGAGACAAAAGATGGGAAGGAGGAAGAGAGGGAGGGATCAGGAGAGACAGAGGAAGAGATTGAGAGAGTGAGAAAGAGAAAGGTAAAAAGAGAAAGGAAAGAAGAAAGGAAGAAGGGAGACAATGACAGTAACTTAAATTTCCTAATTTGAACTTCTGATTTTCTAATTTGAACCTCTAGATCCAGATGTACATAAAGGAAGACTTACATCTTTGCCTTTCCAGTTAAATGAGCCAATAACTTCCCTTTCTACTTAAGTCCATAGGGTTCTTCAAATGGGGATCCACGACCCTCAAAATGTTAGAAACTGCACAACTGGAGCATTTATTAGAGATAGAATGAACTCACTTCAGAAAGAAACAAGGTTTATTTGATGAATATAAATAAGGCGATCAGCACAAAGTACTTCTCATACACATGATAACAAATTTATGAACTGTACATACCTTGTACATTGTTCTACTAGACACGAGGTTACAATGACTGGCTAATACATGCCCACTGGTAGTTTCCAGGGTTCCTTAGTTTTATTTATTTATTTTTCATATCGATGTCCATAATCACATGGTCAATATCACAACCCACATGCCACTCACTTGAAGAAATATTACAAGAAGCACTATCAAACGAGGGTCTCGGGGAATTAGATACACTGACCCTGGGCAGCATTCAATCGCCACTCTACACAAAAACATTGCAGATAGAGCTTACGTCAACACATTTGAGGTCTCATCATAAACACTGTTTAAAAAGTAAATTGAAACCCACTTTCAAATGAAAGTTGACACGCTGTTAACGTGCATACTGGATACACAAAAATCATTAAATACAAAATTGAGACTGTACATCGAAATCAAATGGGGTATAAAGCATAAGCCTGCTTTTGCACAAAGTAAGACAAACTTCTCCTAAATGTTAGCCCAAACTTCTTTTTTCAACTATGTTATGATTAGAAGGAAACCTGCTAAAGTTTGCGCAAAGGAAATAGCTTCCCAACATCACAGTGTTTGTTGTAAACCCAGAGACTATTCTTAATATGTGAAAAAGGGATATTTTTGGTAACCCCCAAACATCAGAGAATATTACACGAAATGGGAAAGGTTGTTATGTTAGAGAGAATTTAATTTTTAAGGGACTAAATGATATGCCCTCATAAAGGTAAGATCAGTAATATTTTTAACCAATGAAAGTTGGGCAGAAAATGATCCCTCCAAACAAGAGCTTTGACAAAATTGGCACATACACAGAAATAGCTAGCTATACATGGGTTGGTTTTTTTTTCTGTTTCAAGGACCCTATTTTCCCTACTGGATTTCCTACTTCCTACTTCAAGTATTCAGTTGCAGAGTTCAGGTCAAGACCCGGTTGTAGGAGGCAGTGAGAACCACTTCTTTGAGGACATCCAAACTGTTCACTGGGACACATTTGTGGCCTGGGTTTTCAGTGCAACATTGTATCAAAATGTGCTAAATAAGCTTGCAAATAACTCTGCTTACTTCTCTAACCAAGACCTAGATCCCTCTGATAGTTAAAGGACAAACTTTTAAAACATGAATGCATTTGGATTGCTTATGCAACACGTAAGCATTACATAGTTTGTTATACTTACTGATGACAAGAACAAAGCCAGAAGCAAGAAACCTGCTTGAGTATCTTAACCGCGAATGCACCAAGAAAGAATGGTGCTACTCAGGGACGGTTTCATCTTCCCCGACAAATAAGGTGTTTGTCTTTTAAATATCTCTATGGCTCACAAGAGAGGTCCAGAGTTAATTGCACCAACATTTTAAAAAGTAATAATAATGACTAAATTCAATGCAACACTTCAGGGACATCTGTTTAGAATCCTTTCCACAGCAGCAAAGAAAGACAACTATATTTATTAAGGCCACTCATGCTTAAATTCACTGTTTGTCCTTTAAAAATGCAGGTTTTCATCTCCCACTTGCATACACGTGGAAGGGTTTCTTCCATTGACAAGAAAATGGAGCAATACAAGAGTTGCACATGTTTGCCAGACTCAGTCATGAGTTTTATGAAGTCATAACAATTTAAATTGTTTCTTAATATTCAGAGGAAGCAGTAGGAGTTTAATTCTCCTTAGTACCATATCACTGTATGTAAAAGACCTCAAAATTTGGTCTTTTTCCCTGGCATGTGCTTTAAATAATGACTGTATCCACATACATGTTGTGTAGAGCTATATACAGAGACACAGCTTTTGTGATTGTTCCTCATTCATCAATGTTTTCACGTTTGATGCTGAAAATGCTTTGGAATCCATGTTGCAGACACATTTTCTTTAAAAAAGAAAAAAAAGAGAAATGACCCTTCATTTACAGAAAATCTAAGCTTACACTGTGTGCACAGCATTTGGATCTTGAAATGTGAATGAGTCCCAGCTTCTTCATGGAGACCTGCATGTACCAGGATGGTAAGAGTCTGAGGCTTGGTGGCGTCCCCACCGTGGGGATGTGCAGAACACAGGGACTAGAGATATGCAGGTGCCTCAGACTTTTGCCACTCTCCAGTACATGACTGGGTAGATAAAATTATGAATGATCAATTTAGATGCGCCACGCATTGTCAGAGACACACACCATGTTCTCATAAGGCGATTTCTTGGCAAGTATTAGTGGTTTAAAAAATTGATTTCATTTCCAACCTGGCCCAGAGGTAACTACTGGTTACACCCTCAAAATGCGGTTCTTCAAACAACAGATTAAAGAAATAGAGGAGGGTAAAGGCTCGCAATTTTTGGTGTTTTTTGTTTCTTCGTCAAACACTCCATGCATCATGGTATACAAACACTGCCAACACCACTCACTCACAGCGAATTTATACTTTTTGATAATCTAATGCATCAGGAATGACCAATTAGACTGAACCAGCAGGATACTGGAGATGAGGCTAGTTGTCCAACAGAAGCTGAATCCACAGATAAAATCCCATGGAGTTCAAATTTATCCTATGATGTTTAAGTAACATAAACAAAATGTTATCAAATAATGACATTCAGCAAAGATGATCACATTCAAAATGCCCACATTCCGACAAAAATGGAGGATCTGTCACTTTTCTCCTCCTCTGCATTCTTCCTTTCCATCATAACCAAATCCATGAGAAATGATATGAGATGATGAAGGAAATATCAAGTAGAACACAATCACGCTCAATAAGGTAAGTGAAAACTCCCCTTCAGTTCTGATGAGCCGCTCCAGGTGGTGGTGGACAGTGATGTGAGCCGCACTGCAATAGATTATCAGAATATTGCTGCAGAGCTGCATGTTCCCTTTATTCAGCCCTTCTAATAGCTGCAACAAGAAAGCACATAATTTAGCAGGGGAAGAAACTGGCAACAATATCTGAGATAATCCTGGCAGAACGTTTCCCACTCTTCACCCCTACAACAGCCTCTCCACCACTCTCAATGGTTGGGGTTGGGTGGGAGTGGGGAGGGGGTAAGGGGAAGAAACACAGAGGAAGGACAAAGGAAACAGAAAGATAAACTATGTCCTGCAAGTGCATCTGAGAAGAGGCCTCTTTCAAAATATGTCACGTATATGTATAAATGTCTCTTGATATACAAAAAAGGAAATTGAAGGGAAATATGCCAAAATGTTCCAGTGATTATTTCCACATAATCGGACTATATGTCAACTTTTATTCTCTCTATGCTTTTCTACAATGATGATGTTTTTAAAATTATTTTTTAACTTGATTTTATGGAGATTAAAGAATTAAAGATGGTTAAGATATCAGAGAGCTTAGCATGCACTTAAAAACCAACCAAACATAAATGTGACAGTCATCCATTTGTCTATTTACTGCCCTGGGGAACAGGTATCCAGAAGCACCCCAAGGTTTCTCACTGTCCCAGTGAGGGGCCCAGAGTGTGGATACAACTGCATCCTGGGAAGCAATAGTGCAATGAGTGAGAAGGGGGATCCCTCCCACACTACTGCTTCAGATGAGGACTTTCTTCCCTGCTGATGCTCAACTTTGTGTGCCTGTGCCATTATCATTCACATATGGCCTGTGAGTGCTTCTGGGTTTCCAGCCACATGAGCTCAGCTATCTGGGAAATACGGCAGGGAGAGGAAAGATCAAACATACACACACACACTCGTGTACACACAAGTCACCTTGTATATATATCCTGAGCTGTCTCATTTGGTGGTTGATATGCAGCATTTTTCGAGTCACACCGACTAACAAGAATGCCAAAGATCCCAGTGTCTGCACAGGTAGCCAGCTATTTCAAGCCATCGTTAAGTAGTGCAAATGAAATATGTGGCTTGGATGAACTCTGCTAATTCATACTCTGAGGACTTTGGTGTAACCCTTCTGGTTAAGAAACTTGAATCGGGGCAAAAAAATGACTTTTGCAGAGCCAGAAAGTTAGGGAGTTCCTAGAGCAGATCATATTACTCATTCTGGCACATAAACTCTCTGCAAACTTTGTATGAAAATTGTAAGTCAGAGCACGCTTTCTGTTTCATGAGCTGTGCATAGCTCTAATTCTTTTGTGCATTAAGCATTTCTTAATCATCCTTTTAAAGGGCTGACCAATATATTAAAAGGCCACATGATTAAAAGGTAAAGAGAAACCCTAAGTAGTATTAAAATGCACCAGTCTTTTGTTTTGTTTTGTTTTACAGATGGGGAAACGAGTGAAAAATAATTACAGTGAATGTCTGATGTCCTTGATGTTTTTCCAAGATAAAGTAGCAAAGAACAATCATTTATTCAGTTGTGAGAAAGATTTCCAGCTGGGCAGCTGGTCACAAGGCAGAATACAATGCCCCACAATTGCAGCAAACTGCTTTTGGGTAAGGTTTATGCTGGAGACAAGAGAATTCTCAAAAAGTGTAGCCATTCTTTCAATCAAACAATCCATTCACTAGGAGGCCTAAATGGCTTTAAGGAAAAAAAGAAAAACAAGGAAACCTCAAGTGACACCGCCAGTATTTAGAAATGCAGATGATCCCTTCTGGGGGGGCGAAGAAGCATATGCTTTAAAAATAAAAATAAAAAACGAATCCTGGCTTCCAGCAATGAGCCAATCTGGGCTGCCACCCACTGTGAGATGATCCCTGGCCAGTCCTCCCTCACCTGGACAGTCACAGCGGCCCTTACCCTTCTCCAGCTTCCTCTTACAGCACCCAACTCTGCGCTTTCAACGCAGCAGCCAACAACAGCGCCATTTCAATGGTGACATCCAGTCCATAGTGCATTCCCGTTTACAGTTTACAACCCCTGTTTACAACCCTGTTTATAATCCCATTGCCCTGAGAATGCAGGACTGATGGACTCCTGGCCATACTGGCGAGGCCCCATCTGGCTTCTCTCTCTGCAGTCCTGTACTTACCCCTGACATTCCACTCTTTATGTTCCACCGAAGCTGAGCTTGCTTCTGCAGCCCTAAAAATTTATTTTCTCCCCATCTCACAAGTGTGTCTCTCTATCTAACATGATTTATACCAGCTCTTTATCTGATCGATCCCTGTTTATTCCTCAGTTTCAGCTTGGATGTCATGTCTTCCCAAGAAGGCTTTCTTGACCCTCTCGGATGTGATATAGAGTGGGAAGTCTCACATATACTGCAGGGTCCCCTTCTGATGAATTGTCTAGGCTTGTACATCCAATAGAGCGTGTGTGCATGTGTGTATATATATATATATATTTTATTTTAAGGCAGGGTCTTGCTCTGTCACCCAGGCTGGAGTGCAGTGGTGTGATCATGGCTCACAGCAGCCTCGACCTCCTGGAATCAAGCAATCCTCCTAGCTCAGCCCCTCAAGGAGCTAGGACTACAGGCACATCCACCATGTCTGGCTAATTTTTGTATTTTTTCACAGAGATGAGTTCTCACTATGTTGCCCAGGCTCATCTCAAACTCTTGGGCTCAAGTGATCCACCTGCCTCAGGCTCCCAAAGTGCTGGGATTACAGGAATGAGCCACTAAACCCAGCCTACCAGTTTAGAGAGTACCTCAGGTAGGCAGAATCCTTAAATCTACTCCTTATCCAAGATTCCCTATCCTAATCCCTGGCACAGGGAGTGAGAATGTTTCAGACCACGTTTACTATAAAGTTACCTTACAGATGTAGTTACTAATCAGTTGACTTCAAATTAGTCTAAAGGGAGATTATCGACTAAGCGAGGTGGCACATGCCTGTAATCCTAGCACTTTGTGAGGCTGAGGTGGGTGGATCTTTTGAGCCCAGAAATTGGAGACCAACCTGGGCAACATGGCAAAAACCCGTCTCCACAAAAAAAGTTAAAAATTAGCTGGGTGTGGTGGATGCACCTTTGGTACCAGCTATTTGAGAAGCTGAGGTGGGAGGATCAACTGAACTGGGGAGGTCGAGGCTGCAGTAAGCCGTGATTGTGCCACTCCAGCCTGCCAATCCAGTAAGCTGGGATTGTGCCACTCCAGCCTGCCAATCCAGTAAGCTGGGATTGTGCCACTCCAGCCTGCCAATCCAGTAAGCTGGGATTGTGCCACTCCAGCCATGATTGTGCCACTCCAGACAAGAGTAAGACCTTGTCTAAAATAAAAAATAAAATTTTTTTAAAAAGGGTGGATCTGAGTGGACCTAATTTAATGACAGAAGCCCTTTAATAGCAGAGACTTTTATTTGCCGTAGCAGAAGAGAAAGTTAGGGAAATCTGAAACCAGAGGGATTGGCTGTGCTGTGATGGAGGGAGCCAGGGGCAAGGACCTGAGAGCTTCCTATAGGATGTGAGAATGTCACCCAGGTGACTGTCAGCAAGGGAACAGGGACCACAGACCTACAACCACAAGGAAATGAATTCTGCCAAAAACCCGAAGGAGCTTGAAGGTGGATGCTTCCTGGAGCCTTCAGATTAAAGTCCAGCTAAGTCCACCTTGACTTTGGCTTTATGAGATCCTAAGCAGAGAACCCAGTTGAGCCCATCTGGACTTCTGACCTATGCACAAAACTGTAAGCTAGTAAATGAGTGCTATTTTCACCACCATATTTATGGTAATTTGCTATGTAGCCATAGAAGACTAATACAGCACCATGCTGGGTCAGGCAATGTGCTTGGTGCCAGGAATATAATAGTGAGAAAAACGGACAAGGTCCATGCTTTCATGGAGCCTGTATTCTTGGGAGGAAGACAGAAACAAATAGACACACAGATCAATAAATGAATGAGAATGTAAACATTTGCACCACGAAGAAAAGGAACGGGGAACTATGATAGGGATGCCTAAGATTTATTAAGTGACTGATGACAATTATGATGTCAATCTTTATTTTCTTTTGATAGGAAAAGATGTCCGTCCACAACTTTTCAGTGGAAAAAGCAGATTACCATTTTATATGCATAGCTTCATCTCATTTTTGCATCAACATGCACATAAACAAACATTTGCAAGTGTATACATTAGAATATTATTAATATTTATCTCTGGGTGGTGTTTTTAAACTTTTCCCCTGTATTTAATTTTTATTTATTTATTTTTTTTGAGATGGAGTCTCTCTCTGTTGTCCAGGCTGGAGTGCAGTGGCGCAATCTCGGCTCACTGCAACCTCTGTCTCCCTGGTTCAAGCGATTCTCCTGCCTCAGCCTCCCAAGTAGCTGGGACTACAGGCATGAGCCATGGTGCCCAGCCGTTAAAATTTTCTCCTTCAGACTTTTTTTTTTTTTTTTTTTGCGCTTTTTGGATTTTTTTAAACCTAAGAATATATAAATAGTACCATACTAAAATATAAAGCTATTTTCTTTGTGGGGAGAAACCAGTATTGGGTGGGACTGCTGCTCTTGACTTGGTTCTAGGTGGGGGTGTGTGAGGGGCGGGGTGGGTGACTGAGCACAGCAGTAAGATTCCGCCCCAGGACAAACGCCCCAGGGAGAGCAGGCTATAAACGTGTGGTGTCTCACAAATATTCCTTCAGACTGTTTTTCTTTGGAATAAAGACACCTGCCGGATTATGGCTTTCTTCTCCTGCCCTTTCAGTAGTGATTTGCAGAAACAGGCTGGGAGAAAGGGGTCTTTGGTAAACACGGAGGGGTTAAAGGGGAAACTGTTTAATAACAGTAGTAAAACGCAGGCTATTTTTGACATCTGGGTTAATGTCCATTATGTTCCATGTGCTTTCCAAATGTGTGCAGTGTGCCCCCAGGTACAAAAACAGACACCCATTCACGACGGCTTCAGATGCCCCTAACACGCTGCACGTGGTGCCCACATAAAAGGCAAGCCCCTGATAGACTAATTAACAACGGTTGGAGGAGAAGAGCTGCTCCTTCTGGGGGCAGCGGGCATCCTGCAGAACAGCTCCATGAAGCCACTCTGCTGACAGGAAAACCCAATAGAGTCGTTTCTGCTTAAAAAAAAAAAACAAAAAAAAAAAACAAAAAAAAAAAACAAAAAAAAAAAACTATAACTACATCTGTGTTATTACTTAACATCTTTAAAAACGGGGTGGAATGGGTTTCCCGTTTTCCTCATGAAGATTTATTTATTATTGTTGTGATCAAAGTGGCAACAAATTATGTTAAATCATTTAATTTTCTTGATAGAAGCAACCACCTTGAAACCATAATTCAAAAATATGAGTGGAGAGCAACATTTTACCTTGAGAGTGGACTCCTACAGCTCCACGGGGCAATAAAATGTAACACTTCAGAACCCAAAGGGCTGGGGGCTGGGATGGGGGTGGGGCGGGGCCAGCCCTGTGCTCAGAATTGCACACTGCTGTTAGGGATGACGGAGTTTGCTGGGAGGAGGCAGTGGAGGGACTTGGTATTTCATCTTCGGTTTCTGTGCACGGGGTATAACTCACCCATAACGTTTTAAATGAAGGGATTCAAATGAATATAGGCTGTGTACATCAAAATGGCAGCACAGACTGCTATGTCTCCGTAGGATTTATTTTTGTCATTATTATTGTGGTCAGAATTATTAACAGCTACCATTTGGTGCATGCTATCTGCCACCACCCTCTGTGTTTTGCATTAATTATCTAAAACCAGCTTGATAGCACTGAGGTACTGATGCAGTTGGTTAATAGCCCCTTATGCAGATGAGGAAATGAAAGCTTAGAAGAACTGGATGCTTTTGGTAAAATTCCCCAGCTCCCTGGGGCCTCATTTGAATCCAGGTCTTTTGGACTCCAGCGACCATTCTCTCCAGAGACCATTGCCTCCTTGAGGCAAGCATTTCCTAAACCTGTCTTTTGTGTCCTACTTTTCCCATTTTTGTAACCTCTCCACAATACCTGTGATATGTAACTAACATTTTTTTAAAAATTATCTAAAAACTGGCCGGGTGCAGTGGCTCACGCCTGTAACCTCAGCACTTTGGGAGGCAGAGGCGGGCGGATCACTTGAGTCCAGGAGTTCAAGACCAGCCTAGCCAACATGGTGAAACCCGTCTCCACTAAAAATACAAAAATTAGCCAGGCATAATGGCGGGCACCTGTAATCCCAGCTACTGGGGAAGCTGTGGCAGGAGAATCGCTTGAACCAGGAAGGTGGAGGTGGAGGTTGCAGTGAGCCAAGATTGTGCCACTACACTCCAGCCTGGGTGACGGAGTAAGACTCTGTCTCAAAAAAAAAAAAAAAAAAAAAAAAAATCAGAAACCTAAATGTTTCCTTTTTAAAGAAATATTTATTTTGCTGCCATAATAGAACCATTATCTGTCTAATATGCACTATGATAATTGCATGGCTATTAAAGTAAAAGTGCTTGTTCACAGAACACCTAAAACTATCTCCTGGATATGCTCTCCTTGCCTTCAATCAGCCTTGCCTGCAAGATGGTTCCCAGCGCCCAGCCATGGCCTTCTCCCCACTGGCAGAGCCAGGCACGAGTCGGCTGGTCTTGCATATACTCTGGCCACCAGCCAGCCCCAGCACCACCCTAGTCTACATTTTGGGCTTTTGTCTTCTCAAGGGCAGAAAGCAGTGAAATAAAAGATCAGATATCTGCCATTTAACACAAGCATTAGGTACTCTATGCACTTTTTAAAGCATGGGTTGAGTAGAAATGTATTTGATTGTTTTTCCTCAAAAGAATACCTTCTTTAACAGGAGAGACGGCCCATGGCCAAAGGTCTTTGTCACTCTACTCCAAGGTTTCTCCATCTTGGTACTACGGCCATGTGGGGCTGGATGATTCTTTGCTGTGGGGGCTGCCCTGTGCATGGTAGGATGTTTAGCAGCATCCCAAGCCACTGCCCACTAGATGCCAGTAGCACTGCCCCTCTCCCAGTCATGCAATCAAAAATGTCTCAGGACATAGCCAAATATCCCTGGGAGATAAAATTGCTCCACTTGACAACCATTGGCCTAATCGATTGTTACTGTACACAATTGGTTGACTGTGCTGTTTTAAGCAGTGATATGTTGGTAGATATGTACAGTATATGCATACATGCATCTACCAACCTATATAAGATATGAACACTTTTGGAGAAATAAAGATTAATTTCTAAGCTGCTTTCATATTATTTCAGAAACAGCTGCATAGATTTAAAAGTCCTGTGGAAATAGGTAGGTACAACCTCAGTAATAAAAATAATGAAAATGTACAACTTTTCTGACATAAAAATAGAAATGCTACAATCCTGAGATAGCGAGACACCTAAGACACTTGCTGAGTTAAGTGAAAAGGTGAAATCTAGTTTAAATTTATAGCATTCCTTCAGTGTCCCTCTAGGAGTTTGGCATTTTGCCAAGCTTCCTTGTTAAAAATTTGTTAAACGTGTTTGGCATTAATGCAAACACAAAGTGGTCATTTGTTACAAATTCTATTGGAATGCATTCATTTAAGGCAATGAAGTAGTTACTAGAAAAGAAAAAAAAGTTCATTAAGTACATTTTAAAAATACAATGATGTATGCAGTGTGTAACTGTGGCGCCCTGGTGGCTATATAAATCGCTGACAGAATAACCACACGTTGTGTTTAGTTTGAAATTGGAATCTTTTAAACACAACTGATAGAACAAAAACTGGTTTTGTTTGTTGTCAAAACTAATGATAGTCTTTCTTTTCTGAACTAGTTAAAATAACCAAAGGTTTGGAATACAATTTCTAACATCTCAAATCAGTGTAACATACAGGTTAAAAGAATGCTTTGGGAATCTTTGCGGGTGCCACTACTGACATCAGAGATGGGGGCTGATCCAACAAACAGAACACCTGCACTCCGGAAAGAGGGGGATGTCCGAGTCATCCTGGAGAACCCCACTTGGGTAGCGCCAGTACCTCTGCTCTCTGAGCTGCCTGAGGTTATTAGGTTACCTGCAGAGGGAAAACCGTGGCTTTCATCACAGAGACAATGGAATCCTATGAACAAATATCCTAAGCCTGTGTCTAGAACTCCCACCCCCTGTCCTGCCCTAAACTGTTCACAGAGAGGAATTATTGCTGAGTAATAGTGATTCCTGAGCTTGCTGAAGAAACAGTTCTGAAGCTCAGCTCCATGAGAAAGGGGATACTTGACATCATCTGAAATGTAGCCCTGCCACATGGCTGGCTATGGATGTTAATGTGGAATGCCTCATCTCAGGGCCCATTGATGCTGGCTAAAAATCATTGTTAAAGGTGAATGAAAAAACTCACCATTTCCAAGAAATATTCAGAAATGATTTACTACTTTCTTCTTCCCTTTCTCTCTCACACACTGACATATTTAATACTTAGTACCATGAAAGTGTCCAGATAATAGAATTCCAGTGGTCCTGAGACCCTGGGACCAGATCAAATTCCCATGGCTCCCAAACTTCCTTAAATTGATCTCTTCTGCCATCTGGGTTTGATATTATCTAGGCTGCCCTTGAAGCAGATGGATCCAGGATCTCTTGATCCCAATCTCTGGAAACATTCTCCTAGTTAAGAGTAAATTTAGGCTGGGCATCATGGTTCATGCCTGTAATCCCAGAGCTTTGGGAGGCTGAGGTGGGTGGATTGCTTGCCCAGGAGTTTGAAACCAGCCTGGGAAACATGACGAAACCAGCCTGGGAAACATGACAAAACCTCTTCTTTACAAGAAATACAAAAAATTACCCGGGTGTGGTGGCAGGTGCCTGTAGTCCCAGCTACTTGGTAGGCTAAGGTGGGAGGACTGATTGAGCCCAGGAGGTCAAGGCTGCAGTGAGCCATGATTATGCCACTGCACCCCAGCCTGGGTGATAGAGTGAGACCCAGTCTCCAAAAAAAAAAAAAAAGAAAAAGGAAAAAAAAAGGATAAAATTAGACAAAACCTTGCACCCTGTTATGTGGCCTGGAAAAGTTTACCATACCCTTCACAAATGCCAAACAGGCTCAAGAAACAAAAAGGCAGCCGGGCGCAGTGGCACACACCTGTAATCCTAGCACTTTGGGAGGGCAAGGCGGACAGATGGCCTGAGAGCCTGGCCAACGTGGCGAAACCCTGTCTCTACTAAAAATAAAAAAATTAGCCGGGCATGGTGGCAGGCGCCTGTAATCCCAGCTACTCAGGAGGGTGAGGCATGAGAATTGTTTGAACCCGGGAGGCTGAGGTTGCAGTGAGCCAAGATCGTGCCACTGCACTCCAGCCTGGGAGACAGTGAGACTCTGTCTCAAAAAAAAAAAAAAAAAAATCTAAGAAGAGAGAAAATACTTATCTCCAGAAGCAACAAGAACACATGATAGGAAAGGGAGAAACACACCTTGAATACTGTGGAACACATCTTGGTTTTGTGTGGCCTAAAGTTCGTACCATTTTAGAGGCCTTCTTTCAGAAAAAGAATACATAAATAATTGACTATTTCAAGCTTGATAAAAAGATATGGCCTTGTGAACATTTCACTGGGGCACCTCCCAGGGCCTTGGAAAAGTCAGCGTACCTGAGGTGCTCCAAACGTAAGCTCCATAATCTTCATGATAATAAGCCCTGTTATCTTATTTTTGAGATGGCATTTTCAAATTCCAATGAAAATAAAGTAAAACACTGTTAAAAAGCCCTTTACTGAAAAGAACTTGGTTTTAAGATGAGCCTGCCATAGCATATACAAGTCACAGGAAGACATCTCCCTAAACTGGATGTTAAGAAAGCTGTCATGTTCGGGAAAGAGATGCCCCCTCCTAGAAAAGGAGCCAGAGAGAGGCATTCTGGAGAATTTGAAACATGAAGGAACAATTTGATAACTCAAGTTTACTGACCAGAAGTGGCTCCAATGACAAGTGTTTACAACAGGATCTTCATAGAGCCAATAATGGCAATTAGTCTCCAGGATTTGAAGGCGCCCTTCCCGCCTCACTGAGGTGGAATACCATTTACTCTTGGGCTGGTGACTAATTAGGGGTCTCGTTTGAAGATCAAGGTTTTGCGATTCCTGCTTCTTAATAACATGGTTTGCCTGTCGGCCACCTGGGTCCAGGCGAGACCTCCCTTTCCCCCTCCCCAAACAGCAAGCACTGCCTTAGGCCAGAGCAAGTGTGGGCAGGAAACCACAGATCCAGCCTTTTGAGCAATTTAACCTCTTCACCGCCAAGATCCTACAACCCAGTGCTTGATTCAGCTGTGCAAAAATGGAGGCATTTGACCTTGTTTCTCAGGCAGGGCTGAAGGCTTGCCTGTGGTGCAAAGAAACCACCTTGGAGGTGAAATGCTATGCAGCATACTTTCTTGGAGAAGAAGAGAGAGAGAAAGACTCCACTTTTCCAGGTGAGTAGCTCATCAAGAGGCTGTCTGCATTTGCTTCAGGCTGGGCCGTTTCCAGAACGCCTAATAGAAGTGACTGGCAAAAGAAGGGGGTAGGCAGAGCCCTGATGTAACTGCTCATGAGACCAAAGAGGCTGAGGTGCCTGCGTCTTCAGACATCTGGCCAGGACCCCGTGGCCTTGCTATGTGAGGCTGGGCTGGGGCTACACTTTCTAAGACATGGTGGGGGAGAAGCCAAAACAGCAGGAAAAGTAAGCTGCAAAGAATTAAGCTTGTAACAACTTGGGCAAAGCACAAACAGTGACTGAGGTTGGTCCTTTGGCTGTTGACACACGCTGGCCTGGGTCGGTTGTGGTCACTAAACCCATTAGCGTTCCAATGTGGCAACAGCTAATGCAGCAAGTTCAATGTGTTTTTGTTTAATTTCTAAATGCTGGGTGCATGCCTGCAAGGATGGCCTGCTGAAGACAGACAACCCCACTGCCATAAACACAGTCATCATTGTCAGTGATCTGAAATTCATTTTTTAAACTATTTATTTCTTGGCAGATAGGGGCTAAATGGAGTTTTGCATTTCATGAACTGTTTTTTAACTTCAACTTGCTACACACTTCTTTGTGTTTTCTAAGCAACCACCAATTCAGAGTTTCCCCGCAACAAAAGGAAATAGCCTTCTCTGCGGGGAGGGGACCATTTTTGGTAGGGGAGAAGGGAAAAGGGAAACATAAACACAAGCCAGCAACCAGCTGGGTGAAGTCAGGCCTTTTAACGATATGCTGCCTCTCTGGGCCCTAATCCTCACCTGCAAACAAAGGAACAGGAAGAATGCTACCTCGTTTTGGTCTGCAGAGTTGAAAGTGAAGTGGGTTCTTAAATGAGATACAAAGGCAAATTCAGTCTGGATTTTATATTGTCTTCAATCTTTGTTTATGAAAACTACAGGAATCCTTCCTTCCTTTGTCCTTTCCTTCCCACCCTCCCTCCATCTGTTCCTCTCTTCAACAACTATTTTTTAGCATTTACCAGGAACCATGCTAAGTACTAAGGCCATGTGGCTGAACAAGACAGCCACTAGCTCTGACTTCATGGAATGCACCTCTCATAAGCATGCCAAACATTATATTCAACAAATCATTAAATAGAACACGTGACTATTTAAAGTCATGCTAAGTAAAAAAGATGAGAATGGCCCGCCAACATTCACTGAACACAGACACTAGTTTTACAACATCCAGTCCTTATACTCTGAAGAGGTTGTCATTATTAACCCATCATACAGCTCCAGAAACAGGTGCAGAGTGGTTACACATGTCCTAGTGTGCAAGAGTCACACCACTGCCCTACCACCTATTAATCCCATAGCTAGTAGGTGGTGAGGCAGTGGTGTGACCCTTGCACGGTAGGACTTCAAATTCCCAGCTTACAGGAGCACACTGGGACCCTGACTTGGTCTGACAGGAAGGTTGGAAAGACTTTCCAGGGAAGTCACATCTCCTGTGGTGTATGCATACATACTGGAAGAGAAGGACTTCCTATTTTGTACCGCACTAATTGACAAGTAACTGTGGCTTTTCATGCATTCCTAGGGTTTTGCCCAGACTCTGTGCTTTCAAATCGATTTTCAGTCATTAATTTTTGTTTCCCAACACAAGCTCACCTACAGCCTCCTTCAAAAGCCTCCACTTTAGATGATCAAGCCACAGGCATCCTCCTTCCCCTCCATGAGTTTGCATTATGGTCTTCTGGCTTCACGGTATTTGAGATGATTAATCACTTTTAAATATGAAAAAAATTAACATGTCCAAAGCATTTTTCCTGACTGTCAAATGTTTTGCCTTAACAAAGATCCAGAATGTCTCTCTTTCCCTGTCACACCAAAGCAATACATTTTCTCTTGGAAATTCAACTGCATAAATCCCATTCAGAAACCTCAAACAATATATCTTGACATCTTAATTTCATTTAGGAGGAATGCAATGATTGATCATTTATCATTCTGAAATTGAGTGAACTATCAGGAGGATTCCAATCTATTGCTTCTATGAAACTGATGGGATATTCACATGTCTTCTGGCTGCATGAGGGCTTTGGGGTCCAAGTTGTCTTTGAAAGAGTGGGGATGCTAAAAAGATTATTGAGGAAAGGTATGCCTTTACAGGCAAAGTATACTTCCAAGGCTTGACTTCCTCCAAATTAGAGCCTCCCCCAGCGATGGCCAGGATGTGTGGTGATCAGTTACTCCCCCTCCTCTATCTCCATACACAGAATCTTGCCTTCCGGCCCTTTTCCTTTCATAGATAACACTTTGAAAGGACTGGGGAAAACTTGCCATGAAATCCATCGATACTGGTAGAACTTGCCTTCTAATCTGTAAGGTTTCTATTTAATCTAAAGCTGTTTTGTCCCACAATTTTTACTGCAGTATAAACAAAATGGCATCTTTCTGGGACACCTGGGCCAGGCCATTGGCATTGTAGCTGACATTCTGGTTCCCACATCATATAACATCTTTATGTTGAGTAGAATTGCTTGGTCAGCAGGAAAACTGGCTGGGGTGCTACAGAGTAAGGTTTTTGGAGTGTCTACAGTGTCACTGCTCTTGTGCTATGTGTGGGGGTAGGGGCAGGACTATCAAAGCAACAAATAACAAGGTTCTCAAGTCCAAGGATGTGTTTGATAATGCTAGGTCCCAAGTGAGTATCAATTATGTATTTTCCATGGTGTAGGTTTTGAGAAACAGACAGAATGGGATGCCTCCAGAATTGCAATCAATCCCTGCAAATGCACACATGCACAGCATTTGCTCAGGAGGCCCCTTGCCCAACAGACCACCTTAAAGGGAAACAATAACATTCCCCTGCAAAGAATGAGGAGTTTGAGAAAAGCAAGCAGAGGTTATTTCAGTGGGAATCTGAGGCCAGTCACATTTGCACAGTGCCAAAAACGCAGACATACTCTCTGGTTTGAACTTATATTTAAATCCCATGCCAAAGCCTGCCCTTGTAGGTCTGCATGAAGCACAAGGGCCCAGGGCTGAAACCCTTGGTCTCCCATCTCCAGCTCCCACTCAGGGATATAAGTGAACTCTGTAATTGTCTCCACGTGTAACTGGGAGAGCTGTAACAATGGGCCTCTAAGATGGGCCCATTCTCCCATCTGTTATGGGGCTTCCAGCTATCATACATGTTTCCAACTTAGATGTAGACGTACCCTGAGAGGGAATTTCTGTGCTGCTTTTGTCCCTGGTCACTTTGAAGATTAAAGAGAGGAAAATGTGTTTTCATAATCTGTGAACTGGCTGGAAGTTTCCCTATTAAATCCCAAAGTCCTGGCAGGCAGGGTTCAGGCTTAACTCCTCTAAGACTGGGTTGGCATCCAGGACTGAAGGCTAGGAAATGCCTTTGGGCAGACCTGGGCCAGAGACCAAGGGACTGGGGCATGACAAAGTTGTCACCTGAGGCATAATGCCAGTGGGTTCCAGGGGCACCCTTGAAGCCACTGCCAAAGCCCAATGCAGCAGGACTGCAGAGTCCCCTGGAAGACCCATGGATATACCAGTGGCCTCAGCTTTGCTACAGAGAACTTGCTTGGGAGATAGTCCCTTGAGTGATATTGCAAAGCTCTACAGAGATGTATGAAATTCCTGATCCGGGGTGCCAATCCATGAACAGAGATTCCTACTGCTGGAGGAGGCACATGGCTGGGTCTTCCTTCAGAGCTTTTGCATAGGTGTTCCCTCTCACTTGGGCACTTTCCCCATCATCCTTTATCTGGCTGCCTTCTGCTTATCCTTGGATGTCAGCTTCAATACCACTTCTTCAGGGGAGCCTTCCTGACTTCCCTTCCTGGTCCAATCCTCTTGCCAAACACTGTCTTGACAATTTCTCCCCCCTCTCCCCATATGCACTCCTGCTTCTGGGCAACTTGGCATCAGACATTTGTGTTAGGATCTGATTAATGCCTGACTGCATCCTAGGCTGCGTTCATGAGGACAGGCTGTGTGTGTCTTGCTCACTGAAGTGTTTCTTGTGTTCCTGCCACACAGTGGGCATGCAATAAATATTGAAGTAGATGAAGAAGAGAGCTAAGTTCATTGACGGTAACACACATTTATCAAATGCTGACTGTGTGCCAGGAATAGCCCCAAATGCTTCTGCAGCAGTGATTTTCAACCTCAGCACTACTGACATTTTGGACTAGATAATTTGTTGCTGCCATAAGCACTAAAAGTGAGAGCCGGAGACAGGGCCTAACAGGAGCTTCATATGTGTAGACTACCTATTACTCCTTCCCCTTTCCATTTTGCTGACTTCAGGTAAGTCACTTAACCTCTCTGAGTCTCAGTTTTCTCATATCCAAAGTGAAGATAGTAACTCTAACCTCTCCAGGTGGTTGAGAATATAAAACAAAATGAACTCTGCCTATAAAGTCCCTTACTAATGGCTGGCATATAACAGGAGTGCAATGAGAAGTAGTCCTTATTATCTCCCCCTCTATACTCGCCCATATACAGCAGAGAGCTGGGCAATAGGACCAGCTTGATCCTGAGTGCAGAAATAACCAGAGTGGGGTGTTCATGCCCAGGTTATGTATGGGCTTGGTCATCTTCATGAAAAGATGTGTGCACAGTAAAGAGAGAACACATCACTGGGGCCAGGAAGGAACAGTGGTAGAAAGAACCCCAAGCTTCCCCAAAACTGCAAATTCCCTGCCTCCAACCTGGGGCACCTCTGGCAGCCAGCCACGTTGGCAGCCTCGTACTTTCTCTTGGGCTCTTCCTGTTGGCATAGCCCACCCTGTTTTACAAAGCTCCAGCGGTTTTTTTTTTTTTTCATGGCTCCAGCTGTTAGATAAACTTTCAAGGATATTTCTGTGGCAGGTACAAACCTGGACAGGAAGACTTGGGAAGAAATCCTAAATTAATTATATGTCAACATTTAAGCCACAAGAAGGAGCAGTTGTCATAAATTTTTGGAAGGTTAAAATCCAATTTTAGTTGTAAATGTGAGCAAGCTCACTGACTCACTTGTGAACGGGTGCCAACAAAATGATATATTTTACATTCTTTCACAGCTTGTTTTGGCTAAACACAATGAAAAAAGAGAGAGAGAGAGGAATTACAGTTTTTATTCTTCAGTGGGCTGAGGTGTTCAATCATGCACAAAAGCTACATGTGCCAAAGCAGAAGAAATTAGCTGAGTTTATCCATATTTTTGGGTGCCTTCCACCTTTATAGAGAAAGGAAATGGAGCTGAAAACTCAAAAGACGGCCACAGGTACCGCAGTTGGTCATCGTTAGTGCTGATGGCCCAAGGCTGGACATTCCTGATGACAAATCAAGACTCCTCCAGGAACTACCCTCATGGTTTATCCTCAGTCCTGACCAAACCCTGGCACACCAACAATTTCTAAAGCATCATTTCTCTGAGTATTGGCTTGGGTTGAATGCAATGGTAGGGTGTCACGAGCAGGAAAGCAGAAGAATTTCCTTTAATTTTCACAAAATTAGGAAGGTGGCTGGGATACAGTTATAATTTTTGCCTATTTTCTCATTCATTCATGCATTCAATTCAACAAGCAATCATTTTTGCCAGCCATGGGCCAGGACTGGGGATTTGAGGGGGAATAGGACATAAACCCTAATCTGGGAGACTTGCAGCCAGGTCAGGGGCACAGATGGGTAAGAAGACAACTGAAATACAATGTGATGTGTGAGTTCATGGGGGCCCAGGATGCCTCGAGACACCTCATATGGTGTCAGAGAGGGCCAGCAAACATTCCTCATAGAAGATGACTTCCAGGTTGAGATGTGAGGGGTGGTGAGTAGGAGCTACCGAGTGGAAGAGGGAAGAGAGGAACTATCTGAGCAGAGAGCAGCATGTGGTAAGGCCTGAAATAGAGCCAGGCCAAAGCTGACCCAGTGAACCTCAAGCACCAAGGACACAACATGGAATGGGAAGCGGGGAGTAGCAGAGTCAGGGCAGAGATGCAAGCAAGGCCAGGCCACGTGGGACTTTATGGCTACATTAAGGAGACTAGATGCTGCCTTCAGGCAGTGGGACACCATGGAAGGGGAGTGACCTGGCTAGATGTGTGACTTCAGGGCAAAGTGGAAGCTGGGTGGAGGCAGGTGGGGACTACATAACCTTTCCTTAAGGGAAGAACAATTCCTTGGGTGGTGTCAGTTGAACTCTGTCCCCTAAAAAGATATTTTCAAGTCCTAACCCCTAGTAAATGTGAATGTGACCTTGTTTGGAAATAGGGTCTTTGCAGATATATTTGAATTAAGATAAGGTTATACTGAATTAGGGTAGGCCTTAATCTAATGACTGGTGTTCTTAGAAGAGGAAAAATTGGACACAGAGACACAGAATACATACAGGGAGAAGGCCATGGGGTGATGGAAGCAGAGGGTGGAGCAATGCATCTATAAACCAAGGAATGTCAAGGGTACCAGCAACCACCAGAAGCTCGGAAGAGGCAAGGAAGGGTCTCCCCTAGAGGCTTCAAAGAGGGAATGGCCCTGCCAGCACCTTGATTTTGGACTTCTGGCCTCCAGAACCATGAAAGAATAAATTTCTGTTGTTTTAAGCCAACCAGTTTGTGGTACTTTGTTACAGAACCCCTAGGAAACTAATACAGGAGTCATGGTGGAGTTTTGCTGCACTGCTCCCAATAAAACTGAAACTCCAGGCAGCCTTGGTGCTGAAACCATGGGGGTCCATTTGGGAGAGGGTCATCGGAGATCCAAGAAGCATCTCCTCTTGCTTTTGTCTCCCTTTGACCTGGTTGAGCAACTTGTGCTCAAAGGCCCGCGTCGTGGCTCTCCCAAGGGTGGCCGTCCGTGAGAGAGTTAGCACCAAAAGTCAATATTTGTCCACAGGCAACAGTTGTGTTTGCACTATGAAAGCCCCAACAGGTTTTTTCAGAGATTTCAATTGGCCATGAAGTAACTCTGTCCCAAGGAAACCCCTGAAGATGAGCCAGGAGGGACAAAAGTCCCAAACAGTAGGCTCTGGCAGGCAGCATCACAGGAAGCACGAGGGGACTCGTCCCTGGGCCAGGGTCTTCACGGGGCCTTGGTGCACAATCGCTGTGCTTGTGCTGCTGCTGGGGTTGGACTTCCTCATGCAGCTCAGCTAAAGCCTCCTGGCCCTCCCTTGGTGCCGATCAGCTGTTCCCAGCTGGAAGCAGCAATGTCATCCTCTTCCCAGGACTCCAGCTGACACAGCTGATGGGTCTGCAGGCCAGCAGGAGCACACGTGTCTCCACACCTCCTTTGGGAGGAAGGGATGTCCTGGCCACCCCAGTTCTGGCCTAGATGGGGGCAGGAGAGTTAGGAAGTATCCGCATGGCTATTCAGTGCCTAGCACAGTGCCTGGCACTAGGAGGTTCTTAATAAATGAATCAGTGAATGAATGAAGACCTTGGGCTCTTTAATCCAACTGAATTTGAGTCCAATCGTGGCTTAGCCCATGATTAGCTATGCAACCTTGAACAAGAAACTGCACTTTTCTGGGCCTCCACTGCCCCATCTGTCAGACGGAGATAGAAAAATATCTAAAGCATAGAGGTGTTGAGAGAAATAGCATAGACCAGACATGTTAGTGCTTAGTGGGGGGCCTCACAGTCTTAAGGGCTCAATAAATATTAGTCAATATGACTATCATTTTTATTGTGGAGTTGTATGCCAGTGTAAAAGAAGTGTTCATATTTGCCAGCTCTAGACTTGGGGGAAAAGGATGAGAGAAGAGAACGTAGCGAAATCCTCTTAAGACTCCAGTTCACAAACCCTTTGCTATTACCTTGATCTCAACTGACCGTCATGACAACTCTGTGACACAGGGCAAGGGTTGTCATCTCCACTTCTGATAAGAGAATCTGAAGTTCAGGGCAATTAAGTAACTTAGGCAAACACTTTTCAGTGATAAGTAGCAGAGCAAAACCCCAACCCAGAAGTCTTCCCATGACATCACAACAGAGTACAGAGGCATGCCATACCTCCTCCTGGAATGAATGAATGAATGAGAAACTCAATTGCAAAATGATTCTCAGGTATAGATGGGAAAGAAAATAAGAGCTAAAAACTATAGGATGGAAGCATCAGAGACTTGGGCACTATTTCATGCGTGGGTTTGGGCAGTCAACTCCCCTTTTCTGATCTCTGTCTCTCAATCTCTTCTAGTTCTCAAATCCTAGGAGGAGGCAATAGGGTAGAGTCAGGGTAGAGTCAGAGGCCACTCCTCAGCTGTGATTTAATGTCCTGAGTCTCAGTTTCCTTACCTGTCCAATAAAGATAGTAACACCCCACAGGCTTCCTTGGAGGATCAGGGGTAATATGTACATGAAAGGGCTTCATAAGCAGCACTGATATTAAAAAGGATGAGGCAAAATATGATGGCAGATTGGAAAAAAGAACCGGAAGGAAATGGTCCAAGATAAAAATGCATTAATATTAACCAACAGGTTCCTTTAGAACAACAAAGCAATGAAACAATAATTTTAGAGAAACAAAACCCTGCCTAGGAACAGCCTGCCAGAGGGAGCGGAAATGAAGGCACAACCAAGTGGCCCTTGGCTTACCTATCTGGAAAATAACAAGATGAAAAAGATTCTTTGTAAACCAATATTTGTAAAAGCCCCACTGGGCTTTCTGCCTGCACAGACTGCCTATTATCTTGGCAAAGGATGAAAACAAATGAATTCTTATTTAAAATGAGTATGAAGCAAATTCAGGTAAATGTTACCGGCATCATCATGAGCTGCCATTCACTGAATACCTACTATGTGCTGGGCACTGAGCCAGGAACTGTGCATAGATACTTTATTTGACAAAAAAAAAAAAAAATTTTAGCACTCTCACAAGGCAGGCATAATATTCAATCATTCATATATTCATAAATGTTCATGTTTCTTTGTTCAACAGATATTTCTTGAGCATCCATTGTGTGCAGGTATGGTACTGTCTGGTACAGACACAAGGATAAACAAGGTCTAGTCCTTTTCTGTAAGACAAGTCATTTCTGACTTGTTGAGGTTATTCTTTATTTAAGAATTCCTTGTGCGGTCTGCTCTATGAATTACAGGATGTTTAGCAACATCCCTGGCCTCCACCCACTCAGATGCCAGTAGTACCCTAGTTTGATAACGAAAAATGTCTCCAGACCTTGCCAAATGTCCCTGGGGGTGGGGAGGGATATGGGGATGGGGTTGCTCCCAGTTGAGAACTGCTGACTTAGATCTTAACTTCCACATCTTTTAAGATGAAGACAGTGAATCTCAGAGAGGCTAAATCCAAGGTTGCAATCAAGTATGGGATTCTGCCATATGAAGTAGAAACCAGAGCTGACCTTTGAAGTTGATAGGGTTTTGTGTCTGCATGTTGAGTTCCAGGAGATGGGAGTCCCCAGGCCATAGCCCTGGGATTCTGTCTCATTTACTATCAATGCATATCCACCCTTCAAGTCTACCTTTGGATTCTTTTTTTCTCTCCAAATCTGCCAAATCTTAACCATCATAAACATTTAATTATTGAAAGTTGAAGGAAACTCTAGCTAATCCACATTCTGAACCCAAGACATCCCTGCATATTGCTATGAATGTGAGTCAATTTTCCAGTGAGCTCCTGGATTGACTATGGAGCACAGTTCATGTTTTGACTCCTTAAACAGTAAGTCAGTGAGGGTGTATGGAAACTCTTAGAGGAAAGAGAACTGGGATTATTACATTCCCAAAATATCTTGGAATTTTTAAACTTCAAAGTTGTATTGCAGTTCCAAGAGTAGCCTAACCTTTACAAAGGTTACTTTGCAAATATATGCAAGATAAAGAATTCCCTGGGAGAATGTCCACCAGGATCCTAAGCCTACATTTATATTTAATTTATAATCACCCTGAAAAAAATGGGTTCCTCTTTCAAGGAGCTCACATTACCCTTGGACTGACATTGTGCAAAGGAGTGACAGGTGCAATTTACGTGAATAATCACCATAATCAGCCACACTTAAGAACAAACCAGAGACGTGCTCTTCAGGGGGAGAAACTGCTGCATCACACAGTCAACTACTGCTCCCTCAAATGGTGCCCAGGCCACTGGCTGCTATTGACAATCAAATGCAGAAGACACAGGAGAAGTAATATGGCTGACTACTGTGATTCAAGTACTCTGGCCTGGGAGACCTGAGTTCTAGTTCCAATATTGCCAAACTCATTGTATGGTCTGGAAGACTTTTTCTTCACTGGGCCTCAGTTTCCCCATTTTCAAGATTAGGTCATTGGTCTAGATGGAATAAAGGCTCCTCTTTATTCTCTTCCTAAAGCAAGAGGAATAAAGGATTCCTCTTTGGAGATGATGTCACTGGTAGCAGTGATATCTCACAGTAGGCATTTCATGAATGAATGAATCAACAAATGAGTGGAGTTTTCCTGCAACTGCAATGCTGAGCTGCCTCTGCCATCTTATTTAATTCAAAACCAAGGATACCTTATTCTTGGGAATAAGTGATGTTTACATTTATGAAAACCATGCTATGGACCAGGGATTGGTAAGATAGCAAAGGGCCAGACAGTAAATGTGCTAGGCTTTGCAGGTCTTATGATCCTGTCACAGCTACTCAATTCTGCAATTGTGGCAGGAAAGCAGTCACAGACAATAAGTACATGAATGGGTGTGGCTGTGATCCAGTAAAACAAAAATAGGAGGCAGGCTGGATTTGGCCGTGGGCTGCAGTTGGCTGGCTCCTGGTATGGCTTGAAACATCTGACCTGACATATGTCCTCTCCATCTTGATCAGTCCCTGGTGCTCAGGGCCTGGAGAGCAGCACAGCAGCTTCCCAAGATATCTGCAATAATTATAGCCCCATCTCTCCCTCAGCTCATCTCCTATGGTTGGAGCCTACAAAAATCTCCCTGCAAGAACCTCCTTTTCAGTTCAGGAACAAGTATCTCCAAGATTATTGGCATCAAAAGCCATACTTTCTCCATGCGTTAGGCTGGGGCCTCAAGAGCTGGGAAATCAGAAGGAAGAAATGGTTGGAAATAGAGCACCCGTGCACAGGAACTTGGCCCACCACTGTCACTTGCTCATCACCGGGAAATCAAATCCAAGTGTTAAGTGTTACGAAGAGCAGCAGTCAGAGGTGGGGGTGGGCATCCCCCCTCCCTCAGAACACCTTTCCATCTCACACATGAGCATGGTTTGGATTCTAACAGGACTATGAAGGAATAATTTGATTGGGAGGTCATCGCACAGGGCTCCAGAGCCCAACTGACCTTGTGAAGTCTGCTCAGGGAACCTCATTATGTTGCATTTTGGAGTCGATCCCTTCTCTGATTTTTTTCCAAGTCTTTTTGCCCTTTCATTCCTTTGATGGTTAGATTTTTGCTTGATAGAGAGGCACAGGCTGAGGGGAGGGAGAGCCATGGAAGGAACCAGGAGGAAAGACTTGATTATTAAGTGAATGATCCACTCTCGGGGCCTTGGCCTGCTACTCCCTGGGCTTGGCTTGCTGGCTAGGATGTCTTTAAGGAGCTGTAATTCTCCAGAAGGCAAGACTCCCATTGGTTACCAACACAATTTGGAATGAATTGATGCAACCCTCAAGTCGCAAGCAGGAGCCCTTGCCAAAGCAAGCAGTTTCCCTTCTTGTAAAGCAGTAATTGGGAGTAACTTCTAGGAAAAGGAAGCTGATCCTTCCCCATGACAAGCCACCCCTCCCTTGCCCCTGAACATTAATGTGTTTGCTCAGCCCACTGTCTGCCCCTGATGTGCATTTGTGTCCTTGCTGCCATTTTTCATACTAATGACTCCTGACTTCCTGCTAGCAGAATGTCAGAGCACAGAGAAGTCCCCAAAGATTCTTGGTTCCCTTTTAAAAGATGATGAAGGGTGACCTGGTGTATAACCACATGCACAAATCACAGATACTCACGATCTCATCGGGAAAGGAGGTCATTCTCCCTCTGATTTCAACCTGCTGATGGGAACCCTCAGCCAGGCCCAGGATTTCAGCTCAGCGATAGAAATGAATTCCCCTGCCTGGCTGCCTTTGTCGAATGGTTTGCCTTTCCCTGGGCCACCACTGGCAATGACAGGACATAATCCTCCTCTTCTCTCCTTCCCACCTCAACATATTTGAAGAGTTTTAAGGCACAAAGCAAACCTGGTGAAGGGGCTCATCTCACTTGCTTGAATGAAAGCCTTGGCAGTTTTGCCCTCATTAATCATGGCTGTAAAAAGACTGGCAAATAAAACTCAAGGAACTGTCCTCGGCTTCAGCCTTCCATGCTGATATTCCAGATCCAAGGCTGCTTTATACCAAGACTACGCAAATAGAGCTACACAAGATCTTTGGCTTGAGCTACATCACCCTTTTCATAGGATTTCCGGATCTCCTTGGTGGCATAAAGATATCAAGGGCCATTTCAAAGTAACTCTGACTAGGAGAATTCCCTGCGTGAATGGGAAGACCATAGAGCTGACTTCTAGTCCAGGCTAGACCTGCAACCTTGTCCCAGCTTTAACATGAACACAGAGGGTGACCTGGGTTGAGCTGCTCAACGTTTCACTGCCTTGATCAGAGCTCCCCAGCTATATAGGTCTCTTCCTCTGAATCTAAGGACCGACACAATATGATTGCTTTCATTTTATAATTACAAACAACACCAGCAACAGGGACTAAGCTGGGGCTTGTCATGGGGTACAAAACTCAGTGAGATTCATCCCTGCCCTCAAACAAACAAGCAAACAAACCTCTATGTCCAGTGGTATCTCAAGTATGTAATAATGATGACGATACTTTTTGAGCATGAACCAGGTGTCAAGTACAGTTTCTAAGGCTGTTTACATATATTAACGCACTCAATTCTCCCCAAGTCCCTTTTCAATACATACTCTTTTTATTCTCATTTAGAGATGAGAACACAGAGGACTGAACAGGTCAGGACCATTGTTCAGGGCCACAAAGTTATTAAGTGGTACAGCCAGGACCAAACCCAGCCTGGCCACTGGGCCCTAGTATGCTGCACTCCCATCTCATGGACATAAAGGTACTATCAGGCTCCTTCTTTACTTGTGCTGTGTTCTCAGTTAATCGGTTCACTTTTACATTTATTCCAAAATACTTTAATAAACTCTTGGTAGAGCCTGACCCAAGGCTGGGTGCTGGGATGATAGCAGCAACTGAGAAAGACAAGGTCCCTGGCTCTCACAGGGCTTTCAATGGAACAGGAAAAAAAACAAACAAACAAAAACTGCCTAAAACCCTTCTTCTCTGGTGAGGACCCTTGGCCCCTAGAATCCTGGCGCATGAGTCAGAAAATGTCTTCCTAGCTGTCAGGACTGGCTAACCTGCAAAGACAGGGTCAACACTGGAAGGACCACAGGGTAAGGCCTCATTTTACCAAAATATGCTTCTCACCTAAGGGATTTTCACAGGGTTAGCAAATCCTGTGTCCGTCAGGGGACAGAGTGAGATCTGGCAGGAGTGTCACAGATGGGAGAGGCCAGGCTGTGGCAGAGGCCTCCTGGCAACAGAGGCTGAGTCCAAGAAGGGCTCAGGGTGCTTGGGTGAGAGACGGGGCAGAGGGAGAAGAACATGACTAACCATTCTAACCAGGGCTCATGACTGTTCAAAGGTTCCCTCATCTCCCTCTGTGTCCGGAATGATACTGACAATATTCACATGAATCACCTTAGGAACCACCGTTTGCTGCATGCCCTGTACCAGGCTTGACGCTAAGCACACAGCATGTCTTTTGACATTTAATCCACACTACCTCCCTGTAAGGGGAGTGATCATAGTTCCATCCAAACCCCGAGTCCACTCCCTCAGGCAAAAGGAGCAAAGAAGCCAAAGAGTAGAAGACTGCCAAGAAGAGAGGAGGTGAGAAAGGAAGGTGATGGGGTGAGGGCAGTGGGTAGGAGACCCAGAGGCAGCTCAGGCCACTGGGGCTGGTGTGGAGAGATCAGGATGCCAGCAAACCAAAGAGCAACACACGTGTGCTGCTCCTGGGGAGATGCTTCCATGGGAGTCTCAGACCCGCTCCTTGCTCTCCTGACTCTCACATGCCCACACTTCACCCAGGACAGCTCTGCATTTTCTCCCTTCCAGATGCTGAGGTTCCTTATAACATTTCCTTTGAATTCAAGATTTCATATTATTTTGATGATGCAGAGACAGTGAAGCCCAGCGAGGGGCAGGTCACCCAGGGAGTGAGTGGTAGCGTGGTGAGCTGGATAAGAATGCAGCCCCTACAATTGGACAGGTCAGGATGGAATCCCAGCTTGGCCACTTACTGGTCATGTGCCTTGGGCAAGCGACATCCTCTCCGAAAGCCCAGCTTCTTCCTCAGGAAAAGGATAACAGGAACTCCACACTGGATGGATGTGAAGATGTGATGAGATCCTGTACTGAAGAACTTAGCACAGTGGGGTGCAGTGGCTCATGGCCATAATGCCAGCACTTTGGAAGGCCAAGGTAGGAGGATTGCTTGAGTCCAGCAGTTCAAGACCAGCCTGAGCAACATAACAAGACCTCATCTTAACAAAAAGAATAAAAATAAGTTAGCCTTAGCCAGGCGTGGTGGCATATGGCTGTGGTCCCAGGTACTTGGGAGGCTGAGATGGGAGGACTGCTGCGATCATACCAATGTACTCCAACCTGGATGACAGAGTGAGACCCTGTCAAAAAAAAAAAAAAAAAAAAAAAAGGCCAGGCTTGGTGGCTCCCGCCTGTAATCCCAGCACTTTAGGAGGCCAAGATGGGTGGATCACTTGAGCCCAGGAGTCTCAGAACAGCCTGGGCAACATGACAAAAGCCTGCCTCTACAAAAAAATTACAAAAATTAACAGCATGTAGTAGCACACGCCTGTAGTCCCACCTACTTGGGAGGCTGAGGTGGGAGGATCAATCGAGCCTGGGAAGTCGAGGCTGCAGTGAGCTGAGATTGTGTCACTGCACTCCAGCCTGGGCAACAGACCTCGTGTCAAAAAAAGAGAAGGACCTAGTACAGGACCTGGTGCAAAGTAATAGCTCAATAAATAGTAGTGAGTATTATTTTCAGTCCTATTCAAATTCTTCCCTTTTCTTGGGGTCAAGCTGCAATCTGAAGGAGCACAAGGTGATGACAGGAGGTTCCCCAGTCATCTCAAAACCAGGACCCAAACAGAACAGTGATGGTCCCCATGGTTTTGAGAGGAAATGGCTGAGCATCATGGTCAATGGAAGACATAACGGTGAAGAGGCAGCATCTGCACAAAGAATCCAGTGGCTGAAGTCTAGCAGCTGAAACAGCCAGGGACACATGTCACTTGACCATCAACCATCGGTCACTGTGGCCATTTCCACCAGGGTTCCTGCTGTGGCCATGATTCATCCCAGGTGTATCCAGGATGTAGTATTTCATGGTGTGTGAGTTCAGTATGTTATTTCAGTGGCTCAGAGCTTCATTTCCCAACCAGCTTTCCAAGTGGGGCTGAAACATGTTCCCCTTCATCTTGCCTGACTTGTAGTTTCTTCAGCTCCTCTTCTAAGTGACAGGAGAAATATCCTCTGGAACATTGGAAAGCAGGAAACTACTGTACAAAAATAAATGGGTACCTTAAGCCAACTTGCTGGAATTCCACTGCATGACTGCCTTCCAAATTCAACTAAGGCCCAGAGCTTGTGTGAGTGCCAGCAGGTCCAGGAATATTATTTTTAGAGAGAAAGGCTGTGGGTGGGTTTGGGGGAGAGAAGGTGGAAGTCTATTCTAAGCCACAATTGAGGGGTGTTGCCAGAGCAAAAGATTTATACCCAGGAGACAAATGTTTGGAGAAACCGAGGTTCTGATGACTGGTGTGAGCCACCGGCAGCAGATAACAGTGGAAAAGTGGGAGTAAAATAGACGTAAGGCTCACACCCATGAATGGGGCTGTCTGTACCCTCTTCCTAAAGCATGACCTGTGAAAGGGGCTAGGACCATCTCCCCCATCCTATGTGGACCTTCTTCCATTCCTTATATTAAAATAATACAGGCTGGGCGTGGTCACCTATTATCCCAGCACTTTGGGAGGCCAAGGTGGGCGGATCACCTGAAGTCAGGAGTTTAAGACCAGCCTGGCCAACATGGTGAAATTCTTTCTCTACTAAAAATACAAAAATTAGCCGGGCATGGTGGCAGGTGCCTGTAATCCCAGCTACTCAGGAGGCTGAGACAGGGAGGGAGAATTGCTTGAACCTGGGAGGCGGAGGTTGCAGTGAGCCGAGATCACACCACTGCACTCCAGCCCAACGAGAGCAAAACTCCATCTCAAAAACAAAACAAAACAAAAACAAACAATAGTTTTAAGTCTCAAATTCTAATCCCATTGTCTCCGATGTGCCCAGAGTAAACTTTCTAAAACATACAAATTGGCATAAGTCCCTTTGGTAGCTCCTTACTGTTCTAAGGAAATACCCACAAGACCAAGTCACCTCCTTGAGCTTCTTCCATCTTCCCAGCTGCCTCCACTCTCTGATTTAGCTTTCTCCTGTCCTCCTTCACTGGACAAACTCAAACTCACTGTTCAGACCTCAGGTTAGACAACACTGCCTCTGGGAAGCCCTCCCTGAGCCCTGGTCTGAGTTAGATGATTGTTGCCCTTGCTTCCAAGGCCCCGTACCTCCCCAACCCTGAGACTTCCCAGACGTAGCTGTGCGGTCCTCCCAGCTGGGCTGTGAGCTCCATGGAGACAGGGATCCTGCCTACTCTGTCTGCCACTGTGACCCTAGCACTGTGCCCGACACAGAGTATGTGCCCAATAAGCACATATTGTATTGACTGGCTGAGCTGACTTGATGCAGGGCCTGGAGTAAGGTCTTACAGGACCCAAGTTTGTTAGTCTCTGTCAAAGGAGTTGAAGTCATAAATTGAGAAATGGTGAAACATAAAAATTGAAACTTATTTAAAGAGTTTCGTAGTAATAAATCTGAACTTCCTGGCCCCTGCTAACGGGCTACACTAAACAAACGGGTGTGGGAAATAACTGAAGGGTAGGAGCCCCTACCATCTTACTCAGATATCAAGACAACCTACCAGAAGTGGGGCAAACCCTAGATCACTCTCAGAATGCTGATGGCCTCCCAGCCCCCTCGGCCCAGTGCCTCAACCCTGTCCTACAGGAAGGGACTGTGAAACCTCAAGCTTTTGCCTTGAAATTAGAGGCATCTAAACCTGTCACCTAAGAACTTTTGCCACATATAATTATTGACCTGAGACATCAGTCACATTAAAAAATTCAATGCTGACAGAGTGCAAAAGAAAAGCGTCTAGAATATCAAAAGGTAAAGGGTCCAGATTAAAAAGAGAGATGCAAGGAGGGCTTTTCCCAAGTCACAGCCTTTAATTGACTCCAGTCTCTGCCGAACACCTTGGCGTCCTTTGCCAGCATGCTGGGAGGCCGCATGGGCTCCACCGACACCGGTAACTCACTGCAGACCAGCGGGGCTGGCCGGCCACATTTCCCCAAGAAGTCTCCCCTCACAGCCATGCTGGGTGCCACAAGCAATCAATGTCTGCAAATGACAAGTTTGCTGAAAGAACAGTCTTAGAAACCAGGATAGGTTTGGAGCATAGAGGTGGAAGACGATGGTTTCCCCCCCTTGAAGTGACAGACTCCAGAAAAGCATCTAGAATATCAAAGGGTGAGATACCAGGCCTGAGACTTAACAAAGTCTGGGCCAAAGGGAGGCTGGCTGGTGTTTTTCATTCAAAGGTCAGTTGAGTAAATGTTATAGTCAGCTAGCTGATTTCTTTGGGTCCTAGCTTACCCATCTGTGAAGTGATTCTAGAAAAATGATCGGTGTCTCTGCTCCCCGACTCACACCTTAGAGCAGTGGCATACTTTTAAATTAAAAAGCTCCCCCCACTTACAAAGGCTGCATACTCTGGGTCAACCTCTAGTTTAGTACAAATGCAGCTTTCCACTCTTTCAGATATAAAGAAATCATAAGCTGCCTTGGAAGGAAATTAAAAAGACAAACCAGGGTAATTCTTGTAGAAAGCCTTAGAAACCAAAGTCCTGCTTACCCTGCATGGAGGACACAGGTCATGAGGACACATTTCAACATCTTTCCCTTTTGAAAAAAGTTTCATTAGCATCTTAGTTTTCTGCAAAGAAGTCCAAAAATGGACCAAAGGGCTTCTGAACCACAAATGAAGGCTGTGCCTATTACTCTATTAGAACACTGCATCCCCTTCCCCCAATTGCAGACGAGCCCACCACCCTCCAATTGTCTCCCTGGTAGGTGTGTGGGAGCGGTGGGGAGGAGATAGTCTGTATGATCAGCATGTCAAAAATCCTTTGAGGTCATTTATGATAAAACTGGTATCAAAAGGAATGTCAAGCAGAGAAATCTAAATAATTAAAATCTGTTAGTAGCTATAGACCATCATCTCTTCCTCTTTGGGGTTTTTGTCCCTGGCCTTTTCTTTTTATCTGAATTTCACATGAACCCGTGAGATTTTGCTGGGCAAAACCAGCTTTCCTCCAGTTGCTGGGCTGTGCTTATTAAATGTGGATGAATGTCAATGTCACCCATCTCATTAATAATTGATTTCCAGCCCTGTCTCTATTTGCAGAGCAGAAGCCACTTACAGAGTCTATTATTCCAACTCTGTGTGTGGGTCACAGGGCCAAAGAGGTTCCACCAGGGGTAACCTTTGTTGACAGCAATCACCATGACAACACCACACATCTCCAGCGTCAACTCGGATGCCGAGAAGGTGCTGAGTCCTGTCCCACACTGGGGACTGGGTTGGAGTCTGCTGCGCTAAATGGCTATGTGAGCAAAGCTGCTGGCAAAATGGGATTTTTCCGTTTTAATTTTTAGTCTTTGTTGAACTGCATTGCGTGCTTTAACGAACGCTTTTGGAAACCACCATGGAAAAGGGCATTTTTGGATTCACAAAACAAAACCCTGTTTTTCTTTCTGTCTCCTCAGGCAAAAAATAAAGACAAGGTAAATCCCTCTCTGGCTGCTTTTAGGTCATTTTAAGTCAATGAAACCTATATAATCCCGGAATAACCGATTGTTTCTTTTCCACCCGACCAAAGACTGCAAGCTTAGATGGGAAGAATTACTGTTTTGCTTTTAACCGCCTATTAATATTTTGTCCTACCAGCCACGCTTCCTCTATCCCTCTATCCCTTCTTTGAAGATTTCCCCCCATTAAATTAATGTTTAACAATTAAATGAAGCCAACGGAGAGTTTTGAAAGATCCACACAATTGCGGATTGGGTGGGCGTACAGAGCCTTCAATTTAAGTGGGAAATGTTTCCCAAATTATGGCCTGAGACCTCACAGCTAATTACATAATTTTCTGCATCTGAAAAAACATAAGCCGAGAAAATACAAACAGAATCACACTGATAATAAGAGAGAAAAACCTGGAAGTGGGTCCATTCATTATTTTAGAAAACAGAGCTACTAGGCATGAAAGAAGCACAATGTTAGAGTATATTAACGAAGGGTGCATAAAAGCCCAATGCTGGAACTTCGCATGGCTTCAGAGATCATCTGCCCCATGTTCATCAGGTTGAGGCTGGACACTGAATTGAACAAATCCACTGTGGTCAAATACATCTGAGAAATAGCATATATTTTATCCATGCTTGGAGATTTTCTAAGACGTATTTTCTTTTCTTTTCTTTTTTCTTTCTCTCTCTCTCTCTTTTTTTTTCTTTCTTTCTTTCTTTCTTTTTTTTTTTTTTTTGATGGAGTCTTGCTCTGTCGCCCAGACTGGAGTGCAGTGGTGCGATCTCAGCTCACTGCACACTGCACCTCCCAGGTTCACACCATTCTCCTGCCTCAGCCTCCCGAGTAGCTGGGACTACAGACGCCTGCCACCATACCCGGCTGATTTGTTTTTTTGTATTTTTAGTAGAGACGGGGTTTCACCATGTTAGCCAGGATGGTCTTGATCTCCTGACCTCATGATCCGCCTGCCTTGGCCTCCCAAAGTGCTGAGATTACAGGCGTGAGCCACTGCGCCCCACCCTAAGACACATTTTCACACTGAAAGCTCTAAGTCCTGCAATAAAAACAATATATTTAATGTTGTTTAGCCCAGAATTGGCCAAATGTTTGTGATTATAGATTTTTTAAAAGAATACTTATTTCAGTAATGTTTATTAAAATAACAAGAATATTTTAAATGCTCATTGTAAATAATACTAATTTAATATATCCTGTGGAGATTTTTTTTTTTTTTTTGTAAACTTTTTACAGTTCTATGGAACCAGTGTTTATCAGAATATATTTGGGAAATGCCGACTGGATCCCATGCCTTATAAACAAAGATACTGAGGCCTAGAGAGGAAAGGATTTGTTCAGGATCCCAAGGGCATCTTAGGGAGTTCTTGGGAGATAAGGTCCTGGATCGCTGCATTTCCAGGCTAATGCCTGTGTATTAAACCTCATTTATGCCCTACCTGAGGTTATATCCTACCTGACAATACAGACTAGATGCTCTTTAAGATCAGGATAAGTCAATGTGCCATTCTGTGACATCTTTAAAAGACTGATTTTTAAGGGAGAAAACAGAATGCGCTTGGGGAACTGGGGAGCAAGTTCATCAGAATAGATGCCCACTGAGAATTCACATAGATCATTTCACACCTTACTCTTCTACTTTGGGCAACAACTTGTTGCGGTGAGAATGTTCCAGACTGAGAACTAGGGGACTAAGCCAGTATTATTTAAGGCTGATCTTTTCTGCAAAGTATGGATGCTGAGATGGCTAGGGAATAGAGGGAAGAAATGGTCTATGCTCATTTGGGAGAAGAAAATCCAAGATTTAATGAAAGCTTAGCCACTGAGTTGCTCTCTGAGCTCAGGATGGTGCCTTCTTGTCCGGGATCTTAGTCTCCCCACCTGTAAAACGAGGGAGGTGAAACAGAGTATTTTGGAGGCCCCTCTCAGCTTTAACGTTCTTTATCTCACTCTCCTGGGAGTGACACTCAAAGCCACATTCACACAATGACTGTACCGTGAATAGCTGCTTTTAAAGTCAAAATTCTCTTCTCTGGGAAAGAAATGTCTTTGTTCCTTTCAAGAGCAAGGTCAGTTCGGACCGGCACCCCACAGACCGAATGCTTATGCAAAGCTTATGCCATTTCTGGGAGGCACCTAGGGCAGTCCTGGAAGGGTTGGCTGTTCCTTACTTCCCAGTCACTGCAAGACCCTCAGATAACAGCTTCTCTTATTATAGTCTGGCTCCCACTCCCTGTGAAGAAAGTGAGAGGTGCAGATGTGCAGGAGCCAACAAATATATATATAAACATCAAAGTTTTCTTTGGAAGGGAATTTCAGAAACTCAAGAAAAGTCAGATCCAAACTTTGGGTTCAGCTCAGGTCTTCCTCCTTAACAAAAGCCCCATTCCTGAAATGCTATCTGAGAAAAAACAATTTCATTCAGGACATCAAGCCGTGAAGTCATCAAGTCTTGAAAAACATCAACCTCCCAGACCACCATCTGTTATGCAAGCTACATGCAATGTACAAGGTTGCTAATTTTTTTGGCCAGAACTTCAAATTCCATGCTTTTAAAAATTAAGATGACAAACAACTTAGTTTTACAAAGACGCTGAAACAGCCAAAAACAGTCTGGCTCCCCCTTAGGTCCCAGAAAAGCCACAGCTTTGATGAAAGGCCTTAGGTTGTCAAATCACGCCGTTGGTGCTTGCTGGGGTTTAGACCCCGTAGCCTACATGACAAGAGCCCTGGTGGTAGGGTTGACTTTCCATTGTAAATAAAAGCCATTGGCTTTCCATTGCAAATAAATGCTAGGAATGGTCATTCCCATTCTTGGCTCTTATCTGGCTTGTGCATCTGACTATCTCTGGTAGGGAAAGTTCATGGGAGGGTTTAGCAATTCATCAAGAGCAGCTTTCACAATCTTTATGTTGTCTTCTCCAACATAAAAATTGGCCATTCCTAAGCACATACTATACACAGAATCCAAAAATTGTGAGGCTAAGTGTCTACACAAAATGGATTGTCTAGAAAGCCAGACAAGGACTGTCATGAGACTCCAGATAGTAATCCAAGCAGGAATGTTTTGCCCTGGTTAGTTTTACAAACGTTGAATATAGACAGGTCAATGTGTTAATATGCCAAGTCAATGTTTTTTGAACCAATTCAGCCAAAAACATATTAAGGCAAGTTGCTAGACTTGAAAGAGTCTTAAGAATTTTCACAATTTTTGCCAAACTACCCCTTATTGAGCATTTTCCAAGCGCTGTGAAAAGCAATGACATATAGCATCTTTAATCTTCATAGTAATTCTGCAGAGTTGATGTTTTAAACCCATTTTACTGTTGAGAAAATTGAGACAGAAAATCTAAGAATCTATCTAAGATCACAGGATTTATATAGGATGAAGCCAGGAACCAACCAAATGTAAACAGATAAGTTCTTTTCCCTATATCCTACAGAAGAGGTCAGTTCTTTTTCTTTTCAGTACAGCTATGGTGGAGGTCACCACTCCCTTGTGCCACGTTAATCCCCCAATGCTGAGATCATTGAAGATTGTATCAAAAATGGGAACATTGCCCAAGATGGTAAATACATCTCATCTAGAATGTTATTAAGACAGGCTTGCCATGGCTGCCTGGAGAACCATACTCACTGTGGCTCTGTGAAAAGAGCACAGAAGGTATTGGTTAAGCCAGCCTTGGGACTGGAGAGTAGTGGCATCTGTATTACAGATTTCTGACTCTGAACTATGGATATTAATACTGTCAGGACCAAAACTCATCTCTCTCTCTCTTTCTCATGCCTTGAAAAAGCAACACGTTGAGTCCGTAACTCATGGTACCAAACTTGACTTCCCCCAAAACTTACTCTGGCAGTGAAATATCTGAGAACAGAAAAAAGGAATATGAAAAGATGGGACAGATCTTTCATGAAAAAATGAAGAGCTTTGAGTGTCTTTCAGATTATTTCCCCTTTCTCCCCTTCTCATTGACAGCAGCTCTGGGTTACCTTTTTCATCCAAATTTTTATCTACTTCAAGGTTACCCACAGCTTCCCTAACAGCAGACTAGTTACCTCTTGACTAAAAGACAAAAGGAATAGTCAAAACTTCTCTAAGCCTTCTAATGGATTCCATAGTGGCCAATACTTGTCTTCCTTCTGCTTTCTATTTCCACCCAGAAAGCTTCAGGTCTTCCTAAAACAACCACTCTCAGCTTCTACCCCTTAGAGAAGGGAATCCTCTGCAGGGATTCCTCCTGGGCTGTTACCACTGGGATGATCTGCTAGGTCCCACATCTGCTCAAAGCCGCCATATCTCTGGTGTTTCACTGCAAGTCCATGAGTCTCCCTTCTCCTGGCCTGCCTTCCTGCCTTCCTGCACCCGCTGTGTTTAATCTGTCCTTCCATCTATCCCTGAACTCCATCAGACCTCGTCTCTGGGGGAGTGGAGGAGTAAGGCTGAAACAACAGGGGCTGTGGAGGAGCTGTCTCGGATGGGGGCGGCAGCAAAAGGCTGTCCACGTGTAAGCAGTCAAATATCTGCACTTGGAGGGAGAGCTACAGGGAGACAGGGTTACATCAGCCAGTAACATCGAGGGCCAGAGCTTAGACTAATAGGAAGAAATAAAAAATGGAAATGTTTCGGCCGGACATCAAGAAAAACATCCCGATGAAAAAGGAAGACTCCCACGTGGGGGATGTTCTCATAAAGATGAGTGAGTGGCCAGGTCACTGCAGCGCTCTCCCCAGCCTGGCTCCAGTGCGGTCACAAACGAGGCCTGGTGGCCTCAGTCGGGTTGGAGGTTGGCCTCCCTCCAGTTTCCCTTCCCTTGGAGAAGACCACAGAGATGGGTCATGCAGATGACATGGTGTGTGGTCACCTTCACCCTGTAAGTCTCTCTTAGTTGTAAGAATGAAGGAGGCACTTAAGCTAAATCAAGAGAACGGGAGCTTGGCTGGGGAAGGATTCACCCAGTCCATAGGATCTGGAGGAGGGTCAGGAGCTGGGGCAGCATGGATCTCCTCGTTCCTGCTGCGCTGTCTCTGTGTGCCATTTGCTTCTCTCTACGTCCGTCTTCTCTGGTTCCTCGGAACTACAGCTTGCATGTCATGGCTGCCCTGGCCACTCTCCCACTCTCTCTCGAAGCCTTACCTCTCACCACTAATCAACTCCACCTCCCCACGATCCTCAATTCAGATTCTCAAGAACAAGAACCTGCCTGGCCTATTTCATCCGTTCAGGGAGGCTGATTCACAGGAGTCCATCCAGATGATGAGGTGGCTGCTGTTGGTCCCAGTGCTCAGCCCTCATCCAATCAACCATGGCTGGGGCAGGGCAGCATGGGACTAAACAAGGCTGCCCAGGCAGGAGAGGCTACCGATGGGGATGAGAGTGATGTGGGCCTTTAGATACCTCTGGGCCTGTCTGGGATGCTCCCTATTCCCCTCTTCAAGCACCTAAGTCTAGGCCTCCAAGCTTCAGGTCTCAGCCTCCCAATTAGAGTTATACTCCTCCTTGAGCTCCAGGGCCCTGCTGCTTGGGTTGGGCAAGTGCTCGACAGACAGAAAAGGGCTGTCCTCCCACTCACACTTGTGGCCCAGTGATGGGCTACTGGGTTTATTAGGCCTCAACAACAGCCTTTTATTAGTGACTGATGTGCCATTTGGCCTCCATTCCTTACCTCCCACCCCCAGCTCTATCACATCCACCTTTTGTCTCTGGCTGGAAAGAGGCCAAATCCTTCTCCACCTAAGAAGTTCTCCACCTCCCCCACCCCATATCAGTGGGGGAGGATGAAGGGGCAGTCCTTCTAGGAATTGTCCCCTGGGGCATTATTTGTTTTCCTCTCACTTACCAGAGTCACTTAGGATAAATCTGAATTCTGAGTTGTTTGCCAAATGCTGGATCCTTGCTGGATACTCCTTGGATTCCTTGAAGAATTCAGCATAATATAAAACAGCTTAAAGTCAAGAAACCCCTTCTGAGACCCTTACCAAGGGAGGCAGGAGGAGGGACAAAATACAACAATCACTATCATTCCACACAACAATATACAAATCATCATAGCAATGGATGCTGCCTGTTACGTGCCTGACTCTGTGCTAGGGCTGTTACCTCATCATATCCTCAAACAACAAAGGAAGAATTACATCTCACAAAGTGTAAATTCCTTGCCAAAGGGTCTTGTGACCAATGTCAGACAAGAGATTTGACATCCATATCTTTGCTAAAGGTGTCTCCTTCTGTGGTTATCACTGTGACGTTTCCTTCATGTAATGCAAAATAGCCCCTACTTTCCACATCTACTGAACTGCACCTTCATCTGTATTGTCAGTCATCATTTTTCTGGCTGTATAAGTGCTTTCTCCAAAAGACTTCTCTCCCATCTCATCAATCACCAAACCCTGATGCTTTTATTCTTTAGAATATCTCTGGAAACCAGTGCCCATTCTCCATCCTCACTCCACCACGGCCACATCTCTCTTCTAGATTCTTGCCATAGTTTGCTAATAGAACTCCCTGCGTCAACATCCTCCAGCCCATCCATACTCCAAACTCCAAATGGCAACCAGAGAGCTCCTTCTAAGACGCAAATCCAATTACATGACTCCACTGGGGAGGGATCAGAAGGATGGAGTGGTAAGAAGCAGTGAGCCACCAGGACACGCAGTAAACACTGATGTCCTACTGCATTTCTGCAGAGCTGCGGAAGGTGTGGGCTGCTGTGCGTCGGATCACGTGGGAATGCATGGGATCAGGTGGAATGGATGGGTCACAGGAGTGCCAGGCATTGTAAATGGGGAAGAGTTGAACATCTCAGTAACTGAGGAACAATTTATCCTTTCAGTGGGACTCGTAGGGATAATCTGCTTCCATTGGTGACACTCCAAGAAGCACTCACAGAAAACCTCTGTCCTCCAGTCAGGAGTTTCTGTGTGTGTCATATGGAGCAGACACAGTACACAAACACTGCAAAGAACAGGACAGGAGGAGACTTAAAAGAGGCAAAGAGAGGATGGCCAGCTGTGCTTATAGTTGCTGTGCCAGGGGGTACCCACTGGGCCGGGTCCTCCTGCCAGGGTTGTGAGTTCTTGGGTGTGGTTCAGAGCATGGCTAGGCTGGACAGCCGGCAGCCTCTGCTGCTAAAGGAAACCAAGGGACGGGGGAACTAGAGAATCCCATTTGGGGGTCTTGGGTCCCGTTACCCTGTTTTTGGTGCCTTCCTTAGGGTCCCTGAGCGCATACAGGGTTACTCAGTAATGCTGTAAGAAGTGAATACATGGACGGAAAGGAGAGCAGAAAGTGAGGACCCAGTGGTCAGGAGCCAGAGAGCATCATCCTGACCTATGCGGTATGGGATAAGCTAGGAAAAGCTTCAGACTGGGGAGGAGGGTCCAGACATCTGGCTCTGTGGTTAATACAATGAAAAGAAGAATAACGGCGACAGCAGCTACCCAGGAGGCAGAGGCTCTGCTCGGCACTTCCTGGGTCTCTTCATTCTGTCCGGTCTCCCTGCTGGTCCTTCACAGACTAGGCTGGCTCCTACCTCCAGGCGTTTGCCTTCCCTATGCCCTCCTCCGGGAGCACTGTCCCCTCAGCCCTGGCAAGACTTTGTTTAAATCATTTCCCAGTGAGACCCTCCTTGAGCACCCTATTAACCCTGTTCCATGCTGCACCCCCACCCCTTCTCTGGGATTCATTTTTCTTCAAGTGACTGACATCATTTTCTGACATGCAGCCTCATTTCCTTGTTTATCATATTCACTGTCCATCTCCACATTAGAATCCAGGTCCTGTAAGGGCAGGGATTTTGGTCTGTTTTGTTCACTGCTACATCTCCAAGGCCAAGCACAGTGCCAGGCACTAGAAGCTGTTCAATAATGTGTGTTGAATGAATCCTATTTCACCATCACAGTGACACCAATCAAAACGAGGTGCTGAGGCTCCTCCCATTTCATGAATGAGAAAACTGAGGCTCGGTGAGGGTAGGGAACTGTCTATGCACAGACAGCCAGTAAGGAGTGAGGAAGGAAGATGTGTGCAAGCCCAGGCCTCTCTGGTACCCGAGAGCTGTCTCCTCCCCATCCCTAACCCAGCCACTTACAACTTATGTGGGAAACAAGGAGTGTGGGCTCGATGATTTATTGCCGAGGCTCTCTCTCCTGAGGTCTGAAGCTCAGTTCAAGTCCATAACCATTTCCTCATAGGAGGCGGAGTCGCAGGTGGTTTGGGGCACTTTCTCTGGAACAGAGTTTAAGTCCCATTTTTCCCACTCAGCCCTGGGACTTTGGGACAACTTCTCAACATCTCTGAGCCTCCCTTTCTTTCCTTTGCTGGCTGCAAAACGAGAATGGTAATAGCGTATCTCTGTAGGGACGTTAGCAAGACAGCAGGGGATGCGTGTAAAGGGCTTCTTACAGTGCCTGGCACACGGCACCTGTGAGCTGCTGTCTTGGCACTCTGCTGACGCCCAGGACTGTCCTCGACTTGCCCCAGCCGGGCCCACCACCACTGAATCTCCCAGGGTGAGGAAGCACCCCTGGCTCCTTTCATCCTCTACATCGGCCAGGTCTGGATAGTTCAGCCTCTGGGAGGCGGGGTAGGGCCCAGCGGGCCATGTTTGCAGCCCAGCAAATGTTCCTGGAGCCTTGTTTTTTGTTCCGTTGCTGGGCCATTTGTTTTTATAGCTTATCGTTTCTGCAGGGGGGCTTTGAAAGGCTGCCATTGCTCCAATGGACGTTTCCGGTGCGCCTCCATCAAGCCACATTTAATGAAAACCAGTTTAAGGTCTTCTTTCTCATAAAATGTCTCATTGTTGCTCCGGCAGCTCCTCTTTAGAATAATGAAGATGAACGCTTCCTCCGTGGGGTAGCGCACAAAACCCCCAGCCGTAGGAGAGCTTTGCTCAGTCCCCAGGAAGTCTCAGAGACCAGGGGAGAAATAAAAAGCTAGTGCAGTTTCTATTAGGGAGGAGGAGAGGTGGGGGCTTAGGAACCCTCAGTGCTGCAAATATAGGGAATGAAGCTTGGGTTCCTCATCCTCTCTGAAGGAATTGTCAAATGAAAGAATTTTGCTGCTAAAAGTGTTTTATAAGCCCCTCCACAAACACTTGTGGTCCAAAGAAGGGAAGCAGCGGACGTAAGGTCACACAGCAGAGCTGGACTAGTTGGGGTAGAGCTGGGGAGACAAGCAGTTTTCCTGGGTCCCCATCCAGACCTCCTTCTGCTCCAGAGGACCCCCATGAGACAGGGCCAGGGGGCCTTCTTCAGGCTGTCAGATCTAGCCCGCAGTTGAAGATGCCTGATGAGGATCTGGCTGGTCCACAATAGGGGCTGGGGAAGCAGCTGGTGGCCAGTTTTGCAGACAGCAGGAGGTCTCCTCCAAATAAAAATCACAAGGATTTTAGATGCACTTGTTGAATGCCAGGCTGAAGTGACCTGTGGCCCCTACATTCCAGGGGTTACCAGCTGATGTGAATGCCTATGGGTGAGATCTAGTCCTCCCAAAACATGCCACATGGGCAATGCCCTCCATAGCAGTCGTTTGAAAAGGACCTAGTGCTCGTCTCCCAGAGATACAGTAATTTTTCTCCTTTCAGATTAAATTTAAATAAATCATTTTGGAATTACTCTACTAATTGACTATTTGGTCAGTTGTTACAGGAGATGTAAATAGCGTGGCTTGATCTGGGTTTTTTGCAAATGAGACATGGCCTTTTCCCCTCTAAATGTGTCTACACAGTTACTCTTAATTTGCCCATTCATTGCCCCATGTGCCACACTTGCTCTCACTTAAGTCCCTATCTTCTGGGCTAGAAAACAAGGGCAGGGAAAAACCCCAGCCACATAGACATACGTGTGTCAGCAAGGAGCTAAGCATGGCCAAGGGCGGGGCTGGAAAGAAGGCATCCAAATTCTCTGTCTACCCCAGTTCTGACAATCAAAAGCTGGGTGTCCTTTGATGGGCCACTTGGCTTCTCTGGAACTCAGTTTTTCTACTTTTATAACGTGGGTGGCTTAGATGAGGGGTCCCAAATGTGCACTGTTCACGTGGGTACCAGGCAGGCTTCTTAGGAGTAGAAGGCATGGTGGCAGGCAAACTGGGAGAGTTCCTGGGTCAACTAAAGAGACAGCCACCACCTCTCCCTCCAGCCAATGTTGTTTTTCAGAAATGGAGATCTCCAGCAGCCAGATCCTTCATTTCTCAAAAGAGAAACCGCAAACCTAGATTTTTATGTGAACTACCAAATTCCTACATCTTGGCAACAAAATCAGATGTGTAAGACACCATGCTATGCAGGTCAAACAAAATGCATCTGTTGATCTCTAAAGTAACTCCGGTTTTAAAACCCCATAATCCACGCTTATTTATTACAGAAAAAGAGTGTGTATTAAACAGAGAACTGAATTTGGCTCCATAAGACAGGAGTTAGAGTCCTGGATTCACCACTGACTCAAAGAACCTATCATCTCGAGCATCTGATCTTTCTATGAAATGGTGTTTGCAATACCCGTCGTATGGTTCCACCAGTAGCCTGTGAGGATGAAATGAGGTCCCTCTTGCAAAAAAAAAAAGGCCTCTATGAAGGGTAGTACCATGTCCTGGTTATTCTCATTATCCAAAAATTCTCTTCACCACTGGGGCCCTGAGGCCTAAACCTGGAACTTAAGCAGCCGTCTCCCAGGCAGCTCTCCGAACACAAAATGCCTGAGACAATATGGAAACCAGATGCGGAGCAAATGCCGCCTTACCTTTTTTTTTTTTTTTTTCCTGTGCTTTTGTACGTTTTCAAAGCCTTTCCACATTCATGGGCTCTGATATCAATAAACTCACAGCTGCTCTGCAAGGCTGTTATATCAGGTATTTTTCTATTCCAGATGAGGAAACTGAGGCTCAGAGCTAAGAATGATTGGGTCAAGGTGCCAGAGAAAGTACATGGCACAAGGTGGAAGCCCTGTGGCCTAGACTGCTGTCTGCTGGCAGTCCTTTCTGGGTGGTTGCCTGCTTGCAAAAGATGCACTTTCTAAATATAGGCTTAATGCACAGGGCCCTGTCCTCAGCGAGCTTTGCAGCAGCTGAAGCACCCTAGTACATGGTTTTGGTAGTGAGGATGGTAAAAACAGCAACAGCAGCTGCTTCTGGTCACCACCACCTCCTTTCTCTCTCTCTCTCTCTGCCCCCCCACCCCGCCCCCCCAACACACACGAGAGAGAGAGAGAGAGAGAGAGAGAGAGAGAGAGAGAGAGAGAGAGAGAGAGAGAGATACAGAGAGAGACAGAGAGAGAGAGAGGGGAAATACTATGTTAATAGGACACTTTTCTGTGGCTTCTTACTGCACATTGTCTGGACCGTACTCTTTGACAGGACTTCCCGCCTGGTCTAGCCTGGTCCTGTGCACCTTTGCCCTTTGCAACCTTCCCTGGGCTCATGCTCCCTCCCTCTCTGCTGAACCTTCTTCCAGTAATACTTGCCTCATTCCCTCCCTCTTCAAGGCCTTTGCACCACCTGTTTCCCCTCAGCTCAAGTGTCACTGCCTCCAGGAAGCCCTCCCTGAAGCCTCCATTCTTGGTCATATTCATCTCTCATAAAATCATGGTCCTTTCTTTCAAAGCCCTTATTCCCATTTGTGATTGTATGTTTGGGTGTGTGATTATCTCACTTAGTTCCATCTCTTTCACTGAAATGTAAGCTGCTTGAGGGCAGGGCAATCAGCCCTTTATATTAAATGTCACAACTCCAGCACCAGGGATGATGTGCAGTAACTATTTGTTGAATCAACGCATAAATAAATATGTGAATTAGGTAACATCTACCTCATGTAATTCTCTCCAAACCCAATGAGATATTATGAATTGTTATTCATAATATGGATTCATAACAATGGATATTATGAATTGTTCCTTGTTGCAGGGGATGGGGAGAAGACTGAGAGTCTGAGATGGTCAGTGGCTTGCCCAAGGTCACACAGCTAGTAAGAGATGGGGGAAGATTTCACTACAGGTCTGCCTGATTTCCAAATTTTCAAACAGATATAATTTAAGAAATAGGGGCCGGGCGCAGTGGCTCATGCCTATAATCCCAGCACTTTGGGAGGCCAAGACGGGCAGATTACGAGGTCAGGAGATCGAGACCACCCTGGCTAACATGGTGAAACCCCGTCTCTACTAAAAATACAAAAAATTAGCCGGGTGTGGTGGTGGGTGCCTGTAGTCCCAGCTACTCGGGAGGCTGAGGCAGAAGAATGGCGTGAACCTGGGAGGCAGATCTTGTAGTAAGCTGAGATTGCGCCACTGCACTCCAGCCTGGGCGACAAAGCAAGACTCCGTCTCAAAAAAAAAAAAAAAAAAGAAATAACATGATGAGCCTCTATGTTAGCCATGGTTTTCCAGAGAAACAGAACCAACAGTATGTGTGTGTGTGTATATGTATATATATATACACACACATATATACACACATATATATACACATGAATATATACACACATATATACACACACATATATACACACATATATATACACATGAATATATACACACATATATACACACACACATATAATTATGGAGGGAGAGAGATTTATTTTAGGAAATTGGCTGCTGGGCACTGTGGCTCATGCCTGTAATCCCAGCACTTTTGGAGGCAGAGGCGGGTGGATCACCTGAGGTCAGGAGTTCGAGACCAGCCTGGTCAACATGGTGAAACCCCGTCTCTACTGAAAATATAAAAACTAGCCAGGCGTGGTTGTGGGCACCTGTAATCCCAGCTACTTGGGAGGCTAAGCCAGGAGAATTGGTTGAACCCAGAAGATGGAGGTTGCAGTGAGTTGACACGGTGCCACTGCACTCCAGCCTTGGAGACAGAGTGAGATTCCATCTCAAAAAAACAAAAAACAAAAAACAAAAACAAAAAGAAATTGGCTTACGTGTTTAGAGGTAAATCCAAAATCTGATGGGGTAGGCTGGCAGGCTGAAGACCTAGGGAAACATTTAAATTCAAAGGCAGTCCACTGGCAGGGTTCCTCCCTAGTCTCTGTTCAATGAAGGCCTCAACTGATTGGATGAAGCCCAGCACATTATGTAGGGTAATCAGCTTTACTCAAAGTCCTCCAATTTAAATGCTAAACTCGTCCAAAAAAATATCCTCACAGAAACATCCAGAATAACGTTTGACCAACTATCTGGGCACTGTAGCCCAGTCAAGTTGACACATAAAATTAAACATCACAACTTCTGTATACCCATCACTCAGATTCAGCCATTATCAATGAAATTGCTACATTTGCTCCAGCTGGCCCCCTTCTTTTCTTTTTTTCTGTTGGTAAAGTGTTTTGAAACATACCCCAGGCCCTATATCCTTCTATCCCAACCTACTTTATAAGTCAAGCTATCCAACTGCAAGGCATGCCCATAGAACCCCGCACCTCTAAGAGCTAGCTCGGTCCTCAACTGTGAGAAACCTGGCCTCTCAGAGTGTGGAGAGGAGGCTTCCTGATGTGCAGGCCCAATCAGCATGCCCAAAAGGTGAGGTCTGATTTGTGAGACAATTTCCACAGTCTTAGAAAGAAGTTTCCTCCATGCCCCAGCCACCTCTGTTTATAAGTTGACCTTGGCCAGGGGTGGGGTTGGGGGCAGGGAACAAGACTTGCACTTTCCACTCCAGCAAAGCGCTCTCTGTTTTTCCATGGCCATACACTGTTTTCATTTTCATGTTGTACCCGCCTGCTCCCCATCCATTTATTGCTTTCTCCTCCTTCTTTTTTCCCTTCTTCCTCCCCTTCATTCTTCCTCCCTGGCTTTGAGGCGTCTGGACTTTTGCACACCAGAGAAAGAAACCTATTTAATCTACCATATTTACAAGCTGCGTAAACAAGGTACAGTGAGTGAATCATGGAAAAAATGCACTTTATGTGAAAAAGTTCATTATATGACTTTGTTCTATTAAAACAGCCGGGTGTAACTAACCCCAACCAGAGAATTTGGAAAAAAGGAAAAAAAAAAAAAAGGAGAAAAGAAAGGAACCCCTGAAAATGCCCTGTTAGCATATATATCTTACAATTTCATATTAGCATTCATATAATTTCTGCTGGTTTAAGAACATTTAAATGGAGTTCTCCTCTAGGGAGAAGATATAGGGACTCATTTTCTGTTGCTTTCTAATAATCTCTTCCTTAAAAATATATACATATATTTTTTAAAATTGTCCCAGTGGATTTAAGGAAATAGGGTTAAAAACCAACCGACTGAATTAGTTCTTTTCTTGAGTTGTTGAGTAATTGGTCATCATTCTTCTACATTACTCTCATTTTGTTTGGGTCTTCTAACTTAATAATTTCTGTGTTGTTATTATTGTGGGGCTTCCAGATTTTTTTCTTTTTTTTTTTTTTTTTTTTGAGATGGAGTCTCATTCTGTCACCCAGGCTGGAGTGCAGTGGTGCAATCTCAGCTCACTGCAGCCTCCACCTCCCAGGTTCAAGCGATGCTCCTGCCTCAGCCTCCTGAGTAGCTGGGACTACAGGCACACATCACCATGCCCAGCTAATTTTTGTATTTTTAGTAGAGACGGGGTTTCACCATATTGGCCATGCTGGTCTTGAACTTCTGACCTTGTGATCCACCTGCCTCAGCCTCCCAAAGTGCTGGGATTACAGGCATAAGCCACCACGTCAGGTCCAGATTTTTCTATTTTTCTTATGATGATAACAATAGCAAGTTATTAAAATGCACTGGCACTATGCTGGACAGCCCACATTAATAATTTTATTCAATCTTCACAAGAGCCCCATGAGAACGTGGAGGTATTGTGGGGTTAAGGAACCGGCCCCAGTTCATGGTTAAGAAATGGTAGCACCGGCCGGGCGCGGTGGCTCACGCCTGGAACCCCAGCACTTTGGAAGGCCGAGGCGGGCAGATCACGAGGTCAGGAGATCGAGACCATCCTGGCTAACACGGTGAAACCCCGTCTCTACTAAAAATACAAAAAATTAGCCAGGCGTGGTGGCGGGCACTGGTAGTCCCAGCTACTGGGGAGGCTGAGGCGGGAGAATGGCGTGAACCCGGGAGGTGGAGCTTGCAGTGAGTCAAGATCGCGCCACTGCACTCCAGCCTGGGTGACAGAGTAAGACTCCGTCTCAAAAAAGAAAAAGAAATGGCAGCACTGAGGCTTAAGCCTCACAGCCAAGCATCGGCATCATTCAAAGTCTAATTTTCTAAGTAAAAAAAGCCAATTGGAAACAATGACTGTGTTAATAGTCATAGAACTAACTTTAGGACATGGGAATATGAGTGACTTTTAGTTTCTTCTTCAAATTTTATTAAAATTTCCAAATTTTCCATAGTGAATTATGGAATAGTGCCTTTAGAACTGTTTTATGGAGGAAATAATGTAATCCTGCCTAGGCTTAACTAGGGAAAACAATGTCTTTTATGAAGTATCTAAATACATCTGAGAGGAAATAATACACATCTTGGCATAATTCTTTGCATATACTGAGGTAGAATGCGGTGTTCTAGGGTGTAGACGACCTGGACTGTCTTACCATCCGTGAAGGCAAGCGCTTTCCCTTTCCTGGGCCCCAGTTGTTCCATCTGTAAAGTGAGACTCATAGACTGAAATGGCTTTAAAAGACTTTTCTGGCTGTAAACTTCTTTGTTTATGAAAAAACCTCTTTGAGGCCAAAGATGGCCTCTTTGTCACCAAATATTCAAAGATACTGCTTTATGGGAGCTGATGACATCCTTAACAAGTAGAAAGGCCTTTCAGGCATTTTCCATCCTTCCATTTTGTCTACTGCTTTCAAGACAGAGGTGCAGACGGCACCTGAAGGAGTGAGTAGCCAAGCTGAAGCCGGACTCCTAGGAACTCTGACAAGAGACACAGGCCTGTTTTTAGGAGACACCAAATGGATGATACCCTCTCCTGGGGTGTGGATGGTCTCAGGCTGCTGTGAATGGCCTTTTCCTCTTCTTCAGAAACAGCTTCAAAACCTTCCTTAATGACAAAACAAAGACATTTGCAAACTGCATGGTTCAGAGTCCTCTCTGCTGCTTCCCAGGGGGCTGGGTTCCCATGCATGTGTCCCTTCCCCCCTCCCCCCTTCCCCGTGCTGCAAGCTGCCCTTGTTTTAAACCAAGAGTTAGGGCTCAGCCTAGGGGCACTGTCAGCCTCATCTCAGAGCACCTGGGTTCTCAAGGCTGGCAAATATCTCTCTTCCCAGGCCCCAAGAGAGGTTGCAGCTGCTCTGCCCGCTAAGCTTTCAGCTTACCCCAGCCTCTGGAAAGGAAGGAGGGGGCCTTGGGCTGCCTGTGAGGTGGGGCCCAAAGCCGGCCCAGAGCCCTGGCTCTCAGACAGAAACTTCACCAGCGATTCTGAGGATCCCATTTCCCACCACCACGCCCAGCCACCTTGGGGAAGTCAGCACCGAGAGCAGTGGAAACAAAATCAAAATGCAGGCACAAATAAGATGAATAATCCTAATAATTTGAGACATGCCGCCCTTGCTAAAAGGACCATAAAGGGCATTTGTTTCTAATTAAACACCAAAACCCTAAACCTTTCAACTCTGCATCCACAACTACTGTAAATGTTTATGAAAAACGGGAAATTCTCGTTTAATTCAAACCATGCCAGAAATGCATTTTCGTTGTCTTGACCAGTGGAGAAACCCTATCGGCCCCAGCTTGAGCACATCTGAGCTTTAAATTGAGAAAGGCAACAGGCCTGCAAGTGAAGCTGAGTCCTGAGCAAGACCTGGGTGAGGAAACAGCATCTCCTCATCATGGCCAACTCTCAAATGACACCAGAGCAAATGCCTGGAGCGTCTTCCAGAAAGAGAAATGGGTACCAGGGCCGCTTGCATGTTAGGGGGAGGGTCACAGATGTCTCAGAAATAAATTAGGCTGCCCAGCAAAATGGTTAAAAGCAGAAGTTGTAGAGTCACACAACTTGGTTGGATCAACCTCTTACCACTGGGGTGATGTGGGCAAAATAGTTAAACTTTCTGTCCTGGGTTCTTCAAGAATCATTGTCACAATTAAGTGAGATGAAGCCTTTAGTGTGACGGCAAGTGAACCTGCAAGGCCCCTGCCTTCATGAAGCTGATGGGCCAGGCAGAGAAGCAGATTAATCAGCAACCCGTGCTCAGCTCTAGAGTGTCTCCAGGTAGCTTTTCCAGTGCCCTCTCTACCTGTGGAGTTGCTGAAGTCCACGCTGCTCGCTCAGAAAACGGGTCACCGAGGAAAGATTTCAGCAGGAAAGAGCAGCCCATTCAATAATTCCAAAGTGACTGTACCCAGGGACTTGAGGAACCTTAAATGCCTATCCCCCAAGCTCCACGACTGAGCTCACAGCACCCAGAGACCATCACAATGAAAAGTACACTGGGCTGTGGAAACTCCCGGGGCAGGAGGAAGCTCTGCCTCCTTAATCAGAGGATGGAAGCCCTCCCTTGGAAACAAACATTTCAATTTGGCTGAGAAGGACACAGCAGGGAAAAAGCCTCCAGGACTCACGTGACTGCATTTCCTAACTCTTCATCCAGCTTTAAAAATCAGGGGATTTCCTTTGCTAGTCTTTGGGGAGGAGGGTTAGGACCTAAAATCTAGGCCTCAGTACCCTTTCTCTCACTGCATGGATATTTCCGCTCTAACAATGTCAGCAGCAGCCTTTCAAAAGCAAAGAGCTACAGCCTCTCAGTGCTCCACGTGGAGTCACATTACTGCCTGCTAGGCACGGGGTTTTGCTCCACAGCCTCCATTCACCTTACTTCCAGGAAGACAGACCAAGTTCCCACCTCCTCCACTTTCTGTCCAGAAGCTCCCACCACCCCCATAAGCTCCAGACATAAAGCATATGACTCAACTTGGCCAATCACAGCATCACATTCTCTGGCCTGCAGTGATTCAATCAAATCCAGTGAGAGGAGCTGAGAATTTTGCTGAACTACTGCAGGAAAGGCACCTGCTCTTTGCTTGTGGATCTGAATCTGGAAGGATGATGGCTGGCAGCCATTTGCTACCAACACAGCCTGAGGAGGTAACCAACACACGCAGGAGAGGAGAGGCTCAGGGTGGAGACAAATAGCTCCTGACCACATCATCTGAGCCCCTGGGACCCACCATGCATGAAGGCGGGTCTCAGTCTTCTAATTCCACAAGCCAATAAATCTTCTCATTTGCTTAAGTGATTTTGAGCTGGTTTTTCTTTTTGCTTGCAAATGAAAGAGTTGAAAAAGGGAAGAGCTGAATAGGGGATAGAGAAGAGGCAAAGGCTATGAGTAAGATCAAACAATTATTTACTGCAAGTCTACTACACGCCTGGCACTGCGCTCTGTTCACTATGGGATACCAGACACACACATAGACCCAGAGTTTACAATCTTTTAGGAGAGATGAGACATGAGTTTGAGTGATTGTAATATAAAGAAAAAATATGACAAATGCTGTGAGCAGGGAATAAAAAGTTCTGCTGACACACAAGGAGTGAGAGCCTTCTTCTGGCTTTAGGCCAGGAAAAGGATTCATGGAGATGGCTTGTAGCACTGCTTTGAAGAGAGTTGGAATTTGACAAGCAGAATTTGGGGTGGAAAGTGGCAGATGGCCCCCCCAGTGGAGGGGACAGTGTGAGCAAAGGTGAGAGAGACATGTTCTAGAATGGCAGACATCGTGTTGACAGACAAGCACCAGGGGAAACAAAGGGCAGACATCAGGAATTCTGCAGGGTCCTGGCCAGGGCCCTCCCTTCCTCTCAGGGAACCTCAAATGTCTTTGTCTCTATACTGCAGCCACATTCTCGCTGAAGTTCTGTCATCTTGGGTTGCTGAGGGAAGGGGTTTCTACAACAGATATCAGCCTGCAAAGGATTCTAGCTTTTGCTTCTCCTGGCCACCCCTTGGGGAATCCTTTATATATTAAGTAGTTGCCATGTGAGATCTACTACCACTAAAAGTTAAACAGCTCAGTTGGCACTCTCCAAAGGCTGCTTCCAGCATAAACCCATGACACATGGGCAAAAATCCATTTGGGAAAAGACTGGGAGGAGCACTCCGGTCAAAACCTTACATGGTCTGATCCCTGCCAACCTCTTCTCACTCCATGGCCCCCTCTGCTTTGTGCATTCCCTATGGCTTCCAGCCACAGGACCTTTGCACATGCTGTTCTCTCTGTCTGGAACACCACCCTTTTACCTAAGCAACTCCAACTTATCTCTTAGATCACAACTCAATTGCCACTTCATCATAGAAGCCTTTGCTCGTGGTCCTCCAGGGCTCAAGGCCTCCCAGCACAGGAGTTAAAGACAAGGGTTCTAGAGTCAGAATGCCTGCGTTTGAATTCTGGCTCCAGTGCTTACTAGTTTTATGATCTTTCTGTGTCTCTGTTTTCTGATCTGTAATATTGGCTAATTAACGGAGAGGCTTGATAGTGGCAATAGTGTTGGCAGATAACACTGAATGAACATGAGCTATCATCATAAGATTTCAGAGCAACTTGTCCTGCCTCTCTGCCTAGTCACAGTTGCAAGTTAATGCATTCATGTGATCCTTTGATTAACATCTGTCTTTGCCAATTGACTAAATGCCCTACTATTAATAGGTAGAACAATGTCTGGTTTTGCCCACCTCTAGCACTTAGTATCCTGCCTGGCACATAATAGATGGCTTAAAAATATTTCAGAAATGCAGGTATGAACAAAAGAACCCAGAGGGGGGAAAATAAGGTCCCAAATATTCTTATATTTGCAGAAACCCTGACCTCAAAACGTCACTCCAAATAACCAAGGAGCAAGATCTCAAAAGTTGCAAACATCTGTGGTTTCAAAGATGAATAAAACAAGTTCCAAAAGATGCTCCAGCCACTGAATTCCTCTTTAGCAATTCATTTCCTGAAAAGTGGACATGAGGCTGGAGTAAATGTGGCCGGCCAACCAGATGCAACGCTCTGAAGTTAACAGAAGTTTGTCTGATGTGCATCGAATGACTATAATTCCTTTTCTAGTATCCCTAACAGTTACAGAGAGGTTTCTGTGAGTGTGACCTTTGGCCCAGATTTTAAATAATATTATGCTTTGCTGCAATGCTGTTTTCTGAGAGTTTACATCTTTGGGGTATGTTTTTAATATGCGCCTCATAATGGGCCAAATTCTCCTCTGAGATCCAAGCTAGATCTCCCAAGTACAGACTATGTTATAGATCTAGGGGTAAACAGTGGTTTCTATGTCAAACTTTTGATCCATCATTATTCTGTGATCCTCCAGGAAGGAGGGCTCAGATGCAGATGACCAAAAGTGGGTACAGTTTGCAGGGAGGCATTAGTATTTCCCTTTGCAAAACATGTTAGTCCCACAGCAAGGTCTGGAGACACAGTTGGGCAGGCTGAGAGAGCAGGAGACCCAGATGCTGGAGCCCTCACCTTGGGATTTACCAAGGCATGTGGCTCCAACTGGGTATTGGTTTTCCCTGGAGCAGGGCATGGCCTTTTAACCAGTTTTCCCTTTTTCATGCTCCCTTAAACCAGTCCATCATCTCTCTATGGGCCTGGACCACAGAGATGCCTTTCTTCCTGACTCCTGAGCCTTCTGAAAGTTTTTTCACATTTTTCTCCTTCCAAGAAAGCAATGGTTCTCCAACTCAGAGGTTCTGATTTCAGGAAGCATCTGCGGAGTGTAGTTCTGAGAAGAAAGCACCCAAAGTGGTGAAGAGTAGTGTGTGCATGCACTTAAGGCCCATGCCCTCCTAGGGCAGGACTGAAGCCATAGCTCCAGGTGCCTGTAAAATCCAGAACTCACAACCTCAGGGTTCCTACCTCTCTACCTCATTTTAGGTCTCAATAGCTATCTGTTTAGCAACTAAGTTGTTGGTTTCCACCATGCTACAAATCAAATTAGTGACATCAGACAACACATGTGTCCCCAAGAGACCTGGCCTATGAAGTAAGACTGGAAGTCCCCAATGGATGGGGCCTGGGCACTGTGCTGGGCTAGACTGTCAGGGGTGCAACCTAGATCCCTGCAAAACTCCCCATGGAGCGGCCTCAGAGGACAACACCCTCAGTCTATCCATCAATGTCCTCCTTGCCTTTGGCCTCTCTCCACTGGAGATGTGAACAAAGAGAGAACAAGAGAGATTAATTTCTTTTTAATCCTTCCTTTCTAGCAAGGGCTTGACCTCGGGCTTTGGCCTGTTTCAGCTTCTCCCCAGGCAAGACCATATTTCACGCTGAATCATCAGTTTCTGGGGAAACAGAGCGCTACCCCACAGCGTACGGATGGCCATGCTATCTTGAAGGAGCCCACAGGGGCTGCTCAGACATTATCTCATCCATCCCTACCCTTGGAACAAGGTGGGAGCAAGGAGCCGTTATCTTGGTTGTGCTGCTGAAGGAACTTTAGCCCAGAGACAAGGTGCTTCTCTGGAGTAGTGCAGTACCAGGCCCTTCCTAGCTCCAGGAAAACCCTCAGCAGCCCCTTGCTTCTTGGGCCAGAGGAAAGCATGGTGGTGAGGAACCCTGCAGACCTTGACTACTCAGCTCTGCCACTATGTCTCAAGAGCAGCCATAGGTCAGTGAGCAGGTGTGGCTGTGTTCCAATAAAACTTTACTTAAAAAAAACAGGCAGTGGGCTGACACTGGCTCACAGGCCACATTTTGCTGAACTTTGCCCCTAGTATAAGGCTATTTCTTGCTCAAGAAATGATCTTAGAATGTCAGGTTGGAGCAAGGTTTCTCAACTGCAGTACTATTGACATTTTAAGCCTGATAATTGTTGTAGGGGTCTGTCCTGTGCACCTTGGTCTCCTGGAGCCCTAAGCTGCCATGTAAGAAATTGCACTACCCAGAGAGAAACCACAGGAGAGGCTCTGAGAGTACATGGAGAAGAGGGTCCCAGAGGTGCCCAGCCTGCAGCTGACCCCACCAAGGCCCTTGGCATGTGACTATAGCCATCTTGGATGCTCCAACCCAGGACAGCCACCAGCTGAGTATCACTGAGAGACCACACTTCATGTCCCCATGGAGTCAAACTTCCCAGCTTAGTGCTGATGGAATTCCTGACCCACAAAATTCTGATATGTAAGAAAATGGTTGTTTAAGCCACCAAGTTTTGGGGGCATTTGTTATACAACAAGAGGTAACTGGATACATTTCAGCGAAGAATGAGAAAAATCTGTCATTTAGCCAAAAATCTTACCAACCTAGGTTAGAAATCTGATCAAAGGGGAACTAAATGATCAGAAACCCACTGTGGTGGCAGAATATTAGGTCACTGTCTTGGCAGATTGTTGGCCCAGTAAGCCCCTAATATTCCTTTAGTGGGTACACAGAACCTCTTCTCCCAACAAGACTCGGCCTTTTTGGGGAGGGCCCTCCACACCTCCTCTTCATGGCTTGGGAAACCTGAAAGACTGGCTCATCAATATATCGATGGCCCAAGGCAAACATGGCTTCACCAGTTCAGGCAGAAGCTTTAGATGATGTCGGCACAGTCACAGCAGAAAGCTCACCAAACTACTGCTGCTTTACTTTAAAAAAATAAAAAATAAAAAATTAAGAGCGAGAAGAAAAACTTTGGGCTAGAAATCAGACATCTTGGGATTTCTATCACCGTGGAAGATGACAAGCTATATGACCTTTGGCAAATTTCTTTACTTCCCTGGTTTTTCATTTTTTCTGTGTGTCCATTATGGCTTTGGACAAGCTCAGAGGTTTTCATATCTACTTTTTGGAAGCCCACAGAAGCCCCTCAGAGGCTGTGGGTGCATTTCTGTGGGTTAGAGGGTGGGTAAGAGGGAAGACTTGGCAAACGGGGCTCCAAGTCCTCTAGCTTCATTTCACTCAAAGGCATTTATGGGCATTTGTCAGAACTTAATTTGAAACTGAAAGCTAAACCATGCCTGCACATCACTGGTCTTCACAGTTTGTAAGGTCCTTCTAGAATCCTCATCCCTAAATTCTCTGCCCCTAATTTTGATGGGGAATGAATGCGGCATTTTTGTGTATCTATTTTCCCCACTGCCCTTTTCAGAAAGGTAGGCATGGTGGGCTACTCGCTTTTTTTCTTGCCCTGTATCCATCCTCCCTTCTTCTAATAATAGCACCCCCACTTTCCTCTAGGAAACTATCCGAGGTCTACTCTCAGTCCATGACCCATCTGAGTGGGAGCATGTGAGCAGACCTGGTCTATTAAAATGCAGCATCCCCTTGGCCATGCCATATTATTAAGTCATGAATGGGCACAGAACCTAAGCCAGCCCAAAGAGAGTCTGCCCTGAATTTTCACTGGAACCATCATAAAAGTGGCTATCTCTTTGTGGAATTGTAGAATGCTAGCCTGGAGTTGACAGAAGCCATCCTGCCACCTCAATGTGAAAGGCAGTTTAAGAATGAATCCCACCTAAAGGAGTGGAAAGCCAAGTGAAGAAGAAAATACAGCATCTTGATAGCATTGCCTGGGCTGCTGGATCAAGCTATACCTCAAGGCAATAGGTCCTTGGATTTTCTAGTTCTTCAAGCTGAAAAATTCTCCCGCTGCCTTCTTTTTCTTTTTTGAGACGGAGTTTTGCTCTCGTTTCCCAGGCTGGAGTGCAATGGTGTGATCCCTGCTCACTGCAACCTCCACCTCCCTGGGTTCAAGCGATTCTCTTGCCTCAGCCTCCCGAGTAGCTGGGATTACAGTTGCCCGCCACCATGCCCAGCTAATTTTTGTATTTTTAGTAGAGACGGGGTTTCACCATGTTGGCCAGGCTGGTCTCGAACCCCTGACCTCAGGTGATCCAACTCCCTAGGCCTCCCAAAGTGCTGGGATTACAGGCATGAGCCACTGTGCCTGGCCCGCTGCCTTCTTTTTTAATTAAGCTAATTTGAGTTGAGTATTTGTCACTTGAAACTAAGTATCTTAGCTAATAGAAGAAGTAAATACAGCTTAATTGAGTCTGGGATGCCATATAAGAAAAGTCCAAGTGTTTTGCATACTCTGCTTGCAAAGAAAACAACCTCCCAGGTTGGTGGCCTGAGGGTTTGTGCAACACCAAAGAACACCAAGCTCAGCCAGCCCAATTGCCCTCCCACCCCTTTTCTTTTTTTTTTCATTTCTTTCCAGCTGCACTGTCTTTTATGGAGCCCAACTTTCTAAGACATTCAAAATGACATGCTATTGGAAGACATTTCTGTCCATGCTAATACCTGTGTTTAAATTTTTTTGTTGTTGTTTAAAAAAAAAGATCATGATATGATAGCAAATGAATGTTGGCAAATTGCCAACTGACAGGCGTAAAATTTTATGAACATGCACATTCCAAAGGAATGTGGAAATAAGCCATCCACTGTAGTCCAGTTTGGCAGAAATATTACAAAAATATAAGTTTGGCATATATTGTAATTCATTTAAAGATGCTTAAAAACCCATCCATCAACCTTGCACAGAAGGTCAAAGAAACACATGAATCCCAAATAAACAGCAACTGATGTACAAGGAAAAGGCCTGAATATCAGCTCCAGATACCAGAGAGACTGTACACATATGAAGAAGATGAAGGTGCTGTTTGGAAGGCTGAGCTTCTAAAACCTTCATTAGTGTTTAAAACGAAATAATAATCATTTCTTAGCAGTAAGTATGGTGGACTGTTTCCCTCTGCATGGCCATCAGAATTCTGCTCCTCTGGGAGAATTTTGCTGAAGAATTGGTGAGTATGCATCCTGAGTGTCTTTCCTTTTTTTTTTTTTTTCACTTCAAGGACCATATCTGCAATAATCAATTGCTCTCACATATCTGGTACCTGGACACTCTTCACTTTGTCACAAGCATGAAGAAACTAACTTACTTCTTCCCAGCCCCAGGATGGGCTCCCAGCTGGGACTTGGCCAGTGTGATTACTCAACCTCTGGTCACAGTGATGGGTTCAAGGTTGGGTAAGTGCTCCATTTGAGTCTTCCATGAGATCTGATAAGAGAACACTGAGAGAGAGAGACAGAGACAGTGACAGAGGATCCCTTCAGAATCCAAAGCAGAAAGGGCCACGGAATGTGGAGAAATTTCTACCTTTCCCCCAGCCATCTAAAGGGAGCTTCCTGTAGAAGCGAATGAGTCCAACATGTAGAAAAAGCAGAGAAGAGAGATGAATGCAATAGGGGTGGGAGAGATGGAGAGATAGAGAGATAGACAGAGACAGAGGCAGAGAGATCTGAGAACCAGCTGTGCCTGCCAACAGAGCCACTCCTGCCTGGGCTCCTCAGTAACATTAGCCAATAAATATTCTTTTCAGCTTCATTTAGTCTTGAGCTGGGCTTCTGCCACTTGGAACTGAACTAATTTTCACTGATACAGTTACCCACAATATTTGCAGCATGATCAAGACCATAAGAGAAGTTGGATACAGGAGGAGGATGACACGGTTCTTACTTCAAAGGAATTCACGATCTAATTTGTGTTCAGTTTGGTAATGGTTTGCTAAGCATCTATTCTATTCTAAGGCGTGGTATCTGGTGACTCCAAGATCAGGATGACACAGATCTCATCCTATAGGATCTCCCTGCTGAGCAATGGGGTGGATGTCTGCCTGATGTTTTGAAGACGGAGAGATCTGTTATTATTTGGAACCAGGAAGGCACCATTCTGCTGGAGAGGAAGGTGAACAAAGTCTAGAGGAAATGAAAAAGCTTGGGGGATATAAACTTGGAAGTCTAGTTAGAGTATTTCATACCGTGGAAAATTATTTAAAAGAGATTGCAAAATATTCATGCTTCCCTGATGCCCTCTAGTCCCCAAATTCTAAATGGCTTTTTTCCACCCATAATTTAACCAGTTGTGAAACTGAGGTGCGCCTTATCATAAGTTGTTTAAAGGCTTGAGATTGAGCTTCCCTGACTGTAATATGGGAATAATACTCACATTGCAGGATTCTTGTGACAGAGACACTGCCAGCTGTCCACTCCACTAAGTACACCGTCCTTCTTAGTTATAGAGTTTGTTACTTTCAGATGGACACACAGCTATTAGAATCATGACTACTACATTTCCCAGGCTCTGTCACAGCTCCGTATAGCCATCTGTCTAAATTCTGACTAATGAAATATAAGCAGAGGGACTGCAAATAGTTTTTAAGAAGTGTCCATAGAAAGACCCTCCTTCTTTGACCCATCTCCATTCGTGAGGCCAAAATACAGCCACTAAGGCTGGAGCTTGCAAGCAACCATTTTGACTCAGAAGGCAGAATCCATGTCCTAGGACAGGGATCAGCAAATGTTTTCCATAAAGGGTCAGACAGTAAGGATTTCTGGCTTTGCTGGCCATATGTTCTCCATGGCAGTACTCAACTCTGCTGCTGGAATACCAAAGCAACCATGCATAATATGTAAACGAACGAGTGTGGCTGTGTTCCAATAACACTTCACTTATAAACTCAGGCGGTGGGCTGCAGGCCATAGTTTGCTGACCCCTTTCTCTAGGATGGGAGAGCAGCAGGTTAAAGGAACCTGGGACCCTGATGACATTGTAACACCCATCACCCAGACATGGACTGCCTCCCACCAGATTTATATCATATAAGAAAAAAAGAAGTCTCACAATTATTTTAGCATTTCTGTCATGTGAAGCCAAACTTAATTCTAATTAAAATAGTTGTTTAAGGAAAGAATAAGTGATGTATATAAAATATCCAACATAAATATTAGAAACAAATGGATATTGAATAAAATAGGTATTTCATAATAATAACCAGATAGCTATATTCAGAAAAGCTTTAACCCACCTCTAAGTTAAGAACATAGTGGCTGATGGGCACTGGAAGCCTGCTGGGAAGAGAGGAGAGAGGTCCAGGCCACAGGCAGAGTGTCCCCTTTCTGCCCTTTGCCATGCACTTGTCTAGAGGGGTCAGTGAATCCACGTTCCAACTCTGCATTTCCCTCTAATATATCAGCATGGTACTCCTTCCCAGCCTGCTGAGATGCTGCCATCAGGACTATCATAAACCACTCAGAAAAAAAAAAAAGTGCTAAACTTTATTAAACATCATAAAAAAAATGTGATGGCCTAGATCCATGTAGGCTCACTTGGGTTAGAGTGCCCAGGCTTGGCCGTAAGTCACTCTTTGGCAACCAAAACCACATGAAACATCGTGTTGAAAACTTGCTAAATCATTTGTCACTCAAAGGCTTTTAAAATAAAATACTTTCAGAAATAATCATTTGATTTCAGACTGTGAACTGCAGGCTGCCCTGAGATGGATGTAAATACTCTGTCTGCACAGGCACATTCAATAGCAACTGAAATCAGGGCGAGTCAAAAGTCTTTTGCTGCTAAGTTTCAAATCCAAAACTACACTTCTCTCAAATTCCAAATTTCTTCTTCCTTATATCTCAAATGAAATTGTTGCATCCAGCAAGGAGGCAGAGTGGTCTCTTAGCTTGGGGGGAAATGTCTTAGCCACTGAGTATTCTGGCTCTGGATGGAGTAGCTTGACTTTCACTCTATGATGTCCATTCATTGAACTTCCTATGGTATATCAAGAGCATCTACTTGGTCCTAACAGTGTGAGTTCAAATCCTGGTTTCACCACTTACCAACTGTGGGACTTTGAGCAAACCCATAATGTCCTATCTGCGATTGTATAGGTACATGAAGAATTAAATCCATTCATTCATTCACCATGAAAAATGTTTTTACACACGTACTATGTGCCAGGTACTATTTGATGCGCAAGGAACAAAGTAGGCAAATAGCCTGCATGTATCAGGCCTGGTGCAAAGTAATTATTCAACGAATGCTTGCTGTTACTATGCTTGTAATTCTATTTATTTATTTATTTATTTATTTATTTATTTATTTATTTATTTATGATGGAGTCTCGCTCTGTTGCCCAGGTTGAACAGGTTGGAGTGCAATGGTACAATCTCCACTCACTGCTACCTCCGCCTCCTGGGTTTAAGGGATTCTCCTATCTCAGCTTTCTGAGTAGCTGAGATTACAGGTCTGTGCCACCACCCTTGTTTAAGTTTTGTATTTTTGTAGAAACAAGGTTTCACCATGTTGGCCAGGTTAAATTCCTGACCTCAAGTGATCCACTTGCCTCAGCCTCCCAAAGTGCTGGGATTACAGGCATGAGCCACCGTGCAACAGAGTGTTGCTCTATTACCCAGGCTGGAGTGCAGTGGTGCAATCTTGGCTCACTGCAACCTCTGCCTCCTGGGTTCAAGCAATCCTCTCACCTTAGCCTCCTGAGCAGCTAGGATTACAGGTGTATGTCACCATGCCCGGCTAATTGTTTTGTATTTTTAGTAGAGACAAGGTTTCACCATGCTGGCCAGGCTAGTCTGGAACTCCTGACATCAAGTGATCTGCCTGCCTTGGCCTCCCAAAGTGTTGGGATTACAGGCATAAGCCACTGTGCCTGACCGATAATTAATTTTTAAAATGTATATATATATATATCAGACCATATTCCAAGTGCTGGAAATCCAGAGGGAAATAAGAGAAGACCATATTCTCATGGTACTTGCATATGGAGGGGAGGGCAGGCAATATACAAATATGCAAACAAGATCCTTCCCTATGGTTTATTGCCATGAAAGCAACTAGCCAGGGTTATGTGATGGCAAGCAATCAATGATGGAGTGGTGAGGAGAGCTGTGAGTTGGAGAAACTGCTTGAACCACCATGTGACAATCTGGAGGTAAGCACTCCAGAGCAATAGACCTGCGCAAAGGCCCTGAGGCCAGCATGTTGGGAAAGAGACAGGAGGCCAGTTAAACAAAGGGAAGAGTGAAATAAGGCAAGGTTGGAAAGGTGGGTAGGTACCTTATGGGACATGGAAGTCCTCATAAGTCATTTGGATTGCATCCAAATAAAATGAGATTCCACTGGAGCGTTTTTAGGGAGAGCTTGATCTGATTTTCATTTCAAAAACTGGTCCTTCTGAGCGTATAGAGACTAGGGTGGAAGCAGGACTCAGCTGGGAGGTGATGGTGGCCTGGAGTGGGTGGTGAATGGTGAGATGGTAAGAAAGGGACAGTGGTGAGGCTGACAGGAGGTGAGAGAGGAGGGAGAGGTGAGGATGATGCCAAGGTTTTTCAGGAGGAGGACTGCACCTGGAGCGAGGGTGAGAAGGCACTGAGAAGGAGATTTCCCAGTGGCCAATGGAAGCAGGATCCGGGGCCCTGATCAGGGCTTTAGAGTCATCACCCATGAAGCCAGGGGGAGGGATGAGGTCACCACGGTGATTAGTGAAGTAACAGACAGCAGCCTGGAAAATTTCCTTCCGGCCTTTTCCCTCATAACTGTTTTATCACTATCTGGTGAGTTTCACCCCTGGTGATGGCTTCCCTCTTTGGGCCCTTCTAATCTGTTTCCTTTTAGAAGGTGGCTGTTTTCAGTGGTTTTTCATTTCTTTCTCTGGACTAATTTTATTGCTCATAGGCTTCTCTTCAGCTGCCTTGGCAGGGAGATGCTGTATATTAAAATAGTTATTATTTTATTTTATAGCTCAGTTGAATCTATATTCAGCTCATTACAAGTCTATAGGCCTCACTAGCCAAGTACATTTCATAATGGCAAACTCTTATTGAGACAGAAATCTCATGTTCTCTCAGTGTCTCCCAGGAGGTTGCCCTCTGAATTGTGATGAGTGGCATGTGGGCAGGAGAAACCCACGGGTTGGATCAGTGCTAGTTAAATCATTGCCCTGGTTCAACTTGGCCGGGGACCCATGTGGTCTAAGCTCAGAGTGATGAGGAGGTAGAATAGGAGTCATCCAGCAAGCAATAGTTAGCAGGCATCTCAAAATTAATATGTCCAAACCTGAGCTCCGGAACATCATCATTTGGCTTCTCCTGTAATCTTCCCCACTCTGGATGGCGGCAGCCTCACTCTTCTGGCTGCTCAGCCCAAAACTCTGGAGCCATCTTTGGCTCCTCTTTCCTTCATGTTCCACATCCAATATTTCAGCAAATACTATTACCTCTCACTTGAAAACCCATCCAAAATCCAACTGCTTCCCTCCATCTCCACTGCCATCACCTTGGTCCAAACCATCAAACGTCTGTTTTCTGTATTACTTCAATAGCCTTCCTGCCTTTGCCCCCATCCTGTTTATTCTCACAGAGAGAAATAGCCAGAGAAATCCCATTCAAATGAAGTCAGCTCAGGACCAACATCTGCCACCATCTTCTGGTGACTTCCCTCCTCGTTCACAGCAAAAGCAAAAGCAAAATCCTTCACTGTGACCCATGAGACCCTACACAGTCTGACCTGCTCCCCCTCTGACACGTCCCTGACTGCTCTACCCATGCTCGCTCCACTCATGTCACGTGTCATGAACACGTGCTAGGCACAGTCTCACCTCAGGGGCTTTGCATGTGCTCTTCTCACCGCCAGGAAAGCCCCGCCCCTAGATATCACCGAAACTCGCTCCCTCACCTTCTTCAGGCCTTCACTCAAATATGACATTCTCACGGAAGCATTCCCTTGGGCCTATACAAGGAACTTCCAGGTAATGTGGTTGAGGGGGAGGGGCTGCACATTACCTTTGAACCCACTTCAAGGAAATAGCACCAAAACTCTAGAAGTCATCACCCTCAGGGAGAAAGAACGCTTATCTATAAGAAGCCTAGCACACAACAGCTTCCCAACCTATCTGATTAAACAAATACACATGAAGACCGCATTTGGCGGCAAGAAAGGATTAAAAAAAACTCCTCCAAGATTATCTTGGGCCAAATCTGAAGAAGGAATCTGCACTCATTCCATTCCGATGGCATGTTTAAGTTCAGGGGCTGAAAAATCTGCAGAACCAGTTGGGTCCCTATGCGGAAGGGGCAGGGAAGAGGCATGCGCTGCTCTGCCAATGGGGAGGAAAAAAATTTAACGAGGGCAAGATAAGAGCCAGACGTGTGGAAATATTTCTCTTTGAGGATATTCTTTGTACCAATTACTCTTCAAAGATATCATGTTAGCATTTTTGGCACAACTTGACAATTAAATTAGACGAATCGTTTTCAATGTTTTTGCATTTGATGTGCCTGAAACTCCTCTTAAGCTAAAATGTTCAGCCTGTCACACACATTTTTGTAAACTTTGGCAAGTCACATCAACACTGATTTCAATTAAGAATTTAAAAACATTTCACTACTCATCTTTTTAAAAAATTACATGACATATAATTAATTGGGTTTGATGATCATTTTGTGGTGTCCAAAGTTTGGGGATAGAAAGAAACACAGTCAATAAATTTCTACTTCAGAAATGACTTCATTTCTTTTTTTTTTTTGAGACAGAGTTTATTACTCAGGCTGGAGTGCAGTGGTGCAATCTCGGTTCACTGCAACCTCCACCTCCCGGGTTCAAGCGATTTCTCCTGCCTCAGCCTCCCAAGTAACTGAGATTACAGGTGTGCACCACCATGCCTGGCTAGCTTTTTGTATTTTTAGTAGAGATGGGATTTTATCATGTTGGCCAGGCTGGTCTTGAACTTTTGATCTCAAGTGATCTGCCTGCCTCCGCCTCCCAAAGTGTTGGAATTACAGGTTTGAGTCATCATGCCCGACCCCCCATTTCTTATATTCATTGAGTCTCTCCATTTCTCCCAGGAGCCAATGGGGCTTTAAATCTCCCACCCGTCTCAATTTCATGCTCCAAAATTGGTTCTTATCCTGGTACTTCTGGTCCCAGCTCAGTCATAGGCAGGGTAGGGCAACAGGAGAGGCTGTGATGAACGCTGGAAAGGCCCCCAATCACAGCATGGTCAGGGTAGGCAGTTCGGCCAGAAGAGAGGCGAAGTCCACATCTTATCTCTATGGTTGGAGTTTTCCGCTTGCTGATGTGACAAAGTAACCTGACGAGATAATGATTTCCAGGTTGGTTCCAAATGGTCTGGGATGAGGTGAGTGCAGAGGGAGGGCCAGGGGGAGCTGCAGCCGGATGATGCATGGGGCTGTTCTGCCGGACATCTCTCCCAGGAGTTCAAAGGGTTCTGACGATATTCTCTAACTCACCACTGGCATGCCCGGGGAAGAACAGATGGTCTGTGGTCAGATAAACCACCTAGACTGGGATGTGATTAGGGTGGTCAAGGAAAATTACAAAACCTTGGAGCTTCCCTTTCCTTCCCCAACTTCTGGCCTCTGGCCTTACACAAGTCTTGTTTTGTTTTGCTTTGTTTTCCTTGCTTTTGACAGGCTCCAATTTTTCATTTTAGTTTAGTCCATTTTGACCAGCATTAATAATGAGAAGTGGGCCGGGCGCAGTGGCTCACGCCTGTAATCCCAGCACTTTGGGAGGCTGAGGCGGGCGGATCACGAGGTCAAGAGATCGAGACCATCCTGGCCAACATGGGGAAACCCTGTCTCTACTAAAAATATAAAAATTAGCTGGGCGTGGTTTGGCGTGCCCCTGTAATACCAGCTACTCAGGAGGCTGAAGCAGGAGAATTGTTTGAACCCAGGAGGTAGAGGTTGCAGTAAGCCGAGATTGTGCCACTGCACTCCAGCCTGGCAACAGAGCGAGACTCCGTCAAAAAAAAAAAAAAAAATCAGTAATTCAATGTCTTCTTCCTTACTGGATAGAAAACTCTATGAGGACAAGAATCGGGTCTGTTTTGTGCACAACTGTGCTCCTGACAGCCTAGCTGTAGCAAGTGTGGCTTTTTATTCTGATGCTGTGACATCTGGGGCCTTAGGGACCTGAAGGACACTGCCTCTCCTAGGGCTAGCTAATTCCTAGAGATAGTAAACAATTTTGACTTGGAGCTCACCTTTTATATGCAAACCAATCAATCCAAAGCCCCGACCCCCAACCACTTCCTCCCTTCTGGGGCTCTTCTAGGGCTCTCACACTCCAGACCATTATTCCCCTGCCCCAATCACCCTGGGACCAAGCACCAGACAGTGAAGACAACAACTACACCCCAGAGTCCACTGAAATTATTCAAGCTAGTCAGTTCTAAACCTGCTCACCCTGCCTTGCTCGCCTTTCCCACAAAAGCCACAACAAAGGCTCTTGCCCACGTTTTCTCCTGGCTCCCTCTGCATTCTGACCAAACAGAATAGTCAAATTCTGTGGAGTGTTCAGAAGTGTTTCCTGAGTGGTCCTGCATGATGTGGTGTGCCTTCCCCTCTTGGAATTGTGAGCAACAAATCATCTTTTCAATGGCCTCACCAGACCTGATTAAAAATAAAACCTACATTCTAAGACACTAGCACAGGGCCTAGCACACAGTAGGTGCTCAATTAATACCTGCACGGGGTACTGAATGAGTCTTTCCTTAAATGTAAAAGTCCACAAAAACTTCCTGGATACTGTTCCCTCTTGCTTCAGCCTTGTCCTTCCTTACAAGATAATGTGAACACCAGGCCACCTACCTGGGCCGAAATTCAGGTGTTCCCTCTAGACCCAGGGAGTGCAGTTCTTCCTGCCACCCGCAGGGTCTGTGCAGCCCAGGAAGGCAAGACTGACGGCGTTCCTGAGGGAGGTGGCGTGGGGACAGTGAAGGGGCATTTCCTGGCTGCCTGTCATCATGAGGCATTCCAGCTAGCGAGGAAAACAAAGACAGCGGCCAGGGAGCGTCGCCTTTTATGGTTCCATCCTGGCTGCACTTCAGGAGCAGCCCAGAAAGTGGCCTGGGGGCCAGGCAGGCTTTGTCACCCACTTCTGTTCACCTCGGTCCCTGGGCCAGCAGCTGGAGAAATGCTTGTGGCCCAGCCAGCTAGAGGCAGAGGAACCCAAGGGTGAGAATTTGATGGCAGAGGGAACACCCTTCCTGGCGGTGTGCTTTCCTCAATCCTCAATATCATATCCCACGAGCACCCATGTAGGCAACAAAAAGAAGGAGCTGAAGCAATTCTATGCTTAAATAACACCAGGGGCCATTTTTTGGACCCTCAGGGGATATCTGGAATCTTCTAGAAAATAACGAATATTTATTGAGCAGTTATTTTACACAAGCTCCTACATGGAGCACTTTGTATTCTTGACAGCCAAGTCTCACAATAATCTTGCCAAGCCGTGTCAGCAACCCCATTTTCAGATGGGAACACAGATTCTGACTGGGGCTGGGGGACTTGCCTAAGGTCACATAGTGAAGGGTGGGGCCAGGTGTAAACCCCTGCTATCTAGCTTTCCCTTACCCTGGAGGGCCTCCCTCCAATAGTCAAATTCTGTTAAGTGTTTAAAAGCCTTAGCTGGTGACCGCTAAGGTTCTCAGCTGCTCTCTCTTTACAGTGAGGCAGTTGCCCAGATGATCCCACTAAGGGTTTTTTTCTACTCTATCACTTTAATTCAGCAATCAACACTTCTAACAACACTTCTAAGTACTGCAGGTCTTCCTCCAGGAGCTCAGAAACCCCAGGGCCTCTGAAACCCCCTTTATATAGAGGCTGTGTGACCTTGAACAAGTTGCTTAACTTCTCTGGGCCTCAGAAAAGAGAACAGGTTTGACCGCAAAACACCAGTCACCTTCCAAGTGTTCTCCACTTATACCACCTCCTTCCCCATCAACAGTCTTGTCTCAAAGTAAACATTTCTGGTATTTTATGGAATGACAGGACATAACACAGAAAGATGTCGGTAAGAAATGGGCTTTGCTATGGAACAGACCAAATCTTACCTCCAATGCTTATTAGCAAAGTATTTAGTTTTCTCTGTGCCTCAGTTCCCTCATCAGTAAAATGGGCATGGATAATAGCAATTGTTTTACGGGGTTATTTGAGAATTGTCTGAGATGATGCATTTAGCATGAAGCCAGGCAACGGCAAGCACTCAATAAATGTTAGCCAGCCATTTGATTGTTGAACTTTAAGATTCACTTTTCTTTTTTTGCATGCCTCTCCATCTGGAGTGATGATGTGAAGAGCAGCAGATGCGAGGGGGGCCAGGATAGTGGGGTCTGCGGCAGCAGCACCAAGAGGCAATGTCACAGCTAGTTGGAGGCAGGCCTTGATCAAGGAAAGGCTGGGGTAGGTAGGTGACACACTGGGCTACTCCTCATGTGGTTCGTCACAATTTTTATGACTTTCTTTTCCATTTGCACAGCCAAGGAGTCTTCCTCCTTAGTCCTCCGCTTGCCAGAGTCAGCTGCCTGGACCTTCCTCAGCCCACATGTCCCTGCCTCATCTTTAATGTGAGTGCACACAGTTCATGCAGCAATGAAGCCTGCCACGTGCCTTCAGCCTAAGTATGGATTCTGTCAACACAACTTTTTTGGAGTGATGAAGAGCCGTGAATTTCCATAGTCCTAGACTGCGAGATCTCCCTACCTTTAAGTTTTTCTGAATTGAGAACGTAGCTTTTATGTGATGAGGGCACTTGATGTAGCGCTTCTCCTCATCACCAAACAGCTGTCAATAAATGCAAGAGGCGTTTAAGAATTGAGGGAACACACTCATTTATCCTTGTATTTGTACAGAGATTAAATGCTGTCCTGCCAGGGTCAGCGGCAGTAATCATAGTAGTTATTGCTATTATTAGAAGCTACTTGGTGTCAAGTTTTTTCAAAGGTCCAGGGCTTTGCATGTGCTATTTTTTATCCTGGATTAGGTCTGGTTATTCTCATGTGACCAGTGATGACACTGTGATCCGTACAGGTGAAGTGACTTATCCAAGGCTTCACAGCTTCATAGCCTGGGATTTAAACCCAGGCCTGCCTGGCTTCCAGATTCCTCCTGTTTCATCCATACCTTTCGGTGGTTGCTATTTTCTCTGTCAATTCCCTAATGAAATCTTGGGCAGGACTTTCCTTTGCCAAAGTCCTTTGATAAAACAAACTTTTATCTCCCAAGTCATCTGGCCAATGCATAAGGGGATGTACAGAATGGACCTTCCTAGAAGGAATGAGCTCTCTCACACTAGATATATCCAAGAGGAAGGACGTGCCCTATGAAAGGGGTGCCAAGGAAGATTCCTGTGGCCTTGGGAAGAGCTGGGATGGGGGGGAGATAAAATCTCAGGTCTGTTACCTACTAGTTGTGTGACCTTGGGTGAGGCACTGTGCCTCTCTAAGGCTCTGTTGGCTCAGTATTCTGCATGTGTGCATTGAGGACAAGAGTCTTTTAGAGCCACTGAGGATTTAAGAAGTTTGCAGGGTGATGCTCCTAAGAGGGCTCAAGTGATGGTAGCGTTGCTACCATGACTGAGAAGGCTCGAGTTGATCACTGAGGCTGTCTCTGCAAGCTCCAAAGTCCCATAAGTTCTCTTCAGTGAGTCAGAGCCTAGATTAACTATCACAAGTGACCTCCAGACACAGGCCAGAATGGGCCCTCTGTTTCCCTAGGGCCAGTTCTAAACCCCTAGCTGACCCCACTGCCATGTAAGTGCCCACTCATCCATGGTGGAGAAACCACACACTAGAGGAGTGGAGACTTCTGGGTCCCCTGGCTGAACTACTGGCTCACAGAAGGTGCACTTTCTTTCTTTCTGTTTTTTTCTGAGACGGAATGTTGCCCTGTTGCCCAGACTGGAGTGCAGTGGCATGATCTTGGCTCAGTGCAACCTCCGCCCTCCTGGGTTCAAGTGATTCTCATGCCTCAGCTTCCCGAGTAGCTGGGATTACAGGCATGCGCCACTAAGCCCAGCTAATTTTTTGGTATTTTTTAGTAGAGACAGGGTTTCACCATGTTGGGCAGGCTGGTCTCGAACTCCTGACCTCAAGTGATCTGCTCACCCTGGACTCCCAAAGTGCTGGGATTACAGTTGTGAGCCACCACACTCAGCCAGAAGGCCAGAGGTGCACTTTCCCACCCTCTTCCTGGTCTGACCACCCCAGGGTTCTTCTGACCAACAGAATACAGTGGATAAATGGGGTCCTGTTACCAGACTGCCTTGGTTCAAATCTTGGCTGCTTTACTCTGACTAGCCCATGTGACCTCTTGAAAATCATGTAAACTCTTGATTGCATCATCTGCAAAATGGGGATGACGGAAACAAACCCAGCAGGGCTCTTATAAGAATTCTTTGGAGTGGATGTACGAAAAGTAAGTAGGACACAGAAGCCCATCATTATTATGGACTAGGGTGCCGGGCCCAGTTCCTGGCCCCAGAGGGCTCCCCACCAGCCACCATGATCCCTGTAGGTTGCCCTGGCTCCAGGCCTTCTCCAGCTCCACTAGTGGCTCAGCTGAGGGGAGAGGAAGGACCAAGGGCACCAAATTTACCCCCTGGCTGAAACAGTACAGCTTTAGGGGAAAACCAGAGTAGCAAGAGCAGTCAAACCCTGGCTGGGACTTTGTGCCAAGCCCTGGGCTGTGCATTAGACATATCTGATTGCTTGAATCCTCACCTTTATAAACAAGCACATAGGTACTTTTCCTATCCCCACTTGCAAAGGAGTAAACTGAAACTCAGAGAGGCTGCTCAGTGATTTGCTTAAAGGTCACACAGTTAGTTTATAACTAAGCTATTTACCTCTATAAAATTCTCCAAAATAGGTTGGGTACGGTGGCTCACGTCTGTAATCTCAGCACTTTGAGAGGCCGAGGTGGGTGGATCACCTGAGGTCAAGAGTTTGAGACCAGCCTGGCCAAATGGTGAAACCCTATCTCCACTAAAAATAAAAAAAATTAGCCAGGCATAGTGGCACATCTGTAGTCCCAGCTACTCAGGAGGCTGAGGCAGGAGAATCACTTGAACCTGAGAGGTAGAGATTGCAGTGAGCTGAGATCACGCCATTGCACTCCAGGCTGGGTGACAAGAGCAAGACTCCATCTCAAAAAAAAAAAAAATCCAAAATAAAAACATTAATGGAGGCCCTACCATGCACCAGGAACTACTGGCAGTTTATACAGATTAGCACGCTTGATGCCCAAAATAACCCTTCAGGGCAGGTATTGTGATGTTATTTTACAGATGAGGAAACCGATGCTTAGGGAGGTAAAGGGGCCTGCCCCAGAGCAGTGATGCAGCAGGGCTCAAACCCAGGTCTGCCAGGCTCCAGGCACGTGCCCTTAGCATATGTGTGCTGCTGCCCAAGGGCTTCTCATCCCAATTTCCAGAGCAAAAGTAGGAACATGGCTTTTCCTCTGAACTCCGAGCCAAGCCAAGAGATAGAGAAGCAGCTGCGGAGGAAACCCCCACCTTGCATCCTGCCCGTTAGCTCACAGCCGTCCCCTGTATCTTTATGGCCTGGGCTGACGGCCCCGTCCTCATGCCTAGCCCCTCAGCTTCCTGCCCGACCCCACCATGTCATAAAACTGCAGCTCCAAAGTGGCAACAAGAGTCAGTCACACCGCATCGTGTGAGGGAGGCTTGGGGGAGGATCTTAGGCTGAACTCAAGCTCTCAGGGCCCTGTGGCCTTTCCTGAGCCCTGTTCAGAGTCTGGCCTCTCTGTCCAGAGGAGAGTCTTGCCGTGCTCTGTCTTAGACAAGTCGAGGTGATTAAAGATCAAAAGACAAGCTAAGACGTCTGGCTTGCCAACAGGCTATTGTCTGCCCTGTCCTCAGCGCCAACTTCCAGGCCCCAGAGGCCTGCGATCAGCCCCTCTCCACCCGACCACCTTTTCTTTCACAACTGATTTAAAAAAAAAATCCCCTCCTGCTCTTAATTGCATGCTGTGTGTTCAGATTTCCTGAAGTTCATGAACTGCTGTGAAATTTAAGACAGGTCTGCATTCCCACTGCCTTGCTACTTTTTAATTCTAAATTCCACCCACCTTTCCTAAGAAAAAAAAAGAAAAAAAAAATCCAAGCTGAGTGAAAGAAAATTTATGCCGGTTGAAAGGAGAAGGCCAGCCTTGAATAATTCTACTAATAAAAGGGCAGTGAGAGATGGGGTAAAAATAATAAGGTTATATCCTCATAAAGTTCCCTTCATTTGTGATTCCCGAGGCACTTGGGGAATGTTAGCTCATCAGGGCAGGGTCCCAAATGTAGCATCTGCTCCCCAGCGGCTGCCTCTATTGCTCTGGGTGCTCCATAAACACTGGATCACAGCAATCACAGGCCTGCAAGGTGGGCTGGTGGGAAGCACAAACCAGAGGAATTTTATAGCAGGAGGAAGAGGAGCCAGGAAGCCTAAAGACATCCCCATAGTCACCAGATAAGTCAGGCTGAACCCCAAACAGACCCCAGGCATGCACCATACTCTAGGCCTTGGAGAGGAACCTGCTAGGTGGTGGCCACAGGTCATTCATTAAGAGATGCTCCCTAATAACAAAGACTAGGTCCTAGAGGTCTTCATGCAACCTCCATGTTCCTGCGAAAGAAGAAGGGCACCTCTCCCGATCCACTGGAGTGAAAGGAAATGGAAGAGGTTGTCTAGGCTGCCACAGTATAAGTTGGGGTAGAAAATTCAGAGAAGGGCTTTGCTGAGGCAAGTATTTACTAAGGCCCTACTCTGTGCCGGGCACTGGAGAGGGAGAGAGAAAGGGGACGTGGCCCCCACTGCAGAGAGCTCACCAATACATGGGAAACCTCACTGGGTAAACAGCAGGCTCTAAACAAGGCAGGATATGGTGAATTCTGTAGCAAGCAGAGAGGGGCCTTTCCACTTAGGGCCATCCTCATCTGAGTTCCCAGCATCTCTCATCTGACTTCTGCAGTGGTCTACCCACTGGGTCTTCCAAATTTACTCATGCTGCCTTGCAGCAGCCTAGAAAGTTAAAAATGCAATGCCACCCTCTTGTACAGAGTTGTCAATGGCTTCTCCCAGCACTTGTACCAAAATACAAACACCCTACAGGACTCCATGAGGTCTGGTCCCTGCCACTCTCCCAGACCTTTTCTCTTACCAGTCCCTAAACCCCACCTCGGGGCCTTCCACACACTTCACTGTGCTCCAGGAAAGCTCTTGCCTTGGCTCCTACTATAGTCTGCACCTCCTTTCATTGAAGTCTTGGCTCACTTGTCTCCTCAGAAAGGCCTTTACTCAGCGTTTTATCTAAAGTAACCTGGCCAAGTGACCCTGTTTTATTCCCTGCAAGGCAGATGTCCTTATTTGAACTTCTCTCCCTATAAAAAATACAGTGAAACAAATACTATCTACTTACACGTTGCAAGTCTCCCTGTATTAGTTAGCTATTGCTGTGTAACAATTCGCCTCAAAACTTAGTGGCTTAAAATAGCAACTATTTACTATTGCTCATGAGTCCACAGGTCAGTTGGGTGATATGTCTTGTCTTGGCTGGGCTCACTCATGTTCCTCTATAAGTGGAATAGGTAGCTGTGCTGATCTTGGCAGGGCTCTTTCACACATTTGGGGCTTGGCTGGCTGTGACCTGGTCTAGGGTGGTTTTGGCTGGGACAACTGGGCTTTCCTGCACATGGCCTCTCATCTACCAGCAGGCTAGCCTAGGCTTGTTTTCACATGGTTAGGCAGAGTTCTGAGTGACGGGTGAAGGTGGGAGTGGGGAGAGAGACAGAGAGAGAGCTTGAGCTCTTGAGGCTTAGCTGGGAAGTGGCATACTGTCATTTCTACTACATTCTGTTGGTCAAAGGAAGTCTTAAAACCAGTCTAAATTCAAGCAGAGGGAAAAGAGAGCTATACAGCTTTTCCCACTTCTTTATGGGAACAGTTATAAAATCACATTGCAAAGGGCATGCATATAGGAATCCTGAAAATTGGGAACATCTTTGCAATCAACGTACCATATTCTTCTACAATGTAAATTCCACAAAAGGACAGACCTCAATGAGCACTTGCCATGCATCATACACATTTTACCCATACTTTGTATAGTATATATATTTCACAATCTACATTTGGTACGTTTTTCAATTTGAAAAAAAAAATGGCAAGAACCCCTTAATAACACTGGATTCAGAGACAAGGTTGTATTCTGGGTTAGACAAGTTACAACAGGCATCTGCTATATGGAGTTGTTCTATGCTGGGAGACATATTTGCCCCATGGGATATCAAAATCCACGTAATAACAGGTCATGTTATAATGAGGTTTTGCTGCACATGCTTGCTCTCAATTTAGACAGCAGGCCCTGCCAGGTCTTCCTCCAGCTGCTGGCTTCAGACCTCTCTTTCCAGAAGGATAAGAACTACCTGTCAAAATGCAAAGCTCTAACAATGAAATATACAGCGCGTGCTGTGGGAAAGCCCTCGGTTTACTTCCACAGGCTGCAGCTGGTGTGCACAGCAGAAATGATTCATTCTTCCACCGAGCAAAACAAGTCCTTTTACAGGGTCTCCTAAACAGAACACATCCTCAACCTTTCACATGCTGCGCACTCGGCTCATGATTTAACCTCCTTTGCGTTGAAGAGCCACAGGCTCAGTGCTGGAAAAGAATGCTCCTTCCTGCATTGCTGTCTGCTCCAAGGCAATATACTGTTACATTTCTAGGAAATCAGAATGTCTTTTAAATCCTGCTTCAAGTATCTACACATTCCATGCTAAGCTGCAATGCTTAATTTAATATCTCCACGGCAGTGGTGAGGGTTTCAAATAGAGTCCACAGCCTCAGGGACATAGGAAGAGAATTCAAAAGGTGATATGATAGTTTGGGATGATTGTATTTAGGTTGGTGCAAAAGTAATTGCAGTTTTTGCCATTAAAAGTAATGGTAGTTTTGCACCAACCTAATATATTTGAGAAGTGGCAAAAACACCAAAGTGGGTTTTGCCACCATTGCCAAAACTGAATGTAAATACCACTTGACAGCAATAGGAAGCATTTTTTTTTTATTTTTTTGTTTTCTGTCTTGGGGAAGCCTGAATCCTACTGAGTTCAATTTGGGGAGGGGGTAGTGCTGCTAGAGGCAAAAGAATAAAGGCTATCACTTTGCGAAAATCTTGAGGGCAAGAAACCTATTTCAGCCACAAAAATACAAATGTCTTTTCAATGTCAGGAAACTCTGGAAGAAAAGACAGAGGATGGGACCAAGAGAGACCAAATTCATTTCCTTTGGAAATCACTGCCTGGATCAGGGGTCCTCAAGTTGTTACCAACTCCCACAAGAGCCCTGAAATCATTTCTCCAAATCACAGGTGCTAATTGCTTTCATAAGGGTGCTGGCTAGAGCAGAACCCAAGGGCTTGGTAAGTGTGATATTCTCATTTCTCTGGGCTTGTGTGATGCTTGAGTTTGGAAGGTAAGTGTCTGGATTGACTACATATATACATATGGTCCTAGAGATGCTTATCTTTTTCAAACCCATCTGGGAACATTATTGGTTTGTTAATTCATTAAATACATATTGAATATGACTCATGTGTGCCAATAACTTTTCTGGGCACAGAGAACACAACAGCCTATGTGCTTGCCTACATGGGGTTCTAAACAAAATTGACATTGAAATACATAGTATTCTAGATGATGATAAAGGCCTAAACAAACCAGGGAAAGGGATGGGGGCTATTTTTAAATAGGGTGGTTAGATGAGGTCTCATTGAGCAGATGATACTTGAACGAAGGCTTGAAGGAGGTGAGGGAGTGAGCCATGTAGTTATCTGAGGGAAGAGAATTCCAGGCAGCAAGAAAAGCCAGTGCAGAGGCCTTGAGGCAGGAGGTGCCTGGCCTGTTTCAGGAGCCCAAATGTGCTCCTCTAACTAGGAGGCAGTGCTGGGTGACTCTCACTGATTTGGTTGGCCCTTGAAGGAGTCAGTTTTAGGATGAGCATCTCAGAGGGGAAACAAAGGTACTATGGTATTATCAATCTTTCTCTTTTCAAATGCTTAAGTCCTAGGTCTCCCATCGCCACCTCCTTTAAAAAGGAAAGTAAGGGGGAAAGAAAACCATGTGTCTGAAAATACCCATGCAATAATACCATTTAGCCTGGCCCATGGGGAAAAAAGGTGAGACATCAGGGGGTCATCCCTCAAGGTGAGTTTATATACTGTGCAGATTTTTTAAGAGTATGGTACAGTAATTACACTGATGGCTGATTAACTCAGGGGAGTTACCCAGAGGTGAGGTCTTTAGATGTGTAAGGAGAAGTCTGCATGCACAGGTAAGAGTGGCAGGGTTTATGGAGAGGGAATTCACCATTTGTGGCCAGCACTATTTCCAGGTGGAAATGGTGCTCCTCTGGTGAGAGGGGAAGAAGCCAAGGTTTCCAATCAGTGGTCCTTATACCTCCAATTCATGGACAAGCTTCAAGAGGTGCCTGTGAACCTCTTGAAATGATATGCGACGTTTCAAATGTGCCACATGCTTTTTCTTGGGAAAAGGGTCCAGAGCTTCTCAGAAATTTCCATGACCTCTTCCAAAATGAAGAACCATTGACTTCGCATGGAGCAACCTCTGTTGTCACTTCTCTTCCAGGACAGGTGGGTTAGCAGATGACCCCTGGGGAGAACTCTGCCATCAGGGAGAGCATAACCAGCTCATAACACATGAGTCTTCATCTAGAGTCATGAGGCCAATCATTCGTAATCAATACCTAAGAACATTGAAATATACATGCATGCTGTCCCCTCCCCACATTCCAACTGGCCTGGGCTTTATCCAGTCCTGCAGTTATACACAGGCTCTCATCAACCTCCTGGCCTCTGTACAAGCTGTTCCCCCTGTCTGGAACACTCTTCACTTTTCCTTAGCTAACTCTCACACATTGCTCAGGTCTCAGCTGAAACAACATCTCCCATAGGAAGCAATTCCTCGTGGCTAGACTAGATCGTGGGCCCCAGTAACATCCTTCATGTACTCTATCATACCCCATCAGAGTTTACTGTGAACTCTGGTTTCACAGAAGCTTTCTCTGCTAGAATTTAACCTCTGTGAGGGCCTTTCTCCCTTGACACAGATCCCTGCTCCAAGTAGGTACTCAATACAATAGGTATTTATGGTTGGATAGATGGATGGATGCACTGATCAGTTACTCTTCTCAGAGTGGCAAGTTCTGGACACCGACCTGCTGTCCTCCTCAAACAGTGTCAAGTATCTATGAAGTGGTCTACCACACTCTGCAACTGCTTGTTCTCATGAGCAGTTATATCCAGAAGCTGGCTATCAATATTTTGAAGTGGAATCTTCTTTTTTAAATGAATGATCTATCTCAATGTCTGAATTTTGCACAGCTAATTGATTCCTATTTCAAATTAGTTTGTAAGCAAGCTCAGACTACTGACTGCCTTTGTATCATATCAGTCTTCAGAACTTCATACTGTTTTTCTTCTGCAGGGCTCTGACCAGAGCCCTCCCTTGCCTAAAGGAGTAAACTCTGTCTTTGAAAGGATTGTTAAAACAGACAGGATCATATAAGAAGTAGCCTGAGTTCAAATCCTGACATTATTACAACTAGCTGAGAAGTCTTGGCAGGTCATCTAGCATTTCTGAGCCTCAGTATCTCAGCACATGATCAACTCAATGTACTGCATGGTGGTGAAGAATACGGTGCTTTGGAGAGGAAGCCCTGAGTCTGAATAATGACACAATTCTTGCCAGATAAGTGACTTTATGCAGGTTACTTAACCTTTGTTAGTCTCAGTTTTCTCATCTGACAAAGTGGGACTAATGAAGGTTTATTGCAAAAATATTGGCTGCTTAGCACAGAAACTAAACATAGTAAGTACTAATTAGTTAATGTACTCATGCCATTATTGTATCATCCTTACAGTGGTAACACCAATTGTTATGCTCTATGGACCAGCTAAGCCAAAGAGAGAGGACTTGGATCATTTACTCAGAGCTACCCAGACTCTTCAGAGTCAAAGCAAAATGTCACATTCTTACCCACCTAAAGATGGCCTTTGGGTTCTGTGCATTAGTGAATATCAATCTAAAGAAATCACAATGTAAAGTCAGGCATCTGTTAGCTACTGGCTGGTTTCCAGTGTGGAAGCTTGCCTGCCTGTCTGCCTGCCTGCCTGCCTGCCTTCTTTCCTTCTTTCCTTCCTTCCTTCCTTCCTTCCTTCCTTCCTTCCTTCCTTCCTTCCTTCCTCCTTCCCTCCCTTCCTCCCTCCCTCCTTCCTCCCCTCCCCTCCCCTCCCCTCCCCTCCCTCCCTCCCTCCCTCCCTCCCTCCCTCCCTCCCTTCCTTCCTTCCTTCCTTCCTTCCTTCCTTCCTAGAAAGGCAAGGATGCACTGGACGGTATCAGCTTCCCTATTAATTTACTGAGCACAAGTCTATGCTAGCAACTATGGTTAGTGCTAGGCTGGTATAAGATGACATGGGCTCGTGGAAGCTGGGGGATCTGCTCAGCATAGGTGATGGAACCAGCCACGTCTGTAATGGGAAAATCCCTCTTCCCAAGTATCCGAGAGCTCACTGAGTTGCTTTTCCCATTGCAGGCTTCAAAGGGCAGCAGAGGGCTTAGAAAGTACCTTTGCCAGCAAGTCCAACCACATGCCAACTTGCTAGCCCCCCCTCCCAAAACAGGTACAGGGTTAGGAGTCAAGCTCCCAAGACTTTCTGGGCTAGAATTTTGGCTTCTTCACTTATTATGTGATTCTGGTTAAGTCACTCAAGCCTCAGTTTTCTTACACATAAAACGGTAATAAGCTCAGAGTTGATTCATCGTTAAAAGAGCTAACACATGGAAAGTGCTTGTTGAATAGTACCTGGCACAAGGAACACACTCAGTCGATGACCACTGTTATTATTCTTAGCAGTAATGTAGCCTCAGGGACCCCCACAGGGAAGCCTATTGGTGAAGAGCTTAGGCCCTGGAGCCAGATGCCCTGGATTTGAAGCCTGGGCCTGCCCCTTCTTGGGCAAGGTCCTTTCCTTCGTAGACTCAGTTTTCCCATCTGCAAAATGGGTTCAATAACAGCTCCTACCTCCTGGAGCTTTAATAAGGACTTAAAGTATTAACAGGCATGCAGTCCTTAGAGCCATGCCTGGTTTACATCAATGTTCATTCAACAATGGCTGCTATGACTACTAGTTGTCCATGCCAGGTGTTCTGGGCTCAGTTCCTTCCTCTACGCTTGCCTCGCCGAGACTCAGAGGAAAGGCAGTTTCCCTGGCAGAATTTCCACTTAGATGAGGTTCTATAATCACACCTCTCCTACCTTCCCACTTACCCTATTTAGTGTGGAGATGGTGAGGCATTGGGGAACTCTGCTTGGAAAGGCCAGAGACTCCTTCCTTTCTCACCTGCATATGCCACGTAAACCCTCATGGGTGGAAGCAGCCATAACCCACATCTCCCTGCTGAGGCTGCCTTGTTTCAGGAGCACACCAAATACGGTGGGGAGAGAAAGATGTGTGTGGGCAAGGATAACATAAGACAGAGAGTGGCACCTCCCGAACTGAGAAGATTGACAGGGGAGCACCACCAGCAAATTGCAATCCACCATGTAGTACTTGGGCATTCCCGCCCCAAGAAGGAAGATATCCAAGCGCATGGCTTGTCTCAAGCTAAGCAGAGGCCCTGATTTTATCTCAGAGTCAATGGACAACGAGAACCAGACCTGCCTGCAAAATACCCGGGGAGTTACAAATCCAAATACGGTCTTGTCTTTGCTGTTTCGGGAGCCTGATGTATGTCAGTCCATTTGGTGGGGAGAAGCTCAGGAGGAAGCGAGGCTCTTTCGGGCAGGCTGCTGCTTCCGCTGTGGTCCCTAAGATTCAGTGATTAGCATTCCTCGGTTTACCGTAAAATTCAAACAGTGCCATCCATTCGGTCCAGATTCTCTGGCCTGATCTAAGACAAATAGCACCCGGTTTGGCCTCCACAGCTGTTTGTGCTGTCAACTAGGCAGCACTTTGCAAGATGGGTTAACAGATTTAGGACTAAATCTCTAAAGGGGCCTCCATCTGGTCTCCTGTTTCTCCTGCTTTAGGGCTCAGGGTTTTTGTACCAGTAATTGCCCTTGGACATCAAGTGGCCCATTAAATGGCTAGATTTACCACTGCTGAACTGGAGCTTCACTCAAACAAATGTTCCCCCAATAAGCAACTTGTCAGTTGTGACCTCAAGTGGCTGCTGCTTCCATAATAATCCAACTAACTAACAGTCCAGTTAATTAGTTATAGAAAAATCTCCCAACATCCCCTCTCTTCCCCTCTCTATAACTGTTGGGGTTCTAGATGTTTAAAATAAAGTCTTTTGCATAGGGTGTGGCTCAAAAACAAGCAAGATTTCTATTTGAATTACCCCTGTTAGAGAGAGCTCTTTGGGGGGACCCCGGAAGATAGCAAAATCATGTAATTGTTATTCCCAGTCATCCAGGCCAAGGGTAAGGCTACCGAAGGGGCTCCGTGGGTTTGAGGATTTTTTGACCCCAGCCCTTCCTTTGCAGCGATGTGAACTACCTTCTTGATTATTAAGAACACAGAGTGACCTAGAAAAAGCTGCAGGTTTCATGGAAATGAAAGATCCACAAACAAACACAGCTGGTTTCGGCTTTGATGCTGATAAACAAAGCGAGGCAGAGCAGAACCGCAGAACGAAAATCAAAAAACCAGACTGAAATAAAGAAAATCCTTTCTTCCCTTAGCCTGCAGCCACAGGAGGGAAGGCTCCAGGAAGCTCTGGAAAGGGCAGTGTTTGAGAGCAGGGCTTCCTGGAGAAGAGCCTGGGAGCCCCGGGGGCTTCCTCCTGGTTCACACAGAGGCCCCTACAGGCCTGACTTGGAGGCACACTGGTGCACCTGAGGTGACTGGCGGGGTGGGGAGGGAGTGGGGACTGCAGAGGGTTGGGGAAAGGACCATGAAGAAACCAAGAGGGGGTTGCATTTTCCCAAAGAGAGGTGGCCCTCGGACTGTGAGTCTTTGCTTTCACTTTCAATGCCAACTTCAAACCACCTTAGGCCAGCACAAAGGCAGATTCCAGCCATGATGCTTAGAAAATCCTATTCATTACTCCCATATTACTTTGGGAAAACAGTTTAGTGTAACTTAATATTAGTCTATTTGACTATGATAGCAGAAATGCCACTATGACTGAAAGCATCTTACCGGATATTTCCCCATTCTAAATTCACAAACATAAGAACGCAATCTAAACTAGTCATCGAGTTGGTGACCTATTTAGCCATTATTAATTTCTTTTGATAAGAACATTTAAAATAACTGTCATTTCCAACTGTTCTTTTAAAGAAGAATCATATTTTTAAAACTAGCCTTTTAACTTAAAAATCTAATGATCCAAACTTTTTCACATTTGTGACATAACACGAAGCTCCTTAACCCCCTCTCCTCTTACCGTAGGAAAGAAAATGCAAATGCCTTGAAAGGAGTATTTATATCATCTTATTATTCTTTCTCTGCATGAGGCAATTTAATTTCATTTATTAAAAATTTTTATTCTGAAATATTTCAAATATGGAGAATAAAATTGAAAACAAAATTTAAAACACTTATGTAGCCACCATCCAGTAAAATCAATCTCAACATTTTGCCATATTTTCCTCAAAATTTTTTTCTATGAACAAAAAAGAAATATAATTGAAATCTTCCTCCCACTCATCCCTGTTTTCATTCTATTCCCTCTCCTAGTCCTGAAGTAAACACTAAACTGAAGTTAGGGAATATACATTTAATGCTGTTGTACTCTATGTATTCATTCACTAATAAATGTAGTACAAATTCGCAAGTTTTAAAATTTTAAACAAATGCTATCATACTGCATGTATCATTATATAACTTGCCCCTTCCCCTTCCTCTCCTTCCTTCCCTTTTCTTTTCTTTCTTTCTTTCTTTCGTTTTGCTCTTGTTGCCCAGGCTGAAGTGCAATGGCACGATCTCGGCTCACTGCAACCTCTGCCTCTCAGGTTCAAGCGATTCTCCTGCCTCAGCCTCCCGAGTACCTGAGATTACAAGCACACATCACGATGCCTGGCTAATTTTGTATTTTTAGTGTCACTGCACCCAGCCTGCTTCTTTCATCCAACATTATGTTTTTGCAATTTATCTATGTTAATGTAGTTGCACTAATGCAGAGCGCATTTTCACGCTGTGAAATATCCTATTGCATAAACATACCAGAACATCTATCAATGAATATTTGTATTGTATCCTTTTTTTTTTTTTTTTTGCAATTACAAAGGTTTAATAACCCTAATGGCACATATCTTCTTGTGCCTCACCCAAGCATTTCCCTAGGGTATACACTTAAAGGTCACATTGCTATGTCATAGTGAATGTTTAATTTAAACTTGCCTACTTACTGCAGAATTACTCTCCAAAGTGGTTGTGAAATCCACACCAGTAGAGTGAGGGCAATGCACTTTCTGTGCCGTGTAGAGTATTTTCTGCCTTGCCTGCTGAGCTGGTGATAATACTATTCAGCGGTTTTTGTGTGCCAAACCTTGGACTAAGCTATTCACATGTACTATCCCACTTAATCCTAGTAATGACCTTTTAAACCAGGCCTTATCAAACCCATTTCACAGCCAGGGGTAAGAGGCTTGGAGAAGGGAAGCCACTTACACAGGGTCAACCTGACAGCCAGTGGTGGGATGGTAATGGTAACCAGCTGTGGCAGAGCTCTTAAAAAATAAATATCATTGCCTATTGCCTTCCAAACGCAAAACAGCCTTTTTCATTGACCAGACACATGAGTTGAAGCCATAAGTAAAATAAAGTTATCCAAGCGCCTAAAAATTGGGTATACATCCCTAGGCTGAACCCAGAGCCTGCCTCCTTCCTCCCAACTTGTGGCTAGCGCAAACATCAAGGTCGTTTCCTGGTTGGATTTCCCCAAGAAACCAGCTGAAGGCTCCCAGCTGGGTGGCATCAAGGGCAGGCATGCTGGCTTTCAGAGCCCAGAAGTAATGATGTTCACAGTCCCCAACCCCTCCTTCCAGCCCCAACCCCTCCTTCCAACCAGGGCCTCCCCACTATCAATCAGGGTGATGTGGAGTGCATCAGTTACACGAGTTATTTGGAGCATTTTTCCAAGAGAAGGAACAACATCATAAAGCGTCGGCAACTGAATCAGAACAAAGGGATCCTAAAGACAACTTTCCACTTAGGCCCCGGTAAGCCGAAGGAATGTTAAAAAGACACACGAACCTTAGAAGTGAAAGCAGAGAGCGAGAGGGAAATCCCCCTCGGCCTGATGAATCAATTCCAGAAAAACCCTCTCACCCGTGCCCCATCCATCAGCACCACAGTCAGAAGATGGGAAACATTGGCTCTCACTCTTAGCACCTCTGTGTTAGTTACCTAACCTCTGAGTGTGATCGAAGAAAACTGATCCCGAGACAGAGACCAGAAAACCCTGACTCAGGATTACAGCACATCACAAAAGTGGGGCTCCCCCTTCCTTCCCACAAAGGGATCCAGAGATGCTGATAAGATGGCTGCTTGACCGGATCTGGGCTCCAATGCTTCAGTTTTTAGTTTGAGTTCAAGTTCACACCAGCTACAGCAATCCTGCACACTGGCTACACCAGCCTGCCTCGAGTGTGTGGGAACACTCGAGGAAGGCCGATAATCATGGCTTGGGGCATTTTGGAGGACCATTTTGGGGGTAACCATATTCCAATACAGAGGGAGGGTAGGGCAAGCATTAAACACAGGCTTTGGAGTCAGCCGGACCTGAGTTTGAATTCACTTATTAGCTGTGTAACGTGGGCAAGTGACTAACTTGAGACTCAGTTTCCTTGGCTACAGAGGAGGTAAGGCTGGATGCAGTGGTTCACACCTGTCATCCTAGCGCTTTGGGAGGCCAAGGCAGGAGGATTGCTTGAGCCAGGAGTTTGAGACCAGCCTGGGCAACACAGTGAAACCCAGTCACTACCAAAAAAAAAAAAAAAAAAAAAGAGAGAGAGAGAGAAAGAAGGAGGTAAAATCATCAACTTCGGCTGGCTATTCTAAGGATTTTAAAAACCATGCGCTTAGAGCACTCAGCCCAGTGGTTGGTGCGCAGACGAGCAGCTTACTGTGATGGTGACTCTGTGAGAATTGGAAAAAGGCACCCTTCTTCAAGACACGTGACGGTCATTTGGCAGAAATAATTCTGCACATCTACCATGACTACACGGGGAATGTTGCCTCCTGGAGCTGTGCAGTGGACAACTTGCATAACCATGAGTACTGGCCTTGCACATAGTAAATACTCAATAAATGGTAACTGATATTTTATTAGTAAGGATAAAAACCTCCACCACCTGAGGCCTCCATGAGGAGTCCTTGGGGTGGCACTGGATTCCTGAAGGAGCTTATACGTGAATTCCCAGCCTCCAGGAAAAGCAGAACTTGTGGATAGAGGCATGGGAGGGGCAGTGAGGGGAGGGCAGGAAGAGTTGTCAGGCAAAAGTCCCAGCAGGAGATGGGGCTCATGATTCTCAGGTCAAGCCCAAGAGGCAAGCCTCATTAGTCAGGGGCAAGGTGAAGTTCTGACTTCCACCAGGAAGGCATTTGGAGCTCAGCTGACCTCCCAGGGCTGCACTGAGGAGTACATGGGGGCAAAAATGTATGTGAAAGAAAAGGCCCTGTGCAGCACACTGAAGGATTATTACTGCCTTTCACTCCCCAGTGTCCCACCCATGAAAACCTTCTCCTCCCTGCAGCCTTCAAAAGTCTCACATTCTCAAAAAAAACCTTTTAAAAAATCATGTATATTCTTTTATAAAAAACTAATTATAAAAATAAGACAATACATTTTTTTGAAGGTGGCAATGTCACTCAAAAAAATAAACCAAGGATACAAGTGGGCAATTGTAGGATAACGATGGCCAATGAACAAATGAAAATAAGCGAAATCTAAGTGAAGTAAAAAGTAAAAAGCGTGAGATCGTGCCCTGTGTGGCACATTGGGAAAAACATAAAGACTGATGATATCCAAATTTGGCGAGGTTATAGGGAAACAGGAGCTCTCTCATCCCGTTGGTGGGTGCATAAGGTGCTTTCAAACATCACAGAAACAAATTTGGAAGTCTTCATTAACATCTAAAAAGAGCACATCCTCTGACTCAGAAGTTGTCCTTCTGGGAATTGATTCTGCAGAAATAAAAGCACCAGAATGTATAGTGAAACATAAATGATGTTCACTGCAGCCTTCTTAAAAAATACTGGAATCAACCTAATGCCCATCAAAAGGACATAACTGAATAAATATGATTTTTCCATAGAATGGATGCTGCATTAGAGACCAGAGGTACAACTACACGCACTGACCTGAAAGGAGGAACTTGATACAGTATCAAGCCAACTGCAATGATCCAACAATGAAAATTGCCCACCACGATTCTGTAAAAATTGCATATGCACTTACGCATGTAAATGTGGATGTGTGTTTTAAACTCAGGAAAACATTGGGAAAGACATATACCAAATTGCCCACAGTGGTAGCATCTGATGTTGTAATCAAACTGCCAAGACAGGTTGTGGAGGATATTAATGTCCTCTTTTATAGCTCTATAACATTTTTTTTTCTTTGAGACAAAGTCTTGCTCTCTTGCCCAGGCTGGAGTGCAATGGTGCTATCTCAGCTCACTGCTGCCTCTGCCTCCCGGGTTCAAGCGATTCTCATGCCTCAGCTTCCTGAGTAGCTGGGATTATATGCACCCGCCACCACGTCCAGCTAATTTTTGTATTTTTAGTAGAGATGGGGTTTCACCATGTTGGCCAGGCTGGTCTCAAACTCCTGACCTCGTGGTCCACCCACCTTGGCCTCCCAAAATGCTGGGATTACAGGTGTGAGCCACCGTGCCCAGCCATATCTCTATAACTTTAAGGGGTAGACTTGTGGTTGATTTTCACTTGTGTCTTTTAGCTTTTTTTTTTTAAAACAAATTTTGAAAGCATATGCTTGTTGTAGAGCAGCTGGGAAATCGTGAGAAGTGTTTTTCTCATTTTTGTCTTTTGTCTCTTCTCTTAGGATTGCCTTCTGTCACGTAAAACCTCATGTCTCCACCTTTGTGGGACCCAGCACTGTGACTGCGAAGTGAAGTCTGGGGTACAGCAAGCATAGAGAATCCTTGGACATTATGGGTGGAATGGAACCCCTCAACTAGTTTAAATGAATGAAAACTGAGTCACACATTTTGTTTTCCGCATGCGGACACTGAGACCCAGGGCGCAGGCAGGGCTTGGAAGATGTTGTTATTCAAGCAGGCCAGGAGCTATTTACGAGAATGACCCCTCAAAACAGAAGTTTGTGTGCGTGTGTGTGTGTGTGTGTGTGCGCGCGCGTGTGGTTTTGACCAAAGCAGCAGCTGACCAAGGCCCAAACCAAACATCCGCAATGAGGAAAAATAAGCACAAGTCTTGAGTGGGTCCCAGGGGTCTCCCCAGCCAGGTTCACTGCCAATCACTGAACTCCTTTTCTTTGCTATCAGGCACCCCATCCCCATTATTCTTGTCCTTCTTCTACCCTGTGAGGTACGTTCTATTTTTCCCATTTCACCAATGAGGAAAATGAGGCTCAGAGTAGGTAACCCCGTTGGGGAAGGTCACACAGCATATACATAGCAGAGGCAATTCTGAATCCAGTTATGTATGTTTAATGCTGACACATAGCTTCTCAAGAAAAGCTACTTCCCTGTCTCTAAGGCCTTTTTCTGGAGCATTTGTAGAAAAGAATAGTGCTTGAAAAGATGCCAAGGAATGGCTGGTGAGGCTTCTGGGGCTGTTTCAGTGTGTAGGCAGGTGAGGAAGTTAGGATTCTAGGTGACTAGGAAGGGTGACTGGGCCAGACTCAGCCTTCCTTGAGCCTCTGGTTGCTCATGAACGAATCCGGCTTCCTCAAAGTCTGCCTCCAGAGCAATAACAAAAACAGCTCTTGCTAACTCAGTGGCTGGGGCCGCTGTGGGCATATCCCCGTATCTGGGCACAAGCTTTGCTCATTCATTCCATTTTTCTCATCTGTTGAAAAGTACCTGATCGGTAAGCTTCTGTTTTGAAAATGAACACCCTTTTGGATTCCACCCTTTCTAGGCCAATCCCTTCAGCCTTTACTGATGCTTGTATCTCTCCCCTCTGCCCTCTCCTTCTGGGAAGCTATTTTTCTTTCATTCTTTTGGGATTTGGCTGACAATCGATTTCTCCATGCTGGTAGAGTCATGGGGAAAGGCAAAGACCTCATTCAGGAGGGGATGGAAGGGAGGAGAGGGTAGAAAAAGGTGAGAAGGAGGCTCTGCTTCTTTATCTGGAACCTGTTTTTCATCTCTCTTTGTCTTGCCAGGTCCTCAGCTTCTTGTCTACAATGATGAAGTGTATTTTTTTCAACAGCTGGAATGAGAAATGACTAAATCATCTTGGATCCTTGGATCAGATTACTGAAGGGAAAGGAGCTCATTTATCTAAAAGCCAAACCAAATACGTGTAGACACCTACGTAGTTAAATCACAGCAGCTCTAGGTAGTTAAATCAGCAGAAAGCCCCCACCCAGATCTGCTGAAAGTATCTCCCTTCACCTACCCACCGATAGCCGATATTGGTATCCGATATTGGTAGCCGATATTCTATTCTTAGAGAGTCATTTGCTTAACTATTGTACCCGTTAAAATGCACACAGGTATAACAGTACTTTACATTTGCATAGGATAACAGGGTGTTTGAAATTTTTTCCTATCTCCTTCTATTCACTCATTCAAATAAATTCTATGAGCACCTATTGTGTGCCAGAACTGAGCAATATGCTGGTGCTACAATGACAAGCAAGAAAGATATGCCATGTTGTGCTGTGAGAGCACAATGATAGGTTAACTAACTAGACTTGGGACTACACGCTAGGCCCTTGACTCCTGATCCAGCGCTGCTTTCATCCAACTACCTGTCACACTAATGTTAGGGTGGGAGAAGACACTGTGTTTTAGCATCATCCTTGCCTTGGTGCAAATCAGTCCACTGGTTCATTTCTATGTGATAACCATCTGAGAGCAGGGATGAACACGGAGATGGAGAGGGAGGTCCCATGGGGGTGTGGGAGCACTGAAGGGTCATCCATGGGATTCCAGGGTGCATAAGGGAGATCCTAGGAGGAGGACCCAGGATGAAAATAGGATGAAACAATGTACACACACCTTCTTTCCTTCATGGTGTCCCTTAGCAAGTATTTTAATCATCTCTGGCTGACTTCCTCTCCAATTTCAGATGGTACTTCTTGTTAAACTCTCTCCCAAGCTCCTTATGTCTTCAAAACATCTCTCACTTTCATTAGAGATCTCACTTTCCCTTAAGAGAAAGCCAAGTCCATTTAGCATGTGCCTCACTGATGACACCTTTCCTCCCCTAGTAATATCCCTGTCTCCCCACTTTTCAACTTGGTGGTGGGGCAGGTACTTTTATGGGCCAATGAATTCCTCCTTATACTTCTTCCATTTCCTCCAGGGCCAAATATCTGAATCCTCTTGCTTTTGTATCTGAAGACTCAACCTCTTCTGGCTCCCTCCTCTTGGTCCACAAAGAGGCCCCATTCTCCCCTGTCTAAAAACTCTTTCTACTCTGGAGCCACCTCTTTCTCATTCCTCCATGTCTGTGGCCTTCACCCCTTCTTCTCTCAAGTATTCCTCGACTCTCCATCTTTCACCATCACAGTGATACTGTGTCAGATGCCAGCATTGACCCTTCAGTGCCAGAAGTTACGGTCCTGCCCAGCCTTCTTCATCCTCACCCTCACTTTCATGCTCAAAGCGGTGACCTTCCTCCTGTGCCTGGAACTGTCTCCCTCTTTTACTTCTGTGACACAACACTCAGATTCTTCCCCACCCTTGCTGTTGGCACCTTTTTTCCTCCTGTATTGTCTTCTTTGAGTTCCTTACTTATATGTGCAAACGACTACAGAAAGAAGAGTTGGTAAAGAGATGGCAGATACATGTTCAAGGAAAGACAGAAGAACATCAAAGTGTGTGGTGTCCTAAAGTATCTTTAGGATGGAGATAGATGGCAACAGGATTATATGACTCAGAATAACACTGTTTAACTTTTTAAAAGACAAATCTAGGCCTGAAAACACAATTGCCTGAATGAACTAGGCTTTTGTGGTTTGCTGCCTATAACAGAATTTTGCTAAGAAAGAATCTCCTAGTGGCTGAAAGTGCCCAAATAGAAACTGGGAGATTATAGAGCAGGTAGTTTTATTGTTATTATTATTATTATTTGAGATAGAGTCTTGATCTGTCACCCAGGATGGAGTATAGTGGCGCGATTTTGGCTCACTGCAACTTCCGCACCCTGGGTTCATGTGATTCTCCTGTCTCAGCCTCCCAAGTAGCTGGGACTACAGGCATTGTGCCACCACACATGGTTAATTTTTTGCATTTTTAGTAGAGATGGGGTTTCACCATTTTGGCTGAGCTGGTCTCAAACTCCTTACCTCAGGCGTTCCACTGACCTTGGCCTCCTAAAGTGCTAGGATTACAGGCATGAGCCACTGCGCCTGGCCAGTCAGGTAGTTACAGATAATTCTGCTTCTTCTTGAGTTCTTTGATTACATGATAACCTTTCTCAGTCTTTTTCAAAACCCCAGCTATCACCACCACCAGCATTATCCTCATCACCATCACCATCAACACTCTTACCACTACCCTGCCCCCACCATAATCATCCTCATCTTCACCACCATAATTCCCACCACTACCTTCATCATCACTGTCAAATGTCATTGAATGGTCCCCTACTAAGAACCAGGTTCTGTGCTGAGCCCTTCATATATATTCTCTCTCTTCATGTTCCTATCAACTCTGAAAAGTCAGTTTATAATTTCAGTTTTATAGATGAGAAAACCAAAACTCAGAAAGGTTCATTAACTTGCATAGAAGGACCCAGCAGTTTAAAATGTGTTCCCTACTCATATACACAAGACAGTTTATTAATCCAAAATCAAGATATCTGTTTAAATGTCAACCAAAAGATTGAGGTAAAAAAGACATTGATATGACTTGCTTATCTTTAACAGGAGACACTGAAACTAAATAGTGGTTTAATAGCTTCTCCTCAGCATTCTGTCTCCTAATGGACTTTGCAGGACTATTTTAGGTTGAAATTTTTCCTGTCCAGTACCAAAGCTCTTCAAAGATTCTATTCCCATCCCTTACCCTTTTGGGAGACGGTCAGGGAGAGAGAGGGAGGTGTAAAATCCCTCTTACAAATCCTTTTCCAAAAATCTTTGGCTGAACAAAGACTTTCCCATTTAAGAGCAGGTGACAGAAAGATTTCTCCCATAGGCAGCGCATTAGGGCTCTCTGCAGAAGTAAACAAATCTGTTATGATGAAAGCCGGACATTCCTCAGGGCCAGGATCTAATGAAAATGTCAGTGTTTTATGCAGTTTAAAAACTGACAATTCAACAGTTTTACAGGAGCTATTTAATGTTTATCATCACTTACAAGGGCTCAAATGCAGACAAAGGGAAGGGCAACTAAAGAAACCAAGTGGATCTTTGCTTGGAAGCCGCCATGTTATCTATAAACCATGAGAGTATGGCAGTTTATAAATTACCAGGCAGCCTCAGGCAATAAAGTGTAGGTCTTAGCAAATGAAAGTTGGAAATCCACACTCCAAGATACAATCATCATAGTGACCATGCTCTGCACTTTCATTTACACCTCACCCCATTAAAGACCCAACCACTGGGGAGTGAGGATACTAGAGAAAGCCCTTAAACTAACCTAAGGTGATCCATTAAAAGCTTCTGAGTTCTTGCCAAATTGTGCTTTAGATACTATCAAAACCACTAAGAACAGAGAAATAGAATATGTAACTCCCAAACCAGTACGGGGAAAATAGAAATAAAGAAAGCACAGTCAATTCAAATAGGACATTAAAGGAGTGAGGGGGTGGGGGGGAAGGAGAAGGGAACAAAAGAACCGTAATAAGAGAACATGTGAAATAAGAAGAGTAGGTCCAAATAGATTAGTTACAATAAATACAAATAGCTTAAATTCACCCATTAAAAGACAGAGATGCTGGGTGTGATTGCTCACATCTTTAATCCCAGCACTTTGGGAAGCAGAGGCAGGAGGATTGCTTGAGCCCAGGAGTTCAAGACCAGCCTGGGCAACATAGTGAGACCCCATCTCTACAGAAAACAAAATTAGCTTGGCATGGTGACATATGCCTGTGGTCCCAGCAACTTGAGAGACTGAGGTTAGAGGATCACTTGAGCCCAGGAGTTCAAGGTTACAGCGAGCTGTGATCATGCCATGCACTCCAGCCAGGGTTATCGAGCAAGATCCTGTCTCTGAAAATAAAATAAAGTCAGTAAAAAAATTACATCTAGTTTTATGTTGCTTTTAAAATGGAAAATGGACCAGTGACACACAAAGGCTAAAAATAAAAGGCTGGAAGAAATATGCACTTGCACATAGGAACAGAAATGTAAAGGCAAGAGCATTAGTACAGATGAAGAAGATTATTAATGAAAGATAAGAACAACCTACCAGGAGCTATAACATTAGATGATGACATTTTATACAATTAAAAGTATATCCTAGATAGAGAGAAAACAAAAAATGACTGAATCCATAATGATTATGAGGATTTTAATGCTTATCTCTCAGAAACTGAGCAGTTACCAGCTAAAACATTAATAGAGATTTAGAAGATTTATTAGATAACTTATAAGCTTCATCTAACGAATATACAAAGAACATGCACCCAAAGAGAGAATTCTCTTCAAGTACATATGAAATATTTATAAAAAATTGAACATGTGCTTGGTTACTTAGAAATCTTAATAAAATACAAGAAGTGTTATATGTACTTGATATCTGCACTTCTGTGTTAAAAGAAGAATGATTTGGCCGGGCGTGGTGGCTCACGCCTGTAATCCCAGCACTTTGGGAGGCCGAGGCGGGCGGATCACGAGGTCAGGAGATCGAGACCATCCTGACTAACGTGGTGAAACCCCATCTCTACAAAAAATACAAAAAATTAGCCGGGTGTGGTGGCAGGTGCCTATAGTCCCAGCTACTTGAGAGGCTGAGGCAGGAGAATGGCATGAACCCAGGAGGCGGAGCTTGCAGTGAGCCCAGACCGCGCCACTGCACTCCAGCCTGGGCGACAGAGTGAGACTCCATCTCAAAAAAAAAAAAAAAAAGAATGATTTTAGAACCTTACACATCAAGGCCAATCCACCCAGTTTCCACCCAGCCTAGAAAATAGTCCTCATTTTCTAAGGCTTGTCTTGGTGTTACCTCCTCAGAAAAATCTTCTCGGGTCACCTTAAGTCCGGTAGTTCTTCTCATTCCCAGTGACTCCTTAATAACTCTACTGTATTTTTCTTCATGCAACTTACTAGTTTCTGAAGTCATCCTATTTGTTACTGGTTCACTGCCTTCCTGGCCCCACCCTTTGAAATATAATGTATTTGCAACACATAGCTCCTGGAATGGAGCCTGGAACAGAGTAGGCATCAATGAACATGTGCTGATGAAAGCCTGACTTGGCACCCTACAGTGACCCTAGCCCTTCATAGAGATATAGACCTTGCCCCTAGAATAGATCACATTACATCAGGATTACTTGGGTTACAATCTCAGTAAGAGTTAGTGAGTTTGTCATCATATCCACTTACATAATAGACGGTAAATAAATGACTAAACTATGTCCTTCCCCATGCACCAAAAGAAGCCACACCTTGGGAAGCCACGTCGCCTGCTTACAGCCACATCTTGCTAACGACAGAGCCTGATTCCTGACTGCAAGCATTACTCTGCTCCTCCACATGGCCTCCATGTCCCCTGCAACACAACCTATTATGCGTGGAGGCTGCAAGGACAGAGAAGACAACTTGCAAATGCCTTTTTCAGCAAATTCAGTGTTTCTGTTACTATTATATAGATACTGGCTTTTGCCAAATTTATTAAAATTGACTCAAATTATCATTTCTTATAATAACTGCATGTCTGCACAAGGACTGCATTGTCCAATGAAAGAAACAAAGAAAATAATAGTTCATTGACTCACAATCAGCAGTGTGGCCATATTATCAGCCCAATAGTTAAAGAAGGAGGAATCACTGTGTGACCTTGGACAAGTTGCTTAATGACCAAATTCTCAAGTTTCCACATCCATGAAATGCTCATAACATTAGTGCTGACTATGCAGGCTGCTATGAAGACTAATTAGATTACTCCACTAAAGCACTGAACATAGTACATGTGTCCCAATGAGCTCGATAAAAGTCACTAGCATTTCAGACACCTGCATAGTCAACTTGATTCTTTTGCACTGCTTTGCAAGCTTTGCTCAAGAAACTGGTTTTTGATCACCTGCCTTCCATAGCCCTTCCAGAGATGCACCACTGTTATGGAATGAATCTTAATGTTCCTTTGAATCTGATTAAATCCATTCCTCCCTGTTACAGTGGACCTAGAAAAATCCTGGCCAATGCCAGATATATTTGTTGGATGGCCTTTTTACTGAAGATTTCAGGAAGATGGGGCTGCTATAGGGGCAGTCAAGATCACAGCATTGATTAACAAAGGGGCAGATTGTCTGGGGAACATTCCTCTTTGACCTAACCCTTCTTCCTCAGAAGGAGCTATGCTAGAATAGAAAGTTTCCACCACAGACATCTGCTTGCCAGATCTGTCCCAACACTGTAGCCACTGGTGAGAGCCATCAGGCAGTACAGATTTTCCCTTGGATTGGCAGCTACTTGAAGAAAGGCACAAGTAGGCTTCAAATTTATCATGGAAGACAGGAGCAGTACAATTTTGGCAAGGACTCCCTTTAAACATCAAAAACTTTTGCAGACTCCTCCACCTAAGTGTAATTTTATTTCTCTTCAAATAAATGGCTGTTGAATAAATGACTAATAACTATAACCTCCCCTGTGTGCCAGAAGCCTGACACCTTGGGAAGCCACGTTGCCTGCTTACAGCCACATCTTGCTATGGACTGAGCCTGATTCCTGACTGTAAGCACTACTCTGCTCCTCCACGTCCCCTGCAACACATCCTGTGAAGCATGGAGACTGCAAAGGAAGACAGAGAAGACAACTTGATACCTGATGATCAACAGCTACTAGAAATTCAGTAATGTTCTGAAATGCTAATGTATTTAAATTAAGTAATGTTTTAAATTTTAGAACTCATAATAGTGTCTATGCACACACCAGAGAAATTATCACACGTGTATTTACGAGGCATTCTATTCTGGATCATGGTTCATTATGTGTGTGTGTTTGTGTTTTTGCAGATTTGAGGACTCCCAAGGGTCCTTGGTCCACAGATAAGGAGATAAGTCATGGAAAATGTAGAATTTGTTCCTTTTAAACTGGAGTTTTTAAACTTCAGCACTAAATCAATAGTGCTATGCTATAGAAAAGGAAGAGTGACTACAGTCATCTATAGTAAGAAATTCTCAGTTGGAATATTCATGCTCAATATGTGTAACATTTTGATCAGGTTGAAGATAATGACAATTTTTTCTACCAAATTATTTATTTTCACCTCAAGGTTGATCTTTAAAATTGAGTCTTGTGGATGAATAACACCTTGGACTCGTAGAAGATCCAAGTTCTACTTTCATTCTCACCAGGAACTAACAACAAAACCTTTGACAAATCATATCGCTCTCTGGGCCTCAGTTTCCTAACAGTGAAAAAGCTCATGTGAGGCACCGAGGCAGAAGACTATAGACAGGACAGAAAATGGAGGGGAACTGACCACCCAGCAAAAATGCAGTAATGGAATCAAAGCCAGCATTAGTAGTAGCAAGGAGCTGAATCACTGCTCTAGAAAATATCATCAGAAAAATAGGCTGTAATCTTGTGAAGTTATCCCAGAATATAGAGATGTAATCTGTAAGGGACAACATGATAGATATGGGGATTACATAGTGAGAACCTGAGGATAATAGATGCTCTAGAAAAAAAGACCAAAAACTAAGAAAGAGAGCAATAAATTAATGCAATGAAACACATATGTGGCAGGTTAAAAGGGCTTACCAGAAAAATGTAAAAGAGGTAAGCAGTAGAAATAATCTGGCACAATTATTGACTTGTTGATGTAAAGAAAAAACAATCTATAAGGATCTGGAAAGAAAATAACAGGCTGTCTTTAAGAGCACACATCAAGATGGGCCTCAAGAAGTACCCACCCATAGAAGTACCTCTCTGTCATCGTGCAGAAGATGGGGGAAACATTCACGTCTGCCATCTTCTCCCCACCACCCAAGTCCCATTTTTTGTTGATTTATTTGGATTTTCAGATCAAGACATTATTTCTGGTTTTTGCATTATACTCCTTTGAAAAGCCTCTTTTGACATGTGTGCTCTTCTCTGATTCCAGTATATGACAGTGGCTTGTGATGCTCAACACCAATTCAGGAAGAGGAATAGAAGCCTAGAAGAGTGCTGATGGGGGCAGAACACTTGTCCCAGAGAGCAGGGGAGCTCTGCACAAGCCTCAGTGCAGGCCTTTGGAAGTTGTCTGTGTGGACACGGCCTCTGCACCTCACCTAGAGCCATTAAGTCAGAATCCCTAATGCAGTGCCTGGGCAAGTACCCACGTGGTTCTTATTGGCAGCCTGGGTGATGAGCTGCTGATGTCACTCCTACTGGCCCTGCCATGTGGCATCTGGATGAGGAGCTGGGGAGGCAAATCTGGGCATCATTAATACCTGCTGCTGGCCATGGCAAGCTCGCCACAGGCCCTCTTCTGCAGTGCCAAAGCAGGTTCGCACACCATGCGGACGGGGGCTGGGGGTAACACAAACGAAGGAAGTGAGGCAGATGTGAGGAAGGCCACGTTGGTGACCAGTAAACTGGAGAGGGCTGGCTGGACAAAGGAGATTGCTGGGGCAATCTCGTGGGAATATAGCTCGCTATAACCAGATCATCTGTTTTTTTCCAAAAACCCAGAAAGCCAGAATCGTATATTATATTTTCAGGTTTTTGGAACACTCTGAGCCAAACAAAATGCCATCTAGGCAGAACTGGCTTATAAGCTCCATATGTGACTCCAGGCTTAAATTCTTCATGTCCACAGAAGTTGCCCTTTTATTTTAACCAAAAGAGTCCTCCTCAGAAACAGGTCAGGCCTTTCTCAGCAAGTAGAAACCTAGGTGCTCCAAATGACTATCTTCATTAATTTGTTAATTGTTTAAAAAGCTACTCAGACTGCCCTGAAGTTCAGCTGCTCCCTGTCATTTCACATTCACATTGGTTGTGTGCAAACAACCAGCGAGCTGTCCTTTGGCACTGTAAAATGCCACGAGTCCAGGAAATAAGTGCTTCCTGCCTATGGGAGAGCTCTGCCCCTCTGAAGAGAAGCAGACACATTCAGAGCTGGTAGCCTGGACTATCACTCCTAAATAAGAGAAGGATAAAGAGCCAGGGAGCCGGGTGTGGTGGTTTATGTCTGTAAGCACTTTGGGAGGCTGAGGCAAGAGAATCCCTTGAACACAGGAGGTCGAGGCTGCAGTGAGCCATGTTCACACCACTGCACTCTAGACTGGGCTACAGAGTGAGTCAGATCCTATCTCAAACAAACAAACAAACAAATATTAGGGCTTCTGGAAAAGTCCATCGGACAGGAACACAAAGGGATCCAGATGCCAGAGTAAGTACTCCACTTCCTTTTTAATAACCAGCATCCACTGGGAACTTCCCATGAGCCGGGCTTTGTGTTTTGGCTGCACAGTGAAACAGTAAGTCCTCAATAACTATTTCTGAATGGGTGGATGGATAAATGAATGAATCAGGTATCTCTTCTATTTCACATTCCTGAAATTGAACCTTAGCATTGTGAGGGCATTTAGATTTGCAAAATCTCTTCCTTCCTTTGTCAACAATTTTCAAGAGCCAGATCTGTGCAAAGTCAGTGTGTGAGAGACTGAGAAAACAACAAAGAATCTGCCGTCAAACTGCGTCCTGGACAGAAGGACATGTGAGACCTGTGAAAGATGCCTCTGGATCCAGAGGGCAGTGAGAGAAGGCAGTTCTCTGGGAAGATTCCTGAAGATGCTCACAACTCTTCCCTAAAAGCCATACAAATCCCTCCATGGAATAGTGAATGTCCACTGCAGGCAGCTTTGCTCTCAAGGAGGAGACCAGCAAAGGCTGCCCTGAAAAGGAGGTATCTCAGACAGAGGCACCATAAGAGTTGGAGGAACCAGGAAAACAACCAAAAACAGGTACCACGGTGCTGATGTCATGCTAGGACAGTGCATCTACTATTAGTGGACACTTGGAAATCTCAGTCTCTGAAGGAGAAGCGCTCTGCCGCTGGGGTTCACTCTGTGGCAGTGTTGCTCAGGAGGTTCTCTGCTGTGTAGCCTCTGTGGGCAGAACCCTAGCTATTGTGGGACGTGATGCCAGCTCCCCGGGGACATTTTCCCTTGCCCCCCTTCCCATGCTACCACAACCTAACACAACCTAACACCTAAGCCATCAGATGTTCATTCACCCCCCAATGAACGCCTGATCATCTTTCATTTCACGGTCTTAACCTCATGTCTCTCCTTGCCAGCTCCAGAGGGGACTTGTTTCCCTCTTCTATGCTGTGCTAGTTTCTGTACTCATCCTTCAGAGTGTGTTTCAAAGTGTGAAAATGTAGCTATTTGCTAAATCCTGCCCAGCCTCTGGCTGTGGGTTCTCAGAGGGTGGGACAGGGCATGCCTGTCTTGTCCCTACTCTCAAGAGAAGACCGAGCATCTCCTTAACAATAAGAAGAGCTCCCTCATATATCCACAGAGCTTAAGGTAGTAAGGATATTCTTACTCCTCATGCTGGGATATCTTTACCAGGTAAGGAGAAGCTGGGAGACCTTAAGAAGCATTTCCCCCCTCCCTACCTCCATGACTTCTCTGTTCTACAGATCTCAAATGAAAGGCTTCCTAATGAGCAAATAATGTCTAAAACCAGAGATACTATGTTTATAAAATAATAGCCTGTTATTGTGAAAGTTAGAGCTAGAGATAGTCAAAACAAAAATAAGACAAAAAGTCCAAAAACCACTGCCCTTGTTCTTGGATCCAGAAGTCCTAAATTTTTAAGAAGCCCCAGCCGGGTGCAGTGGCTAACGCCTGTAATCCTAGCACTTTGGGAGGCCGAGGCACGCGGATCACAAGGTCAGGAGATTGAGACCATCCTGGCTAACATGGTGAAAACCATCTGTACTAAAAATATAAAAAATTAGCCGGGCGTGGTGGTGGACGCCTGTAGTCCCAGCTACTCGGGAGGCTGAGGCAGGAGAACTGCGTGAACCCCATCTTACTGCAAGCAGGCGGAGCTTGCAGTAAGCTGAGATAGTGCCACTGCACTCCAGCCTGGGCGACGGAGTGAGACTCTGTCTCAAAAAAAAAAAAAAAAAAAAAGCCCTTTGCCTCAAATCCAATTCATTTTTTGAAACAGATCATATTTGAAATGTGTGTTTCTCCCTGTCTCATTATGAAGAAAATCCTGAGATACAATATTTTCACATTCCATAAAAATCTGAACAGCTGCTTTATACGCAAATCACATGGTATACATGATATCCCAAAGATCAAAACTGGCATTCATAGATAATCTTTTAAAAAGACAAAATCCAATGAATATGGTCACCATCCTTTCTAAAACTTGAATAAAGACAGTAAAAATAATTCACTGACTCCATCAATATTCTTGTGCAAAACAGATGATTTCACCCTCCCCAGCATGTCTCTCCGGCCACGTTTATTCAGTTCCCACTGTGCCTGCCAGGCTGACTCTCAGAGAGAGAAAGCAATGAAAATATATTATACTAAGATGAAACTAAACGACTTTAATATTTCCTTAATGATTCAACAAATCCTTTCAGACTTTGCTAGCATTGTGAGGGCACTTGGATTTGCAGAATCTCTTCTTCCATTTGTCCACGATTTTTGAGGGCCAGATCTGTGTGAAGTCAGTGTGTGAGGGACGAAGAAAACAACCGAGAACCTCCCCTCAAACTGTGTCCTAGGCAGAAGGACACCTGAGACCTGTGAAAGGCTTAAAGGTGAGGCCATTAATATTGATTATGCTATTAATATATTACACATCAATATATATATAAATATCAATAATATTAACCAGTGGAGAGAGTAGCTTAGGAATATTTTATAATGTGAAAAAAATACTTCAGTGTCCAAGTCTCTTATTTAACCTTTACAATTCTCTCTACCCTACTTCCCTTTTCTCTATGTTCCTGCTGACACTACACTCAGCATGCATGTCTGAGGATGAGAAAGAAGGCCAGTGCAGCATGGCAGGGCACTGGGGGAGGGAGAGAACAGCAACAGATGAGGTTGGGAAGGTAGTCAGGGGACAGAGCATGCCGGGCCTTGTAGGCTTGAGCTAAGCATTTACATTTATTACAAGTACAAAGGGGACTGCCTGGAGGGGTTTAAGAAGGGAGTGTATGATGTAATCTACATTTTGTAAAGATCACTCTGCCAACTTGCCTGATGAATTTATGCCTTATGCCCTTGATCAGATCACAAGGAGCTGGATGGTAGGGCCATACGTAGTTACTCTCCCTTTAATACCCCCACATCGTGGACTGGTAGAATGTTAAACCAGTGGCTCTCAAACTTTCCTGTGTATCAGGATCATCCAGAGGCCCATTTAAACACATCTTGTTGGACTCCATCTACAGAGATTCTGATTTGGTAGGTCTGGGCAAAACCTGAGAATTTATATTACTAAGAAGTCCCCAGGTGATGCTAGGATGCCAGTGGCTCTTCAAGGCACTGCACTTAGAGAACCTGTTTAAATCTGTTTGCAGAATAAATCAATCAGTGAAGAAACATGCAAAATTTTTTTTTTTTTTTAGTTGGTTGTTTGTTTTTGAGACGGTCTCACTCTGTCGCCCATGCTGGGCTGCAGTGGCATGATCACGGCTCAGTGCAGCCTTGAACTTCTGGGCTCAAGGGATCCTACAGACTCAGCCTCCTAATTAGCTGGAACTACAGGCATGCACCACCATGCCTAGCCAATTATTTTATTCTTTTGTTGCCCAGGCCGGTCTCCAACTCCTGGCCTCAAGTGATCCTCCCACCTCAGCCTCCCCAGTCACTGGGATTACAGACATCAGCCACCATGACTGGTGACAATATTTTTAAAACAAACAACAGAAATAATCAGTGGTTTGAATTTTATGTAAAATACAATCATTTATTCTTTTTCTTTTTAAGAATTATTCTTTTCAATCTAGAATGTGATGATAACAAAAGGACAAATCATTGCATATGGAAGTACTCTGAAAGGAGATAGATCATTGTGATTAGGCAAGATGAGACACTTCAGAGGCTGTACTGCCAAGTTTAATTATAAAATTAAGTGTCATTCAAAGAAATTTTTATTGCAAAAGTATGTGATTTACTTCTGTAGGCAGTTATTACAGTACTGCCTCAATCCAGAAGGAATATGAGATGGTGAGGCATCTCTTGGTTCAATTCCAAAACTGAAAATTAAACTACAATTTCCTTAGAACTCAGGAATAAAACTCACCATGGCTCATTCTGTTTGGTTCAAAGTGTACAACATTGATGAACATATCTACTGTAAAAGCAAGTAGATTCAAACTCTCTTCCTAGGAGGAACCCCCAAAGATTCCAACTTAGGTACTTATTATGCCAAAGCAAAAATGCAACTCAAGAATGCAAAGTAAATACAGACTCAGAGCCAACAGATGAGAATAAAAGTCAGACCTAGGAGAGTTGAGTACAGACGGTTGCACAAGAAGCATAAGTCCAATACTCTATGGTCTCTGTGGGTTTATTCTCTTCTGCCACATGTGAGGCTTCGGTTTCCATGTACCAATGTCCATCTACTCAGAAATCATGATTGCAGGCCAATCAACAACAGATAGTCCAAACTCCGTGATGGCTTGGGGTTTAGGGGTTCAGTAGGAAGCTCTCTGGCCTGAAGCCTGAAAAGTCACAGGTTCATATTCTGCTTAGGGAAGGAGCTGGTTAGGTATATCCAAAATCATATAGGGCTAGTGAAATCTCATCTATTCATTCAGTAGTTACTCTGGATCTCATGGTGTAAGAAGTCAATTGGGCTGGGCTAGGGGGTAGAGGAAGATTCAAAACATCAAAAGCCACAAAATCAAAACAAGAAAAACTGTTGAAAATCATAGGCCTTGGAAAGCAAATAGTAAATATAATAGTCATTAAGTAGCAACCAATGACCAACCTTCCTCTCCGTCCATGTAGCAAGATCCAAACAACCCTGTGTGGCCACCATGAGGCTGACACAACAATTTACATCATGTGGATGATGGACCTAGATTATTGTTCTACACTGGTGGGAATCATGGAACAGTCTGGCTGTGAATTAAATACAAAAATAGCAACTCCTACACTCTGGCAAAATGTAAAGTACATGTGAGCCCCCAAATCCAAGCTCATTATGCAGAGTCTCTCTGAAACCCAGCACCCAGCATTTGCCGTTACCCACCTCCAAAAGGGTAAAAGTAAACACTGGACCTGCTCTGGTGTTAAACTGCCACCGGATCCTCCCCGCTGTCTCCCTCCTCCTCTTCTTCTTTACAGACAGGTAATGTTGGATCTCGAAGGAACTGGGGGCTCCCACTCTAGGCAAAGGTTGGACAGGTGATCAATGTACAGCATGAGATTTGGCTGTGCCTACGTGCCTCCGACAGAGCTGGATCATCTGGGACAATGAAAATTATGAAAATTATAAGCAACAAGAAAGCAATATTAACAGCAAGGGCAGGGAAACCAGGACAGCACATACCACAGTTCCTAGGACACCCAGCAACCATTCCTCTCCTCATTCAGTCATTCTACACACATTCATTAAGCATGGTGCCAGGCTCTGGAGATATCGTAGTGACAAATAGGAACACAGACCCTGCCCCCATGGAGCTTATGGGGTATGTGGGAGAAAGACGAGACAGGCAGTTACAGGACAGCGGGTAAGGAAACCTACAGGGTGCCATGGAGCACAAAGCAAAGGCAGCCAACCCAGACTGGGGGTGAGTGGTCAGGGAAGGCTTCCTGGGAAGAAGTGACATGTAACGCTGAGCCTGGAGAACCCATGGAGTTAGCCAGCCAAGATTGGGGTGGGTCAGCACGTGGGAGATTCCTGAGAATCTTCGGCTGGTCCGAAGGGCTGAAAGTCCTTTGTTCTCAGCCATTCTGCAGCCTGTAATCCTACATCCAACCAGAGCACCCAGATTTGGAGTCTGCAGCCCTGATTACAGGAGGAACTGGTGCTCCTCCAATGTCCACAATCCAGTTGCATTTTGACTTCTGCCAGTGGGATCTCAGGAAACTAAAGAACTTAGAAAATAGTGTTTTTTCTTTTTTTTTTTTCTATAAGAAGAGAGAGAGAGAAAAAACAATAACGCAGAGTTGAACTGCTACGGAATAGACCCAATTGCAGCAATCCTTTCTGCACACCAGCATCAGGGGTAAGGGAGATGCCATCCTCATGGAGATTGTTGAAACAGACAAGAAGGTGGATCACAGTTTGGTATCACAATACGGGAGCCCACTTTGCCCCTTCCTTTCCTCCAAGTCCCTGAGAAATTGCAGAGGGAGCACTTTGTTCTTCTTACCCTTGGTGTTGACGTCTAAAAGGCTATCGCAGACATGATACCTCCCACTTGCCTGATGCAACTAGGGGAAACCAGATAGCTTATGAAGCCAATCTTGTCAGGGGCCTCCATGTGGGGGGAAAAAAAAACAAAACAACCCCCTAACGGCTGGGAAAGTCCCAGCAGCTTGAATATTGCCCAGGACTCTAGCTACCTTTGCATTACGAAAGAGACCACTGGAGAGGATGGCTTAAGACTGGGTAGTAAGCATGTGGTCATTTGACCAAAGACACGTAGTCCAAAGTAGCTTTCTGTTTTAATATTATCATATGATCCAAGTCCTACAAACAACATCCTTGACTGAAATCGAAAAGAAACAAAACCCTCACTTCTAAGAAGCAGAGCAAGCGGCGTTTTTAGAGACAAAGAAAGGATAGCTTCTTAACTTATGACAACACAAATTTGTTTAGGTTTTCCCTCCACCAAGAAAGTAATCAATTAGGTTTTTTACAATAAAAATATCCCCGTGCATGTGCAAACACCAGAGGCAATCATATAATTACCCTGCCCAATCAGATTCAATTGCTGACAGTTGAGTTCCCACTGCTCATTAACTTCAGATCACAAAGAGGTCTTTACGGAAGCCCTTTCCTTCCCTTTACAAAGGTTCCTATGATGCCGCGATCAGCCCCGGCACTACCTCATGCAAGATAATCATCCCCAAATCACCAGGGCCAAGGCCAGCCTCCTCTGGCTTCCTTCTGAAAAAATAAAATGAGAAATTCGAAGACACCTTGGCTTAAACACCCTTGCTTCATTTGGGGATCTCACTTCTAAATATAATAGTAACCTTTCACCCCCACATTTTAAGTGCCGTAATTACATAATTAAAACCAATTATGTCATTTAACAGAGACTTTTTCAAGATACGGCAAGCCAATTACCTCAATCATTGACCTCAGAAGATTTCCCACACTGACCTGCAACAATGAGAATCGGGATAAATTTAGACACTGGCTTCGGAAGGCTGGCATGGACTAGCAGGGTGGGTTGTAACTGGTCTAGATTCTTTGAGACTTTAGAAGCTAAACTGAATTCATTCCCATCTACACCATCACTACTTGTTTGCACAATCCTTCCCATATCCCAAGATAATTGCTTGATTTTTTTATAACCACTCTGATGGAATGATTATTTCCATGTTGCGGACAGAAAAAGGAGGCAGGGAGAGTCCTAAAGTTATCTGAAGTCAAGCAGCTAGTGTTAACAGCAACGCTAGGGCAAGACCTAAGTCTTCCACCACAGAATTCAAAGTCTCCACGTAGCGAGTGGTGTGTGGGTGACTCTCTTACCCCAATTTCCCTTTGAGGCAACACATTTGCCCCCACTTTTATTTAATTCACCTGCATGGCACAAGGTTCCACAGCAGCTCAGGGGGTGGGTCCTAAATTAGGCCCCAGCCAATCAGCTTCCAGCATTCCTCCCCTAGCCACAACATTGGTTCAGAATGAGCACATGATCCCATCAAAGCCAATGAGAGACACTGACACTTTTTGCAGGGCCTGTGGGACCTCTACCTAACTGTACTTGGAGTGACCGGAGAGAAGACTGGAAGTTGAGCAGCCATCATGCTCCACCGAGGAAGTGAGGGTGAATGGAGCCAAGAGATGTGGAGGGAGAAACTGGTTCCAGGAAACACCCTCTATTCCCTATCGCTTCATGCTGCGAGTAACAGGGGTTATTCAAAAGCACACTGGAGAAAGCAGGAAGAACGCCACCTACAGCTTGGGTAGGCTCCATTTCGAGGATGGAATCAATCCACTGTGGCTCCGAGGCCTGCCTCCTGCTTGTGACAGTTAAATGCCTTCGGTTTTTGGCTTATTTAAAGAACATACCATTTTATGGGCAGGAGGAAGCACTTTAATCTGCAAAATGATTTTTATCACAAACTAAACATCCTTGTAACTTTTTGGTCCTCTGCTTTGGTCGAAGTTGTCTCTCCTTGGAGCTCAGACAGCTGTTGGAGCTCAGAAGATCTGCCTCCACCCTGCACTTTGCCCTGCTCGCTGGTACTCTGGTGCTCTCCAATTCCTGGATCCATGTGGGATGTAAGAACTCAGGATCAGGACGCCTGCACGCATCAAAATGGGGCATTTTCTTTCTCTTTATCCCAGGACTTGAGAGAAAGCAAAAAACAAACAAACACAAACAAAACAAGAATTCCTCTAATTTAAGGTTTTTAACCTTGACACTTGAAGTTTTGGGCCAGACAATTATTTGTCATCAGGACTGCTTTGTGCAATGTAGGATATTCCTGGCCTCTACCCACTAGATGACCCATTAGCACCCCTCATTTGGGACAACCAGAAATGTCCGTGGACATTGACAAATAACCAGGGATGGGGGCCAAGATCCCCCCTCATTCCCCAGCTCCCCATTTCCTGGTTAAAAACCACTGCTGACAGCATCTTTAAAAACATAATTCCTTGTAGTATTATGTTGTGAGATTGAGAGAACCATCACCCTCCTTAGAACTTTACAAAAGCCATATAAAATATCCCCTGAGGAGAACTGACTTAAAGAAACTTCAAGATAGCAGCCTGCGCAACATAGTGAAATCCCATCTCTACGGAAACACACACACACACACACACACACACACAAAGTAGCCAGGCATGGTGGCACGAACCTGTAGTACCAACTATCCGGAAGGCTGAGGCTGAGGTGGGAGGATTCCTTGAGCCTCCGAGGTCAAGGCTGCAGTGAGCCCTGATGGTGCCACTGCACTCCAGCTTGGCCGACAGAACGAGACCTTGACTCCAAAATAGCAATACTACTGTCTGTCAGGGCTATGAAGCCACGTAAGACTTGACCCATTAAGGACAAGAGTGAAGAAAAATGTATCAAATAGAAATAATTTTATCTAAACACTGGCAAGAGGAAAAAGACATGGAGGAGAAACTTAGAAATGAAAAGCAGTGAGGCATCTATATGGTGAGTTCCAGCATGGGTGCTCAGCTTCTCACTTTCACAAGTAAGAAAACGGAACTTTAAGGTTATTGCTGGGTGTCCGGGATTCAAAACCCAAAGCTAAAAATGTGGAAGAGGTTGGTGTTATCAGAAATGATCTTTCCAGTAAACGCCTAAAACTCACTCACTCTGCAGAAAAAGCCAAAAATGGTAAAGCTTCACTTATTTGGACAAATGTGGGAGAAGTCATTTAAAATAAGCAAAATTGATGGATTTATAGAATATTTTTCAAGGGAAGGCATTTACTTGCTTTCAAATGCCAGCAGTAATTAAGAGTGAGCTGGCAGAGTTCCCTCCTTCAGGATTGGTTTGAATAAGAAGACAGAATTTATTGAATTAATATAAGCATTGTTAGGCTGGGAAGGAGGGCTTTGAGTTAGATTGTCCTCTCCGTGAGCTAATTAGTTTTATCTTCACACAGGCAGCTGGCTGAGACCAGCCCAGGAATTCCAGAATAGTGGGGTTCCAATGAGGCTTTGCTTCCAGGCACAGACATCTGTGCACCTTGAGGTATTGATCAAGTCAGTCAGGAGAAGCAGGTTGGCTTGTGTGTGAAGGCTGGGCTGTTTGGGGGCCTCACTGTGTGAAAAGACTTGGATTCTAGCAGTTTCTTTCTCTACAAGTTCTAATGTCTGGAGAGATGGAGAGGCCTATTAGGGGAGTTCAGATGACTGGAGCTGGGACATCACTGCTTCTTCAGGTCCCAGGCAGCCTCCCCTCCAGCTATCAGCATGTCTTGGCTATCCCATGCTGTCCCCTCAATCTCCAACTGCCCTCCTTTCTCTCCATCACCAGAGAAATGTGACTGCCTAGGGAGCAACCATGTCTTGAAAGGAGGAAGAGCAAGAATAAAGGTGTCTCTGAGGGGCCTTGCTTCTCTTCCCCTAGTTCTTTTAGGCATTTTGTTTTGTTTCATTTGGATAAAGAGCTAACATTTAGAACAATAATAGAAAATAGAAGTACTTGTCTGGAGGATCTAGCAGAGGTCCACAGTGACTCTTATGAGCTGTACAAAGGACTGTCCCTTCTGGAGTCTAGTAATCAAATCTGGAGGAGTAGTCCTCAAATCTTGTTAGAGAATGAAGTTCTCAGGGTACACTCTTCCTGGCTAAGCAATCCCATCCCAGCCCCTCTCTACTGAAATCATTCATCCTGGTCAAGTGTGTTTCTCAGAATACCTGGGTATGTCAACAGAGATAAAAGAGAAGTGCAGCGCACTTCCTAGTTTCAGCTGGCACTAAAACAAGAGAATGAGTTGTGCGTTTTTTGGTGGAGGTGCCTCCTGATCAAGTCTACACACTGGCTTGTGAACATGTTGTCTGTACTGAAGAACTTATCCCAAAAAGGTGGCTCCACGTACACCATAGACAAGTACTGTCCTTCCCATGTCCTTTCAGCATGAACTGAGAGAGGGGCAGTCTCAAAGTGGCAGGTGTCACAAGAGGTCACTCCCATAATCAACAACTGAAGACTTCCCAAAACAGCAACTCCTTGCTTTTGCCCCAGATAAGCCTTATTCCCAGCATCAAGAAAAGGATTTTAATGGTGTGTGGACTCCTGGTTCAGGTAGAAGTTGGTATCCAGAGATGTCATTCCTTATTTATCAAGTACTTATTCAGCAGGTCCAGAAATGTTTTGCAAAATTTGGTGTTCATGCTTATATACTTTATTCTGAGGAGCAGAATTACGGTAACCATATTCTTAGTTTGAAGCTCAGAATTAAAAATTAAGCAACAGTTAGCATAAAGCAATCCCTTAATTTTTTTTTTTACCAGTTTTTCTGAGGCAAAATTTACATACCATCAAGGTCATCCATGGTAAGTGTAAAGTTCAACGATTTTAAGTAACCTTATAGAATTGTGTGATCAGCACCACAAACCAGTTTTAGAATGTATCTATTATCTCCAAAAGACCCTGCAACTGTTACAGTAAACTTCCCTTAATTTTTGCAGCAAATGTTCTAGAGTTGAAAAGAAAGCTCTTTCTACATCTGCAAGGCTGATCCATTTTTCTCCCTTCCAAGAACTCTACTAAAAAAATTATCTGTTGCTTATCTGAAATGCAAATATAACTGGATGTCCTGTATTTGTGAAATTCCAGCAACCCTAATCCAGGACCAAAGCAGAATTAACCAAATAAATGAAAGTGCATGTCTAGAAATAAATGTACTTTTCTGGAGCATTGTAAATAAACATGAATTATTTTCTTAGTTTTGAACCATTTGAGTTCTAAGATGGTCAGAACCTAGTTCCAGTTAGAATACCAGTTGAGAACTAAGCTACAGAGACAGCCTGAATAATTCACAACCCAGTTGCTGTTTTACAAGCAAGCCTGGGACCTCAGACACTCATAGGATTATATGCCACATTTCCCTTGAAAGGTTAAAGTGGATGTAATTGTTAACCTTGCAGCTCACAATCAGAACTGGAAATGTGACTTTTAGGGGCACAAATTATAGGGAAATCATTCTTAACCTTTTTGGGGGAGAATCTGATAAAAGCTATGGACCTTCACCATAGGAAAATGCGTGTATACACATTCACAACATTTTCCAGGTAATTTTCTTTTAGGTGGGAGAGGTTTCATAGATTCCATGACATTGTTCATGGAAAATTCAAGGGTGCAAGAGCCTGGGCAAGTTGATTAAAACCATCCTGGATTCTTATGCTTTGCTTTTCTCTTCCTCCTGTTTGTGTGTTCCTGTTTGTATGGGAAGTGAAGAAGTCGGGATAATGGCAAGGGAACTGACTAACTCAAGACGTGGATGTGGCCGGGCGTGGTGGCTCATGCCTATAATCCCAGCACTTTGGGAGGCCAAGGTGGGCGGATCATCTGAGGGTCAGGAGTTCAGGACCAGCTTGGCCAACATGGTGAAAACCCCATCTCTACTAAAAAATACAAAAAATCAGCAGGGTGTGGTGGTGGGCAACGTAATCCCAGCTACTTGGGAGGCTGAGGCAAGGAGAATGGCTTGAACTCGGGAGGCAGAGGTTGCAGTAAGCCGGGATCGTGCCACTACACTCCAGCCTGGGAGACAGAGTGAGACTTCCTCTCAAAAAAAAAAAAAAAAAAAAAGAAGACATGGCTGGGCTACTTTTGGCCATCAGTGGTAAGACCTGGAGGAATCTGCCCACACTTCATAGACTTCTGTTCACCGTCGATAAAATGAACAGATCAGCCTGACTCTGTTTTCACAAGTTATATTCTATGGATCTACTGGAAAGGTATCTGGGAAGGGCTCTTTTAGGATCTGAAGCACTGCACAAGATTTTGTAGGAGAAACAAAAGTTTTAAAATCACTAGACTACATGGTCCTCAAAGTCACCAAAATACTCTGAGTTTTAAGCCATCTGATTATCTGATTCTAAAGAGTGGGAGCCAGGCATCAGTTGGGGAGGATCTGGGTATTCTTTTTCTCTGAGTACAAGGAAAAAAGGCATTTGGTAGGGACAGGAGAGAAAGACATCCCAGCCCTCACTACTCTCCAGTTCTGCAACATTTCTTTCTTCCTTTGAGCTGTTCTCCTTCCTTCATATGAAAAACTGTCTACAGGTATGGTAATGGTTGGTCAAAAACTACCCACATTTTTTCTGATAAAATTAAAAAAAAATCCTTTCCCAATTATATGAATTTTCCTTTGGGTGACAAAGATACCCAATGATCTATTATATCATTATATACTACTATGCCAATGATACTAGTAGACCACGTGGATAAAAGACAAATGTGCTCACTCTGAGTTTTATAGATGGCCTCTCTTTAGTGCCTTAGAGGCCCCTACAAAGTAGGCTCCAGTATTATCATCCTCATTTTTTAGAAGAAAAGACTGAGCGGGGAAAAAACGTTGAGTGACTTACACAAATTCACCCACCTAGCCAACAGCAAAATGGGATTTCAGGTCACAGAGCCTATGCTCATACTATGTTGAAGAGATAAATTATATCACTTACCACTAAAACAAACAAACAAACAAACAGGTTTTATTCACTCATTTTCTCTCAAAAACGATCTACCACTTTAAGGAAGTGTGTTATCACGCCCAATGATATGAGCCATAAAACTATTTTGGATGTTTATTTGATACTTATTGATGTTTAAGCAAGTCTACTATGTTCACAGTTATCACCCCAAAGAAAAATATATTATTTAGTTTTTAGGTTTTATCTTATCTGTCCTTGGTCCTTGAAACAGCAAGAGAAACACGTACACTCTGTTCTTACTTGTTGTCATAGGATACCAGCTGCCTGCTGGGAAAAGCATACTGGGAAGTACTGTTCTACACTTTGTATTAAGAGTTAAAAAATAAAATACCCAGAGCCTGTGTAAATCACAGACAAAGTTGACAAATTTCATGGCTTAGTCATGGTTAACATATCAGATTTCATGGCTTGACAGAGATTAACAAGAAAATCATATTAGAATTACAACTATTAGTAGATTCTTAGATATTTGATAGAGAAACTCCAAGCTCTCCAAATGCCATTGCCCACTGCACAGCCCTCTTGTCCTTCCTCCTGTGGATAGAGCCTCCATGAATCCAGGGAGAGCAAATGGGATCTTCCATTGTTGGTCACAATCACCTCACCTCCTGACTATGGCAGGAGTGAGCCAGTGCCTAGTGGGCCCCAGGGAAAGGTCTTAGCATCCGCGAAATAAAGTAAGGTTTAATATTTATAGCCTAATTCATAAAACTGTAAGGAGAAAAAAATACCTCATTTGTACATAACACAGGTATTTTACATATTACATGCACTAAGGAGAGGAATGAATGATCATTGTTGGAACTATGATATTTTCGGTGAAAATTAAGTTTCCATGTCTTTACGAGGAAGCAATTCAGCAGAGGCCTTGTTGTTAAAAGTGGCATGCGAGCAGGAACTTCAAAAGACCTGCTGACTGCCTGCCGAGCCATTTGGCCGGAGGGCTCTGCATATCCTCTTTCGGGTAAGAGGCAGCTTACTTGTCAACTTTGCATAAAAGACAGCCAATTTGTCAGCCATTTGCTTTAATTTTGTTTCTGAGTCTTCCAACGGCAAACTCCATATACCTTCTGGTCTTTAATATCATATATCTGACTGAGAGATGGAAATTCACTCTAGTGTCTCAGGCTGGTTTCCTTCCCAGGCCATCCTCCTGGGTCTTATAGGATGTCCTTAATCAGAACCACATTACTCAGCTAGAGGAAGTCCTTGTGCAGATGCTGGCAAGACACTATGGCAAAAGAGTTTCACAACATGAAAGGTCAGATTGAGAATAAAAGCTGCAGTTATCTGTTGTGTTTTCTTTAGTTGAGAAAATGAAGGCAGGGTGCCTAACTCCTGAGGAACCAAGATTTGGATAAGTAGCAGCCACTTAGGAAAGGAGTTCCATTGGCCGCTGAGTACAATGGCCAGTTGTGGAAACGGAAAGTCCTTAAATTCCAAGTATTCTGGACCTGAGCAAGGATTTTCTCATTTTATACAGATACGTTTTTATATTTCAGTAACACCCTAGACTGGTAAAACAAAAATAGCTACATCTTGTCAAAAAATATAATTGTCACTGGACTGTGTAAATGTATACACACACACATATATGTGTGTTAGACATACACATATACATAATATATATTTTACATATATGTGTTAGACAAATAAAGCACATTTTAATCGTAAAAGCTACCAGTTATTGTGCTTTTTTTTTTTTTTTTAAGTGCCAGGCACTATGTTAAGCACTTTCCGTGCATTATTTAGTCTCTCAACAAACTAGCATGGTAGGGACTAGCTTTGTCCCTATTTTACAAATAGAAAAAACTTGAGATTAGAGAGGAAATGCAAGGCACACAGTTAGACACAGAGCCAGAAGTGGAACTCAGGAGTGCCTGACCCCTGAGCCCAGCAAATTGAACCCTGGCAATTCTCACTTGTTCCATTAAGATGAGTTCCCAAGCTGACTGTGAAAAACAGGGGAGGAGGTGAAGTGATGAGCCATTTCACTTCACTAACACATGGGTGTGAAGGAGTTAGGCGTTACTCCAACCCGGTATCTTCATCCCAGGGAGGCAGCCTGCAGGCTTTGCCAATGGAAGGCAGGGTGTGAGAAAAGGAAGAAGTGATTGCAAAAACCCAAGACCCACCTCCTTTACAAATTTTGCCCAAGATCAGCCTGGCTGGGGAGACTCTGAGAACTCAGAGGGACCAGAGGACTTAATGAAAATCTGTCCCTCACCCAGTTTCAAACTGATAGCCTTCCCTTCTCATGCAAGGGGCTTGCCCTAGAGATTTGGGGCAAGAAATATTTCCAGTGCGCCTCTACCTTAACTCACACCACAGGGGCAGCTAACAATTACAGAAGGAATGAACTTTTTCATCAAATGTCCTTCCATAAAACCATTTCCCAGGAAATGGAACACAGCATGAAGCAAGCGGACTGCAATTTTCCACCAACAGTGAGCATCGTGGGGCACAGGTACTATATTTAAACAATTTTCCTCCAGCGTTTTGGCAAGGCTGTCTCTCAAGGAGACTTACCAAGTTGGGCTGAGGTCTCATTCCCCTCTGGCCAGCAGGATCAGAATGTTTAATATGGCCCTGTCTCTTCAACACCCATGTGTAAACCACCAATAAACAAGCCAGGAAAGACCTGCAGGCCTAATTGCCTTTTAACTCTGCCAAGATGATAAACTCCCAGAGCAAAGAAGGAAAGACTTCCAGGGATTTAACAAGTTTATCTGCCTGCCACTTGAACATTTTCTGTCTGCCTACACTTCACTGAATTCACCAATAAAAGGATAAAAGGGCCCAGAATGTCAGACCCCTCAAATGGCCAAGAAGTTCCACATTCAAAACGTATGACCAGCAAAAATCAACCTGTTAATTGAGCTTCATTTTAGGTGTTTTTAAGATCTGGAGCAAGGGAAGTGGGGCCACTTGACTCTTTCTAGCACTGGCCATTTCTCTTTTATTGACCAAGGCCTAGAAATCTTTACTTACAATAAAGAAAATTGTTTTCACAAGGAAACTGGGATAGGCAACCCATTCTGAAACCTCTAAAATTTTAGACAGAGCATTATACTGACAGGAGAGAAACTATACAAATCTCGATGGTGGGGGAAATGGGGTATATCATATGGGCAGTCATAAGATTGGTGTTTACTTCTGTAAAGATATTTTTCATCTCTCCCTGAACCAACTTGCAAATTAAGCATGTTGGTTGTTTTTGTTGGTTTGTACCCTACCACCCAGAAGAAAAATACTGAGAGCTCTTTACCTATTGGAGTTAAATTGGAAAAGCAAAGCAATACCAAACAAAGAGACTTGGGGTAAGTACAGAGAGGTGGTGCCATTCAAGGCATTAAAGCAGGGTGAATGGGCATCACCTCTGGGAGGTCATTTCACAATCTTTATCAATACTAATGTGCAACTTCCCTTTTAGGAATTTATTCCAAAGAAATTATTGGATAAGTGAATAAAGGTTAAGCCCAAAAGGCTTTAGGGAATTCTACTAGGGAACATTTTAAAACATCTAAAGTTCACCATTAATAACTGGCTAAAGAATGCAAAATTCCATACTCCGTTACTATAAAAATGATTCCATAGGTGTATATTTATTAATGTGGAAAGGTGTCCAACAGACAATGTTAAGTTCAAAAAGCAGATTATAAAAACATTTATAATATAATCCCATTCTTTTTAAGAGGCTATATATAGTAAAATTAGAAAGATACATAGTTCACCAAAATGTTAGTATTTCTGGATGGTGGATTAGAGGGGACTTTTATTTTCTTTGGCAAAGATTTTTGAATTATTTGAAATGTTTAATGAGAAAAATGCATTGCCTTTAGAAATGTTAAAACACTAAAGCAAAACAATAAAATTGAATAAAAACAAAACATTCCCACCACCATCATTACTGTCCTGATCAACAGGAAAAGCTGAAACAACATCATGGGAAGACCCAGCTATCCTTTCTCGAGGAGGCAGGAGTAGAGAACGCTGATAGATTTGGTCTTGCCTTATCAGCACGTATAACTGTTGTTCAAGCGCAGTCTCCAATGAGATGCGAATGGAATGGTAAAACCACAAGTGGGCTCAAAATCCCAACAGGTGTCTTCTCCAGGGGACCCAGGTGTCTCTCTTTCCTGGAATCATGGTACAAATGTCGAGGACCCCCCTATTAAGCTAACCTGTACCACTTAATAAAACAGGAACAGCTCTTAAGTACGGCGCTTGCCAACTGAAAAATCTGGAGCACTATTTTTCTATTAAAACCTTGTCCATGTTTTTCCTATTGGAACCTGGAAACTGGACAAATTCTCAAGAAATCCAAAAGAATTTCTTTAGAAAAGAATTCTGTTAACACCAAAAGCTCCCAAGCACTAGGTTGCTAGGTTGCGTTACGCTCAAATGTAAAAGCAGGGTTCCAATCCAAAGTGATGTGTCCTTCACCTCCAGGCTTTGTGTGCATCAGGGTTTATGCATTTGTACACTGATCCTCGCACATTTCTGCATCTCCCTGCTTCATAATTTCATAATCAGTTCCAGATTTCCTATTTCTTCCACATCGTAAGGCACAGAGTTCCAGATTTGAGAGATGCAAGGTTTAAGGGTATAAAAGTACAGTGAAACGTACGATAATAATAAAACCAAAACTGAAGTTTTGTTTCATACCCACTGAGAAGTAACAAACTGAGTATATACCTTGGGACCCATCTGATCTTCAGAGACTGTTGGAACATGGTAGACATGTACAAAAATTTCATATGTAAAGTGGATCCTTTGGTTGGTAGACCTCCTTACCAACAAAGCTAAAAGTGTTCCTACATTGCTATAATAAACACATCGGATTTGGATATGCCTGCCAAAGCACCATAACGCTTCTCTCAAAATTCAGAACTCTATCTCTATATTACAAGACAGAGCAAACTGAAAGATCAGGTTAATCTAGGATAAACTTCATCTCTTGAGTTCAAAGACAACTGGCCTCTCTAGGGGTTTCAATCAAGGGTTCTTTGAAGGATTGCTCTCAAATTCATTAAAGAAATTTCACTGACTTCACAGACTTTGGCATTAAATAGATAACCTGAGCTCTCCATTGCCTGGCAAAATGACTGTTCACCTTTGAAGCTCTGCAAATTGGGATTAAGTTGGCTGTTTGCCTTTTACCTCAAAGATGACTCCACTCCATTGACCAGCGAGTCCCCAGGCAATGACTTGGTTGATCAATGACATCAAATTTATCTCTACAATGTATCTCTTAAAACAGCCATCCTTTCACAGATCGGCTTTGTTATGATTTTTGCTTTAGATGTAGTAGTACTCTTGATAATAATGCCATCCCCATAATAAAAATTCAGGAAATGAATCATATTTTAAAAATCCAAGTGTAATTTCCAGCTAACTTGAAAGATGTGTGGGGTTTTTAGATGTATAAACTCAACTTTTAAACCCTGCTTTGAATTTCGCTTCCTCAATTACCACAGAAAATGAGGTGTCTCATCAGACCCTGGAGCGAGCCCTAAAGCAGCACGGACTTGCTTTTCACAATGACTCTGCACATTCCGGAGAAGGCTCGGCATAAACACATAGGCTTTCACCCTCTAACCCCACCGTCTGCTTCCTCTGTGCCCCATAATCTAAAACATCTCTTCTTCGCAGGTATATGGTCTTGGATTTGTCACAGTGTACGGGAGACTTTACAAGGCCAATAAAATGACAGCTGCACAGAGGGAACTGGGTGGCTTTTACCGACTCTGAAACACCACCGCCTTTAACTTCCAGGGATCAGGAACTTGAAAGCACTCCGATTCACTTAGCTCTGTGTTTGTCATAAAGTGAAGGCTAATCAGATTTTCCCCAACTTGCAGCCCTATCTTAAATCCTCAAGCTGCTCCTATGCAAACTTAACTGATGGAAGATGTGATTACGCCTTCTCAGGTCATAAATTCTAGATATTTATAACATAACTGTTGTCATTTAGGCCAATTAAGGTGCTTTTACTAGCTCGGAACAACTACCTATGGGGCTTGTCAAATACTCTGACAGTGGTTTATGACCCTTCACAGTGATTTTATCTTATAGGGATATGAAAGATGGTTGCATGCAAAAATAGCCAGGAGGCCTTGAAGCACATTCTTCATATTAGCATCATCCATACCCCATTTCCATTCTGTCTCCTTTCTTATCCACTAAAACCCCGATTTGACTCTAACTGCCCCCGCCAGCCAGAGTTGTTTTCTTTGATCACCTTTTTTTTCTCCAAAGACCTAAAAGAGGGAGATAACACCTCTTGAGACACTACTATAAAACACCCAAGTGGTGGGCTGGTTGAACGCCCAGCTGGGAATGCCAGACTTCCACATGCATAACATGTCCCTAAAGACAAGTGGGTTTTACTTTTCACTTAGGGCAAACACTCCCTCATGAAAAGCAAAAGAGGGTGACAGCAAAGAAAGAACGGGACATATTTGGGGATTTCATACAGACAGGTTATAGCTTCTCCTTTTCCCTTGTGAAATATCGCTTATCTACTACTGTTCCCCTCCTGCCGTTTATTCTTTTAACAAGGCCCCCAAGCACTGATTTCAGGCACTGTACTAGGCTAGGGATACAGGGATCAAGAAACACCCAGGCTGGCTGGAGACACAGACACCTTGATAATTATAATGCAAAGTGTTAACAGGTAACAGGACAGTCATGCACAGCAAATTCTGGAAGCACTGAAAAGTGGCATTTCACTTTTGGAAGGGAGGTGGTCAGGGGAGATTCCTTGGGAAAAAGAATTCCTAGTCTGGGCCTTAGAAAATGCCAGGAGACAGCTAGGCCAATTGGGGGAGAAAAGTAGTTCCAGGAGGGAGAGAAAGAACAAAGGCGTGGATTGGAGGAGGACATGGGATACGTGGAAAATGCCAGGCAGGTGAGTGTTCCAGAGCATCACATCCCTGCCAAGCAGCAGTGAAAATTGAGGCTGGAAAGGAAAGTCAGGGCACACTCCTGTGGGACTTTGTATTCACACGACATAAGCTATTTCCTTTCTTGTTCAAAGGAGGCCTGGTATAATGGTGCTCTTTTCATAAACCCAACTGGACATAGTTGGGTAAGAATTTTTCCATCCAAATCTGTTTGCTTCATACCGCCATCCATAGCTGGCACTGTCAAATTCCCCAGACTAACTTGACAGACATAACTGTTTGAAAATCCGGCCACACTTCCCTTGGTAAAGAACGCTTTGCTTTCGATGACCAAAACAACACTATTTGTAGAAGCCAGGTAAAGCACCCAAAATTCCACCTGATATAACAAATATGAAGTCCTGACTCCATACAAAGTCCTATTCTGGGAATGAGTCAGAAATGTGGTGGAGAAGGCACGACCTCAGCAGCCAGTGGATTCTCAAGTAGACAGTGACATATCATGGATCTTGAAATGTAATGGTCTTTTATCAATGTGATTTTTTCCTTGTGTTTCTAATGATGACAATTTGATTGAATTTGACCAAAGGAAAAAAAAAATAAAAAGTACAACATCTACTTGGCCAAAGGATGATAAAAGTGTGGAAAATATATCATAGCATTTGAAATTCTGCAGTATGGGCAAATGCAAGCTACCAGCAATTTCTTCAAATTAGCAGCTTAAATGTGCTACAGAGACACAGGAATCAGAGTAGCAGTGCTAACCTAGGCAGTCCTCAAAATGATCAAATTGGAGTTCATTTTCAAGAATCTTATGGAAGTTTTTGCTGCTGTTAAAAATTTTAAATATTTGACTTTGTTTGTTTATACTCTGCCTTGGTCCAGAAAGGATTAAAGCATCTAATACCAAACAGAAGAGGGTCATATTACTGGAAGAGTGAGTGCTTGAGTTCCTCCTCCTCATATTAGAGGAGGAGTGAGGGCTCCAGTTCCATCTGCCATGCAAATGTCAAGTTGGTTCCGACCGAGACTTGGACCATGCTGATTCAAACCCAGAAAATGTTTCTAAACCAGAACATTCTGATTCAACACAAAATTCCCCAGCTGTGGAGCAACAAGGGAAGAACTGTGAATCCACTTCTAGAGGAAGACTGGGAACCAATGAGCTTTATCAGCTGAGCAAAATTCCAGATAAAGAATTCATGTTCTCTGATTTGTTCTCCATGCCCACATGTGACTTGTCTCTGACCTGAGGATGGTATAAAGTGGCACAGTGCAGTGGGAGGCACAAGCCCCACTGCCTGGTTTGCATTTCAGTTTCACCACTTGGGCAAGTCACCTGAGCTTTCAGTCCCTCAGTTTCCTCATTACCACAGAGGATTACTGTAAAGACTGAAAGAATTAATACTTGAAGACAGTGCCTGGCACATATGAAGTGCTCAATAAATGTTAGCTGTAATTATGATTTTCTATTCCTCTGTTAAGCACAGAGAGAACTACAGAAGTAAAGACCCCTACTTTGTCATGTTAAGTATAGTGAACCCCAAGTTTCTCTTCAAAGAATCAGTATGTCAGTATGTTCAGCTCTCTTATTCTTTGATTTTCCATTTTAAAGTTTAACTTCCTGGTTCTCTTCACCCTCTTGCTTCTAGTTTCAGTAAACAACATTTTTCCACCGGTTTTAATCAGTAGTTCACATCTGTTCCCCTGGTCACCTGCTTTGACCTGAGTCATGCCTGGTCACCTGCTCTGACCTAAGTCCCCTTTAGTTATCTATTCCTAACTGTCCTTCCCACCAAACTATTCACCCTGCCACTCTGGCTCATACCCCTGCTCTGTTTAAAATAGCCAATCAGAATTAGCTTAGACTGAGCAGTCCAACCCTAGCCAATAGAGGAACGACACAGCAGTAGGGTCCTGCATCAGGAATAAGAACTCCTTCCCCTCCCCTGTCCAGGTGTGCTCTTGCCATTGTTCCATCTGCAAGGGGCACCCTTTCTGCAGAAAGTAAAAATTGCCTTGCTGAGAGAATTAAATTTATGTTCAAGTGCTATTTCTTTGCAGCACTGGGTAACAAGCATTTTGCATTTCTAACAGTCTATAGGGAATTTCCAGTCTTGCTTCATGTATGATTGCCAAAGGAGAAACTGCCAACGGTGATCAAGAGAAGGGAATTCCAAAGAAAATTGGGTTAGGACTCCAACAGCTCAAGAGAGAGGGGTTTATGGCATATTCAGAATTTCAGAGGAGGTTTCCTAAAGGAGCATATCTGGGTTGAATCCAACAGGTAGGATGTAGGCAGATATTGGGCATTTTAGATAATGGCAAGCAATAAGCACAGAGATGTGAAAAAAGGAATGAACACTATTTTTAGAAGAGGAATAATGATACCTCATTATCTGGGAATGGTGGAAAATTCATAAAACTGCGCAGGGGGACCCATGGGGGAGGAATGTGAGGACGAGTCCGAGGTAGTTGAACCTAATATGTTTGGAAATAAAGAGGAACTGACAATGTGTCACCAGGGGAGGGATACAGAGAAAGTGGTGTTTCAGGAAGGTGAACATGGCTGGGGCATGCAGGGTGGATGGGATGGGAAAGTTCTGAGTCAGGGAAACCACCCCAGACTGGTGCTGAGAGGACAGAGAGGAAGTGGTGGATGGGAGAGGCGCCCTGTGGGAAGAACAGGCTGGCCTTGGCCAGTGACTAGACATGAGGTGTCAATGCTCAGGGTCTGGAGTCTGACGGCATGGGTCTGAGGCTCAGCTCTGCCACTCAGCAGCCTTGGCTCGGGGCGCTGACTCAGTGGAAACCCAGCTTTTTCCTCTGCAAAATGGGAATAAGTGTGCTGACTTCACCTGGATGGAAAGCACTTAGCACAAGGTCTGCTCATCCCAAAGTGGTCAATAAATGGTAACCATGTCTGTGGTGTCAGTATGATAAAGAAGAAGGAAGAAAAAAAATTAGAAAACTGAGGTTTCTACCTGGTCCTGAAGCCACTGAATGAGACACAGTCCTGGCTGGTCCCTAGTTCCCTCTTCCAGAGACCTCATTAACATTTAATGTCAGCCACTTAATGCCTGATAAATTAAGATGTCAGTGTAAATGGATGCTTGTTTATTATGTCCCTCTTATTACATACCCCATCCATTTCCATCTCTCCATGGAAACCAAGTCTTTCCAAAAAGGAAAATGGTGATAACCTTGTTTTATTTAAAAGAAATAGCTTAGGCCGGGCACGGTGGCTCACGCCTGTAATCCCAGCACTTAGGGAGGCCGAGGTAGGCGGATCACTTGAGGTCAGCAGTTGGAGACCAGCCTGGCAACATGGTGAAACCCCATCTCTACTAAAAATACAAAAATTAGCCAGGGGTGGTGATGCACGCCTGTAATCGCAGCTACTTGGAAGGCTGAGGCAAGAGAATCGCTTGAATCTGAGAGGCGGAGGTTGCTGTGAGCCCAGATCGCACCACTGCACTCAAGTATGGGTGGCACAGTGAGACTCCGACTCAAAGAAAGAAAAAAAAAAAAAAGAAAAGAGAAAGAAATAGCTAAGTTAAAAAAAAAAAAAAAGTAAGTGCTTTTCACTTTATTTCATAAGAAGAGGGAGGAGGAGGCTGGGCGTGGTGGCTCACGCCTGTAATCCCAGCACTTTGGGAGGCCGAGGCCGATGGATCATGCGGTCAGGAGATCGAGACCTTCCTGGCTAACATGGTGAAACCCCGTCTCTACTAAAAATACAAAAAATTAGCCGGGCATGGTGGCGGGCGCCTGTAGTCCCAGCTACTCGGGAGGCTGAGGCAGGAGAATGGCGTGAACCTGGGAGGCGGAGTTTGCAGTGAGCTGAGATCACGCCACTGCATTCCTGCCTGGGTGACAGAGTGAGACTCCGTCTCAAAAAGAAAAAAAAGAAGAGGGAGGAAAAAAGATGACACATTGTACCAGTGATTACCTGCCCATTTTAAGCCCTGTCAGCAACACAAAGACTTAAACCGAAGTGAAATACAGGGCGCATTATCCCTTTAAGCCCTTGAGTTAACTCAAGGGGACTGAAAGGCATGTCTGCATTTCTACAGGAGGTTTGTGGTGGGTTCAGAAAACATTTAAAGAAGTACCCTATTATCTCAGGTAGGTGTGTTCCAAAGAATCTAAACTGAATGTACGTCTGTTTTGGTTCCTGAAAAATGTTTCTCAGCTACTTTCGCTTCCCAGAGTCCATCTTGCACAATACAAATTACAGAAGTGAGTTGCGTTTTACCTAGTAAGTCTGGAATGAGCAGCTAAGGAAGTGGTAACACAGGGAAATGTTTCTTTAGCATGCCTTTTTGACCTTTGCAGAACTGTCCTTGATGGCCCTGAGCATGCCAGCTTTTACCTCCCAGTTAAGCTTGAGGTATTTGGAAAACAAGTTTTGAAAAAAGCCACACAATCAAAGGAGGTCAGGCAAATGACTTGGTACTGATCAGCACCAATGATTAGCCCTGGTGGTTACTGATATAAGGACCTCGGATCCTTTAAGAAACCAGAAGGAGAGAAATGATGGAGTAACTTCCCTAAGTCCGCTAAAGCATATTTGCTGAGAATATGCTCTCCAGTCAGCCTAGGCTCTGGAATCCCTGAGCAATTATCATTTTTTCCATTCTTTACACATGCAACTCATTAGCATTACAGCATAAATGAGTTTTACTAGCCAGGTCTGCTTATTTACTGAATAAAGCCCAAGCCAGTGATTGCTTTTATTACAGAAGGAAATTCATGGCTTCTCACCAATCCTTTGGACAAGGTGGCATTGGAAAAGTAACCTGTAACCAGACACATGGTACAGAAGAATTGCTACTGCTCACCAGAGATATAAAATCCAAAAGGAAATGACTTTAGCCACCATAGAAGCTCCACAGTACTCACAACTTGTCATCTGTGCATAACAGCACAGGTCATAGGTCCTCTCAGACCTGGAGTTCCTTCAACACGTTCAGAGCCAGGTGACCCTGGACAAATAACATTTCTGAGTCTCAGTTTCTAGCCTTTAAAATGGAACCAATATCTACTCACCTCACAGGACATTGTACAGGTCAAATGGATTAGTGCATATAAAGTCTTTAGGATTACGCCTGGCCTGTGGGAATCATCCCAGAAATATCTGCTATTGCTATTAATGTAAAATCAAAAAAGCACAACCTCTATCCCACTGAACGGTGTTGTCATTCAGGGCTCTGAGTAAATTATTTTCAGTGGATAAATCATCTCTGAATGAGACAGGAAAAAACTGAAACTTGGCTTCAGTTCCACAAAACCGTTGGGTCCACTCTTTCTTCAGAAATTTCTTCTTTTGGCCGGGTGTGGTGGCTCATGCCTGTAATCCCAGCAATTTAGGAGGCCAAGGCGGGCAGATCACCTGAGGTCAGGAGTTCAAGACCAGCCTGGCCAACATGGTGAAACCCCATCTCTACAAAAATACAAAATTAGTCAGGCATGATGGTGGGTGACTGTAATCCCAGCTACTTGGGAGTCTGAGGCAGGAGAATCGCTTGAACCCAGGAGGCAGAGGTTGCAGTGAGCTGAGATCATGCTATTGTACCCTAGCCTGGGTGACAGAGCGAGACTCCATCTCAAAAAAAAAAAAAAAAAAAAAAAGAAATTTCTTTTTTCTCTGGGTCTGTTTAACAATCATTTTAGCAGAGCAGATCAGATTGGCCATATGGGTGAGCCAATATCGTCACCTTAATATTTAGAAGCTAGGCAAGATTAATGAGAAGATGAGTGTCTTAAAGCCACAGAAACACAGGACCATAGAGCTGCTCAGGCCCTTGAGAACCTTTTAGTTTAACTCTTTCTTGATAGAGACATCACAAAAGAAAGTGTCTTTCCATGGTCCACAGGTCATGAAAGAGACAGAAGCAGGACTGAAATCATCAATCTAGGGACTTTCTGTGATCTTCCATTTTTAATTTAAAATATTAGATGTTCTTTGGAATTTTAATAGAACTTGGATGTAAAATCATCTGAACTGGGACTTGGTGCTTTTTTTTTTTTTTTTTTTGAAGAAAGGGGGCGGGGGTCATATTTTAGCTACTGATTTAGTCCTTTTAGTGGTTACCGATATATTTAGGTTCACTTTCTATTTAATTTTGAGTAAGTTTAGAATTTTTTTCAGAAAATTCTATCTAATTTTTAAATATATTGGCACAAAGTTACTCATAATACCTTTTATCGTAAAAAGTCTCTTTGTATCTATAGTTATGCCCCCATTTTTCTTCCCAATGAAGCATTTTGTATCTTTTCTCCTTCCTTTTTCTTGTTTAACCTGGACAATGATTAGACTACAGAGGAGATATCAACAGAATTTTCTGCAACAATGGAAATCTATTATCTACAGTGTATGATATGAACAGACCTGCATTGTCCAATACTGTAGCACTAGCCACTAGCTCAGTGTGGCTGTTGAGCTCCTTGAAATATGACTAGTGTGACTGAGAAACTGAGTTAAACATTTTGTTGCATTTTAACTAATTTGAATGTAAATAGTTGTGTTACCATATTGTGTCACGCAGGTCTATGATATACACAGGGTCTTTTCAAAGATTCAGCTTTTATTTTGAAAACCATCTCATATTATTTTTGTTGTTGTTATTTTCTATTTACTTATGCCTTTGCCTTAAACGTTTTTCCTTCCTTCTACTTCTTTCTGTTTACTCTGACTGTTTTTATGAAGATCAATCAGTAGCCAAGAAATAGACTGGCACAGGGTTCCATCGAGGCCCAAATCCCTTCTTCCTTGGATTCCAGTCCTAAAGGCTCAGTAGGAAAGGCCTGGGAAAATGTCATTGAAAAAAGAAGATGAAAAGCGGAAGGCTTCTAGATGAAAGCCAAGCCAGGAACCTGGCTATTAAGAATCTTTTCTCTCCTCCCCAAAATGAGCTGGTTGAATCCAATGTGACACTGAAAGGGAAATCAAAATGCTTGAAGAACAGGTTGTAGATCTGAATTCCCAAGTACCTGAATTCCTCCTTGGGACCAAAGCCTCTGACACATGATACTTTGTAGAGAGTGTCCTGCTAGCCATGCCGAAATCTGGACACCAAGAACCTTTCTTATATGAGGAATTTTTTACATGAATGAAGTTGAGAACCAGCAGCTTTGCTATCCAGGGATTTCACCATTTGGGACTAAGAAGCAGAGATGGAAGGAAACAGATGCAGATGAACTACTGTAAAGGGACAAGAAGAAATCTCCCTTTGCCTGGAGGGAGTCTGTCTTCAGACTTGAAGATGAGACCCACCCCCCATAAAGCAAGGATTCATTACACTTCCAGTCCCCTGGGCCTCGCGGCTCACTTGGAGCCACTGAGCAATAAATACCATGAAGCTCACTATCATAGGGATGCCTAGGGAGTGGGGTGGCAGGGATGCCATGGCTCCCAGAGATGATTGGAAGCCAGTACACAATGAACTCTAGAAGGCTTAGGCTGCTTCTGCTTTGATGCCTGGGGTTGGGAGGAAGCCAAAAGGCTTATCCCAAAAGGACTCTCAAATACCAGAAATAAAACACATTGAAACTTACAGTGACTTGGAGAGCATGTTAGGTAAAGTTAGCTTATGACTTCCAGTTTTCCTGGTGATTTTATTAGAGTAATTCAAGGTTTCTCATAATATTCCTTAACTCTTGTTACTTTTGAATTGTATTCTAAATGACCAAAGTATCCTAAACACCTACATTGCATAATTACCTGTATACTCAGAAAGTGACTAGCTGTTCCCTGATCATGTATTTCCTTAAACAACCAGTTGCAGAGCTGGGCACTCTGCCAGGGCTGGGCTTGCGATGGTAAACCACATAGATAAGGTACTTCTCATGAATAGATGTTCTACTGAAGACAGGCAAACATGTTAACAAATAAATAACTTAATTCATATGGTGACAAGTATTATCAACAGTATAAAACAGGGGAATGTGACAGACAGGACCTGGAGGGTGTGGGAGTCCTCTTCAGGAGGTTACAGATAAGCTGAGCCCCACATGATGAGAAGGAGCCAGCCTTCTAACCACAGAGGGGGTGGGCTCCAAGCACACGAGACAGCAGTCTCAGAGGTCCTGCGTGGCAATAAGCTAGTCGTACTGGTGGGGAGGGGTAGAAAGAAAGTGGGGTACCATGAATTTGGTGAATCAGTGCAAGGCTCTATAACAGGATGGAAGAGAAGACGGGAGCCAGACTGGGGGAGCCCTTGTGAGCCAGTAAGGACTTCACATTAATTAAAGGCTCATGGAATATTTGCAGCCACTCTCCTAAAGCATACTATCAGACAAGACACTTTTTGTTTTGTTTTGTTCTGTTTTTTTGAGACGGAGTTTCGCTCTTGTCGCCCAGGCTGGAGTGCAATGGCGCGATCTTGGCTCACGGCAACCTCTGCCTCCCAGGTTCAAGCGATTCTCCTGCCTCAGCCGCCTGAGTAGCTGGAATTACAGGCGTGCACCACCATACCAGGCTAATTTTGTATTTTTAGTAGAGATGGGGTTTCTCCATGTTGGTCAGGCTGTTCTCGAACTCCCAACCTCAGCTGATTCACCCGCCTCGACCTTCCAAAGTGCTGGGATTACAGGTGTGAGCCACCACGCCCGGCCAATAAGACAGTTTTTATACTTCCTTACTGACTCTCAAAGCAAAGTAGACCCTGACTGTGGGGAGAAAGGGCAGATTACACTGGTACTTTTTGCAGATTATACTGGTACTTTTTGCTCAATGAGTTGGGCAAGAAACCAGGTCCTTCTGAGAACTCCTCATGTGTCCGCAGCCATCAAAGACACTGTGTAGGGGCTTCACAGAGCTCATGGGCCTCCCTGGTGGACACACCGTCAACTTGGATAGGCCCAAATTCCTTGGCAGTCATCCCTGCTTCTGCCTCTAGGTTTTACACAAAGATTTTTTTCTTTTTTTCCTGCCACTGGGAAAAGTACATAAAAATAGGTGTGCCACTTGAAAATTAAACAGAGTAAATACCCAGAGTAGCCGGGCTGTGATCTAGATAACACTGGAGAATCTAAGAGTGGGAAGTCACGTAACATAAAAATAAGAAAGAAGGAATCATGGCAGTAATGATCAGTTTGGAAAAAAAAAATAGATGGAAAGAATTTGGAAGGTAACAACTTCCAGATGGTCCTGGTGGTGAAGATAGCTATATATAGAGAAAGAGAGGCTAATTAGTTCCCAGGCTGAGGCCCTAGTTTCTGTTAAGTAAGTGATTGTCTCATGGTGGTTTAGTTCAATACTAGGGGACACACACCACATTGCGAGTAAATTAAGTATTTGGGGTTTTTTTTTTTTTTCCCCAAGCAATGGGAATTGCCCAACCTTAATACAATTAATTAAGACTCAATGAATGTTTAATTGAGTTCTGGTGCTTGTACCAGGGACACAATGGGCTCTTTGTTTTGGCCAAGCTCCTAAATATTGGGAAAAGGAAGAAAGGCTGAAAAAGAGCAAGGGTTAGTCAATAGCTTTCCCCTAAATGCTCAGATGCACAAGTTGGTTTCCAAACATAACAGCCAATTCAGTGAAATCCAGGAGATTGCCCTTGGAGGAGGTTGTGGACCTTCCAGGAAGAAAGGAAAAATATTGCCTGACACCTCCAGGTTGGCACTGAAAGTTACAAGCTAGTTTCAAACTCCTCCTCCAAAACTCTAGCTCTGTCAACTAAATGGACCATCTTTACAGTGTACGCTCAACTAAACTCCCACTTGGTTTCTTCCTATTGTGGAGTCAGGGACTCTCAGCAGTGAAAAGAAGGTTGAGAAAATTTAGGAGGTGGGAAGAGTCATTGGAATGCTCTTTCCAGAATACTGTGACCAAATGGACAGCTTTTGGCCAGCCACCAACCATCACCTGACAGGTGGCTGGATAAAGATGTGGGGATTTTTATCACTCTCAAATCCACACTGTTGGCTTCTAAGAGAATTCCACAAAGAGCAACAATAACAATTAAAAAGTGCTTCCATTTGTTTACCATGTATCTATTCTGTCAGCCCTGTGTGTGGCATTCCACTTCTATTATCTCATTCAACTTTCACAACAATATTGAGTGGTCAGCCCTCTTATCATCTCCCCTGGAACATATGCAGAAGCTGATGCTTTGAGATATTAAGTCCTTTGCCCAAGGTCTCATAGCTAATAAATGGAGGAACTGCGATTGCAACCAAGGATGCTTGACCTTGGAGTCTGCACTGAGTCTTGCTCACACCTGATACTGTGCTGAGTTACTCTCTGAATGAACTCCCATTGGGCAGATGAGCTGGAAGAACTGCCAAACAGCTGGTTCCCTCTATGCACACCAGCAGGGGAAGTCTTGATCCTTTGGCCAAACAGGAAATATGTGATGCGTGCCCATATACATACCAACCTGCAGAGCTGCCAAGTGGCAATTAACACTGTGGATCCCTATAGAACATCAGCTTCTCATCTTGGTCCAGTTGTACCTGAGAACTAACTGATTGGAGAAGAGAAGCAAGGAGGCCCAGGATACCAGGGTATGGATGACCATGAGGTTCAAGCTCATATTTTTTTTTTCCAGGAATCTGGTCTTAATTCACTGCTGGAAGGCTGTCAGGCTCTGGGAAACCAGGTGAGATGGAGACAAGGAGGCAAGGACTTTTGCCCCCAATATCCAGCTCTCTATTCTCTTAAGTTTGGTTTCAGTGGAAGCCCAAGGGGTGGCCCAAAGACATCTGGCTTGGCCATGTGTTATGTCCCACCCCCACTCCATCCTATAGGATCTTTAGCAGCCTGAGATGATTGCAGTCCTAATCTAGAACTTTGGGATGACTCAAAAGAAGATGTAACTCACCTAAACCATCATTACATCATAATATTTAGAGCTGGTAGGATTCTTGGGGATAATTTAGACCAATATCATCTCTCACCCCAATTAACACCAAGATCCTCAATGTAATTCTGTGAAAGAAAGGAAGGAAGAGAAGATAGAAGGAGCAAAGAGAAGAAAGAAGGAAGAAAGGAAGTTGGTTAGTCAGCTAGCTGTTTCTGAGAGGCTAAAGGGTTCCAAATTAGTTTCGCCAGGACTAAACCACAAGTGTTCAAATTCCTAGTATGTGATCTTCCCATTTGATGACCTTGTCACTATTTTTTCCAGAGTACCCATTGTCCACCTGTCTATTTATCCATCTAATCTAGAGAAGCCTTATTGCCTATTATCTCCTAGGCATAGGGAAGTGCACACATGAGTAACCTCCCTCTTTGGTGGGCTTTTGTGAGCTCTAGGACAAGTAACCAATGTCTAGTACTTTGCCTGGCCGATATCAGCACACAATAAATATTTGCTGAAAAGATGCAAGAAAGCACCCAGATAACATAATCCAGGGTAGAACATAAGGACCTAGGAACACCCCCAACAACTGAAAGAGTACCTGACATAGAGAATGCATTCCATAATGTCTGCTGAATGAATGAGTGAGTGAATGAACAAACAGAATTGAGTCCAGCAAAACCTGCACTGTGGGCTTTAAGAACACTAGGCAGTAGGGTCTCTGGAGGGATGACTCCCTCACATGACCTTTTCTAGGGGGTCTAGGATTTTATAAAATAACTCTATATCCCTTCCCCACGAAGGTTCTGAAAAGGTGGAACCACTGACTGAGTGGCATATCTATCTCCCTCTACTGGGCTGTAAGCTTCTCGGGGACTGCTCCTTATTTCAAGGGCCTGGCACATAATAGATGTTTATTTAACAGGTATTGAGAAAGCAGATACATACATGAACACTCAATGGCCTTTCATTAATTCAGCAAATACTTATTGAGTGCCTGCTATTTGCAAACACTGGCCTAGACTCTGGAGCTGCAGCAGTGAGGATAATGGGTGAAATGTTTGCCTTTATGGAGCTTACATTCTGCTGAGTCCAGGAAGAGTGAATATATTTCTCCTTTCATATTTCATTCAAAGCAAAACTAAACCTTAAATGATTTCATCCTTGATTCTTTTTAATCAACACAAAGCTGACTGATGCTTATCCCTCCAGTCCCCTTCGTTTCTCATCACAAAACACACCATGCCTGGGAGTCAAGGGTCCCGGGTGGGAAATGCCACATATTCTGCCCACCTCCCACATGGCCTGTATAGAGACTTCATTTGTGTTCCAAGATCAGGGGACTTGCCACTCCAAAGCAGCCCCTTCAGATGTGGTCAGTTTGTCAGCACATATCAAATGTGGCAGAGACCTCTGCATTAGGGCAGCTTAGCACAAAAGGGTCTGGTTCCCTCCTCTTCCTATGTATGTGGTTTTCAGGCAGCTCTGAAGGGGTGGTGAGGAATGCAGGTCACAGAATGCCCCAGACACGAAGACAGTTTATAAGAATCTGCCCATGCCATAAGTACTAGACAAAAGTTGAGTTTATTTTCCTTGAATATTACACTTTATGTATCCATGCATTCCCCCAGGATACCCAATGCACAGACTGCCTTGAAGCTACTTGGGATGTATGTAAACCATACATTCATGCTCCTACTATTTATTGGGACCAGCCTGCTCTATTTCTACGATCTTGGCCGAATTCTACCTATTGAATATTGTCAGTCCCGGCTGTAACATAATCCTGGCTGAGATTCACATGAAAGATGTAATCTTGACAAGCCATTTAGAATCTCTTCTGAAAAAACGTAAAAGCCAGCATTTTTCCAGAGGAATGAATCAGTCTGATAAAAATGTCTACGGGGGAAGCCTAATCAGTTCATACGAGAACCTGTCAGTAGAACCTCTACTTAGACTGTAAGATTAAACCATCTTCATAAATAGTCATTAGAAGGAAGTGTGGTCCATTCGGCTAAGATGGTCTTCTCCTATTTCCAGTTAGAAACTCTGGTTTGCATTTATCACATGGAGATGCTGGCAAAAGCTGTGTCTAGAATGAGCATTAAAAGGATAATGCAATCTCACTTTTGCTCACTAATAGTGGTTCATTTTTAACCTGTTAAAGCAGGAGGGCAACTCTTCTCTTTCCCATAGCACTTCAGAGTTCTCAAAGGGAAAACCTGTCTCACTTTATTATTTCTTTTTTTTTTTTTTTGACGAGTCTCACTCTCTAGCCAGGCTGGAGTATAGTGGCACGATCTCGGCTTACTGCAGCCTCCGCCTACTGGGTTCAAGCAATTATCCTGCCTCAGCCTCCTGAGTAGCTGGGACTACAGGTGTGTGCCACCACACCCAGCTAATTTTTTATTTTTAGTAGAGATGGGGTTTCACCTTGTTGGCCAGGATGGTCTCAATCTCGTGACCTCGTGATCTGCCTGCCTCAGCCTACCAAAGTGCTGGGATTACAGGTGTGAGGCACCGTGCCCGGCCTATTATTTCTTTTTTCTACAAATCCTTTTTTTGACCTCTTATCCAGACCATCATCTGCTGATTATTTTAAAGGTATGCTAATATTTAGACAAATCCTCCAAGATCTCTGTCAGGTTGGAACAGGAAATGCTTCCTGTCATTTTAATGTTTATAAACATTAGTGGTGAAATCATATCATTATGAGGGAAAACATTTTCAGATGATTTTTTTTCTTTCTTTTTTTTTGTCTCTTTGAGACAAAGTCTCGCTCTGTCACCCAGGCTGGAGTGCAGTGGCTCGATCTCAGCTCACTGCAACCTCTGCCTCCTAGGTTCAAGCAATTCTTGTACATCAGCCTCCCAAGTAGCTGGGACTATAGACGTCCGCCACCACTCCTGGCTAGATTTTTGCATTTGTAATAGAGACGGGGTTTTATCATGTTGGCCAAGCTGGTCTTGAACTCTTGGCCTCAAGTGATCCATCTGTCTCGGCCTCCCAAAGTGCTGGGATTACAGGTGTGAGCCACTGCGCCCAGCCTCAGATGATTTTCTGATATCATTTAAAGCAATTAGAGTTCAAGTTCAGAAACACGCATAATGAAGAATCATCTCAACCCAGCAGAGGCTCTCCCAAATAAGTGGCAACGTCACTCATCCATCGCTTTAAATAGCAATCGTTCCCATCAGAGATTTTTTAATTATTATTTTTATTTTATTTTATTTTATTTTATTTTGTTTTATTTTTTGAGATGGAGTCTCTCTGTCTCCTAGGCTGGAGTACAGTGGTGTGATCGGCTCACTGCAACCTCCGCCTCTGGGTTCAAGCTATTCTCCTGCCTCAGCCTCCCAAGTAGCTGGGATTACAGGACTGTGCCACCATGCCCGGCTAATTTTTATATCTTTAGTAGAGGCGGGGTTTCACCATACTGGCCAGGCTGGTCTTGAACTCCTGACCTCAGGTGATCCACCCACCTCGGCCTCCCAAAGTGCTGGGATTACAGGCATGAGCCACTGCACCCAGCCTCCATCAGAGATTTATAAAAATGTATTTTCAACATTTTAATCTTTCTTCCTTTCTCACAGTAATCCATATTCACAGGGCAGAATAAGGACAAACATGGAACAAACTGTCAAAGAGTAAGGCTGACAGTGCAGAGTCTGGAGACTAACAAGCCTGGTTCCAGTCCTGGTTCTGCTCCTTGCTGTTGTAACCTTGGGGAAATCATTCACCTTCCCTCAGCCTCCATTTCCCCACCTGCAAAATGGGGTAATAACATCATCGCCTCACACAGCTGTTATAAGATTGAGCACAGCACCTGGGACACTTTGTGGGCTTGGCACAGTGTATAGAGCACCTTAGATGATCAATAGTTACATGTGTTCAATGAACGAATGAGTGCATCGATGACTGAATCTCTTCCTACCCAAACTATAATACACTAAATCAGGGGTCAGCAAACTTTTCCTGCAAGGAGCCAGCAAGTAAATATCTTAAGTTTGCAGGCAATATGGTTTCTGTCGCAACTATTTACCTGTGTTGTGACATGAAACCAGCCACAGAAAATAAACGAAGAGGTGTGGCTGTGCTCCAACAAAACTTTATTTACAAAAACAGGCAGGGCACTGAATCTGGCCCGCAGCCCTACAGTTTGCAGACCTCTGTTCTAAAGGCCTACCTTGCTAATGACAAACCAGACCTGATTTGCAAAATAAGTGCTCAATCATGACTTATAAGCCTAGTGTTAGACCAAATCACTCCAAGGGAAGCTAGAAGGCCATGAGAAGTCAGTCCCTCCTAGCTTCTCTCCAATCATTCACTGTGCCCTGTCACACACTTCCCGACCATTGCCAGGACCTGTTGTGGTCTCACAGGTGTGCCCGTTCACTCCTGTCTTCCTGTCCCTCTCCTGGGGACTGGCCCATCCAGTATAACAGCCTGTTGCACCCAGTTCCTCCTGGGATCAGGCCTGTGGCTCAGGCCCTGACAGGACAAAGGTCCTCCTGGAATGCTCCCCTTCTTTTCTTTCTCAAACCAATGATAGCCCTCCTTTGTCCAAATCCTCAGAGTTGGGGATAGAAACTTTCTCATCTATGTCTAGGCAGAAAAATAGAAATGTAATTCCTTCTCATTCTCCCTTTCACCTGGGGAGTACAGAAACACACTGTGGAATATGGAAAGGCATGAACCAGAGCTGCTCAAAGGGTGGGTGGGAGTGCGCTTAGGTAGCATCTCTACCTGCTGAGGACTCATCAGGTTCCAAGCACTGCCAGGGACCAGGCCCATGTGCAGAGGGAGAAGTGGAGTTCAGAAGGCATGAGGAGCTTGTGTGAAGGCACAGACTGGGAGCAGGGACTGGCATCCAGGCTGGGCTGACTGGGGTCTCCTCAACTCTAAAACCCAAGTTACTGTAAACTCTAAAATCCAAGTCTCTGTCCCTGGGTGCAAATGGCAGCTTGAATGCATTGAGTACTCACTGGAGCCAGCTTTCAAATGCAGTACAATTTGCAAGCATTTTACTTATTGATATGTTTAGTTTTTTTTGTTAACTCCCTACTAGACAATCAAGTCAAAAGAACCTGCTCTCTCTATCGAGCATTGTCACTGGCACACTGTAGGTGTTTATTACATATTTGTAGAATTTGTTAATAAAGAAAAATAATGTGAATACTAGATAGTAGTAACTATCTACAGGCCAGGCACTGGGCTAAGAATTTGACATGCATTTTCTCACTGACCCCTCCGACTCAAGTTAGCTACTGTTATTTTTCCCATTTTATTGATGATAAAACTAAGGATCTGAAAGGTTAACACTTTTAGCCCAAGGTCAGAAAGCTAACAAATGGCAAAAGCAATAATTGAACCCAATTCTGTTAGGCTCTTAACCCAGATTCCTCTTACTCCATTCATTTCTCCCCACACAATGATTTCCCTTGTCCCAAACCAGACAGTGAGCCCGCTGGCCCAGGGCCCCATTCCTCCCACAACAAAAAGTCATCTTTTCTCTTTCCCCCTGACCATGTTCATTCCTAGTGTCTGGAAACTGCCCTCACCTATAAAATCAGGATAATTTTCCATTGTCAACACACATCCCAACCTCCTCCATGGGGTTTTTGTGAGAATTAACCCCATTTGCAGCCATTAATTAAGCTGTTAAAAGCACAAGTAGCTTTTTCTCCATTTTTACATGGCTTCTCAAATGGTTAATGTCGAGTTCTTTCTTGGTGCAAGCACAAGGAGCTCATAACTTTTCAATGGATTATGAAAGTTATTCCCCGAGGGGCTTGGCAAAGCAGTCATCGTTGTGCATAGCTTTGGCATTACGTCAGTGAATTTAGTCCTTCCTGAGCTAATGGTGGTTCTTAATAATATTATTGGAATTATTATTACCTTCAATTAAAATGTTGGCCATGAATGACTTACTACTTCAGAGAGATTCCCCAAAGAGTCACGTTAGAGTTTGTAGTCTTTCTGCTAAAGGGCACCATAAGAACAGGAACCAGAGTCCTTGCCCATCCCCCAAGTAAATACATTAATTAATAAATACACAGCATTCAAATACTTTTATGTTGTTGGCTGGTTACCAGGTTTTAAATTGACTTCCTTAAGGGTGGATAGGGCTGGCTAATCACTACCACTTTGTTCTAAAAACTAAAAGGAAATCAGGAAAACTTTACGCATTGTTCTTTATTTCTACTCACCAAACTACATTAGAATAGTATTATTGGTACAGCTACAACCTTCACAGAATGACCTCCATCTTATCTTAGTGGAGATGGTGGACAGCACAGGGTTTGGTTTCAAAGACAATAAGATGAATGGTACCTAGTAAAAGCACTACCTATTACATCTCCCTTGACAATACCTGAGCGTTGAGAACACCCTATAGAAATGGCTTCAAAACCAGGCAAATTGCTCATTGGATTCAGGGTCGGTGAGCTATCTAACTCTGCATATGTGCATAGAGGTGGAGGAAGTTCTCAAACAAAGAGTAGAAAGAAGTGTGTAGGCTGGGTCAAAGAGGACTTTGGCTATGTCCAGAATCTGATACTCAGACAGTATGAAAATGTGTCACCACTTCTAGGGAGACCAGGTAGGAGAAGAGCACTACCTTCATCCGCAGGGAAAGTAGTGCTAGCATGTCCCAACCCCAAATGGACAGAGAGAGAACTATCTCAAGGGTGTGGTGATGCATCTTGGAAATCCAGGTGCTGAACTGCAGGGGAGGAATATCTGAGGCCAGCGAAGACAATGTATTCATAATCAGGAGACCGGGGACCAGGACATGAGCCACAGAGAAGCCTGGGGAGCCTATAGGAGGGAGAGAAAGTATAGGCTGGAGATAGAGGAAGAAGAGTCTGGGACACACTGTCTGGCACAAAATAGACACAGAAATAGTTGTTGAATCAATGAACAAACAAGTGAATAATTGGGGGAGATCTAACATCCTAGCTTGGCCTGAAAGCTCTGTTGCTTAAATCTACATCAGTCAGGAAAGATTTCCTGTGTAAATACCTTGGCTGATTTCAATCCTTATATTTAGAAAACCTGTCTCTTGCTTTTAACCCAACCAAACCTAATTCAATCTACTTGCCTGAATGTGTGATACTTCGGTTTTTGTGGGGTATGTGTGCGTGTAGGCACACGCACATGTGCATGCACACATGTTTAATTTTCATTTCTAATAAAATTAACTTAAACCCCTGTGTTGCCGATGAGTTTATCAAGGGCAGGAAGCAGATGTTTTCACACTTGGACCAAGGCTGAGGGAGAAAAGGTGGTGCGACACTCAAAGTCTCACTGTTGCCTCTAATAAGAAGGAGGCAGATCCACACAGGGCAGGAGCCCCAGGGAAAGCTATGTCAATGCTGGAGGGAGCAGCTTAACAAGGGCTGCCTGGGGAAGCTTGCTCTGCGTGATATTGAAAGATGCCACAATTCACACGTCCTGTGGCTGCACTTCACCTCCCCCGGAGAGAAGTCTGTAGCTGTGTTAGTGCAGCCACACCCTTGCCTTGATTTTCTGTCGTCCTCTTTGGTAACTAACTTGGACTTCCTGCTTCCTTGATAGCCCATTCTTGGTCCATCTGTCTTTGTCAAGGAATGAGATTCCAGGTTTTTCTACAAGGCTCACATTCCAAGAATGGCCTTGTAGCCTGATTCTGCCCAAGTTTTTGCCTGTTCTTGACATATATAATTGCCTTCTCTGCCACACCTTTCTAACGATCCTACCTTATGCACAGCCCTGGAAAGAGAAACCCCACAGACAGCTTGATCTGCCCTAACTTGTACAGAGTTGACTGTACCAAGTTAGGACTCCTGCTTCAGACAAATACATCTATAAGGCTGGCCAGTGCCATGTAGCAGGTGACCTGGTTCTGAGATGGACTAATGAGCTTCCTCCCCTAGAGACTGAGAAAGAGGGATTCCAAGAGACTGAACCAGTCCATGATAAGGTTGCGGGAACATGGAGGCTGTGGTAAGGGCATGAGGAAGGTAAAGAACATTGAATGAGAGGAGACAGAAGACCATATGAGAAAGTAGAAGACAAACATCCTGATTTTCCACTCCCCAGATGGAGTCCTGTGTAGCTCAGCTACCCCTCTAGCCCTTCGACTCTGCAACAGTCCCTGCAGGTCTTCAACAAGCCCTGTAGGAGATGTTCTTTTTGCCTGTTCATTACTCAGTACAATTTATTTTTGTAACAGTACTTTGATTTTTCTTTTGGGGACTCACACTTCTCTCATTCTCAGACTGTGGGGAGCGAACACGACATAGGACTAGTCAATTAAAATAACTTATTTCTTAGCCATATAGTAATTGGTTCATGGATAGGAACGTGACAAAAGTTGATACAATGACATTCCATCTGAGGGGAGAAAGAGGCTTCCATACATCTGGGGTGTCCATACTGCTATATAAGCATCTGGGGCTGTCAGCAGCTGTTTTTCTATTTTATGGGGAATCTTACAATAGAAGTCTGCTAGAGAACGAAATCCTCTTGGGGGAAAACAAAGCCAAAAGATGATGACAGACAGAGACCCAATGCCATTGTTTTTAGCCCCTAGATGCAGCCATACCTGAAGTCATTATATCCTGACTTTTCAGATATAAGAGCCAATATAGGCCAGGCATGGTGGCTCACTTCTGTAATGCCAGCACTTTGGGAGGCCAAGGCAGGCAGACCTCCTGAGGTAAGGAGTTCAAGACCAGCCATGCCAATGTGGCAAAACCTCATCTCTACTAAAAATAATAAAATTAGCTGGGCATGGTGGCGTGCACCTGTAATCCGAGCTACTCAGTAGGCTGCGGCAGGAGAATTGCTTGAACCTCGGAGGCAGAGGTTGCAGTGAGCCAGGATCCCGCCATTGCACTATAGGCTGGGTGACAGAGCAAGATTCCATCCCAAAAAAAAAAAAAAAAAAAGCCAATATACACTCCTTCCCTTTTAAAAAATAGTTTGAATTGATGCAATACTCTTGACTATTATATATCCTTTTAGGATCCAGATAGCCTGTATAGGTTCCTATTTCTTGCAGCACAGGAACCTTCCCTACTGATGCCTCTCTCCTTTTCCTTCTACTGTTTTTGTTATCATGAATAAGGTGTTAAAAGAAGAGCAGAAATTTCAACTTTAGGTGCCTTAGTGCCTTTGTAAACTGCATACTCAACCATCTAGCCATCTTTTCCATCCATCTTACTAGCCCACTAAGTTTCTCAGTTTGATCCAAGTAGTCTTAAATGTCTTCAGAGGGCACAAGGAAGATTACAAAGACTATTTTATGGTGAAGAGTAGCCCATCACTTCCACTCAAATTCTATTGGCCAGAAATCATTTGCATGGTGGAGACATACAATGTTCCCTTACTCCCAGGAAGGAGGAACCCTAGTGAGTAGACACTGTGTGCTGCACTAACATAGTACTGGCCCAAGATAGGCACTCAATATTTGCTGAATGAATAAACAATGAGGAATGTATAGAGTTGGGGATTGTAAGTAATTCAGAGATTCCTCCTTACACTATCAGGCAAAGAGGAAAAGCCATATCCCACTGTCATTCATGAGTGAGCATGTTCTCTCTCCCCAGGGAAATAGGCCAAGTTCAGTCTCTCTGCACATGCACCCAGATTTTCTCTCTGGCTCCTACGCTGTCCACAGATCACAGCTTTTTTTTTTTCTTCTTTTTTTTTTTCTTTTTTGACAGAGTCTTGCTCTGTCGCCCAGGCTGGAGTATGTGGCACGATCTCAGCTCACTGCAACCTCTGCCCCTGGGGTTCAAGCAATTCTTGTGCCTCAGCCTCCCAAGTAGCTGGGACTACAGCATGCACCATCATACCCAGCTAATTTTTTGTATTTTTAGTAGAGATGGGGTTTCGTCATGTTGGCCAGTCTGGTCTTGAACTCCTGGCCTCAAGTGATCTGCCTGCCTCCCAAAGTGCTGGGATTACAGGTGTGATCCACTGTGCCCAACCAGATCACAGCTTTAATTGACCAATTTTGTTTTCTACACTGATTTGCTCTCTCCACATAATGATACTGTGCCATTCCTATGTCATCCCAAAGTGTGCCAAATATCTCATCAGGTGGGGTGAAGGGAGAGGAATGGAGGAGTTTGCTTGTTAAATTCACATTGTATATGGATTTAGAAGTGTTTTACTCTCAAGACTAAGCAGTTCAGAAATAGATGAGGGGCAATATTTTCCTTTACTGGAAAAAAAATATTTTTACACTGAAAGTCACATATATACAAGTGTATGTATGCATCTATCTGCCTAAAGAGGAGACCATTATGAAATCTTGTTACCACTTTATTTACCTGGTTTTATATTTTCATGGGCAAATATAGCACGGAAATTTACTAAATTTACTCTTGAGTATTTTAGAGGCAGTGGCTACCCAGTCTGGAGAAACTTTTCTGCAGAACCCAGCTGTGGATGGGGCTCTGGGAGCCAGTCTTCCTGACACTGCTTGGTAGGATCAAAGTGTTTTGTTTAAAGGAATATTTTCAGAGAATTATAATGTAAATTTAAAAATGGGATTAGCAATCATCATAGATTTAGAATGCAACTTAAAATTTTTTTAAAAATCTAGGCTCACCTTTCCTTGAATACTTCTTTGATACTGATATTTCCTTGATTGTGGGGAAGATTTTTCAAAATCCTATTCTGCCTTGAGGTAATCATTATGAGCATCAATCATCATCATGTGGATATACAGTACTGGCAAGGCCAATGTTAGATAAAAGAGAGTTTCTAATGCTTCCTCTAGGGTGTGGTTCTGTTTTCAAGGGACTTGCCATTACATCCTTGAACTGAATTTTACTGGACTCGAAAAAAATTTGCATGCAAATTCCTTATTAGGGTTACAATCTTGGGCAAGCCACTCAATCTGTCTGTACATCACTTTCCTCATCTGTAAGATGGAGATAATGATAATTCCTGCCTCATAGGGTTATCATGAAGATTAAATGAGTTAATGCACATAAAACATTCAATAGAGTTTCTGGCACAGAGAAAACTTTAGCTATTATTATTTTTAAACATATGTATTACTGAACAAGCATACCTTTGGAGAAATTTATGGTTTCCATTTGTAGTAAAATCAGATGTAAGTTGGCATCTAATGTTGAAGATAAAATATTTAGAGAAAAAATATTAAAATTTAAATACAATTCAGACTGAATTATTAATGCAAAGCAGCTTTCACTATAAATATTTGGTCTCTGAGTTTCAAGATAAATGGAAAAAATAATGAAAACCAAACTCACAAATGCCCTCCAGACATGGGGATGCTAGGGCTAGTTAAAATATGACTGTGGATGCATAATGATTTGGGGGTCTTTACGGACAGGATGAAAGGGGTCAAGCAGATGCTGAGGAGGGCAGGGTGTGAGAGGGCAGCCTGGCTCTATCCGCAGGCCCAATGGCCGGCCAGTCCACCCAAGTTAGAGCATCAGTGAGCTGTCAACTAGTTGGTTGATCTCAGCAAGTCACTGAAGTCCCAGTACCTCCCTTTTACCATCTGTAAAATGAGAATAATAATAATAGTCGCACTCTCTTTAACTTAAAAAGAATACAAGGGAGAGAGAATAGAAAACACTTCCAAAGTTAAGGGTTAGAACATGTAATTCTTCTACCACAAACAAGCATTTCTATGGGAATAAAGAAAGACTTTGTGAAAGTTATTAAGAAAAAAATTTGGCATGGTATATGGACATATAAAGTTGACCTGATGTCATAGAAAAAGTGTGGATGTAAGCCTTAGAAAACCCAAGTGTTTGAAAAGTAGGACCAAGCACTTATTAACCTTGGGCAAGTCACCTAACTTTACTCAAGCTCAGTTTCTCTATTAGTAAAATTAGGACAATATTACATGTCCCATATGGTCACTGTCAGGAACAAAAAAGGCTGACAATATATAAAGTCATCTGGCAATTAATAGGTACCTAAATGTATGTGCATAAGTGTATGTATGAGTGTGTATGTATATATGATCTATATGATGAATAAATACTATATAATTTGGAGTTGGGTGTAGATTTGGGGTTATTTATATCTATGATCTAGTATCTGTGATCCCTTTGGATAGATATCAAGAGGGTATGTGAATCCCTTGAAATTTACTTTATGCTTGTGCATTTTCTGGGAAGAGAGTCCTCTGTTATCATCATGTTTTCCATCCAAGGAGCCCATGACCTTGAAAAGATTAAGCATCACCAGTGTAGACAGAGAGATGGTGAGAGTGACGGGTAGCTTTGCTTCCATATTGCTCACTACCCATAATTCAGCATATCTATGCAGTGGTCATTTAGCGTGAGAACTTCCCCCGTTTAAATACACAAGGTTCTCCTTACCGGAGAAAAACTGGAATCTGGAAGAGGGTACTTGTCTTTGACAGGGACCAAAATTTCAAAGCAAATAGTGGGAAAGAGATCTGCGACTTTATCTTGAAAAATGAGACCAAAATTTTTGGAAATGAGTATATGTATATTATTTTTAATAAATTTTAGGCTGTAATTTCAACAACTTGCCAGTTTTATAAAGAACAAAGAATAAAATATGGGTTGATTTATTTGGCCCATGTCTTCCCAATCAGGTTGTATGAGGGCACCACGTGACCTCCTTTACTTTCATCAGTACAGTTGTTAACAGTCTTATTTTTTTAGGAGTCTGCAAAAAAATATTTGAGACATGTGCCACTTTCCCAAGAACCTGTCATAAGCCTCTAACATCCAATCCCTCACTTTGAAGCCCTTGGGCTGTCATCATGCTTATTGGCTTTTCTTTTTAATTGATAACAAGTTATCTTCATTTGTTAAGGAATTTGTATGTGACACAAAGCTGGCTTCCAAAATCCCTTTCATCAGCTTGATAAAGCCTTGCATCTTTTGAAAAATGTGCTGCTTCAATTGGCAAGTGTTGTGCAATCTATTTTCACTGTGTTTCTCGATGCTGGAAACATCCGGATGATCCAGGAAAGACAGATGTACATAGAGTTGACTCTCGACACAGTGGGGGGCCCACCGTTAAAACGGGAAGGATGTCTGAGTGGGGCTAATTTGATAAGTGGTCCATTAATTCATGAATGTTTCAATGTTATGACAACTTTGGCTTTCCTGCTACCTTTTAACCATCAACGTTGGATAATGAATTTTCGGATAAGGGAAAACCAAGGTGAATCCCTGTACGGTTAGTACAAACTGGTACCAGCTTGGCGCAAGGAGAAGAGGGCCTTTCAGTGCATTCTTCCAAAAAAGCCATGTTGCACATAGTGGCTGGTGAGGGGGAAATAATACATTTCAGGCAAGTGTAGGTTAAATAAGCCCTTGAGAATTAGTCTATGAACTCTGCTCTAGTGGAAAATGAGGCCCACATTCCAAACCAATTTCACAACGCCCCCATCCCCCTTTTTAATAACAGCCCATTTTTACATAGGGGGTTGCCTATTCTGCAATTCTGTAATAGTGAACTTTTGCTTATTGTGTTTCTGGATAACAAGGTGCGCCTGTGTTTCTTTCTTGCATATCGGTTTGCAGAAAGTAATTGCCCTGCAATTCTTAATCCAACCTGTTAACGCATTCCTTTCTGCATTGTTCTTGTTCGTCATGTCTGAGCTGTCACCTGAGAGCTGATCTTCCTTTGCTAAAATCCATTCAAGAAGCATCTTTACCCTTCAAGATGTCTGCTGCAAAGATACACTGTTTTGACTGATGTAGCAAAACATTTACAGAGCATCTTTTTCCAAAGTATTATACTCTTGTGTTACTTCCCAAGAAAAAATCTGTTTGTAGAATAAAATGGTGGAATTTAGATGAATGATTGTCTTTTTGGGAGAGTGTTAGAGGGTTGTCACTTAGTAAATATAACCTAAAGAATAATAATGCTAATATTTGTTCCTTTTTCACAGAAAATCTTATGTGCTAGACACTGTGCTAGGCATTTTGTATGCACAATCTATTTTAACCCTACTTATTACTGTCCTTGTAAGGCTTTTTCCCCCAGTGGAATGTAAGCTCCATGTAGACAAGGATTTTTGTCTTTTTATTTATTGCTACAACCCTGGTGTCTAGAACAGTGCCTGGAATAGACTAGATACTCAACAAATATTTTCTGAATAATAAATGAATCCCCATTTTACAGATAGGAAAGCTAAGGCACAGAGAGGCCAGTTATATACAATTTACATAAGGTCACAATGGTAATAAGTGAAAAATCAGATTTCAAACAATATTTACTAGCAAAAAACCTACAGTCTTAAAAGATATGCTCCCTTTTTCCATCCAACACACACACACAAACACACACAGGTACACAACCACTCTCAGACGCATGCACAAAGAAGCCTGCCCAGTTCACCTGCTTCTTCAGCTCACCACACGCCGACTGCTGAAGGACACATTTTTGTTACCCATACTCCTCCTCAAACTGTCCTCTTTGAACAAAAATCCTCTGTAGGTTCCTCTGCTGGCAGTCTGCATTAGTATTTAGTGACCTCCCCTGCCCAGTTCTCGTTTCCCGCACTACAATTCCCGCCTCCCGATGAACTGTTAATTATAACTACTACAAAGTCTACACTCGCTTGGGAGACAGGCTGTTTGGCAGCAGCTGTGAAAGCCGAACTAAGTTCTTTGGGGATTAATCTGCCGCCGAATGCAGTCTTACAAGTACAGCTTTGGAGGAAAGGAAAGGAAGATAAAATGAGCTAATGCTGTTCGTATAAATGTGAACTTCTACATAACACACACAGGCACACCTACAAATACGTTGACTGAAAGTTAAAATATGATTATCAAAGGATAAGAAAGACTTACAACTGTAATGTAAAACATTAAGAAATATACCCTGGCTTTCTGTGTTCTGCAGGGATACAAGTGTGCTCTGAGCCAAGGAAAATTTAAAAAACAGAGAGAGAGACAGAGATAGCGCATTGAAATATCTTGACGTAGACTTAAATATAGCTTCAGAGATTATAATTCAGATCAAGGCTAGAGCTCCATTTCAACATTCCTTAACTGCTGGTAATATAACAAAGGTCTGCAAATTGGGAGGTACGTCTGCTTGGGAAGGGATGCTTATCTGATCTAGGCCCATCTTTCTTCATGTTTCAATCCCGGAACAGCTGCCCTTCCCTTGGTGAGAAACTCAGCGATGAAGGCACAAACCCAGCAAGCTGAAAGCGCAGCTGGCTGTGGTCCTGCTGCAGCCGCCTCGCCCTGTGGACAGTGTGCGTTGGCGGGTGGAGCAGAAGTGGGCTACTTGGGGGAGTCCTTGGTGGCTGCTGGCAGGCAGCTGCATGCCCCGCAATAGGGTAGTGCCCATTTGTAACCCAGCGGGGGGTGGTGGTGGAATACAGCAAGACGATGGGGCCATAAGAAGGAGGCGTGTCCATCTTGCACCAGGGCCAGGTGAGCTTCCTGAAGCTGGGGATAGGTTGGAAGGGTTATTCTTCCCTTTAGTTCATTCCCTCACTCGTTCCTTCATTCATTCACTCCTTTTATCTTCATTTATTTTACTCCTTTTATCTTTCTTTCCTTTCCCCCAAATTATTCATTCAAATATTAGTAGAGCAATGCAGTATTAAAATCAAACGCATGGACTTGGGGGACAGACTTGGGTGGGACTTCCAGTCCCCTCAATGTGCCAGCTGTGAGACTTTTGGGGAATTATTCAACCTGGATGAGCTTCAGTGTCCTCATCTGATTAGTAGACATATTAACAGTGCCACATCTCCTAAGACTGCTGCAGGACACTATGATTCAGTGATAAAGGACTTTACGTGCTGCCTGGCACATGCTAAGTGCTCAATAAACAGCAGGCATTAGGATGAGGATGACAGTTCTGTGGGAGCCACAGAGATGGGTCTCGCAGGCGGCTGCCTCCAAGCGCCACTTGAAAGATACCCAGTCTACATGGTTGTCCCTGAGCAGAGGAGTCATACATGAGTAACAAGATAAAAAGTTAAAAAAGTAAGAGAGTCCCAAGAGGAAGGTGCAAAGAAAGCCCCATGGAGAAAGACCATCAGATCCAGAGTTTGTCTATTAGGAGAGTATCCCTTTGCCCTGGTTCAGAGACATGGCTGCCGAGGACTGAGCCCCAGGCAGGAGAAATGGTATGTTAAGGGGCTGGCACACACAAAGCTCTGAGCCGACCCCAGAGTGAGAGATGCTGCTTCTGCTTCTGCTATGCTCCCTTAGAAGACAGCTTTTTTGTGACAAGGGGGAGCAGCAGAGAGAGGGTACAAGTGGAACCAGGGAGGGGACACACACCACGGACACACTGGACAATTTGCCACTCTGTAGCAGTTGAACAAGGCCAGGCAAGGACATGAATGAAGATTCCCTTTCATCCCCCATCTCAGAACCTGGGGCCCACAGACCAGCTCCCCGAGTGTCCTGAGGAACAAAAGTTCTACAAGTCATCCTTCCCCGAACATTCCAGGGACACCTGCATAAATACACCTGTGACAGGCATAAGACTTCACTTCCCTCTAGGAGTCAGACTGTGCTCGTTAGCACATCAAAAGCTCTGAGAAGTCCTGCATAGACAATCTGTTTAACTTGATTCTTTCAAAGTTATCCAACGCTGAATTTTTTTTTTTTTTTTTTTTTTGAGAGAATCTCACTCTGTCTCCCAGGCTGGAGTGCAGTGGTGCAATCTTGGCTCACTGCAACCTCTGCCTCCCAGGTTCAAGCAATTCTCCTGCCTCAGCCTCCCAAGTAGCTGGGACTACAGGCGCGCATCACCAGGTCTGGCTAATTTTTGTATTTTCTACTAGAGATGGGGTTTCACCATATTGGACAGGCTGGTTTCAAACTCCTGACCTCATGATCCATCCGCCTTGGCCTCCCAAAGTGCTGGGATTACAGGTGTGAGCCACTGCACCTGGCCAATAATTTTTTAAAATAATGCCTTTGTCCCAATCCAATGTATGCATTTTATACATAAAGAAGTGCAGGTCCAGGGTGAAGAAGATGAGACTCTCTCGAGGCCACACAGTCAGTGAGGAGCTATGCTGAACCTGAATGCTAGCTCTGGTGAACAGCTCTTTGCCCTCCTCCTCATTTCCCCATGGAGCCAGGGCACCCCCGTCATGTGCCAGTGCTCCTTGGAATAGGTGGTGACAATGCTGACACTTCTGTCAAGCAGAAGTCATTCAAGGTGACTGCCTTTTAACACACTTCTAAAAACAAACTGTAAAAGCCCTCTCTGAAATGTCTGATGGGGAACAGATTTTTAAATCCACGTCGCTGGAAGACATGCAGGTGGGCCAGGAGGCAGAGGGGCCGGCAGCGAGGGGCACAAGGCTCTGGGTCCCAGGTCCTGAATCCTGGCTCAGCCCTTCCACTGCCCTCGCTGGCCATGTGCCTCCAACCCTCCAAGCCTGATTCCTCACTGTGAAACAGAGGATTGTGTTGTCTTTTGGTCCTGCCTATTTATGACTGGAAAGAGAAAGGCTTGTCAGGATTCAGGTTGACTACTTGGCATTTGAGAGAGCCTCACATCCACCACTGAAACGCCCACCCCACCATGGTGATTGTCATGCTTCTCTGCCTCCTTATTCATAGAGCGTTCCCTGCAAAAAGAGTCCTCCCAAGGCTCCCCAGTTCTCCTAGAACATTCAGTCTACTGACTCTCACTTAAGGCTCAGTGCACACTGGATACCACCCACCTCTCCAATTTCATCTCCTACCATCTCTCCCCCCGTCTCACTTGATGATCACCACCCTGGCCTGCTTCATGCTGGCTCCTTCTCATCCGAGGGTCACCTTCTCACATCAGCCCTTCAAACTATTTCGTCTGAGGCAACATCCTCCCCTCTTGGTCTCTTCCCCTTCATTTCCTTCTTTGTACTTACAACCATCTAAAATCATCTTACTTATTTGTTCATTTATCTGCTTAATTTCTGACTCTCCCTGAGAGAAGGTAATCTATGAGGGCAGAGTATTGTTTATTGCTTCATATTTACTGCTTGTTTACCTGGCACAAAGACTGGCAAAAAGTAGGTGCTTATTAAACTTCAATTAAATGAATGAACGAAGAAATTCTCTTCCAGAAAAAAAGCCTGCTTACCCCTTCAAAGTCCAGGTCAAATAAAGCCTTCTATGAATCACCTAGGCAAAATTGAAAAGCCACCTTTTTTGTATTCCTATGGCCTTTGCGTCTGCCTCTCATAGGGTGTTTTTTTTTCTTTTTCTTTTTAGATGGAGTCTCTGGCTCTGTCACCTGGGCTGGAGTGCGGTGGCGCGATCTCAGCTCATGGCAACCTTCACCTCCCGGGTTCAACCAATTCTCCCTGCCTCAGCCTCCCAAGTAGCTGGAATTACAGGCATCCACCATCACACCCAGCTAATTTTTTTTTTTTTTTTTTTTGTAGTAGAGACAGAGTTTCACCATGTTGGCCAGGCTGGTCACAAACTCCTGACCTCATGTGATCCACCCACCTCAGGCTCCCAAAGTACTGGGATTACAAGCGTGAGCCACTGCACCTGGCCTGCCTCTCATAGGATGTTATATGCCAGTCTGCCCTCACTGCTCTGAGGGCAGGGACCTGTGCATGTCATTCTGCAAGTCCACAGCCTTCGCCAGAGGCTAGCCCTCTGTAGGTCTTCCACAGTGCTTAGAGAATTAAGGAATTGCTCGTCTAGAACCAAACTCTCTCTGGACTCATACAATCAGGGCTTTGTTTGCTCTCCAGGAAAGTTCAGCCATAAGAGTTTTAAAGCTTACATTAAATTGTCTACATCTTCCTGTCCCTGGGCCTCCCCCAAGAGAAACATCATCTGGAAGCCATGTGATCGAGCGGACACTGATTTTGTATAAGCCCCACATCCTGGGTTCTAGTCTCAGGCTTCAGCTGGGGGATCTTGAACTGGGTCTTTCGCTTCTCCGAACCTTTATCTCTTTAGTTTATGAAAGAGATTGAAAAACCTCTGAAGACTGCCCCACCCAGCCCTTACTGGTTTTGAATATGTGGCTCAGTCTTTCATACTCTCCCTCTAGCAGTCCATACATGTGGTTTGATAAGGAGTAAGTCTACTAGGTATAGCCAAACAAGTATTTTGTCAATGAAATCTTACCCTCAGAGAAACAGGGGATCATCCATTATTCTCTGATTGGTGTTTTAAATTAGACTCATTCTGCCACACACAGGCTTATACCAAATGAGGGGATTTTTATATCTGTTAAAGGTCCAAGGCTTTTCACAGATTGCAAAAAAGGCAAAATCCCAGCAGCTCGGAACGCTGTTGCATTTCATTTTACCCAGCCTTGCAGATTAGCTCCAAAGCCTGCTTGGTCAGCAAACATTTCTGCTGTCCTGGAAAAGCTCTTCAGTTCTTCCCAATCCCTATCAAGACTGTGCCACCACAGCAATGAGGAGCGGGATAAGCCATTTTCCTTTCCTGCGAACATTTCTGGGCTCTGAGGCCTGCCTTTTTTCAGATTCTGTGGGCCTTTGCTAATTTGTGTGACAGCTTAAATGTAAATAGGACACATCTGCATGGGTTAAAAAAATAGCTGCTCGTTGTAAAGGGCAGTGCACTGTGTTTATTTATCATCTACAACTGGAAAGCAGGTTCTGTTTCTAGTCTGTAATAGCTGATGGTTTGCGACAACCTGAGGCATTCTGGAACAGTTTTAGTTGACTATTGACTTTTGACATTAGTCTACATTCATTTTATTTTATTTTTTTTCCCCCAACTACTTGGCTGGGAGAAGCAAGTGAGCACTTATAAAGGTGGACATTTACAGACCAGGTCCTTGAGGCACACACACCTGACCAGATGCCTGCTGTCTGCTGGTGATCACATACCTCTTCCTAACTCTATTAACCACTATTTGCTGGGCAGGTACTTCATGCCAGGTAAGGGCTTCATATGCATGCTCTCTTTTGCTCCTGTCAACCACCCAAAGAAGTGCATGTTGGCCAGGTGAGGTGGCTCATGCCTGTAATCCCAGCACTTTGGGAGGCCGAGGCAGGTGGATCATAAGGTCATGAGTTCGAGACCAGCCTGGCCAACATAGTGAAACCCCATCTCTCTTAAAAATATAAAAAAATTAGCTGGGCATGATGGCAGATGCCTGTAATCTCCTGAGGCAGGAGAATCGTTTGAACCCGGGAGGCAGAGGTCGAAGTGAGCCAAGATCACGCCATTGCACTCCAGCCTGGGCGACAATGCGAGACTCTGTCTCAAAAAAAAACCAGTACATGTTACTGTTCTGTTTTGAGAAATGTAGAAACTGAGGCACAGACAGTTAAGCACACTGACTGTGTACTGAAAAGTATCAGAACTGGTGTCTGAGTTCATGGCTTAGATTATTCTTAACCATCTATATAGTATCTTTCAGAAGTCTCACACTCATCTACCAAGTTGGGCTGCCAGTCAAGGGACACACACAAGCCTCAAACTAAATCTTGGTGGTAGGTGAAGGAATTCATTCAAGAAAAATAACTCACATATAGAAGTGACATCTTTAGTTGTATTCAGACAGCCCAATATCTCTCTTGAATTTCATTACACTATACATATATATTTTATGTGTGTGTAAGTGCATATTCAAAATCATCATTTCTGTAATCACTTTTTTCATGAATTTTTCCATAGTTCACTTTAATTCCATTGCATTCAACAGGTAAGATAATAAAAGATTACTCTTACTCGCAATAGTGATCACAGCATCAACTGCAAACACTTTCGGTTGCTTACCATAGGCTGGCAATTTGGAAAGCAATCTGAGAAGTCACCTCAAAAATTTTAACAAAGTATTATAATCTATCAAAAGAGCACCACAAAGCAATGACAGATTATACCGATGTGGAAAGAAGTCCACAATACACAAAGTGCAAAAGAGGGAGTTGTGGAATAATTTGTATAGAACAATCTCAAACCTGGTAAAAGTGTGTGTGTGTGTGTGTGTGTGTGTGTGTGTGTGTGTGTGTGTGTATAAGCCTGGAAGAATCTCTGGAATGACAGAGTGCATAGATGTGGGGATGTTGCAGAAGGGACTTTCACTTTTCACTATATGCATCTTCTAGACTGTTTAACATTTTATGCATATGCATTTTTAATTTAAAAAGTGATAAAAATGACATTTAAAAGTGTTCCCAGCCAGCTGTCCCAGGCAGTCCAAGTCACTATTGGTGTGCTCTCTATGGTGATTACTGCCATCAAGGCCATATTTGTTCCTCAGATCATCTACCTGCTGGCCCCAGCTCTTTCTTGGAATGCCCGTTCCATCTCATGGCTGGCTAAGCCAGCTAAACCACGCCCAGCTGATTTTGAGCCATCTAGTTCTCCCTCCTCTTCCTCCTCATTCCTGGTTACATATTGTCATGCCCTTGCTCTTTGCATCCAAGAAGGCCCAGATAGCTGGGAAAACAGTTTGCACCCCAGAAAAGGATGCTGAACTCAGCCTTCTTGATGAGGAAGGCTTGCCCCAACCCAGCTGGTAAAGAGGAGATCAAAAGAAACACACAGGTCTCAGCTCCTCAGCTAAGTCATCCTCCAAACTTGATTCCTCTTTCATTCCAGGCTGTCTGGCAGGGCCACCCATGCTAAGCATGAACACCAGCAAACTGTATCACCTCACATGCTCAGCATTTCAGAAGGTGCACTGTCTGTCCTATCAGCAGGACACAAATCCAGTGTTGGGTGGTAGCACCTGCTAATCAAATGGCTTTTCTGTGTGTACTTCTCCCGAGCTTTGAGGATGTGGTTTCCAGTCTGACTTTCTTGTTTCAGAGCTGAAGTTTCAAGCATGCATCTGGACAAAATATGCTTTCCATATAGGCCAACAATTTATTTATTTATTGCTTGTGACATTGTACTCGGCAGCTAAGGAGATATAAAACAATTTGAACCACTCTGCAGAAAATGGTTGCAGAGTTGCCACTGGAGACTGCGGTGGAAGATAATAGAGGAGGATGGAGTCTCGCAGATCTTTCTGTAATTGACAGGCAGAGCCTCTAGAGGCAAGCGCGGCCAGCAGACATTCCTGCAAGGAGCTCACATCACTTTCCAGCCTCAACTCCTGCTTTGGCACGAGAAGGAGACCAGAGGCATGCGTTGGAAGCCTCCTCTGACAGGACAGATGGAGCCAGTATGAGGACCTTTGCCATCCATCCCTAATTGCCAGGTTAGATGGATGTTTTGGACATTTATTAATGCAGTGGGTGGTGGTGACCTGCTTCCTTCCTCTGCCTGTCTCTCATTGACACTGTGGGTGCCCCTTCCATGGCCTGCTAGGCTCGACCATTTCAGTGTATGCAGCCCAATCTCTAACTGCCCATTCTTGCATGCCTTTGCCTGAGGGCTTCCCTGGCCTCTAAGGCTCACCCTATACAGGCTTGTGGCAGGTGAGGAGTGTGAGGGTATTGATGCCCTGGGAGCAGCCCTCGGCCGATGACCGTCAGGAATGAAGACACACATATCACAGCTCCCTCACCCCTAAAGTGGGATGACTCAGGTTCCACACTAGCCTCCAGCGTTCCACAGCAGGACTAAACTGCAGTCACCAGTTGCCCACAGTGGTGGCTTGACAACTCCCCCTTTATTGGCTTGCCTTCCCATTGCCTTATTGATGTTTCCTGGGAACACATCCCCCAAGGACAGCTTGTACTACATCCTTGTCATAGAGTCTGCTTCCAGGAACCCAAACTCAGAAAACTCCTACCTATTTCTGCCCAGCCCTTATGTTATGGATCAAAATTAGAGGAGCTCCAAGATTGTTTCTTGCACTTGGGCTGGTTGTTGGGCCTGCAGAGTGTTTAGAAGAATTGAAATAAGTTGCTATCATAAAGAAATCTAGATTCTTGGATTCTATTGAAAAATGGCATAGATATGGCTATACTGAGCTTGCATTCCCTTATGGCATGTGGGGCTGAAGCTGACTTGTGATGCCCCTCTAACCAAGCCTCCCTGGCCCATTTCCCTCATTGACATTTCCAGATTGGACCCTATGGATAGCTGCTAGGTCAGCCAGGCCACCTATAAGGCCAGGTGCCTTCTTTCTCCAAGACTCCCTGCCTTCCTGAGGATCTGAGTCACTGTATGGAATACTCAGGCCTAGATCATACATAGAGAAGTAAGTGGATAGGGATGTGTGTTCATCCCAGGATGCAAAAATATCAGCAAGAAGAGAGCCACTAACAGCTAATGAGTGCAACCATGTCAGGTGCCCTGCTAAACCCTTTGCATTCTTTTCTTTTCCATTTTAGTCTTCTAGCCACTCTGGGAGGCAGATCCTATTATTTTCTTCATGTTTTATCTCAGGAAACTGAGTCTTAAAGAGTTGGAAAACTTATCCACTTAGCTAGTAATGAAGCTGGGACTCCAGTTTAAATTTGTGGTGTTCTTTCTGTCTGCAAAGCTGCTTGGCGCCTCTCATCCAGGGCACAGGTATATCCATGGAATGCACTTTATTTATTTATTTATTTATTTATTTATTTATTTTAAATCAATTACATAACGATTTAAATAATTTTTTTTAGAAGAAAAAGTCTCACTCTGTCACCCAGGCTGGAATGCAGTGGTGCAATCATAGCTCATGCAGCCTTGAACTCCTGGTCTCAAGTGATCTTCCTGCCTCAGCCTTCTGAGTAGCTTGGACTACAGGAGTACACCCCCACTTCCAGCTATTTTGTTTTGTTTTGTTTTTACTTTTTATTTTTTGTAGAGATGGGAGTCTCACTATGTTGCCCAGGCTAGTCTTGAACTCCTGGCTCAAGTAATCCTCCCACCTTGGCCTCACAAAGCATTGGGATTAACAAGCATGAGCCACCACTCCTGGTGGAGAATGCACTTTACATGGTAGCTATGCCATCACCCAGGCCTGGCCTTGAGTCTGGGAGGCTCTGAAACCTTCCTTGTCAGGCCACAGAAGAAGTACATCTCCAAAAGGGCAGCTTCCAGAGTAGCCAGCTCCTGTCTCGTTAGCATTACAAAATAGAGACCTTGCGATTATCTTATAAGGAGAACTCTGAAAGATGTATAGACCAAAAGGTTCATTAGCTTCTGACCAACCCAGTCTCTTCTTGTAGGAAGTCACAGGGGAAACCAAGTTAGACTCCGAAGGCCAGCTGAATTTACAATAATATGAAACTATCACTGCAGAACCTGGAATGTCCAACTGTGGCAAGCACAGTCCCCTTCCCATAGACACGGCCTCTAGGGAAGAAGAGGCCTAGAAATAATTTAAAAAGAGAGTAGAAGGGGTCACGATGAAGAGAAGAATGGCATCCTCAAAACTAGGGATGTTGGTTGAAGTAGTCATGTAAGGGCATCAGGCTAAGAGGCCCTGGGGAACTATTCCACAGCAGGATGGTGGCTTTGATGGAAAGAGTGACTGCTGGATTCCTGGCCCCACCTTCCCTCTCATCTCCCCCTAGAGATGGCCTGGCCACTGGGAAGCTCCGTGGCTATGACACCCATCTCCTGGATAGCGGTATGAAGTGCATCCCCAAGATCCTCCTCTTTCACTCCCCCGCTTTTGCCTCCATGGTTGGCTGACACCTCTCCTGACATACCCTTTTTCGTTTTGTTTTGTTTCGTTTTGTTTTTGCTATCAATACATTCAGGCAGCTAGATCTAGCCTGGCTGGCTGGAAGCTGTCCTGGCTCTGTAAGGCAACTTGGCAAATCTCTACTCCGATCTATTCCATTTTGCTTTCTTGGGTGTACAGTCTTATTTCCCTTACTTCCAAGTCCTTGAGATGGGAGGAAGTAACCTCTTTTGCCTGCCAGTGTGTAGACGATAACTCACATCCTCTGTCACTATTATTACTATATTAGACGTATTTCTTTTTTTCTTTCTTTTTTGAGACAGGGTCTCACTGTGTCGCCTAGGCTGGAATGCAGTGGCATGATCTCAACTCACTGGAATCTCTGCCTCCTGGGCTCAGGTAATTCTCCCACCTCAGCCTCATGAGTAGCTGGGACTACAGGCACACACCACCACGACCGGCTAATTTTTGTATTTTTTGAAAATAGAGACAGGATTTTGCCATGTTTCCCAGGCTGGCCTTCAACTCCTAGGCTCAAGCAATCCTCCCACCTTGGCCTCCCAAAGTGTTGGGATTACAGGTGTAAGCCCCCACACCCACCCCTGGATGTATTTCTTAACTTCCCTGGTCTAGGTTTCTTTCCCCGTAAAGTGTAGATAACGATTTTTAATGAAAGGATGTGTTCAAAGGGTGAAATGAAATAATGTGTGTAAAGTGCTGAGGAGTGTCTGAAATGTCTAATAAATGGAATAATAACAATACTGGCAATGGCTGTGATTGTAGCACACCTCCTGTGCTCCCTGGAGCTCTGAGGTATAGCTCCCACCGTGGATCTTAACAAATGCTTGCTAAATTGACTTGAGCCAGGACTCAATAAGGGATGCAATTTCTATTCATCTGGCCTCAAACTGACTTATGGAAAAAGGCATTTATCGGTTCTTGTAACTAAATCATGCAGGACTAGTCTGGCTTTGGGCACAGGTGAATTCGGGATCTTAAATGATGTCTTCAGGGATCTATCTCTGCCTCTCTCTCCATCATTCTTGTCTACTTTCCTTTTCCTTCTGACTTCATTTTCAGGTAGAGTTCTCTTCTCACTATGGCCCTGTTGCCCCTGGTACCCCAAATTTCATCACTCCAGCTTCTATTTCCATAGAGTAAACAGTTCTTTTTCCAAGCAATCTTAACTCAAAATTTCAGAACTGAGACTCATTGCTCTAGTTTGATCATGTGCCCATTTCTGAACCAATCACTGTGGCCTAAGGGATAGCTCCCTCTGAGTGACCAAGTCTAGGGAAAGTGAACTCTGATTGGCTGGCTTGAGTCATGTGCCCATATTGACATAGTGCTGGGTGAAGGGTAACTGTCCCAGAACTGCAAAAACTGAAAGGAATTCCCCAGAGAAACTTGGCCCCTGGTATCAAAAGACAGGGAGACAGACACTGGGCAGATCAAAGCAATGGATGGCTGTACACCACTAGCAGTCATTAAATGCATTTTGCACACTTGCTCATGAATATCTCCCTCTCCCTGTTGCAGAGCCACATAATCAGAAGACTGAAGGACCATTGCTGTGCAAGTGAATCTGAGTAGTTCTGACTTGCCAGCCTGTGACAGGGAAATAGCAGCCACAGATGTTTAACTAAGCAAGTACTACCAGGCCCCAGGCCCACAAGCTCTTCCCCAAGCCCAGTCCCAGCTGACAGGCAGGCCTGACAGGACATGTCAAGGCCAAGAGTCAGGACACCTGTCAAGATGTCACAGTGCCTCAGGACACGTGGGGTGGGCAGGTGACAGCTGCAGTGAACCTTCCTGAGGCCCACAGAGCAACCTGCATCTGCCACCTTCAACAGGCAAGGCATCTTTCTTCTCAGAAAACAAGGAAAGCAAGCAAGCGTTTGAAACTGTATATCCTTTCCTGTTTCATTAAGGGGTTGGGCTTTGTTTTCCTGAAAGCTTTTGTTCTTCTGTCAGCATATTCAAAACAACCAAAAGGCGTTACCTGCTCTGAAATCCCTGAGATGCCTATCCTCAGAGGTGCTTTTGGCTGTCTCATGCAGCAGAAGGAAGATTTGCTTCCTAGCTGATTCTCCACTCCTCAGGATGTTCACAAATGGCAAATTATAAGCCCGTGTTGCCTCTGCTGACTGCAACTTGGGCCTGTCAGCCCAGAATAATATTTGGATGATGATTTGGCCAAATCAGGCCTGGCTGTCTGTCATCCTGGGCTCCCTTCTCTCCCTCCACCAGACGAACAAACCCCGTGGCCCCTCCTCCTCAGATAGCTCTGGAATCCAGCTGCTTTTCCCCATCCCTGATCTCCCCACCCTTCCTTTCTACCCCCTACCACCTCTCTCAGGTCCCAATAGTCTCTGTGCTCCACTCACTCCCCTCCATCAATTCTTGGCTCTTCCACCAGAGGGGTCCTTCTAAAGCACCCACATCCGTCCATGCCACTGCTCAGCCTTTTCTTTCAATGGTTTCCAAGTCCCCTTATAATAAAGTTCAATCTCCAAAAAACTAGTAGAAAGGCTTTCTGACCTCAGTCTCAACCGATAGCCTGTTTGCCTCCTATACTCCAGATGTATTTATGGACATAGGTAGGCTCCCAGATCAGATCTACATCATGACATCCCCTGGGGCTGGGCTATTCTCCTCTGCCGCCTCTGTACCTGGCCAACTCCTACTTATCCGTGAGGCCACAGCTCAAGGGTCACTACTTCTGGCTTCTGAATCTCGGTATGGCGTCTCTCCCATATGTGCTCTAGGCATCTAGTGCCTCCTCCACTACAGCACTTATTATACTATCCTGAAATTGCTTGCTTTTCTGTGCTTCCTTCATTAGCCTGGAATAATGGAGCCTGGAAGATCTATGAGTATGGAACTCACCTTATTCATTACTGCATCATTAGCTTCTCATGCAAACCCCATCACATTATGGAAGCTCAGTTCATATTTGTTAAATGTCTGAACAATGTGAATGTTCATACTCAGACTTTCCATTGGCTGAATTTGAGGTCACAATTTCTGTACATGCAACTGAGAGCAAATTGGCACATCAACCCGCACCCCCACCTCCAGATAAAATGTAAGCAATAGCATTTGTTCCACCTGATATTCCTTTTGGCTCCTGATCTTTATGTCCAAGGTATAAAAATGTCTCCATCACAACTTCCAGCCCTGGAATTGAGTGCCTGGTGCAGGGAAGGGGCACAATCTTTGTCACAGTCTAGAGCAAGTGAGACCTCCAAGGACTTGAAGAGAAATATAAGAGTGTGCTCTGAGCTTTGGCTTGCAGAACCTGGGGGGTGGGGCGGGGGTGGCGTGGGAGTCTCCTATTTCCTTGACCATCCAAATTTGATTTTTTTTCTCCTTGCTCAGCACCTAGTGGTGTAGTATTCCAAGGGCATAAAAACAAGGTTAAAGGGCTTTATGTGATGAAAGGCATGCTTAGTTGTGAGTGTTTAGCAGGAGTTTAAATATCAGCAATTTTGTATATGGAAACATATTAGCTTCATATTTAATTGGGGTCGTGGTGCACTGTGAAGTATAGCACTTATGTGCACAGACTTGGGTATGATGTCCCACAGACATGGGTTTGAGTCCCAGCCCTGCCATTAATAAGCCATGTGACACCTGCCCAGGTAGCTAACCTCTGTGAGCCTCAATCAGGTCCCTCACCTATAAAATAGGGATAATAATAATAAAAGCATAAATCCTTGTAGGGCTGTTGTGAAGAACAAGGTAAGAAATGCACATAAAGTACCGTGCACAGCACCTAAAATGAGGTAAGCACCTAGAAAATGCAAGCTGGTCTTCTTCATATTATAACATTGGGCCCTTACCCTGCTCCAGTTGCTAGAAAGTAAAAAATGCACCAGCTTGTCCTGTGGGCCAAGTCTCACACACTGATGTTGGTTCAACTCGTCTGTGCATTAGTTTTCTATTGCTATCCTAACACATTACCACACACTTAGTGACTTTAAAAAATATCTATTTATTATCTCACAGTTCTGTAGGTCAGAACTTTGGCACAACACGGCTCAGTTCATTCTCTGCTGAGTTTCATGAGGCCAAAATCACCAGGTGTCAACAGGGCTGCAATCTTTTTTGCAGCTCTGAGGCTGAGTTTACTTTCCAGCTCATTCAGGTCACTGGCAGAATTCAGCTCCGTCTGGTTGTGGGACTTTCCTGGCTGGCAGTTGGCTGAGCATCATTCTCAGCTTCTAGAGGCCACCTGCAATCCCTGGCTCGTAGCCCCTTCCCTTTTATCACAGCCTCGTCTCTCCTCTCCTCCCCCTTGGGACCTCTCTGCCTCTTCTGCTGCCTAATCTCTCCCCTTCCCTCTTCCACTGCACCACTCCGATTCTTAGACTTTCTTTCTCGACTTTTAAGGGCTAATGTCATGACATTGGGTCCGTTTACATAATCCAGGATACTCTCTCTATTTTAAGATAAGCTGCAAAGTCCCTTCGTCCAGTACCTGGTTAGTGTTTGAATAAAGCATGGGCATCTTGGAAAGGCATCTTTAGATTCTGCCTATCACATCTTATTTGCTGCATTTTAAAATCTGAAACAAAACACATCTCAACACAGCACAGTCATTACGTGTTTAGTTTGGGCTATTTGTGGAGTTGGCTTAGCTGAGAAGAAAAACGTGAAAAGGTTATTTTAAAAAAAAAATGGGCCCACCTCCTTTCCTGGGAGACTAATGCTTTGTTAAATATGGATTTTTCAATCCATTTATCAGGGAAATTCCCTTAGATTTCCCCTTTTTCACTTTCTGTTTAATAAAGTCCATACCATTTTAGGGTATTTAAGAATTTAAATATTGCAAATCTAAGGTTTTTATATATGAAGCTCAACTCCAGATTTCAAATTGTCAGCCAGCAGGGTCTGAACAGGGAGGACTCTTGGGGGCAATCCTGCATTAACACAAACAGGACAGCGTGGGCTGGGAAACTCAAGACTCAGATTGGAATGTATTTGCCAATTGGCAACCAATCCTGTTCTCATCAGCTTATCAGATTTATTTCATGTAGAAAATTAAAATTCTGGGTCTCTATTGTGCAGAAATACTTGCACATACGCCCAAAGGCATATACACAAAATTATTTACTGCAGTCTTGTTTGTGATAGCAAAACATGGCAAACTATCTAAATGCCCATTAACTGTGAGTGGCTAAAATAAACCTTGGCAGGGGAATTCCATGAAATACTTCTGTCACTATTAGAAAATAAGGTAGGTCTATATATATTAAAATGGAAAGTTTACCAAGACATACCGTTAAGTGAAAAATGCAAATCACAGAAGAAGCTGAATAATATAATCTAATTTGTGTTAAATGAATTATGTAAATGTGCATTATTTGTAAATGCAGACAAAGGACATATCTACCAATTAATTGGGGTCTATTGCTTCTGGGGAGAAGTGTAGAGTTGGGGGACAGAGTAAAGGAGACATTCAGGTTTTAAGTTGTCTACTTCAATATAGCTTAAATATTTTATAATGAGAATTGAGTCATGAATGTAGATTATATTAAGAATTGGGTGAAAAATACCATGTTAGACATATTACTAAGGGTAGGGGCATATAGGTTATCTATCAATGGGACTTGAAATATGATGTTATTTGATGTTTCAGAAATTAAGGCCGGCCAAACAGCTAAAATGACTAACCTCTGAGCAATTCAGCTTAAATTCCATGCTTATTCATTGCTACAGTAGAGCCAAGTCCTGATGAGACATGCTGAATGAGAGAGGGCTATTTAACCTCTAGTTTCTGGATGGCTGTGACCTTCCACAGACCTCGCACATAGAAGGTACTCAATAAATACTTGAATAATAAAACAAATGGCACTATTAAATTTGGGAAAAGCCTGGTATCTGCCTTTGATTAAATAAATCAAGCCTACTAAAATCACAGGAGACATATATACAAGATTCAACCCACTGTCAAGAATGGATGAACGGAAGGGAGATGGTTTTCATTACAGAATACAGGCAAGTAAGATTTGGAATTAGACAATCTTTCTTTACTTTCAAACAGAACCAAACAAAAAAATTCCCCAAAAAACAGACCTTAAAAACTAAGTCCTAACCCTACACAGCCCCTGGAATAAAGCTTTTCCAATGTACCTGCCAGAGCAGCCAGTAGAGGAGAAAGGGGCTCAGAGGAGGAGGAACTTGCTGTCTGCAGCGCTGCCCCTTCATCAGTGAAGTGGGGCTAGAATCGATGATGGCTAAGCTCCCTTTCAGTGCCAACTTTCTGGCAATCTGTAAGTGGCCACTCTGGTTGCCCAGTATCCTCAAAGGAGCTAGAATCAGTTCTTTCAGCTTCAAAGAAACAGACCCTTGGGTTTGCATGTCAAATGTCATTGAAAACCTATGCCCCAGCCCCCACCTCGTCTGCAGATCACCTATCAGGGTTGAGCTGCAGGAGGAATTACAGTGGCCCCTTCCTTTTGGAGGGCGAGTTGGAAAGGGAGGCAGAATGTGGCAAAATGCCTTCTTCAAGGCCCTCAACATTAAACTTTGCATTGTTTTTAGCTCTTTAAAAAAATCTTTTTTTACTTCTACAGTTCTAAATTTACTTTGGATTTACCAATATTAACTAAGTGGCTAAGTAAATAAATATATAAAGCAAACATGAGTACCACACTGTCCCCCAGGACTCTAAGCCTAGGAATGCAAGGAACCCTGTTTCTAACCATGTACACACACTCTTTGCTGCTATTGGTTTGTCTCTGCCTATAGCCAAGTCACATTTTGCAGTGCGACTGTTCTGTAAACTACGCGCTTGTTTGTAAATTGTACCAGATGCTCATCCACTAACTCAGCCTTATACTTTCATCAGATTTTTATGTCTTTATGATGTACATCTTTGCCACTCAAAGGGTGGTTCGCACACCAGCAGCATTAATATTGCCTGGGAGAAGAGTTGCCAGATAAAATATAGGAAATTCAAATTTTACTGGATGTCAAGCCGTTTATTTTTTTTCCCCCTCTAAATCTGATAACCCTACCTGGGAGTCTGTTAGAAATGTAAAATCTCAGGCTCCACCCAGACCTAATGGAATCAGAATCTGTATTTAACAAGTTTATAGGTGGTTGCAAAATCGACTTGAGTCTACTTAATTCCTGTGATACAAACCTTCTAAGTTCCACTGGCAAATTCTGATCTCACTCTGCATCAAATGTAGATGAAAAGAGTAAGCTGTCAACAAGCTTGGTTTCTGTGTTTTCCCCATTTCGTCATACGTTCTGTTCGCAAATGCCCACATTTTTCAACCTGGGCACAGAGGGCACCCCCACTTTCAACCACTCGTGAGCCCGAGCTCACGAACCACCATCGCTGCAGAGGAGACGCCAGGCGGTGTTAATTGCTTGCTGGGTGGTGGGGAGGAGGGGCTGGGTTACCATCTCGCCTTTGATCAGGAGGTAGAAGTAATGGTTTTACTTACATCCTGCTTTGTCTCTGCACAGGCTGAGAGCCAAGGATCCATTTCAGGCTCTCTCTTTCTTCCTAGTATTCTGTTACTGCCTACATACCGCGGCCCAGAGCTTCAGGCGAGGTTGGGGGGAAACCAAATGCTCTTTGTGGTACACCCACATGACAGGCTTCAAAATGGAAACAATATTTAAGTTTAACCTGGAAGATCAAGTTTGCTCAAATCTCGCAACGCAGGGAGCTTTTGAAAACTTTAGCAGTAGGTCTGCATTTGATGGAGAGAGGCAAGCAGTGATGGAGAAATGAGGCCTTGTTAACAGACACTGAATCCCCACACGGGAGTCAACATTTCGCCTTATTCCTTATAAATAATGGGGATAATAATAACACACTGAGACAGAGCCTTGAAAGCTTCAAGGTGTCTTTACAGCCACATTCTTCTGCAGTCTGCAGAATAATTTTGGGAAGAGTGTGCGCGGTGAAGGTGTAGAAGGTAGCCGTCGTCAGCCCCACAGGACAGAGAAGACACATAATCAAGTAAACTGATTTTAAAAGTCAAAAAAATCAAGACACTTTCCTCAAGTAGCACATTTCCTGACTCTTCAAGCAGCGCTCTTTCCACTGTTCTCAGGGTTCCATTATTTGGTTGCCCCAAGCTACTCAGATCTCAGCCATTCCTCAAGGAATTTCAGGGCTGGAAGAAACCTTTAAAAGATTCATAGAATCTTGTTATGGATTGAGTTGTGTCCCCCTCAGAATTCACGTGTTGAAATCCTAATCCCTAGTACTTGAGAATGTGACCTTATTTGAAAACAGGGTTGTTGCAGATCTCATTTGTTAAGATGAGGTCATCCTGGATCCTGATCTTAGGTAACTGTTGTCCTTATAAGAAGGGGAAATTTGGACACAAGGAGACACATGCACTCAAGAACGCCGGGAGAAAATGAAGACAGAGATCAGAGTGATGCATCTACAAGCCAAGGAACACCAGAGATTGCCACCAAACCACCAGAGACTAAAGAAGAGGCATGGAATAGATTGTCCCTCACAGCCCCAGAAGGAAGTGCCCCTGCCTACACCTTGAACAAAGCCTGCAGAACCTTGTTATGGCAGCCCTAGAAAGGAAAGACAAATCGTAAGGTGGGAAGTGTCATCATGGTGTTAATGCTGATGAGAGTTTGCTGGGCTCCAGAACTGGGCAAGGGTTCACTGCATCATCTCATAGCTTCCATACATGGACTCTGCCAGGTAGGCACTAGAAATAAGGGCTTTGAGGCTCACAGAGGCTGAGCTACTCAGTCAAGATCACACAGCTAGCATGTGGCCAAGATGGATTTAGACTTGGGCAGTCTGAGTCCAGACTCTGTTGTATTATCCCTTAAACATCACAGCCTCAGGTGGGGTGGCCAGGACAACTGATTAGCATCTATGAAGCCCTTTCTCATGTAGAACCTGTAAGGGGCTCACAACACCACCATGAGGTAGACACTATTGCCTAGGTTTTGTAGGGGAGGAAACAGGCACTCAGATTAAATCACTGACCCAAGGTCACAGAGCTCATCAGCGGTGGAGCGGGGATTTTAATCAAGTCTGTTGACTCCAGCAGGAGCTCTCAATCACTGCGCAGGAGCCCAGCGAGTTCAGATTTGCTGGGTTCTCAGCGGCAAGTATGTCACCCTTTCCAAATCACCATCTCCTCCCTCTGTACCTTGCACCTGCCATGCACACCTTGACTGTTGGTCCCCTCTTCCATGTCGTAACACACACATGGACATTTTCAATGTTCACTTCCCTTCCCTCCCTCTGTGAGAAAGCTCTGCTTACTCTGAGTAGTGTCAAAGGTAACTTTCAGACTGTAAAGTCTGTGAGGTTCCTTCAGTCTGCGGGTCAAACTTTGATAATGTTCAAAGTCAAACCCAGGAATGACATCTGGGGGTAAAGCAGTGGTTCCCAACCAACCAGGAGCCATGTTGCCCCCCCAGGGGACATTCAGCAATCTCTGGAATCATTTTTGGTTGTCACAAGTAGGGGCTGGGGGTGGGGTGGCAGGGATGCTATTGGCATCCAGTAGGTAGAGGCCAGGGATGCTGCTAAATATCCTACAACAGACAGGATGCAAGACAAAGAAGTATCTAGCCCTAGATTCAATAGTGCTGAAGCTGAGAAATCCTGGCATAGAGCGTGTTCTCCAGGGGCAAACTGCCCACTTCTCAATTCCAGCTCCATCACTCACTAGTTCCGCAACTGGGAGGCAACTTTCGTAAACTCTCTAGGGTCCAGTTTTCTCCTCTTTAACATGTAACTAATAATAGCACACGCCTATTAATACATAATATTAGTTATTATGTAACTAATAATAGCACATACAAATATCTTATATGTATATATTATTACACAACACATGTTGTATATTATATGTTAAACATTGTGTTAGTTTCCCAGGCTAATCCACAAAAACCTATGTCATGTTGTCATGTTGCTAAAATTCCTATGCTTGTGGAGAGGGTTGGGGAGGATAATGGAAGATAATATAATAGCTAAAACATAATACGAAAAACAATACTGAATGAAAACTTAACAGCATTGATTGATCTCAGGGCCACATACTTCAGGAGAAGTGGCCTTGTTTAGAAAGAACAAGGGAAGATAGTGCTCATCTTATGATTCTGTTTTGAGAATTAAATCTGTTAAACCATGTAAACCGTCTAGCACATTGTAAAAGTGATGTAAATGCTAGTTGCATAGATAAATGGAGACCTTTAAAAAGATTCCAAAGGGAATTTCTGAACTCTTTTAAAGTGAAACCTTTAGAGAGTGATCGCCTAAATTATTTATACTTAATTTCACTTTAAAACAAGAGTTTCCTTCTACATTGCACCTGGCTATTTGTGCACATGCTAAGTGCCTGAGTCTGCCATTCATCATCCTGAGACTGCCTGCTGCAGCTAAGATTGCCAGCTAGTGCAGCTGAGAATCATTTATGGAAGCCCCACAGTCAGATGCTTACCTTCCAGTTTTGGAAATAATAAGGGTGCCTCTCCTAAGCAATTACACCGTGCCCAGCACTTCACTTAGTGCCTGGCCATACACTAACTCACTTTGCCCCCCAACAAACCCAGGAGGCGGGTGCTATTATTAGTTACATGTTAAAGAGAAGAAAACTGGACCCTAGAGAGTTTACGAAAGTTGCCTCCAAGTTGCGGAACTAGTGAGTGATGGAGCTGGAATTGAGAAGTGGGCAGTTTGCCCCTGGAGAACACGCTCTATGCCAGGATTTCTCAGCTTCAGCACTATTGAATCTAGGGCTAGATACTTCTTTGTCTTGCATCCTGTCTGTTGTAGGATATTTAGCAGCATCCCTGGCCTCTACCTACTGGATGCCAATAGCATCCCTGCCACCCCACCCCCAGCCCCTAGTTGAGACAACCAAAAATGATTCCAGAGATTGCTGAATGCATAATAAATTATATATATCTCTCACTATATACATGTAAGATATATAATGCATAATAAATTATATATATATATATATATGTATCTCACTATTTGATTTCCCAACCATGAGTTAGCTGGCTCATAAACTCATCTGGGGAGAGACTTTGGCATGTGGTTTAAGAAGCTGGGTCTGAATAACCCCTTGCTATATCAGATAGCTAGCAGTGGCCACATAATACTGAACAAAGAACACGGAATGTGATGGGGAATGACAACTGGGTTACAGTCTGGGTTCTTCTGCCTCTGAGTTGTGTGACCAAGATGTAATTTAGCCTCTCCTCTGTAAAATGGGGCAACCTAAGACCCACATGGTGGGGCAGAGAAAGACTAAGTAGAGTTACACATGGACAAAGGAAGCCTTCCTTAACGGTTGTGCTCCACTCCAGGACAAGTTATGCTCATCATCATGACTTGGATTCCATGGCTACAAGTCTCACAGGACTCCATTGGGGTCTGCTGGCTGATGACAACACCTCATTCCAATGTGGTAGTATCACTTTCCTATCTTCTTTTTAGTGCCTTTGTGTGTTGCCCCTCTTGACCTCTGGGCCTGGTGTTCAGGCCACACCACACAGCTCTCAATGCCAGCCTGTTGAATCGCCCATGCTAATCTACATCTATACAGAATTGATGGCAATTATAGATTATGCAATATAAAGTTACCCTGTGCTAACCTCCAGAGTCCTTGAATTCTTCTTATGACCAGAACCTCACATTGAGAGATGATTAAGAATATACCTAACTTGAGTAAAACTACTCAAGGAGAGCAGGAACTTGAATATTTAGCTTCTGCTGAGTTGCACATAGCAGGTACTCAATAAATATTTATTGAACTAACTGCTAAACAGGTAAGTATTAGTTAAGTGCTACATAGCATAGTATGCAACGGTTTTCCCTCCCAGTGTCTTCTTTCATTTCTTTTCAAATAATCTGAATAATTTGTAGGCAGGAGCACAAGAGCTTAGTTTTTAATCTCATCAACAAAGAACCCTCCAAAGAAGAGACATTCCTTTGGCCTTGGTTGTTGGCATTTCAGGTATAATTATATTTTTCACCCTAAAATTTCCCAACAAGATTAAGAGTTACACACAAAGTCTCCTTAACCTTTGGCTCGGAAGTTTGCACAAGGAGCTCTGCCCACTTTTCATGTGATTTCTGAAAGACGCCAGCTGCTGGCAGCCATGAAACATGAAACACAAAGAACCCATAATCTGCTAGAACATACCCTGCTTGCACAATTCCTTGAAGCCTCTCTAAGAATACACCAAAGCCTGCAAGTGTGTACATGCTTTTCTCCAGGCAAGGAAGATGCAACATTGCTTTCTCAACAAGCTGTTTCCAATATTTTAAGTAACTATTCTGGCTCGGCCAAGATAAGAGAGTACAAAGATCTAGGGAAAAGACAACTTTCACATTTTCTTTGTAATTTCACTTGGTTGTGGCCTCTGTTGAAGTTTCCCCTGACTTCAAAACATGATGGTATTTCTTGTAATGGCTGAAAAGTTTTAAGCTTCTTCATGTACCTAATTCCAATGGGCTATTAACTGGGCTAGTTTATTGGCACTGTGGATGCAGGGCTTTTGAACTTGTAGGCATACATTTTTTATTGCCTGGACAGTTTGCTTGACTCTTCGAGAGCTATATCCAACCCATCCCAGCCAGGTGGTTTTTGGTGCACAGCATGAAGTCTCCAGGGAGAATGGTTCCATTTGTTCCTTTGGCCGTGTGTGCCAGTGCAAAGCCCAGCACTCAATGCTCAACCTGATTCAGGAGACATGGAGCAAGTAAACTTTTAAAGCTTTATAACACATAGTAGATACTTGATAAATAATTACAGAGATATTGACATGGCAAGCCTGTGAGAGGTGATCAGTGTAGAGTAGGTAGTGGTAGGGAAGAAAATAAAAACAACAAGGCTAGTATTTATGGAGTGCTTCACTATGTACTAGCACTGGGCTCACATTTTACACCACTATTTCATTTGATCTTCACAAGAACTCCATGAGGGAGGAAAATGTAAGAAATCGCTTTCCCCATTTTCCAGATGAGGACATTGGAAATTCAGAGAGATTAAATATTGTGCCCAAGGTCACACAGCTTTCAGGGGCAGATCTGGAATGCAGAACTCACGCTCTTACCCCATGAGATCCTATATGCAGACTGGACATTCTACTCATGAAAAAAGGGAAGAACAAAAGGAGGAAGAGGTGGTGAAATAAGATGTAAGAAGAAAGCAGAGAAGTGGTCAATGGAGAAAACCCCTAAGGTGGAGAGGAGGAAAATGGACAGAGCCCTTGTTGGCTGTCTTCACGATTCTTAAAGAAATGGGCCCATCTTCCCCTTCCCATGAGGGGAGTTTGTTGGGGAGCTTGAAGACTACAGCAGAGATTGAAAAGGGTCACCATGGGGAATGCAATGTGAGTCAGTGCAGACAAGCAACCGCCCTGCAGCTCTGGAGTCAGACATACCTGGGTTCGAATCCTAGCTCGGAGATTTTGGAGCTTTGTGACTTTGGGCAAAGAGCTTTCCCTCTCTGTGTCTGAGTTTCCTCATCTTGAAGACAGGATCATAGTGGTACATACCACATATGGAGACATCAGGATGAACAAGATGACCAATGTGAAAGCGCTTAGAATGGGGTGGCAAATAATGGCCCAATAGGTCAAATTCAGCCAGCCACTGGTTTTTGTGCAGTCTGCAAGTCGAAAATGGGTTTTACCTTTTTCAACAGTTGGGGGGGAATTTTTTTAAAACGAATATTTTGTGACACATGGAAATGATATGAAATTCAAATTTCACTGTCCATAAATATAGTTTACAGTGGAACACAGCCATGCCCACTCGTATGGTCTCTGGCTGCTCTTGCATGGCAATGGCAGGGTTATGGAGTTGCAGCCAAGACCACACGTGGCACACTCATGGCTTTGCACTGCTGTTCACATACTACAAATGGCAGCAAGGTTGCTCTAACTTGACCACACTTTGAGTGTCATGCATATCACCTATCTGTATGGACAGATATTTTTAAAGATGAAATACATAAAATACCATTACAGATCATCATTAACAGATGAACATTTGCAATATATTTTGATAACAGAGAATACTAATTTTGATCCCCAATAAAGTGACATGTTATCCCCTAAAAGAAACCCACTCTCTTCTCATTAGTAGAGGTATATTACAAAAAATTATACTCATTATATTTTGAATTTCTTCAATAAAAAAATTTGTGAACATTTGTTTTCTTTCTTGTTATATAAACATCTATATCTGGATTTTGCCCACAGATTTTGGACCACAAAACCTAAAATATTTACTATGTGGACATTGCAAAGTTTTCTAGTAAGCCCTAACTTGGGACAGTGGTGGGCACGTGGTCATGGGCACAGGAGAGGAAACGCTAGCCTCTCCTTTGCCGACATCCTTTGAGAAACGCCCCAAGTTCCTTTTTATTTGTCTCAGTCTTCTTGAACAGTGAATATATATGCCCATTAAGCTCCACATAAGTAAGCACTTGGCAAAACACAGTTGCCAAACATAGTAAGAAAAAGAAAAGCCTAATAGTGGTGCTAGGCTATCGGCCTTCTCCTTTTCAGGCCAATTCATCATTTTTGGCATGCGGTTGTCCAGGCTTCGTGTTAACCACCTCAGTCAGTGGTGGTAGCTCCACCTGCTTGGAAAATGGCTCATCCTATAGTCCAAGAGAAGTCAGGCTGCAGCAAAACTTTCCCCAGATATACTCTGTGCACCCTAATTCTACATGAGGGTCTGAGAAGAAAAGGAGCTGTGAGCAATAAGCACAGCAAACGCTCTTTCTCTGGAGTGTGACAGCTGGCTGGAGGACCCTGGCCTATTGAAGGCTCTGAGAAGGCCTGCAGTGGAGAAACCTATTAATGCTGTTTAATCCAGCTTTGCTCAAACTTATTTGAACACCATATGCGTTTATGACTATTTTTTAAAATAGTGGCCAGGTCGGGTAGCTCATTCCTGTAATCCCAGCACCTTGGGAGCTGAGGTGGATCACCTGAGTCCAGAAGTTTGAGACCAACCTGGACAACATAGCAAGATGCCATCTCTAGGCCCCCCACCCCTACACAAATAGCCAAGTATGGTGGTGTGCGCCTCCTAGCTACATGGGAGGCTGAGGTGGAGGATCTCGCTTGAACCCACAAGTCTGAGACTGCCGAGAGCCATGATCACACCATTGCACTCCAGCCTCGGTGACAGAGGAGGACCCTATCTCAAAAAAAAAAAAAATGTCTTTTAATATCCAACACCATCAGTGCACTGAGGAACACCTTAGGGAATTACTACTATAGTGGAAGGAGTAGCTGGCCAAGAGTCACATGTTTGAAGTTCACGTACTAGTTCCCCTGTGTCTCATCTGTATAGCCCTGGACAAACCTCCTTTTCTTACTCTATAAAATGGGCATGGTGTCACCTGTCTGCCCTCCTTGTAGAGCTGATGGGAGATCAGATGAAAATCAGGGACACAGGGCATTTTCTCTAAACTGGCAAGGGTGCTATGTGAGTGAGACAGAAGTAGAAGAAATGGCAGTGTCAGCTCTTGGAACTTTAAGGTGTTTTCCCTAAGATGAGTGAACTAGGCAGAAAGCCACTGTGCTGAAGGCCCCCTCAGTGTTTGTCAGGACAGCAGTGACCTACAGAGGGGCAAACGCCAGAGTCCATCCTTCCCTGCCCCCAGTCCCTGCCATGGAAATGCAACCCAGCTACATAAAGCTCCTGCAGGCTTTGGCGTGTAGGAGTCTCTTGCATGGAGTCAGGCCCTCACATGAAAAAATGGCTCAACAGTCCGGGCTCCATCAGCATGTTGGTGCATTCATAATTTTTAAAAATAATAACATGGAGAAAATTCATCTGGTGCATCTTAGCTGGCACCCTCACACATCGTCACCTCCTTATCTGACATATTAGATTTCCCTGTGTCCCAAGCCTGTTATATAATGAGGGACAAAGATTGCTCTCTGGCTCTAGAAGACTTCCTCATTCTCCCTTTCTCATTCCACATTCCGTGAGGGGGAAGGACAATTCTTTTCAGTGGCCAGTTGTACTGAGCCCACATCATGTTTCGGATCAGCTGGGGGAAACACTGTTAGCCCTGCAAGCCCTTCCTCTCTGAGAAGAAAACAGGCTTGCCATGAGTTTCCCAATGTGTCACCTGCCTTCAGACAAAGGGGAGCAGAGGCCGGGCACAGTGGCTCACGCCTGTAATCCCAGCACTTTGGGAGGCCAAGGTGGGCAGATCACGAGGTCAAGAGATCGAGACCATCCTGGCCAACATGGTGAAACCCCGTCTCTACTAAAAATACAAAAACTAGCTGGGCATGGTGGCGCACGCCTGTACTCCCAGCTACTCGGGAGGCTGAGGCAGGAGAATCGCTTGAACCTGGGAGACGGAGGTTGCAGTCAGCCGAGATCACACCACTGCACTCTAGCCTGGTGACAAAGCAAGACTCTGTCTCAAAAAAATAAAAAATAAAAAAAAGAGGAGCAGAGAGGTTTCTTCGATAACATGATTTTTATCATGCTCCCAAGCTAGTGCCCCAGCATCAGAGGAGACAAGTACAAAAAAATAAGTAAAACCACAAACCCAACACAAAACAGCAGCCAGAGTCCCACACACTGAATCTGTTTACAATCCAGTGTCGTGGGCCAATGGGGAGACTCCCTTTTTAATTACCGAGGTTTTTTTTTTTTTTTTTTTTTTTTTTTTTTAGTAGAGTGATTTGTACGGAAACTCCTTTCAAATAACACAGTGACTTCAGAGATCAAGGTGCACAGAAAGAAGAACAGAGGCTGGGGGATCAGCAGGGTTGCTAATTCCATCACACGCTGACTCAGGGCAATCAGAGGCACTCCTCTGACACCTGAGCAGGGAACAAAGCCGCCTCATGCCACTGCCAAGAACAAACCCACTGGGCAACAGTGTACTCTTCCCAGCCTCTGCATCCCAAGGGCTCTAGTGTGCGTGGCCACTCCAGCCTGCCCTGACCTCCCGACTGCCCGATGCAGAGCATATCTTAAAATTATAAACAGATGTGAAAAACAGTCATGTAATGCCAACTAAATGATAACACCACCAAAAACAGTCTTAGCTACCTTTAAAGGCTTAATCCATCAGGTGGGAGTGGTGGAACCAGTATCTGAACTTGGTCTGTGAGGCTCTAGAGCCTGGGTACTGCCCAACCACTCTGCGCCAAAGATTATGCAAAGTCAGATTCCCATCTCCATCAAGCACATATTTACAAGACCATCTGCATAGGAAAAATATGGCAAGATATATACTGAAAGGTTAAAAATGATGCTTTCTCTGAATGAGGATTTTGAGAAAATTTTTTTCCTGATATACTTATTAAATTTCCTAAGTTTTGTAAAATGAGCATAAAAGTAACACATGGGGAAAATGAATTGGTGGCTGTAGGAAGCTCAGGTTTCCCAGTGAAAGCAATCTGCGATAATTATTTCAGGCCTCGTCTTATGTTTGCCCTCTGATGGACAAAGATACAATGTACAGCAAGGGGTCTCTCGCCACATATGGGAGTCTGCCTTTTTATTCTGGATCTAACAGGTTTAACTGAGAAATCTTCTCTCAAAGAGATTATAACAATCTTTCTTCTTCAAACTTCCAGGGGCTCTGTTTCTACATCTCTGCATATACACAGTGACTGAGGAACTAAGGAAATGTTTGGGGACTGGCAGATTTTAAAGCTACCCTTGCCCTTCAACCACCCACACAAACCTAAAAGAAGGGACCTGATTTATTAAGGTGCACAGCAGAAAGGCACACGGTGGGGTTGCAAATGCTGACTCTTAGGCCGAAAGAAATGGCAAGGAGTCTCCTCATAAAGGCTCAGCATCTCAGTGATTTTGTCACCATGGGAACAACCCTGTGAGCTGCAAGGCATGCATGGACCCATGTTTACAAGTGCAGGATCTGCTTCAGAGGGATGGGGGCCTGACATCCCAATCTTACTCCACACAAGATTGAACACACGAGCACCTTAGATCCTGACCTGGCACAGTGGAAGTTCTCAGTTGCTGTGTGCTGTTGTTCTCAGCATTTACATTATATTTCCCAGAAAACAAAGCTAGAGGGCATGTATATTCCCAGAATACATTCCCATCTCAAAGTCTCTGACAAACATGTTCATGGGGAAGCCACAATGAGGGTTGCAGTGAGAGTTTCATAAGAACACCGGGTAGCCACCAGATGGTGGACTAGCAATTTTCCTGCAGAGATCATGTGACTCTGGAGAAGGAATATATGGGGGAGGCCTGAGGATAGAGTTAAGGTACGTCTTGGTAAGGCTAATGACCTCCAGCCAATGGATGCTCCAATAGCAGAAAGGAATCTAGCCATTCTGATTGATACACCTAGTGGTGGCCATAATATGTGCTCTGATTTTAGATGTTGTCTTGGTTTTCCCCTTTGGTTGGGGCTGTGGAGATGGTTGGAAAGAGGTGGGGCTGGAGTTGCTTTCCCTGAACCAACAAGACAATTCTGACTCAGAGCATTACGTTGGCCACCAATTGGATGGCTCCCCAAAGAGGCCTCTGAGAAGTATCTATTCTCAGTCTACAAGTCTCAAAATGAAACCTGTGAGCCTTCTCAACCCCACATTTGCATGTTCTAGAGCAATACCTTCTGGTCTCCCTGAAAGTGCCATTATGGCCATTTTCAAATGTTATTAATAATTCTTTTAGAAGCTTTGGTTCTGCCTCCAACATTAAATGATGCCCTGCATTGTTTAAAAACCCTTTCCATCTTTCTTTCTCTTTCTTTTTCTTTTCTTTTTTTTTTTTTTTTTTTTTTTTGAGAGAGAGTTTCGCTCTTGTCGTCCAGACTGGACTGCAATGGCATGATCTCCGCTCACTGCAACCTCTGCCTCCCAGGTTCAAGCAATTCTCCTGTCTCAGCTTCCCAGGTAGCTGGGAATACAGGCATGTGCCACTACGCCCAACTAATTTTTTGCATTTTTAGTAAAGACAGGGTTTCTCCATGTTGGCCAGGCTGGTCTTGAACTCCTGACCTCAAGTGATCTGTCCGCCTTGGCCTCCCAAAGTGCTGGGATTACAGGTGTGAGCCAGCGTGCACAGCCTTTCTTTCCATCTTTCTGATAACTTGGGTGATCCTCTGAGATAAAGCACGTATAATATTGTGATGTCCCAGGTGTAAGACAATTGTCACATAAGATCACGCATGTCTCTCTGGCACCTGCTAACACTGACAGTGCTAACTGCCAAAGGCACCTCTCTCCCTACTCTCACCCATAGCAGACTTTTGGGCTGGCTGGTTTCGCTGATGTTTACTGAGCTTATTATTATTATTATTATTATTATTATTATTATTATTATTTTAGCATTCAGCTTTTCATATCCCTCCCACCCATTGGTATCTGTGTCTCAGATTAATTTTCACCAGATGTGAGTGTCTGGACTTCTCCAAGATTTGTTATTTTCCCTCCATGTTCCTAACCTTCTTCAGGCCATTTGTGTGATTTCTCTGACCTCGCTAGTGTTTCCAACACCTTCCAAATTAGTGTCATCTGCGACTTTCTTTCACATGCTCTTTTCTCCCCTTTACAGATGATTAATAAAGAGGTTAAACAAGACCAAACCAACAGCATACTCTAAAGCAAATGACAAAAGGGTGGGAGAGCCAGCATGCTCCCTGTGCGCCAGCCCTGGCACAGGAAGGATGTAATGTAATGTAACAACACTCTGCTAGATGCCTCCCGCCTCTGGCCCATGGTAATTTATCACCACTGTTAGTTTATGATTTCTCAGCCAGATTTCAGGTCCTGAGAGTGTGGTCATATCTAAGCCAACATGCATTGCTCTGCCAGGTAACCCTTATGAGCTCCAGAAAAACCCACAAGAACTTATTTACTGCCCTCCAATCTGCTTAAAAGCTTCTACCTTGGCCCCCAAGTCCATCACCCTTGAGAGCAGAAAGAGGTGGACTGAGACATTATTATCCTTTTCTCTCTTCCAATTCATTAGCTTGCAATTAATTATTTGTTAAATATTCATTGGCTTTCATGTTACTCATTAGATTTTTCTTTAAGCCGAAAGAAACCCTCTGCTATAAACATGGACTAATTCATACTCTCCAACAATCAAACTTTCCTTAGCTATACCCAAGTGTTATAAAAATCAAAGGTAACTGGAGAGGGTATGTTTATAGGGTAAACATGCTTTAAGTAAGGCCTGCTATGTAGGTGGCTTGGGTGTAGCTATGGCCATATGAATAGATTACCTTTCTTTTGCCTTTTCTTTTACCTCCCAAATTCAACAACCCCAGTATCAACCACTTTCCTCTGTTTATGGATACAGTACACTTTCCTGAGCCCAGAAGTAACAATAATAGTGATATACTGATATTCTACCCAGGGTTGAATACTCACCGTGCACCAGGCATGACTTGGCATCTTACTCAGCTCATCACAGCCCTGGGGGTGTCACAACCTTCCTCAAAGAGAAAATGGAGGGGAGAGATGGAAGGTGACTTACCCACGGTCATCCAAACCTAGGTCTATCTGAATCCAGAGACCACACTGTTAGCCACCCCACCATAGATGACGGTCTTCTTCACTTTTTCTGAGTCACTGGCCCCTCTATCTGCTGAGGAACATAAATAAATACTCTCTTTGTGGGGATGTGCATACATCCACATTGAAGCCTATGTCAGGGGATTTGCAGAGCCTCCAGGGCTTATGGATGCCTGCTTGAGAATCTATGTACTACTCTAAGCTCCTCGAGGGTAGGAATCACACTTTGTTCACTACCTTGACTCAGTACTGAGATGTATATCCAGTACATCTCCAGTACTAAGATGAAGAAATATTTGTTGAATAAATTATTAATTGCAAAGACCGTGAATAGGATATTCAAGTTGAAGTTCTAAACAGCAGCTTTGTAAGCCTGAATAGAAGATATAAATATACAGACACCTTCCAGAGGAGTAGAAGAGCAAAATAAAAGGAGGAAGTGGGGACAGAGATAAAGCAAAAACATCTTACTTTGCCCAGGAATCAATTTTGCAATTGGAAGTAGGCAGAGACATTGTCATGGTGGTTCTAAAACATCTCGTAGCTACTTCTGGTTAGTTCTCATATTAACTCCTGAAAAGAGATTATTGAAAGCTTCTTCTGCAGAAAAATAATATACTTAGAATTTCAAGATGAGAAGTCAATTATCAAGAGCAATCAAAATCTCATGTTGTACCCCTTAACTGACAGAATTCTTGATCCCTGGAGATCTCAGGGGGAACTACAAGAGCCAATGGCAACTTCCTTCTCTCTAGGTCCCTCTAGTCCCTAGGTCCCTTTTAACCTCCTACAACTCTGGGGTTTTTGTTTTTCCACAGATCGCTACCCCTTACATGTCTCCTTATTCTATAACTACTGATTTTGCTTTGCAATCTCCTTTTCTTCAAGAGTTGGAGGAGCCACCCACTCTTGAAGTTAGACTTCAGACATGCTTTAAACTTGTCAGCCTGCACATTACTGCAATAAGAGGCCAGAGATTCCCCTGCTGATATGCAGGAACATGGAAAAGAGCCGAGGTCAAAAGCCTGCCCTTCCCTTGGCCAGACCGACTGGACATCTGGGGAAACCAGAACTCTGAGTTCCCTCTCAGTGCCCCCACCACCACCAATAATGGCCTGCTCCAGCTTTGACACCCAAGGTAGAAATCTGGAGGCATTCTCAATTTTGTCCTTTGTCTTACCTCCCCATCCAAGTCCTCCTGGCTTCACCTTCCTAGTCTTATCTCCAATTTATCCACTTGTCTGCATCTCCACTACTGCTGCCCTGGGTCAATGCCATCAATTCTCTCACAGATCATGGAACAGCCTCTACTTCTGCTCTTCCTGCCATGACAATTCATCCTCTACGCAGCAGCCAGGGTTGTTCTACAACATAAATCAAATCATGTCATGTCCCTGCTTAAACTCCTCTGATGTCTGCTCAGTTTTCTTAGGCTTAAAATCTAAACTCTCTACCTCGTCATAAAAGGCCCTACGTTTTCTGGTCCCTTCCTTCTTCTCCATCCTCATCTCACTGTTTTGTGCTCTACCCAGAGTTACGGTCTTCAAGCTTCTTCAGCTTATAAATTCCTTCCCACCTCCAGCTTTTGCATGCCTCCCAGGACCACCTCCCAAATGCACGCCTTGGCATGGATACCTCCTGACTCTCCCCTTTTAAGACTTGGCTTAAAACTTACTTCCTTGGAGAGATGCTTGCTGAACATCCTTCCTTAAGTAGGTTCCTCGAGTTAATCTCAGTATCTTTCTGGTTTCCATCAAAGCCATGACCAAAATGTGCAAGGTTTCTATTGAGATGTCTAATTATTTATATTCTGTCCCTTGACTAGATGGCAAGATCCACAGGGGAGCAACCACGGCAATCTTATTCGTCACTGGTTTCCTAACTGAGATCCTAACTCAGCATCTAACTGAGAACTTAACCGTTTGGTGAAAGAATGGACAAATGAGTGAATAATAAATGAATGAATGAATAAATGAAAGTCTTAGTAGCCAATGGCACAAGAAAGAGATATATCAGATCCTCAGTTATACAAAATCTAAATTGCATTAAAAGCAGCAGTAGCTACCCCTGTACAGGCGGTGTGAAAGAAAACCTGCACTTTGCATAGAAACCACCACTTTGTATAGAAACCTCTGCTTTGTGTAGAGCTCAGAGCTCTTTCCTTGATTTTCTTCTTGCAGCCATTAAATTTCTCTAGTTCCAGGACAAGCACAGGCCTAGTGTCCAGACCCTGTCTGCTAAAAGACGGCAAGTCAGACCTGAACTTCCTAGCCACAATAAAACATCTCCTTCCTCCTTCTTTCATTCTTCCAGAGGGGAGGCATGGCAGGGAGTTCCACTGGGCCATCCAGCACTGCTTTTATTTGTAAAACACCACTTCCTCGTGTCTAAATGTTCTGGGATTCATATTTTTACTCACCATAACATTGTCCATGAGCTGGTGGCAGACAGCTACAATTCTTCATTTTGAACAGGCTGCATCTACTAGCATCACAGCCTCATGCCAAAACTTGTTAAAGCCACATCTGTATTTTTATGAATCGGGTCCTAAAAATTTGCAAATGTTTTCAATCAAAAAAGACTAATTCCTTTCTAGTGGTTTAAGAAATAAAAACTTGTGTTCTATCTTTGCTCAATTACAAGAGTTCACAGTAAGAGCTCAAACATTCAAATGTCGAGGCAGAGGTGGCACTAAATCTCACAAGGTGCCTCGATTTGCTCGTGCATTGCCTACCTCATTGATGTTCGCAAACCCGAATGCCTCTTGGGGGGTCCATGGAAAGCACCTTCATTCAATGTAAATGAAGAAGTATTTGCTGACACAAATGATACCTACATTAAGTGGATTTTCCTTAAGAACAGTTATGGAGAATTGAGGAGCTGCTTTTTCTGCATTTTGCAAGGCAAGATAGGGAATACAGTTAGGCCTCCAAGAGCACATTTTCACAATTGAAAGTATGTGTGAGTGTGGGGTTTGGGGGGTTGGTGGTGAGAGGACAGTGGTTGAATATGCTTTGCCAGGGATGCCTATGACGTCAACAACTTGCTGGAAAAGTGATCCCGTGGAGTCTCTAGAAGAAACCCAGAACAATGAGGCTGGCCACAGGTAAATCTTAGGCATAAGAAAACAAGAGTGTGGATGATCCAACAGGGAGGGGGAGTATAAAGAGAATTGGGAAGCAGAATATAGGAATATATGTTTGGTGTAGGCAGCATAGACTACATAACTAGTGGCGCTGAGGGCAAATGAACATGTGAGGCCCCTTCTTTGAAAAACATCAGGAATTTCAAGACAGTGACAGCAAAGTTTTAACCTAAGAGTGAAGCCCTTCTAAGTGTAGGGCCTGTGGACTGCACAGGCCATACGCTGATAAATCCAGGCCTGGGTGTGAGGTTTAAGAGGGGAAAGGCTAGCTCTAGGGGCTGTCGAAACTCTTTAGAAAAGTAAACTTTCCCCGGTCCACTGCGTGCTCGGAAAATACCACTCCTGAATGACCATAGTGAGACAAATAAATCATGTCTGGACTTAGCCTCCAGAAGTGGCAAAAAAGGGAGGAGCTGATGGGGTTGTTATGCTAATTCCAATTTGTTGTAATTTTTAGAGTGACTTTTTCTAAATTATGATTCATTTCAGCACCAAAACTCCAGATTCAAGTCAGAGCCTTCCGATGCTATTATGAGCATATTACTGATGTCTAGTAAAATAACATCTTGTAATGTTTCTTTTATAGGGGCCATAAATCAAAACATTGAAAACAGTTAATTTTTAATGTACCACTATTATCCATCTTTAGTTATAAATTTAATGTCTCCTAAGGCCTCATGGATTGTAATGAAACTCAAAACATGCAACGGCTGCTCAAAAACAGAAGGTTCCCCCAGTATCTCATTATTTAAATCCTTAAAGATATGGTTTTAAAAGCCTGAGGATATCTAAGCAAACTTGTTTAAAGGAGTCATAAAGAAAGATAAGTAGTTTTCCTCTGAAGCATATGAAATTTATTATAGCATACTAAAGTAGGATTATATATTGACTAAATTTCTAAAAACATTTATTTTCTGGTGTGTATGGCATTTGGGGAAATTCATGAAGAAATAAAGGGGATAGGGCTTAATACAATTGTCTGCATTTGCCTTAAGCAAAGCAAGATTTCCTATGGGTCTTGGAGCCAATTCCATCCTGAGGATAACAACACTGTTCATATCTCAGGGTGTCATGAATCTTGTGAAAGAGCAATAAAAAATCTTCACTATTCAGGAGGAAACACAAGTGCAGCCTAGCACCCTGATACTCATGATGGCAGAAGTAGCTTCACAGAAGAGCCCCAAGTAGGAGCTACACTTTTCAAGACGACTGCCAAACTCTTAGAACTTTCCTTTACCTACCTCTTCCATGCATGTTTGAGGCAGGCTTCATGTGTTTGCTTTTTAATGCTATAAAACGCTTTCTTCTCATTTCATATGACTTTAGGTCAATTTCCACTTTTATTAGCTTTTCCTGTGAGTAAATGTGACATTTCTCTTAATATTTTCCCTACATAGGGAGAGAGTTGCTCCCATAGACATCCAGAACTTCTCTGATTTCCCCACTTCCTCATACTGACAAGCTTTCCTATGGAATGACTTTGCATCTGGAAGTGTTAATTCCAGTGCCGTTTTCCCCTTTGCCAAGAAAAGGCAGAAGAGATGAGATACTTCTGTATTAACATGAAGCAGGTTTTACTGGCAGCAAATGGATCCAGGAGGCATTACATCTTTACTGTGTAGAAAGATGTTGTACCTGAAAACCACCATCCTGTGAACTGCCCCCTCAGTACCAAAAAAAGCAAACTGACCCATTAGTGGGACATGTAACAGGTTCAACTAAGAAGTAAAACACAACAATGAAACTCACCCACAGGCAAAACGTACCAGCTCTTGGTTAAACTTCACCTGAAGCACTACCTGCCATGCTATTTGAAGGCAAGACTCGGGGAAAGACATACATGCTAAGTTATCCCAAAGAATTGTCCCACACCTGTTGAATCTCCAGCACTGTGTCATTTCATGCTTGTCCCAGAATAAAGAACTATACATTGAATACTTTCTGATCAGAAAAAAATCACCATGGCACACAATCTACCCCATTCCTTGTTCTGAATAAAACATCATATGCAATGTTATCAAGTTTAATACCATATTCCATGTAACCATATGTATATTCAACTCCAGGGAGTTTGTGACTTGGTGTCAAACAGCCTGCAGTATAGAGGAGAGCTGTAATTCCCAGCAGCAAAAGTTGCTAGACTTCAGTATTCCATTTGTAACCATGTGGTAATTACATGTGTCACTATTCAATCGTAATGCAGACAGGACGTAAATAAAGGGTGGATTCTTAATAGCTAAAGACCAGCTTTTAAAATACAAAACCCTCTGATAAATACAATGTGTATAATTTCTAATGCAAAGCCTCATAGAAGTATAATTTTTAAAAAGCAACAGATAAAATGTCACTAATAAGACCTGCTAATATGAATATTTCTATTCTAATTCATTTAAAGAGTTACAGTTACCCATTCACCATTACTATGCCTTGATCCTTGTGTTTTCTTCAGAACTGCCATAGAAGAGATAGCACAATCCATTAAACGGCCTTCTTAGAGATGATAGTTTCAGCTCCATGAAGATACATATTTTATTTTCCTTATTCCTTGCCAAACATTTGACACAACCAGAAGGACGTGAGAGTCACACCACACTGGCATATCTGGTGAAAGCAAGCAGTCGGCTGAAAACCACGACTGGAGAATTGCGACAATTTCTGAGTCCACAATCATGCCTTAAAAAGTGTGTATAAATCCCAGTAAGGGCACAGTTTACATCTTAAATAACACAGAAACATTTGAATCGTGCTAAACCCAGCCCCAACAAGGCAGAGCAGTAATGTGGTTGTGGGGTGGGGAGGTGAGGTAGGATGGAGGGGGCTCTTGGGAAGGGTCAGGGCACGCGGACATTCTGCGCTCACAGAACACAGTAGCAAACACAGGGCACAATTCACAAACATCAGCGAGCACAATTGAGCACGCACACAATACAACACTAGAATGCAATTTTTTAAGAAAAATGATATAAAAGATGGTTTCTCACCCCTCAAAACAAAACTGGAACTTTGGTTTACAGGCCCGGCTATGCCCATATGCCCTCCTCGTCATCCTGAGGCCGGCCCGAGGTGGGGAGGTGCACAGAGAGGAGGGGAGCACCAGAATGAAAGAAGAGAAGGTTAGTTACACCGAGATGCACTGGAAAGGCACACTAATCTTCACTTTGTTTTTTAATCTTCAAGACTGAGGAAAAAAATCCATAGTAACTTAAATTCCACATCACCGACTTGTCAAATACATAACCGAGTTTTGTATCTATGGCAACCCACACACAAAAACATTCCACCCACCCAGCTCTGAGTCTGTGTCAAGATCGGATTAGAAGATTAAAATTAGTCTACATTAGCAGATGATTATTTTTTTGGAAAGCATGCAATCTGAATTGCATATGCCTAAGGAGTAGATTAAACCTTTTAAGTAAGCAGAGAAGTAATTATAGTAATCAAATACCCTTAATTTCTCTTAAGCTTAAAGTATCAATAAAGGCTGAAGAAGAATTAAACACACACACACACACACACACACACACACACACACACACAACTCCATCTACTTGGGTGGAACAAACTTTTTCAGCATGCGATAATTCATATTGGTTATTCCACAAAGGCTCAAACATGCTGCGATCTTCTTAGTTGACAGATTCTATTTTGCTCTCAGCATGAAAGAGGATGCACTGGCAATGGTATGATTATACAATTGCATGGAATGATTATACGTTTGCAATCAAATAAGTTTCAAAGAAAAGAGAGGTAAACTTTCAATTCAGTAGAATGCTTATAGAAAGAAAGTTTTGCTTAACTTAAAATTGTGTTCAATTATGGATAAACTGAAACTTCTTTGGTTGGAATTCTTGTTGAAAAGTGTTTCAAAAATAGCTCTGGTGACTTTCCTCACTTAGTGAAGTGGCTAATATAGAGGGAAATGGAATCTTTGAAGACAGACGTATATCCCCAAAGCAAAGTCCCTTTTTTGAACAATTCTCACAGTTTACTGCAAGGATTGAAACATACCCTGGTGTCACACATAGTTTGAGAGCTGTGCCTTTTAATAGGTTTCCAGTGAAGTCAGATTTTGCCATGATTTGCTTCTTGTTTTGAAAATCAGGAATGGAAGAAAAAAAATAACCTGGAACATTTTCTCATTATTTGACTCCTTATTGGTTAAGTTGTTACACTATTAGTTTGAATCCTATGAAAATGTCAATATTTGGCCATTTTTACCTAGAAAAATAGCAGTTTCATACAGTTCCACCTAATCTGGCCAATAGGCCTGGTCATTTTTATCTACTCAAAGATTTATTTTTCAACTGACTTCCAATACAGTTTATTTCCTTTGTATTTCTATGTATTTTATTTTATGCATTGAAAAAAGTATTCTGAGAAGAGATCCAGAGAGTTCATCATACTGCCAAAGGGATCCATGCCCACGAAGGTTACAAATCCCTGACTGACTTGAGTCAATGGAATGATTTGCACAGAGTCTGAACTGGACAACTCAGTATGAATTTTCACTTGACAGCTTAGGTAGGAATATTCTGGCAAACAATAAAACACATTGATCATTTTAGCTGGGCCTTCTTATGTAAAAATTATCTGTGTTTATTTATTATTAAACAGTCTAATAATTGCTCTTGCCAAGAAACTTCCCTTTTCCCTATGTGACTTAGGAAAAATGTATTTTTACATTCATTTAACTTCCTCTCTGTCCCTGGAGAAAAGAAAATTTGATGCTCCTTTTCATCTTCATGAAGGAGGAAAGTTTACACCATGAGACCCTAGGGCATTCATAAATGGGTTTCAAGGAGCCTAGCAACCCCTTGAAATTCAATGAAGAATGTTGTTGAGTATGTGTGCAAATATATGTCTCTGGATGGAGGCCCTAGCTTTCATCATATGATTCTTGACCCCGAGAATCGCTGCTGTAGAAAAACTCCAAGCATAGAAGGATGCTATGATTTGCCAAAGTCACAAAGCAAAATAGGAGGCTTTCTCTAAAATACAGCCTACGGACACTGCCGACTTCTTCCTAAATAACTATAAAATAACTTGCAGAGCAGTTTATTTCATTTCACATTTAAAACCCAACATCATATATACATTCATTTTGTTCCAAATCCATTCCTATCAGGTTTTAATTTTTAAAAGAGAAGAAAGTAAGCAAAAAGAAAAGCCACTGCCACCAAAACCTACTACTATTTTCTTAACAGTGAAATGTGGTCTAATGCAAATCACTTTTAGCAAATTAAATATATTAAAAAGTGGTAATTAATTATGATTGAAACAGACAGGAGTTGTAGTTTGAAAGTACACGCTGCCAATATCACTACTACTGTTCCTCGTCCACCATAGGAATAAAAAGGGGCTCCCAGATGTCGAGGGTTATTAAAAACCAGATGTTCAGATCGACATCTTGTATGCTAGTGAATAAAGTAAAGAAATATGACAGTCCAACGTAAACTTTGCTAACATTTAATGTGGCAGAAATGTGGATAAATTCCTTTCATGAACTCAGAATATTATGCATTTTTAAAAGTTTTTAGTTTTTTAAAGTTTAAAGTTTTTAAAAGAAAATAGAGAAGTGGTGGCTCTTTCTGGTCTCTCTAATCTTCAAAGCTTAAACATGAATTGACCCTCATCGCCAAATGATCTGGGTCAGAGTGAGTGTCCGTTTGGGGAATAAAAAACAAAAATGCAGGAGCTAATCAGTGCGGGAGCTCCAAGTCTTTCCAAACATATGCAGCTGTTTCACTGCTGCGCTGCCTGCATCTCTGTATGCAAATATTAATTTGTTCTGCAACCTTACTGCACAGAAATGTAAATTTGGGGACCCAAAAATAAGAAACAGACAAGTATCACTTGATCCTTAACTTCATGCTAAGTTGTTGAGAAATACTTGGCGTTTTAAAATGCATCTATCAGGACTGGGAGAGTCTGTTTCCTTTCCTTGTTTTTCTGTTTCCAAATCTACTTTGCAGTGGCTGTTCTGAATGCTGCTCCGTGTTTGATCCCTTGTGTGTCCTTTGTGAGTGATTGTTCTGCCACCAGTTGCCAAAATATCTGGATGGGAAGAAAGACTCTAGTCCATCAGTCATCTGCATGCTTTTGTTCATCTGGGGATGGGAACATCCAAGGTGGACTGAAGCCCAGAGAGCACAGTGACCACAAAACACAGCAAATTCTGAAGGGGAGGAGGTTTAACTATCAAATAACCTCAGGACACATCTACAGTTCCAGGGATGACGTGACAGACAAGGGGGTCTTGATGGAAATCCTGTAGTCCCAGATGCTGCGCCCTAATGGGATTCTGTAAATATTGAGATAAAACAAAATTCCTCACCGATGGGCTGCTCACAGCGGCTATGTTGATGACAAGCTCTAAAGGCAAAGGGACTGAATCATCGTTGACAAGACAAGAGACTTGTTGCTGTGAGGGGGCATTTATTAGCTCCAGCAAAGAGGCTCTGAGAAGAAACTCTATAATCTGACATGATAAATGGCCCAGTGTAAACCTTTAAATTGGTCTCTATTTTGAAGTATTAGGTATAGCCAGCAGGCAAACCTGAGGCCACCACCGGATTTTGTTTTTTTTTAAACACCTGAAATTCTCTTTGAGTTGATAGCTGGCTTTTTTTCTTGAAATCAAAGAATTAAGTTCCTAATGGGGATCTTACTTTCACACCTGTCCTAGAAAGGAAAGCAAGTAGAACCAAGGAAGTATCACTTTCAAATAGCCTACTGCCTTTGTGGGAACTCAGCCAAGGTCTCTGCCTGGAAGGTCCACCTGGCTACCTTGCTGGAAGGGGTGCAAGGAGATTATCCTGGTTATAACTAGGTCTGGTGTGGGCAGTCTTCAGACTCGCCTCCACCCCTAATTCATTCATGGCTTCTCTAAAGCTTCTGAAACTTCAAGCCCCAGGACTTTGCAATGTTTGGCTGCACAGGTCATGAAAGCAAGATCACAGTGTGGAATTTATGATGTGCCCCGAGCCTGGGTTCAACCAAAGCAGATCCTGTTAGCATTTCCAACTGCAGGCTTGGCCAGAGCCGGGAAAAACAGACACATCTGTAAAGGAAAACAATAGGCTTAGGCATGAGCCTGCAAATGTGGGGCACCGAGCCTCATCAGGGTACTAGTAGGTTTTCTGCTAAGGTCAAGTCCAAACCTTCCCTCTGGAGACCATTCATTCTGTCTTTTATTTCTCCTGCTTCCTGGAATGCTTAGTCCATGGATGAATGTCTCTGTTCAGGTGATGGGGTCAGGTATGGCTATAAACTCTTACATGACTTGTATTTATTATAATCTCTGGGGCCCATTTGCAGGTAAGATCCCCCGCCAAAACAGGAAAGTCCTAGCCAGGTTCAGAAATCTGCTTCCTGCTCTTTTAAAAATAAGCATTAGCTTATTTCTGAGCTGGGATAGAAAAGAGCCAGTATGTATTTGCACCTCCTCCAGGTTAGAAAGAGTGCTGACGGCTTCTGTGTTTCCTCCCTGAGGCTCACCAAGGCCCGGTGACACAGGTGTCAGGAGGTTTTTTGTGCAGATATGGAAAGGAAGGCTCAGGGAGGGAGGTCAGGTAGCTCATCAAAGGACACCTGGCCAGGAGCTGGGGAGCCAGGGTCAAATTCCAGCCTGTCTAACCACAAAAGTACACCCTTCTGACTCCACCACATGAGCCGAGAAGCCACAAAAAGAAGAGTTCACTTTGACCCCAGAAGGCATTTGTTGGTTCTGCTTAGCTCAGCTCTAGAGTACGTTGAACTTGGTCCTGCCTTCTTTCCAAGCTGTTGAAGACCCTGGTTGGAACTAGAAGCTACAATTTAGTTGGGTCCCTCTGGCCCTTGGAAGAAAGGGGTCTTCGTATGCAAGGGAAGCTATTTACGTGGACATATCAGCAGCACCCCAACACATTTTAAGATCTCTGAGGGGAAAGGCAGCACCTTCACCTCCTTCATACTGTGCCATGATTCTCAGATGTGGGAACTTAGATATTTCTAAATGAGTAATTATGGAAGGCTCAGTTCTCACTGTTTTGAATGACTGGATTCCTCTGAAGGAATACGCTTCCTGGATTCCCAGAGTTCCTTACGATTGCCAAGATTGTGTTGACTTGTGTCTTCTCAGAATGACTCTTCCCCTCTTCTATCGCACGAGCCACATCTCTGGTTTATTCTTCTACACCCCAGTGGTGAAACCGAAACTTTATTGGCTGAGGGGGAACACAGTAGGAGATGTCCATATTTTAAAAGACACACTGGGGTGTCTCTCAAGGGACAGGCAGGTACTGGAGAATCTGCGCAGCCTGGATTGGTTCTTCTCAGCAAGTTCACCTCACTAGGACACGCTGAGGCAGGGCAGCCACCTGAGACCACTTTGTCAAGCCATCGAGAACATTATAGAAATTTGGGTGGCCTTTTCCTCCACTTCTAATATAACATCTTTAAGTGCTTCCTCAATTTTTTTTTTTGCATCGTCATTATAGGGCAAATTGAAGAAACTAGTTTTCTATTTCTTTCAAGCAAAAGTAGCTGTGACAAACTAGTCTTTGGTGCACTGTGCCAGTTCACTCAGCTCAAGGACATCAGATACCCAGCTGAAGATGAGAATGGTCGAAGCCTCTATGTCGGCCAACAATATTGTTTGGGAGTTTAAAATCAACATCTGCTAAAAGCGGAACCATTGCCAGATAACCATAAAAAAGGGTGGGAGTGAAGACAGGCTTTATTTTCGCTCCTTCATCGATCAGTCATTAACACTTGGCTTTGTTAAACACAGTGAAAATTGTGTTTTTAACATGACTCTGGTTCTGCCATCTCCTTCATGGTAGGCAGTCAAATTTCCTTTTGACTCTTCATTTCCTCAGCTGCTTAGAAAAGAAAATGAGGGGAGGCTGAGGCAGGAGAATCGCTTGAACCTGGGAGATGGAGGTTGCGGTGAGCTGAGATCGCGCCATTGCACTCACTCCAGCCTGGGCAACAAGAGCGAGACTCCGTTTCAAAAAAAAAAAAAAAAGAAAAAAAGAAAAAAAAAAGAAAAGAAAAGAAAATGGGACTACCATATCCTGGCCCTGATGCTTCATAGGTTTGCTGTGCAAATTAAACGCAAGAATGTAAATTAAACCACTTTGTGGATGCTACAGACTTAGACCAATATAACTAGACATATCATCCCTGTTGGTAGCATTAATAATTGATTACTAGTAAAACAAATTATTTGATATTACACTAAAGCTGAGGGCAAAATGGTGTGTCTAAAAAGGATCTGATGGGGTACAAAATGATTCTTAAATATTTTAGAGTCTCTGGGCTGTTCAAAATTGACATTATTAAGATCATTAATAGATGGATGCCCAAATCCAAATTTTTAAAATGCTATTGGTCTGTAAGGTGGTTTCCTGCAATAACAGACTTTGTGAGTGTGTGCAGGGTATGTTTAAAGGATGTTTCCTACTCCCTTTCCTCTGCTGGTCCCTTATCTTTGGAGTGCTGCAAGTGCCTGGAGTGTTGTAAGTCAAACATGATCCCTATTACATCAGTTGTAGAAAAAAAGAGAGGCAATGGTGTTTAGCAATATAAAATGGATTTCCCTGCTTCCCGACATTTCAAGGTTGGCCACCCCCTCTCAATGGGGGAGCTAAAGTGCTGCCTCTTAGACAAATGCGACTGGATTAAAGCAGCAAGTTGAAAAGAAATCAACCCTCCAACGTTGCCAAGATGCATTGCATCCGTAAGCTGGAGAGTGCAGGCTATGTCTGAAAAACCCCTGTTGACTCAAAGGATACTGCAACAAATCTCTTAATGTAATCCTAATACTGCAAACAAGGTGTAAAACCTAGACAAATCAGTAAAAGAAAAAAAAAAAACACTCTACCCCAAATAGCATAAGACTGAATGAAATCTTCAGTAGGCTCAAACCTCCTTTAAGGAAAAATCCTTTTCTAACAGGAGGATCCTGATGCATTAAGCAGCTCTGCATTTTTCCCATACTCAGTGAAGACCCTACCTGGCAGGGCTTATTAAATCATGCCCTCATGTGCTTACATGCAGGGAATTAACATCACACCCAGATTAAAGGGCTTTGACAATAACCTGCTCATCTGCAAAGCCAGCTTCCCAACTGCTGCGTAACTCCGCCTCCCTTCCTCTCCTGTAGCTCTTAATGGTTGGGTGAGCATGTAACTGCTGGTAGAGGAAGGAGGCAGTTAAATACCTCCCACAACAACAGTTCAGACATTTGTCCCCATTTCCTTCTTTACCTGTGGCCTCACAGAGAGCCACCGCAGGGTTACTCTACAGCTTCTGCTCTTAAAAACAAGCAAACAAATAAACTGCCCCTTTTATTTCCCAATGGTGGGAAATCACATATGCCGTCTGGCTCACTTTCTAGTAGTTTTGGGGATTTTTAGTAGTCTCTGAGGGATAAAGAAAAAAGAGACATCTGTGATATCTTTCTATTTCTTAACCTGCTAAACACAGTATCCTCCAATCTACTTGTGAGAAAAGAAGTATTGGGAAAGACGCAAGTGGCTCTCAAGAGCTATTTCAAAATGCATGCCAGGATATCCTTGGCTACAGTTCTGAAAGGACTGGCCCAGGAGTGGCAACGGTCAAAACTTCTGAACCCTTCTCCTATGCAATACACATCAGCACCAATAAGAGGTTTCTTCATGGGTTGTTGAATTTGAAGGCTTCATCCCCACATGAAACAAAACTCAAGGCTCCTTCCAAGAAGTGGGCCATGACATTAGATTTGCAATGCAAAAAAAAAAAAAAAAAAAAAAAAATATATATATATATATATATATACTGTCTCTTATCTGGGCAAGCTTTAGACATACTAGCTTGGTTGGAAACTGATATTAAAAGCCTAAAACACGTAACTTTTCTTATCAGGTTACTATCATGGGGAACTAAAGATTCCTGGTTTTTTGTATGTCCCATAACTATACTTTAGTAAGCCCTGATATACGGTGTTAATTTTTCTTCAGTGGAGGAAACATGAAGATATATTTATGTGCACACATACATATATATGTATATATAACGTATATTCAAACATGCACTCAGAGGAAGTTAGGGAGAGAAGTTTCTAGCTAAACATGATCTTGTGAAATTCTTCCATATGTGGAAAAGTCGTCAGTTCATCTGACATAGAGCAATACATACATATATACACACAGGATGCTATGTATACATTTATCCCACATTCATTTAACCTCAAAACATAAAATAAAATAAATTCTTTTTATTCCTCCCTAAGCAAAAGCTAGGAATAACAACTCTATATACAGAATTCGTCTTCTGGGGGCAACAGAGCAGGTTGGACCCCTTGCCTGTCTGTCAGAGTTCAAAGGGCTGCACTTTGACTAATCTGTTGGTGAAAGTGCAAGGGAAGCAGAGCATCAATCACAAAAGCTGGCCCTGCATTCACAGAGAGGGGCTCAGTGGGAGTAGGGGATCCCACGGCCTCGAGCTGGTGCCCCAGGAGGGGCTGCTGTGACTGCTTCATTCTTCTGTTGAACTGTGAGGCCCCACCAACTTCTTGTGGACTAAGCATAAAATGCAGAAGGAGGACAAAAGCAGGTGGGTTTTATGAAAAAAGATCTAGGGCCAGGAAACACATGGGCCTGGAGCTGTCACCTGCCTCCAGCCACAACATCGATGAGGACATAATTGCAGGGATGGCTGGAAATTCCCCTCTTTAAGGAATGCTCTTATAGGATGCTGACTAATTCTACCTGAGAGCAGTACCCAAGGCTCAGGTGTATGCAGAATGGACAGAGGTAGGAGGGTGAGAGAGCAAAAGCCCTGCTTTTCTTTTCTGAGCCAGCTCTACCTTATGGCTCTTTTGCCTGTAGAAAGAGGGGAGAAGGGACATATTTAGGGACCAGAAATCTCAAAACCAAGGCAGTGAGTGCTGCAGCCTCTCTGAAGCAGAGTATAGGTTCAGTACTGTAAGCATCTGCCTATATGCAAGAATCCAGAATCCAAACACAGAAAGGAAAAGCAGATTCCTATCAACCATTATAAATTAGGTCACTGGGATCATTTTACTGTATCTTAAAATACAATCTGTGTATCAGTTCTGTGACCAGAGTTTGAAGAGAAGGCCAAATCTAGGCATGGGTTCTTTAGTAACCAAGAAATTTGATGGCTTATGGCAAAACAACATGTGTCCCAAGTAGAATTCTATGGGAATTTTCAGCAGAAAATGGAAGTGAACATTCAATGCTCTGAAATATGTCCAATGGTATGAACACGCACTTTGGCTGAGAGCCAACACATGCTGGGACCACACAGTCACCAGGAGCAGCAGAGAAAGCACCAAGGATTACTATTTATATCCACAGACAGATTCTGGAAATTACCAAGTAGAGTGGATAATATTTAGGATTAGGGCAATCAATTTCCTAGGACAAGATCCATAGAATGGACAGACACCTTAAAGTTCAGAATGCAAAAGGGAAAACCTAGCTTCTACCACAGAAAAGTCACTCTCTGAAAGTACCCCTAGCACCCTGGCTGATCTGACAGCAGCCCTTAGCAGAATAAAGCATCCTCTGTTTTGCTCTGGGGACATGGTTTGCTCCAGATCCTCGCATGTTCAGAGGCTCAGGGGAGAGTGAGCAAGGGAATGTGAGTCTTGGCAATCCACTGCCAAGAACCCTCTGTGACCCAGAGTAGTTCCCCTCCCTCTCCGGGCCAGTCTCTCCACTACTTGAGGATCTCATTCTGGTGATTCCATAGAAGCAGGAGAGTTTGCAATTGGCACAGGGACAGCAGGAATAGAGAAGAGTAAAAGGGAACAGGTAAAATGGGGGGAAATGGAAGGAATAAACTCACAAAACAGAAGAATGGAAATAAAGACAGTGAAAGCTGGGGCAAATGGAAAGAGAATGGATGAGATTACATATTTTTTCTTCTTTTTTTTTTTTGAGACGAAGTTTCACTCTTGTTGCCCAGGCTGGAGTGCAATGGCGCGATCTCAGCTCACTGCAACCTCCACCTCCCAGGTTCAAGTGATTCTCCTGCCTCAGCCTCCCAAATAGCTGGGATTACAGGCACTCACCACCACACCCGGCTAATTTTTGTATTTTTAGTAGAGATGGGGTTTCAGCACATTGGCCAGGCTGGTCTCGAACTCCTGACATCAGGTGATCTGACTGCCTCAGCCTCCCAATGTGTTGGGATTACAGGTGTGAGTCACTGCGCCCGGCAAAGATGACATTTAATTCAATTTTGGAAAATAAACAAAATAGGATAAAATTTACTACAATTCCATGGGAAAGGGAAAAAGCACATTTGCACTCAAGAATAAGAGGATCCATCATAGTTGTGCAATCATAAATATACGTGGTTGCATAGATGTATCCAACGGGTTTCCCACCAATGTATAGTACTCAGAGACTCAGGATTTCATCTGGGGCCTGTTGGCTTTCAGTTTTGTGACTCTGGATCATTAACAACCTCTGAGTTTCTTTATTTATGCAATGGGGATACTTCCATCTGCCCTTCCTATTTCCCGAAGCTACTATGGGAGCAGTTCATTCAACAGACATTTACAGAGTACCTCGTAAGGGCCAGACATGTGTGAACATGGGACAAAGAATCTGAATATAAAATGTGAAATTCAACCAAATTTTTCTGTAATTGATCACATAAGTATCATGTCTCCATGCTCCTAAACTCATAGCCCTCATTTAGAAGTTGGTTTTCTGTAAGTAAAATGTGAAATTTAAAATTTAAATACTATCAGAAAGTTTCAAAGGTGGTCAAAATCCCTTGAGCTCTCCGACACCTCTGAGCGAGTATTTGCATTCAATGAAGGAGGAAGAGGAGAGAAGAGTTTTCTCTTGGGCTTTCAAAAGTGGCCACCTGTTCTGAGGTTTCCAGCCCCAAAATATTTAGGTTCTTTTCCATTTAGGCCCTTCCCAACTAGAATCAGAGCAGCAAGTGCTTTAACACATAGAAGTACATTTTGCACAAACAAGCAGTGAGATCAGGGTCCTTGAAGACCTAACACCCAACCCAAGACCCAGGAAGAGAAATGTGAGTCCTAGATGCACAAAGGGTAGCCTGCATGGTGCCTGGCATTTTAAGTTGGCTGGAGTGTGGACCTCATGCTGATGCTGTGCTTTTCTTATTCACCAGGTTAGTCTATACCTGGGAGCCGCTGGAATGAGCTTAATAAAATATGACTTTTACTGGGACAGTAAAACTTGTATGATGCCTAGAAAAAGGAAAGTAGAAAGACTTGGTATCACTGATATGTTTTAAGGCAGAGAAGGAGATGCTATTTAAAGAAAATGACAGATGAGACTGATGACAACAGATACAGAGAACATTTAGGAAAAGCTGAATTTCTACTTGGCTTTGTGAAATCAATCTTGGTAACCTAAGAAAAATCTCTAATGTGTCTCCAGCATGTTTCATTTACTCTTTGGACTTTATTGTTTCTCAAAACACACCAGCAGCTTGTGTCATGGGAAATATTTGTTGTCTGCCCCCATGGCCACTTCTTGCTTTGAAGGATTTCCCAAGTCATTATTGGGATTTGTCTAGATATTCTACTTGGACATATTCAATGGCTGTGACCATCCTGGGTGTCACAGCCCACCAGCTATTAAATGCTTCTCTCTCAGGTAGGGGGCTAGATTCTTGAGCTGCCACACTGCACTGACTTCTCTTACATCTTCTCCAAATCTTCCCACCCCCTCAGTAATCCCTCAAGGGCTGTGTATTTATGACTATTCTTGATATCCTGGGTCCTCAATCTTAATGACTCCCTTAGTTTAGATCTACTGGGTTATTGGTGGGATCACTCATTCTCAGATGTTATTGCCTTTAAGAAGGTATCCCAGGAAATGAATGGAAGAGGCACTTTCATTTTCTGTTGTGCAAAGCAAGAAGCTGCCGGAAAATCCCACCTTCTGATAAAAAATACTGCTGGAAACTGGATCAGTCATGTTATAAAATGGGTAGTCTCTTTTTTCACCTGATACTCTGAGAACAATATTTCTCAGAGCACAGATGTTACTTGAAAGAAAAAAGAAATCTACAATCAAATAAGTCTGGGAAATACTGGATTAAATTAAATTGGGGAGCTTTCTTTCCTATATGACTTTTTAGATCCTTTGATCTGCTAATTGCCCCAGGACGCTCGAAGATAGAGTTATAATATGGAGCATTTTCACAAAATTCTTTGCCCAGAGAATCTTTGTTTCAAGGCTTTCCTCATGGGACTAATGTTATAAAAGTTACTTTGGGAAATGCTAGTCTAGACTTATAATACTTGGATTCAGTTTCTCTTAAGGAGCAAGAAAAATCATAGTGAAGGAGAAAGAAACATGGAAGAAATGGAAAAAGAATATAATTCTGTAAGTACCTGGCAATACTTACGTAATTGAATTACCTAAGGAAAAATGAGTTTTTCTGGAAAAGTAACAAGGCAACTGATTTTTCATATTTCTCCATTTTCATGTGTTCTGATCTCTTAATAAAGCTCAAGAGGCAATATCAACATTTTGTAGCCCTTCTTCCATAAGTCATTGTTGGTCAAGCCTTTAAGGCCATAGGAAGGCCAGGGCTGGAAGATTCACAGAAAGGGAAGCAGGAATCCCTGAAAGAGACCTTTCCCCTTTAAGTCAGGTCAGCTAACATTATGTACATTATGAACATTTAGTTAAAATCTCATCCACATCACCCCATTATTAGGACTCTCATGCTTTCATATGGCTGTCATTTTTCTCCTAAGAAGAAACATATACTCATATGTACCCTGTATGTATTAGTGTATGTGGTCTACACAATTAAGTGTAGGGTTTGTAATCAATTGGGAAAGATAACTATTGATAACTATTATCCATTGATAACGACTTTATTCTGGGACTTAGATTTATAACAGTATATATACTGATATATTAGTTATTGGTTACCAAATCTCAAATCTCCAGTATAGGACAAGGTATCATTCCACTAGACCTGGGATGCCCAGTCAAAAGGGGCATCCAGCTCAGGAGATACAGCCATCTCCAGCACTGGTGCCAACCTACTCTCACACTAGGGTTCCTTGCTTAATCTCTCCTTCTCTAATTAAAAAAGTCTAGCAAAGGAGCCTTACTGACTTGATGACTTCAATTTGAAACCACAAAAATACCCTTGTGGTCAAGGGTATTTTACCTTCACAGTGAACCCCACTGCAGAATAAGTTTCTAAGGTATGGGCCCCTAATTAAGTTGGAGCTACCTTTTATCTGCCTTGTTCTGATTGACATGAACCAGAAAAGAATTGAACAAGACATCAGACGACCTGGATTCTTATTCTAGGACTAGACAGCAAATGCCTTGAAGACAGGGGTTCTGTCCATCATGCTCTTCCCCAAGTGCCACATAGTGGCTGCCATGGAATTAGGTTAGGAACTCGGAACAGGATTCCAGCCTATTCACCCACTTCCCGGGCCCCAGATTTCTCATCTGGAGAAGGCGATGAGGTTAACTGCCTCTATGTCCATGGGTTGCTTAGAGTGTTCACTGAGATGGTGGATGTGAAAGTGAAAGACCATCACCATCTTCCTAACAGTAGCAGTGAGAAACATGTGCCAAAGGTCTCAACAACATGGCTTAGCCAGACACTCTTCAAGGAATGCTAACTCTTCTGGGAAGGACACCACCCTATGACAAACTCTAGTGTCAGTGGACAAACATAAGAGTCAGTCAAGTGGACAAGACACCCTAGTTTGTGACTACACCTCTCTGGAAAAGTAGCAGGAGCCTAGCTTTTGTAAGAAATATCATTCACAAGGCAGATAGATGTGCTCCAGTGCCTCATTCCCAGTAGAACATATGAGTATATGTGTCTCTGTGATGAGACAAGCTGGTTTGTTATCTCAGCAGGTCCCTGGATGACCTACTCCCCTGACTTGGCTCCAAATCCTTCTTTCTACTCTTGTGGTACTCTCTGTTTTTCTCTCTCTGTTGGGGTTTGAGTGGGGGAACTCAGGATGGTCTTCTAGCATGTGTGGCTCAGAATGAATGGCCAAAGTGGGGACTGCAGGCTCCCACCAATAAAACCTCATACTCACCCTAACTGGGAGAATGCCAAGGAGAAAAAGGCAGGGACCAGGAATGAGAACGAGTTGGTTTAGTTAGCAGGATGCCAGGTCTACTGGGGCAGGCAGAGGTGGGGAGGTGGTAGTGGTGGTGGTGGTGATGGTGAAGGGTGATAATTGAATAAATAAAACCAAAACAAAACCAAAACACAGACATACAAGATAATGATATGAAATTGACACCTCTCTCCACATTTCAGATCTCCAAATCAAGAGCAATATTTTGGGAGCTAAAACATGAAATCATGCCCTGTCTGTACTTGGCTTCGGAAATCTAGATTGTTTTCTGTGTGAACAGCTTCAGCAATGTTGGGGTCTCTGAGGGCAAAAGCTTCCAGGTACAAAGGTCAGGTCAAGCTCAGGGGCTGGGGAGCCTCCTGGTGCTGGCTGCCTCACTGCACAGCTCCCAGGAGAACTTCTAATGCTGTGTTCTATATAAACAGCTCCCCCAGGACTTGTACTCCAGGTAAAACATCTTGGAAACTTCAAATCTTAACTTCTTTGGGATGCTAGCAACAGGAGGTGAAAAGGAAACAGAGCCACGTGAAAAGTTTTAGGAGCATCACAGTACCTCCTCCCCCAGCAAACAATTAAACTGCCTCTTCACACAGGTAATTCTGACAACCCCTCACCCTGCCATATCCAAAGGAGTGCATACTTATCCAGATGGTTCTATTTTGTTTCCTATTGCTCCCATCTATGGAAATGTATCAGTTACACTAGGATCACCAAAAACGGGGGCAGGGGGAGGCAGGAATCTTAGTACAACAAAGTAAGAAATATTGCTCATATTGACTATATTATCCTGCTAGTTTGCATTTAATTTCCTAATTTCCATAAAATTCACCTTCAAGAGTTTTAATACTAAACACTGTAAACAGTTTTTGCATTTGGTGGGTGAATGTAAATATTGCTGTAAAACCACAGGCGGTTTTTGTTTTTGTCAATCCACCTTTTCACATGCATTACTTAGTCAAGGGAGGAGATAGGGTCCAAATCAAATAAACCAGACTCCTTGACTTCACTGGCTAAAACGCAGGCAAAACGGATTTCTCTCCTTGTTGTTTTACCCCACCATTAATTTGCATCACTAAAGAATTTTCTAGGAAAGTGGTCAGCGAACTCAAGGCTTCTCTGGTTGCCAAGCTCACGGAAACAAAGTGCTTTCTCTTAAAACTCTGAAAGAGACATTCCAAAGTAACCCGCCATGAGATACCAAGCCAGCAATAGACTACATATCTATGAAAGAAGAAAGGAGGGGAGGAAAGAAAATGCATAACATAAACAAGAAAAGACAAAACCTTAAAGAGGAAGGAGAAAGAAAAACATTTAGATTCCTTGACTGATGGAAATAAATACCAAAGCTATTAGTTTCAGTTCAAAGAACGTATCACTTTATGATGTTTATTATTTCTTGAGGATTATTTATTTTATCTTAAAATATCTAAAGGGTAAAAGGGGTCTTGGAGGTAAGCAGCGATGAAACTGACCTGGTCCGGAGAGGGCCTGTGATTGGAATGTTGCGACCTCCCAGGAGATCGATGGTGGTGGTGATGGTGGTGGTGGTGGTAATGGTGATGGTCCTCATCATAGTTGTCTGCCATCAACTTCATTCTGTTCTGGGTCTGTGCAGAATAAAAACCAAGGAAGATTCCATCAGGAGCCAGAAGATCAGTCAAAGAGATTCAGGGCATAATTACGGGACCTATAGGGATCCCTTTGTTCCTAATTCAGGAATTTTCACTGTTAGTCAAGTTGAAACTTAATAAAGAAAGCACCATGACATTAACTTTGGTGAAAAAAGCTTTGTCACATCCTTAAAGCTATTATGTTACATCTGTAAATGTTAATGTACTTCCTTCTTGTGATTTAAAAGGGAAAAAATGGACACACTCTAAGGTGCTTTGCTTTACATTATCAAGCAATCACAGAGATCCAAGGTGAGCTTGCAATTGCAACAATTATGACTGAGACTCTAGACCAACACTCTAGAGCAAGCTGGAGATGGAAGTCCTGTATGGAAAGATGGGAAGGGCTGGGTGGAAACAGAACTACAGATAAACAATGGTCTCACAAGACAAGGCAGAAAAATCCACTCGAACGCTGCCAAATGCAAAAATACTGATGGAGATGGTTTACTGCTATGATGACTTCTTGGGAAATGGCTCTCTATGGACATTTTAACTGATTTTGTTCCTTGAGGGAACTGAGCAAAAGGTACAAAGTCAATGGGAAAAGAACTGACCACTCTAATTTACAATCCACGATGCCTGTCACATGAGGCAACTTGGAGTCATGGTTAAACCCCCAATGCGATAGAAGTGTACTGCTTTATTATGCAGGGCAAGAAATGGACCAGTGATGAGTTGGCCTGACAGGCTCTCAGAATCTAGAAAAATGCCTAAAGTCCACAGGAAAAAAAGCAGACAAAATTATCCAGCTCAGAAAGTCAGGAAATGAGGGTTTGAGGATAGACCTGCCTGGATTCAAGTCCTGGCTCCACCTCTTTGCTGGTTATGTGAACTTAAGAGAGTAAACTGTTTATAAACCTTAATTTCCTCAACTCTAAAATGAGAGGAATAGTGCCTCTTTCCTTGGGGTTGCTGCTAGGAGCAAATGATATGATGGACTTCAAGTGTCAGTCCAGTAACTGGCAATGAAAGTCAAATGCTGTCATTACTATAGTTACTGCTGCTGTTGTTTGCTGTAAGACATTTTTCCTCCTTTGTATGTGCTGTTTCCTTTGCTTGCAATGCCTCCCTAGCCCCCTTTCTTCACCTTTAACTTCTATGTCTGGCTAACTCAAACTATTTAATCTAGGAGCCTTTTCCTCACCCTGTCCTTGAGGCTGGGTGACACGTGCCTCCTGCGTACCATGGCTCTATAACCACAGATTTAGCCGTCCGTATGTCTGTAGACCTTGAAGCTATTTCTTTCATCTGCCTCTCCCTAGAATCTCGCATAGGGCCTAGCAGATGTAGATATATAATATATGCTGCTGTAATGAGTGACCAAAAGAATGAAGGGGCCATGATTTTGAGGGATGCTGCCATCCTAGAGACAAGCTACATGTTTGTTTTCAGCAGGAAAGGTCACGGAGAGTTGAGGACATTTCATGAGTTGCCATAACAATCCCACTGGTGGCTCAAGATGACAATGAACCAACAATACTTTCAGAGAGCCAGAAGTCAGTGGTTGGCAGAGCCTCCAACAAGTTGGAGTTTTATTATGTAATATAAATAATACACTGACAATAAAGAAAAGTCTGGGCCTAACATTGTGCATTCTTAATAGTATTTTTCACATACAATCTAACTTATTCTCAATACTTTCCCAGGAGCAATTATTACTATCCTCATTTGGCAGCTAGAAAAGTAAGGTGTAGATTTCAGCCCCAAGAGTCTCTTTCTTGACATAGAACATGGAGATTTTCTGGGTCATCCAATTCTCAATCTCTAGGCTTTTTTCCTTGTCTTGCTGCTAGCAGAAAAGGCAAACAGCTAAACAGGTAGAAAGAACTTTCCCATAAAATGCTTTGATTCTGTTAAGTTTTGGAAACACCTCACATCCCAATTCTATCTGCCAGAGGATGTCTTATGATTTACTCACTCCATTTTAAAAAATGTGTACAATATTTGAAAGGCCCCAAAGTGAATGTTAAAAAAAGCTGTCTATATGAATAAAAACAATAAAAATAGAGGGAAAGAGCCACTTAAAATTAAATAAAAAATCCCAGGCAACCTCTGGCAGCTGAGAGCATTTCCATCCTTCACTTGTCCACTTAAAGTGTCAGAAGACCCAATGGGCAAGTTATGCCTTGTGAGAAAGAGCAGGTCAGTGGAGCTGCTGCAGACTAAGTACTGAGATTCCCCTCAGCCAGCCTGCCATTGCACATGAGATTCTGAAATTCGGCGTTCACACCTAAAATTCCAGTATTGTCAGGATCCTGTACTTTTGAACTCATGAACTAATAAATCTGGAATTGTTTCTTCTAAATAGAATTCTGAGAGCCTGAGGGGAGCTGTAAGATCTGCTGTGGGCAAGAAGGAAGGGACTCGCTCAAGAATGAAGGATGGAGCCTAAATGAACAAATAATAATTCTGCTATTGTAAACATCGTAATATCCTCATCCTTTGGGGAAGCTCCTGTGATTTTATGAGATTATTTTCTTACCAGCAACAAGCCTAAAGTTCCCTACCTTTGAACTGTATCCCATAAAAGAATGTACAAGCTAAACAAGATGCTATATGCAGTCCTAAATGTGTCTGCTAAAATGAGGTGTTGGAGAGTAGGCATGTCATGGGATAAAGACTGTAAATGAATGATGTCATCTTTCCAATTTGGTGCTGAAATATAAATAAACCACGTTGTTCATGTGAATACCAGATCTGGGGGAAATGTACACAGAGCAATTGTGAGCGGAAGAGGCTTCTTTTGATTAGTCTGGGCTGGAAGAGAAGAGTGTGAAACAAAGATGAAAAATGAGAGTTTGGTCTGATACTCTAGACCGTTTTTATTTATCTTGCTTGTAACATATCCCCTAAACTGTGACCGATTTCTTACCGGCTAGTTGCTGGTGTTCTCTCCTATAAAAACAGTTTGACCAATCTTGATCCTTTAATTGTCAAATTTAAAATGGATCTCTTTTAAATATATATTTTTTTAAGTCTGCACTATCTAGCTTCATCCCCACCCAATTATACAATAGACAAGGGTCTGGAAGGACAGGAAGTCACAAATAACACTCCCTAACAGTCAATGAAAGAAAAACTACAGAAATTTGTAACAAGGATTGGACAGGGATACTGTTTGTTCAAATAACTCTAGGCCAACTTACCAGGTGATCCCATACATAATGGTCCACAGCCCTGTAGCCTCAGATGCTTGAGGTGCCCACTGAAAAGCCTGAAGCAGCAAATCTTCTGGGCAGGCAAAACTAAAAAACCCAGGAAAACTAATATAGAGTTGGAGAGGGATTGCTTTCCACAGCATAGCACTTGGGAACTCAGGGACTCATTTAGCGATTCACTGAGGCCCATTTTTATTTCCTTTGCAGTGTCTACCAAACTGCTGACCAGACACCTTTGCCTTTGGCTAACTGTGTTATACTCTTTTTACTATATTACGTCATGACTGTGGAGACAAATCTAATCAGATTTCATTTTCTACTTCCTCTTTCTTCAAGGCGCCACCTTATTTCTCTGGGGCCATCGCCTCCTAACAGCTCTCCTGCCGCACTCTCACCTCCCATTGAACACATTCCATAGCCAGAGTGACATCAGATTTCTGTTCCTCCCTGGATTCAAGTTCTTGGGAGGCTCCCGCCACACTCAGGAAAACAGCCTGGGTCTTTGACATGCTTAGGCATCTCTTGCTAGGTGACTGCTAGTTACTTCCAGAGTTACACCTCCCGATCTCCTTGTCCCAGCCTTGGGACATGCTCCTCTCTCTCTCGGTCCTGCTCTTCATGCTCTACCCCTTAAACCTGAGTTATACCCATTAGTTCTCTGGTCTTAGCTTCAATGCCACCATCTCCAGAGACAACTTTCCTAAGCCCGCCTCTTCCACTGCTTTCAGCAGAATCCTGTAGCCACCCCCCTGGGTCTCTGCCATCACAGAACTTATCTGAACCAATGGTAACTAACTGCAGGTTCACTTGGCTTTCTCCACCACTAGGTTGAAAATCTCTTGAGGGAAATATTATGTGTGGATTGCCCTTGTAGTCTCCATCTAGTGCAGAGTCTCATGTCTTAGCTGTAAGTAAAAGTGTGTCAAAGTATATGAGTGTAAAAATGGATGGATGGAGAGGGCACACAGGCTACTGTGGAACAGATAAGAGGGAAGATGGGAGTCTAGAATGAGCCAGTTGAGTATTTAACTTTTGAAGTGGCAGTTTAACTTCTCCTGTTTATTTGTTTTTGTTTGTTGTAATTCTTGGGAGTGGTGAAGGAAGAGTATGTGCATAGCTTTGGAGCTGTTAGGCAAGTCGAATTGGTCTTCTTCAAGAAATATGCCATTCCTTAGCTAATTGGACCCAGTGCAATACTCTACCACCTCCCTGATTACTTACCTCACTAAGAATAAAGGGTGTTGGGGTGTTATTAGTTTCATTTCTTACTATCCCCTAGCGTTTGGGGGAGCAGGAGCCTTTAGAAAACCTCTGTTAGTGCCAAAAGTCAAACATGGAAAACTGAAACTTTATCCATTAACTAAAATATCTGATGAGCACCATCTGTGAAAAGGTGCCAGATACTCCAACTCTTTTGACATTTCTGAAGAGTTTATCCAAGGAGCTCTTGAAACAAAATGAAAATCCTTGATCGACTAGTAATAGACTCAATAGCCTAATGGCAATATGTAGTGATAAACACATTGTATTAAAACTGCTTTTAAAAATATTTTAGTAAGGTGGCAATAACAAACTTTGCTTTGATCAGTCATCTGGATCAAGTTAACAATAAAACCTTCATGAATATGGTTTAAATAGAAAAAATATAATAAGATCTGTTGCTATGGGATATGGAGATAATACTGTACAATAGCAATTACTGTTTTATTCTATCAGGCTTTCTTTTCTGTCCCTGTTTCCCACTAGGGAAATCCTAAATGTTCAGGAACTCTTCTACTGTCTTGTTTCCACCTAATCAGAGCAAGGTGAACAGCTCTTGTCTCCAAGTAAAAGATGAGGAAACCAGACAAGAACGGGATAGCCAGGAGAGGAGAGATTTCCTGACCATCCACTAGACTCACATAGCAATGAATCATAATCGAGTAGAATCTAAGTTGCAGCGCTCAGGTCACAGTTGGAGGACAAAATGAAGCTAGAGGATGCAGAAGCTATTAAAGGAATGTGCCGCATTGGGGAACTTTCTGGGAGTATGTAAGAATAAATGATGTAAAGGCTTCTACTGTGGACACTGCACTGAAATTCACTCAACACTTACTGAACATCTGCAACTGCAATGATGCCAAGAATAATTATGTGCCAGGCTAAGTGTTTGGCCAGCATTCTCCTGCTGAATCCTCACTCCTGAGATGGCTATTCTTGGGGCCCTCTTTTACAGATGAGGAAACTAAGCCCATAACTATTCAGCTAGTGAGTAGAAGAACAGAACTCAAACCCAGATGTCTGACTCCAGAGTCCTACAGCAGTGTCATGAAGGGTAAGGTCCACTCCAGGTGCAGGGGTGAGGCAAAGATGAATAGGACATGAGGAAATAGAAGCCTGACTATAAAACTGTATAAGAAGAGGAGGAGGAGAGAAGGGTATGGTTTAAATGGATGTTCAGAGGCAACAGAGATCCCCTCCAGCTGAGGGCAGAGGCATCAAATAAGGCTCCATGGGTCAAATGCCCCTTGAGTTAAGATTTGAAAGTTGGCTTGGCTATAGGTATAAGGAGAGTACACTGGGGAGATCGCACAGTAAAGTGGCCCTCTAATCACCTTGAGAGGAAAGCAGGTCAATGAGGGGAACTAGAACACCAAATGTGAGATATGCAAGTGTGTGTATGTGTGCAGGCTTCCTTCATTCCTTTACTGGATGTGGAAAGAGCAGGAAATGTATGTGAGATGAAAATTCACCACCTTATTTTTCAAAATAACATCAACCTGTGGCATTTGGAAGGAATTTAAGACAGAGTCACAGCCATATACTCACCCATGTCACACTGTAACATCTCTGGGAAAATGGGCCAGGCTCTTGGCATCTGTGTGTTTACAGATATCTACACAATCCACTGCTATAGCATCAGTCCTTCCCTGAGCACTGGTCTGATCTCCCCAAACTCATTCAGCTGATCCATCCTTCCTGCCCCTCCTCTATAGCAGAACAGAACACTGGTCGGACTCTCCCTCCCAACTTTGTTAAAGGTGGCTCTCTCTCTCGGTCCCTATTTACAGACAGAAATTTAGTAGATCATCATGAAGGTTTGGCTGGTGTTTTTATACCTACTCATTAAGCACTTTTATTTTATTTTATTTTATTTTATTTTTAATTGTTGCAGAGAATGTCAGGGTCCCTCCTACATTCTCTTGTTCCACACCATATCTTATCTGCAGCTTGGATGGACAGTCCTGGATGTGCTGCTGTCTTCCCACCAGGATCCCGTGCATCTTCCTCTGCTTGAGGTCTTGCTTTGGCCACGGGTGCACACTTGGCCAGGGAATGGGGCAGATGGGAAGTGTTAGGGAGCTCATGCCCCTGAAACAACTCTAAATCTGTGAGGGAAGGAGATGGTACATAAATAGTCAGCATCCTGGCCCCTCAGTGGACAACCCTACAGTGTGCTCCAGAATCTTTCACTAGGTCCTTAGCAGTGGGAGCCCTGGTTGACTATAGCAGAAAACTGCCCATTGATGCACCCTTTGTTGGCCTTTTCCCTTCCCTGTATCCCCGCCCCATTCTCTCATCATGTTTCTGGAGATCACTTCTCAAATAAACTACCTGCAGTAAAAGCTTGTCTTGGGATCTGTTTTGTTTGTTTCTGTTTTTTTTTGTTTTTGTTGTTGTTTGTTTTTTTGAGACAGAGTCTCGCCTGTCACCCAGGCTGGAGTGCAGTGGTGCAATCTCGGCTCACTGCAACCTCTACTTCCCGGGTTCAAGTGATTATCCCACCTCAGCCTCCAGAGTAGCTGGGATTCCAGGTGCCTTCCACCACTCCCAGCTATTTTTTTTTTTTTTTTGTATTTTTAGTAGAGATAGGGTTTCACCATGTCAGCCAGGCTGGTCTTGAACTCCTGACCTCAGGTGATCCACCCACCTCAGCCTCCCAAAGCACTGGAATTACAGGCGTGAGCTACCTCACCCAGCTTGGGGTCTGTTTTTGCAAGAATCTCAGCTAAAACCCTAATCATAGTTGAATAATTAACAAGCCTGCACTTAATTTTTGCACAGGACTAACACGCCTGTGACTCCCAGGCTCTTTTCCATGGATACTTCTTGAGAGTTCTCATCACTTAGCGTGACAGAACTCTCACCTTCCTTAGGGAAGTAACACCTGCCTAGCACTAATTCAGTTTCGGCCAAACATTCATATTGAGACTCAGACTGAATCAGGATTCCTTGAGTCTCATTTCTTATATCTATAAAATGGGCAAGAGAGGGAAGAATGTCTTCAGCATAAACCAAACACCATAGATAGATAGACAGAAGCTGATCTACTGCTCCTATTGCATATTTTGTGCAGTTTTTCTTTTCTTTTTTCCTGCTAAAATCAGGGGAGGGAAATTATGTTGCTAAGTTGCTTTCTGTGGCCAGGCGCAGTGGCTCATGCCTGAAATCTCAGCACTTTCAGAGGCAGAGGCAGCCGGGTGGCTTGAGCTCAGGAGTTAGAAACCAGCTTGGGCAACATAGTGAAACCCCACGTCTACAAAAACAAAATACAAAAAATAAGCTAAGTGTGGTGGTGTATGCCTGTAGTCCCAGCTACTTGGGAGGCTGAAGTGGGAGGATCACCTGAGCACAGAAGGTTGAGGCTGCAATGGGCTGTGATCATGCCAATGCACTCCAGCCTAGGCAACAGAATGAGATCTTGTCTCAAAAAAATCATTGCTTTCTGCTGCCACCTTGGGAACCTGGGGAATCCCCTGAAGGGTTATGGACAATGATTGTAGCCAGAAGCATCATCTCCCCTGTTCTACTGTCAGCCAGTGCAGCCCACGAGGAAGGATTATTTATAAAGAAAGAGTTCTATGTGCTCTGCTCATAATGTTAGGATCCTAACTGACATTGTGAGATGGAGCCTCCTGTTAACATAAAAAATAATAACCAATGCCTGCTTGGCCCTTGCTGTGCAAACAACACTGTGTTGGCATCATCTCATTAAGTCAGTCTGACATCAACCCTGCGATGCAGGCAGGGGTGGGGATTGTATTTAAAATCTTTAATAGCTGCTATGACAGACGCAGAAACCCATGAGAACCAAGAGTGATGCAGTTGCACATGCCCTGAATATTTGCCTTGGTAGAAGCTTCTTATTACTCCCACTTTACAGATGAAGAAGATGAGGCTTAGGGATTAAGCAACTAATCAGAGCTCAAATAACTGGTAGATCTGAGGCTCTGACTGTGCAGCCTCCTTTGTAACCAGTGCATCCCACTGCTCAGATCCTTAAGGACCAGCCCCTTCATAAACAAATCAAGACTACCTGGGAATGGGCTCTGATCACCCACTCCAATCATAGCTTTAAAGAAAAGCAGCTCACTTTTGATTTTAAAATTCCCTCTGAAAACGATGGAACTCAGACACATTAGAAAATCTTAATGGAGCCCCAAAGAAGTCCATGTTACTGACCATCCCCTAATATAAATTCAGAAGTCATTATGCACAGTCCACACTAGCTTTTAATGCTTCAACCAATGAGACAGCTAACAGCTAGGCTAACACATTAGCAACTGCAGACAACCAAGGAATTTCTAACATCCTGAGCACCATTGCTAGTGGCAGAGTCTGGGGGAAGGGAAAGGCCCTAGATGTTTCCACCACAAAGTTACTTAGTTAAGCGCAGGTCTGTTTAATTAAGTCGTGGGCAGCACATGCTATACTTAGCTTTTAAACACTTGTAAAGTCCTCTTCATTCATTTATCTTACTTGTCACTGACAAGCTCTTCAAGGACTGTAACAGTATGCAGAGCATGAAGAGCCTGGGTAAACAACACATATTTTATGTGGAGTCTAAACTGTTTCAACTCAGAAAGTCAATAGAGGGTCTCTGAAAAAAACTCCAGACTCTTCTACTACAGTGTGGAAGCATTCTGTGCATGGTCTGTTAGGAGTTTCTTTAGAAAGTGAACTCCAAATAAAATCCTAATTTTTTAACCCAAAGGTAAAAAGACAAAAATAAATAAATAAATAAATAAATAAATAAATAAATAATAAATAAAGGGAGGAGTGGAAGAAGAAAGGTGGGAGAGAATGAAGGAGACTGGGAAGAAATAAAGGAAGGAAGAAAGGAGGGAGAGAGTGAGGGAGGGAAGAGAAAGAGGAGAGAGAGAGAAGAGGAGAGGTAAGGAGAAGAGAGGGAAGAGAAGACAAGAGAAGAGAGAAAAAGAAAGGAAGGAGAGAGGAAAGACAAACAGTGTTTGCAGGTATTGAGATTCAGACTCTTGAATTGTGCTGACAAGTGAAGACAACATTTTCATTCCATTCATAATTCAACAAATATTTATAATCACTGGTTTAGGGAGAACTGGCATCATCAAAACAGCTCCCTAACTAATGAATGGGCAAAACAGCCTTGGGGTATCGCCTAACAGAATTGGCCAATAGGCTAGAAACTGGAGCGTGAACATTCTAGTAGAACTCTAGGAGCATGTGAGATTCTAGGAGAATGTGAGATTGAGTAAAAGCCAGCAGCGCCCTCCGAAAGAGGCCGTGAGAGTCTTAAACAGGGCTATGAAGAGAGGGGTTCACATACCCTTGGAGGCAAGATAATTCACAGGGAGTAAATGAACTGCTCAACAGTTACATATTTACTCTAAAATATATTAAAATAAATTATAACAAGCACATCAAAGAGAGGTTTCATAGAAATTATGTCTTAGGATGTGGAAAACACTGTGAAGGTAATCCTCAAAATGTCTGAAGCTTGAGACACCACCATCAGAAGGGAAGGGTAAAGCAATGGAGAACGGACTGGGCAGGCAGAGGAGACTAGAAACTCAGGTCAGCCCAGAGAGAACGAACATGTCCTGAGAACTGTGGGAGGACGGAAGGACGCTGTCCTTCAAGGGCTTTGACCTTCGCGCAGAAGTGGAAGCAAATGCAATCTGGGCCTGCTCCCAGTTCTAAAGCAGAATGGAAGGGCATAAACCTCCCAGCACCTCACCTCCTCCAAAACAAAACAAATGACCCCCCAAAGGGGGAGAGAAGGGATGGGGTGAGCCATGCAAAACATGTGGTGGGGCTGTGTTGGCCAGCACCGAGCACAGTTTTGACTCCAGGAGGTGTGGAGACAGCCAGGAGAGGCTTGGCAGCTGGGAGGGAGAACGAGACAGGGAGAGGCAGCCAGGCCCTTGGAGGGAGAACAAATCCCTCTCCCCAGCTGGTCTCACGCTTGGGTGAGACAACTGGAGAAAATGTAAACATGCTCATTAGCAGTTTTCCAATCAGTTGAAAAACAAATGGGAAGAGAAAAATGGCAGGGGATTGTTCCAAATACAAACTCTCTGCCACATCTCCTCAGGTGTTTATCAGAGTTGCCCGCTGTGCTGTCCTCCCTTTCGTCTGGATCTCAACACCTTTACTAGCTTTACACGGAACACTTGGAGCTCACCCTAACTAGGGTCGATTTAGTTCTATGAGGAGTCACATACTCCACTCAGGATAGAAGGTCTCTGTGGACACCCCCAGAGATGCACAAACAAGACAGGGACATCATTTGCACGTCTCCCCACAGCCTCATCCAAGCTGATATTCTCTCAGTACATGAACATGAAAACTCATCAATAACCCCTACCTCTTCTCCTGCGATAACTTACCCCCCCAAAGAAGAGGCAAAGTGGAAATTTTGTGAATCTGTGTGTGAATCTGACAGAAATCCAATTTCCAGAAAGGATGAAGTTATACTCAAATTTCATCTGGAAATGTCTACTGTGTTGAGTCATATGTTTTTTTTTTTTTTTTTTTTCCTAACACATCAACTTGAATTCATTGAATGGGTACATTTCAAAAAACACTTTCTCTTAGTCACCCATTTAAGGTCGAATCCAAAAAGCCTGGTTGTCTGTGACCCTGAAGTTGAAATAGCTTAAGTACAAAATGTCCAAATGTATTTAAACTTGAATCTGAACAAAAATAGATACTAAAGTATGTAACTGATGTTTCTTGATAGTACTAGGAAAAGGCAGGTAACTTGAAAGTTGGGGAGACCGTCTCGTAGACTAGAGAATTTTAGGGCTATTTCAAATCTCTCCCCTACAAATAAGGACTTGCCAGAACAACCCAAATTCATAAAATGTTAATACTGGGCCACGTCTTCAATTAGTGAATCCAAGCTTACTACTTTACAGAGGGGAGACTGAGGCTCCAAGAGGGGGAAGGTTAGTTGCTGATGGGCCCAGGAGAAACCCCCAGAATACTTGACTGCTGGAACCTGGCCCTGTCCTTGCCCCTGGCCGTCTTCCCATTTGATTTGCAAGTGCAGATGAGTCCACCATGTCCATGACCTGTAACACCACAGGCCCGACTCATGTCATTGGTTTTGCGTTCCAAAGTACAATGGTATTAATTTCCATTCTTTCAGTCTAAACAGCATCAAACACCTAATCATTTTGTTCTTGATGGCTACAGATAGGTTAAGGAATTTTCCATTTCCTTTGAGATAGGAGCCTCACTTCTCTAGCAGAACTACTGATTAGGCTTTATAATTTTTCTTTTTTAAATAACATCTGTAAGTTTTTATTATGTAAATCATACATGCTAGTTATGAAAAATTAAAGAGTACAAAAGAGTTTATAAAAAGAAAAGTAATGTTCTCCTTCCCTCTGCCCCAATATTTATTCCCGCTGTTAAGGTTTTTCTGCCAACCTTTCTAAAAAATTTTGTGCTTAATGCAAGCACAGACACACACACATACCCTTTACAAACAATATCTCCAATATGTCTTGGCTGTTCTTCCACATCAAGAACATAGAGAGCTTCCTCATCATTAATGGTTGCATGTTATTCCACTCTATGTGTATACTTTTGTTTACCAGTCCTCTATTGATGTGTTCAAATAGAGACTCCAAAAGGGAAGATATCTTTTTTTCATTTTATTCCAAGATGCATCCCAAGCACCTAAAGCACTGCCTGGCACATATGGACATATAATAAGTGTTTGTTGAATGAATAAGTGACGGGTATTTGGGTCATTTCCAGCTTTTCATTTTTTCCAACAATGCTTAAAAGAATATTTTTGCAAAGGAACAGCTTTGCTTGTCCTAATGTGTTTGTTTCCAACAAAGACGGATGCTTAAACATATCATAGCTGTTTCTATAATGTGCTAGGAAAAAACAAGTTCAAGAGAGAACCCTAAAATAGAATATACACATTTTAAACTTGGAAGGATATCACCAAATTCCCTTCAAAACTGTCAATCAACATCCAGCCTGTACCTCTTTCCCTATGCTGTGCTAACATGGAGTTTCTCCAAACTCTTTAATCTTCAAAAATATGATAGGTAAAATATTGTATCCCATGTGTTCCCTAATTATAATTTGAAGCTGAGCAAAATTTCATTCATTTAGTGTCTATTTCTACTTCATTATCTGTGAGCCCCCTTTTAATGTCCTTTTTTCTCACGTTTCTTCTTGATCATTTGGGAACTATCTTCTTATTTGTTGTGAGAATAATTGTATATCTAAAGAAAATTAGTTGGGGCTGATTTCAGGAAGAGAAGAGCATAAGTGAAGGTGGGAAGAAGGCACATACAAGCAGGCCATGCAAGGAAGGGAATTGTGCAGACAGGTGAGAGGTGAGGATGCCCAGGAGCCCAGTCATTTGAACACTTTAGGTATTCTCTTGAGTAGGAGAGAAAAGGGGGGAAAGTGGTAGGTAGTTGATATGCTGGGATGTGAACAGAGTCGGCCTCTGTTGAACCATTAGCAGGAATGAATGCTAGCAGTTGATATGGGGCTTTACTTCTCTGCAGAAGATTGTTGGGTTTTTTGAGTGTTAAGCATGCAAATGCCACTCATGCTTGTGTTGGTAGAAACAATCTAATACTACCTGCTTTCCCAAACAAGACTTCTCTTTGTAGCCATCCTGGTGGATGGTGGTCCAGTCTTCATTCCTTATCACTGGAGATGGGAGACTCAATAGCTATTTGATAATGTATTAAGCAGCTTAAATAGGATGCTCCTTGCCTCCTACACTCATATTTTGAGCTTTGTACCTGCAGTTGTACCCTACTTCTGCCTTTTTGGGCAGCTCACATCTTCAGATATTTGAATACAGTTATGCCCACTATCTATTTGTTGTTCTCTCAACTAGTCACTCCCCACTTCACCTAGTCCTCTCTCTGTACCCCATTGCACAAGGGGCTACTACATGCATCAAGGCTCCCTTGAGAGAATTCTTTGAATAAAGCCTGAAACTAAGTCTTCACATGTGTCCTTACATGTGCTAAGCATGATTTAAAAATAATTAATATACTCTTAGGTTCCACTGATTTTTACCATCTGCTGTGCAATGCTAATGCTCTAATTTACAATTGATTAAACTCATATCCTGGTTGTTAGTTCCTCTGCCATTCTCTCTCTCTCTCTCTCTCTGTCTCACACACACACACACACACACACACCCAGAATTTTAATTCTAAGTATATACTTCATTCTTTTCCTTATTAAAAAAAATTTTTTTTTTGAGACGGAGTTTCACTCTTGTTGCCCAGGCTGGAGTGCAATGGGGCAGTCTTGGCTCACTGCAACCTCTACCTCCCAGGTTCAAGCAATTCTCCTGCCTCAGCCTCCCAAGTAGCTAGGATTACCAGCACCTGCCACCATGCCTGGTTAATTTTTGTATTTTTATTAGAGACTGTGTATGGGGGGGGGGGGTTTCACCATGTTGGCCAGGCTGGTCTCGAACTCCTGACCTCAGGTGATTGGCCCACCTCGGCCTCCCAAAGTGCTGGGATTACAGGCATGAGCCACCGCTCCTGGCCCTTACTAAATATTTTGTTTAGACTTATACTGACGAAATTTGGGTCTATAGTTTCATCTCGCTGAGATGTTTCTCAAGTCTGATTTTGTCTGCCATTGTTTTTGGTAAGCTACATGGCTTTGATGCATCCCATTTTCACCAAAAAGCATGCTTTCAAAGGCTTTGTATAATTAGTTCCTTGTACATGCTGGCAGGTCACAGCCTAGCTCCTCTGGAAACCTCCCTATAGAGGTGACAGGATTCCCTAATCAACCTGCCTATTATAAAGCTGTTCAATCAACTATAAATCCATCCACCCAGTCCTTATTTCTCCATGTGGTAAAAAAGCTATTCATATACATATAAGTTTGTCCTGTTGTATTCCTAGCTGAAATCTTGGTACCCTGGTACCCTGCAACTATGCCATTCCCTTGACTTGTCTTTCTATCAACCTTATCAAAAACGAAAGTGACGTTAGCATTACTTAATCTTCAGGAACAAATAAATCTTAGTGATTGCTGATTTTATTCTCATTTCATAAGCCATCAATTTAAAGACTTATTTTGCAATCTAGGTGAGGACCAATATTGAACCTATAGAACTTAATCAACACGACATTTGTCTTTTAGGCATTTAGTGGTAAAGTTCTGGAGGTGGGTAAAATTCAGAAAAGCCTAAAAAAATGGAAAGTTAATTTCTGTCTTCTTTGGGTGCTTTCATCCACCGTTGGCAGGATTTTAAGTTGGCATAAACTTTCTCAAGGGCAATTTGGCACTAGGTATCAAAATTTAACATATGTCTACCCTGTGGTCCAATAGTCTCTTCCTGAAAAAAATGTTGGAGAAGAACACAGGGATGAATACAAAAGGGTATCACAGGGATGGCAATCATAGAAGCAGTTAATGAGAAGTAACCAAAATGTCCATATATTAGGATTTGGTTTATCAAATCATTAAATAGCTGTTATTCCTATAATGAAATATTCAGAAGCCAGTCAAAAGAGTGATATGTATTTGTATTCACCAGAAGGAAAGTGCATCACAACATATAATTAAATGGAAATAAAAGCAGGCTGTGAAACAACATGTTCATATAAAATAGTATATAAAAGTCTACATTTAAATATATGTATGGGTTTGTATATATGTATGTGTGTGTATATATATATATATATATATATGAAAAGCACAGAAAGATGAGCACCAACCATTTATAATTATTGCTGGGTATTTGGATTTTAGGGAATTAATTTTCTCCTTTATTCCTTTCTATATTATTTAAATATTCAGTCAGGTACAAGAAATAATAAAACAATAAAAAAGGTTTCTCTGCTCCCTATACAAAAATGCAGAGATATAAATTACATCTCATATTAGGGGGAGATAGTGTTGAAATCATTTTAGTTCTGGGGAAAAGACTCCTGAGACTGAGAATTTTGACTTTGGAGAATTGAGACTCCTGTTGCCTTCTATTTTAGTGAACTACAACAGTCCATTCAATGGAGCACCCTAACTTACTGGCCACAGCTTTCCTCCTTCCACCTTAATCTTTTAAAATTCCAATTTCTCCTAACAACCAGCATCACCAATCTCTCTTAAGTTTAGCAAACTGCAATGACAGGCATGGCTGTGTCTATGCACAAACAGCTGGATGGGAAAGGAAAGGTTCCCAAGACCCTGTCAGGCTCTGAACCAAGACACTAGTGCCAAATTCAAGTCCTCCCCCAAGAATCCAGGGGACCTCAGCTGGATCAAGTCACTGTCTATCTGAATGTCACATCATGGGCCAAAGATTGGGAGTTATCTCTTTGCTGGGTCTTTTCAAGTTGAGAGAGTTAATAGTATAGCTCTAAGTTCAGAAAATATCTTTTAATAATACAGCGATGCAACAATGTATAGGCTAAAGTCATGCAAAAAAATTTTTCTCATTCCCACACACTGAACTTGGTAATTATATAGAAGCTCGGACATTAAGGACCCAGACATAAAGGAGTGGATTAAAAAGCATAATTATGGCTCAGAAACAGCATGTGCCTGGGGACACTGCAAGCCAAGTCCTACCCTACAAAACAAAACAAAAAAAGGTATGCTGTGGGGTGTTTTTTTTCCTCTCTGCCATTTTGGGAAATAACCCATTAAAAGAATAAAGCACCATAATGATTATTTAGGAACAGACATGATTTGGAAACTGGTAGCAAAATAGGTCTTTAGTTCTGGAATTTTAAGGTTAATGGTCCAAGGATCTCTCAGACTCTGAAGCTTTATAGGACATTTTATTTGAAATCTGTGCTCATGGGAATATACTTCAAATTTCCATGTCTCATAAGCTGTACAATGGAAGGAAGCTGTTATTTTACTCTTGGAGTGGTGGTTGGGGGATGCATTAATGAAAGACCCAAATCATAACCTACTAACCACAGCTAAGTATGCAGAAAATAAGAACATGCCCTAGAAGGCACCCAACCTTCATCAAACCCAGGGCAAGCTTTCATGAGCAGAATGACCCAGCAATCTAATCTCAGCAGCCATTTTATCATTAATAGAAAATGCTGGTTCCAAGCTGACTTTGTGTTGACAGTTTTCATATCACACTCTTTCTTAAGAATACACAGTGGCTCCCTATGTCATGTGCATCAGATATAAACAGTTCAGTTACTGGGCAAAGCCAACCTCTCACTTTCCTTCTTTAACAATCCACCTCCTCCCAGCTTCCTCCACAGAAACTCTCCCAAAGATTGTCTGTCTCTAATTACAAGCACACAGACTCATCTCAACTCTTGTGCTTCCCTTGCTAGAAATAACTTCTCCCTACAAAACCAGGTACTTCAGCGTCCATAACAGTTGGGTTCAAAATGTACCTTATTAAGAAAATTTCCATAACTAGCAGGGTCCTGGAGAGTAAAGAAAACCACAAGTGGGATCAGAAGGCCTGAGCCAAATGGTCAAAGTTAAGCCACTTAACAGCTGTGAAACTACCTGCAAGTTATTTAACCTCTCCAATTATGTGCAAAAGGCATCAGCAAGCCGCTTGATATCAAGGAAGCTGCTCTAGATACCTGAGCTAAGTCTGTGGCTTCTGATTCCCTTTTATAGCCCTTGAAATTCTGGAACAAGGTCCAGACCCTCTCTGTGCTCAATAAACTCTGTGGATCAACTGTCTGTCTTACCCATCATCATGTGCCCTGAGCAAACAGGCTTATCTCCACTTCCACCCTGACTCCTGTGACACAGTCCTATACCAGTCTCCAGTTATACCTTTCCTGGTGACAATTACAGCCCAGAATGATCCAAAATCTTGCCATTTATTTTACATTTCCAGTAGGTGAATTTGCAAGGCTATCTATGTATGGAGACCAAGTGTTTAGGGGCCCAGGGATTCCCACCTTTAGGGGTTACTGACTCATTTCATTAGATCAATGCCTCTCAAATGCTGATCTGTCAACCAGATCTATCAGCTTCTTGGTGACTCTCCCCTGAGATTTTGAGTGTGTAGGTGTGAAAGTGGCCCTAGAGTAGGTATTCAGTGAAGGAGGAAAAAAAGCTTGCTGGGCGATGTTAAAACAGAGTCAGGTTTTAGGAACTGCTGCTGCAGGTAATCTAACTATTTTAAACATTGAGGCCCATGGACATTGTTTTTAAAGACTGTGCCTTGAGATAGCCGGAAATAACCCAGAGAACCAGAAGTTAAAATAATCATCTGTATCATTTTTATAATTATTTCCTCTAATTTCCAACTTTAATTTGACACTGTCCTTCGTTACCTATCAGTCTATGGGGCACAACGTTAAGCCTCTTGGGAGTTCCAAGCTGGGAATTACTGCATGCTAGAAAAGGTCCAATGCTGTTCACTATCTCTTCTTAGCATGTCCCTGCCAAGGAATAATCAGAAAAGGCTTCCTTAACCTTCTCCTTCAAGTTTTCTCCTTTCTCCCTCAGGGATGCCTCTCTGGGGTCCAGGGAAGCTTTCATGCCCGTAAAGACCTTGGTGTTGTTGGACATGAAAACCAGCAGGCACATATACCAACTTTGTCCCTGAATAAGTATGTGGTTTCTGTTTGGTTTGTTCGAGAAGCAATTTTTTGGATTTGCACTTCAACACCGTAAGAGATCTGAGAAACATCCTAACATCCTGGCAAACTGTCAGGAGAACAATCGTTTGACTGGAGAATGAGGCCTCTCCTTTCCCAGAACTATCCTCTGCATTCTCTGAGTTTGAGAATAAATATAATAACAACCAAACAACCATAAAAGTTAGACCCAAGCCTTGACTTCAGATGGCTCAAGGTGAGGATAATAATCTACAAATCAATCCACAGATCGTGCAGAAGGGAGGAAAGATGTTGTGCTGGTTCCCTGATCCCTATCTGGGATCCCAGAGTTCCATGGAACATTCCAGAAGTAATTTGGCTTTGTGCTCAGTGCACAGGGACTAATGTTTTTCAACAAAATTTCATAAGGAGATGTAGGGATAATTTTGGGTCCTGCTCTCAGCAGAAGCTGAAAATTAGGTGTGGCTAAGAAGACAGGATCAGGCTTTTTTATGTGGCCACTGTTCTGACAAAGCACCCAAGCAGTGAAAAATTGTCTGCCTTATCACCACAGAGAATTTATGATGGATTTGCCCAAGAGGAGTCCTGCTCATAAAAGCCTGCAAAACAGATCTATTAAAACAAACCTCTAATTATGAACAGAACAAGAATCCCACTGAGATAATTTTGCAGCTATAATATCAACAAATTCAATAATCCCAAAGCCCAGTCACAGAATCATCCGACTTGAGAAGATTTGAGTCCGTTAAGGGTGATTACTGGGCACGCATGACTGACCACCAAACTAGGTGAGATGCTGCTGATAAAAGAAAAAAGAACAGGACAACAGCTTTCAACTCGAGCCATTTAAAATATCCAACAATGGCTTACAACATAAAACTGTTTGGCAGCAGAAAGGGGGAACCTATTATCAAGTATATTTTCTGGACCAAATACCAGAAATGTAAGTAAGATGACAGGATGTGCCAGAGGTCATGTAAATGTGGGTGACCTGGTAAAGGAATGTGGAATGCCTGACTTCCAGCCAGCACTTAGCTCCTTCCACTGTGGAGGAAGTAAGGACCAAGGTCAGAAGGATGCTCTGCCTGCCCCTCACAGACTCTCTCCATGCTCAGCGGAGTTATTATTAGACTCAAGCATCACACATCACTCTAACATTTTCCTCAGAGAGAAATCTTAGGTTTCTTCTACTTCCTCAATTCTTCTGGTCTTGGTCAGGACATTAATATTTGTTGAACAGCATGTTTTTAAAGTGGAAAGATATTTCAAAAATCAAATATTCTGGTTTGTTTCAAAGAACGTGTTCTCAGCTAAAGCCTGATTCTTTCTTCCTGTGGGGGTGAGCCACAGTTGGCAATGATTCACCAAAATTTCCACCAGCTAACAATAAAAAATTATGTCCCATTCTGAAGAAACAAAAGAAAAATTGTAGTGAAGTCGTACATTTCCTTTCCAGTCCCCAAAGACAATCTGAAGAACTGATTCAACATGCCGAATTAAGCCCTGAGAATTTATCCATATCTAATAAGGATTAGCAAATGTTACAACACTGAACATGGCTTGGACATAATTTATATTCCAACTTCTAAGGCATTGGGTTTAGCATGGTCTCATTCCAGCCGTGACATAGGAGGATACAGAGAGCAGTCATGCTGTGTCCTCTGAGAATCCCTGCATGACAAGCAGGAGGGCTCTTTATGTGGAAAAAGGTTTCTTTACACAGGGCCAGTACCCACAGAACCAGAATATGATAACTAAGTCTAAAGAACCACTGAGGGGAGATGTGCAGCTTCCCTCAAGCCTAAGAACATTGTTCTAGAAGCAGAAAACCTAGTGATAGAACCCACTCTGCCTCTTGCCAAAGCTGGATGTCCACCTGCAACTTGGAAAACGTTGGAAACAATTCCAAATTACATATTGGGAGTGAGGAAGATTAAGACTCCTAAACTTGGGGCTAGCAGCTCTGGTTGGGTCTGCTCCATTCCATTTCTCATCCATACTTGCCAAAAGCACAAAGAGGCAACTGGGACATTTGCTCATACTATCTGCTATTAAGATAAATCAGCAACACTTAAGTGTCTGGTTCATAAAAAATAAACCCCCAGAGACTGCTCTTCCCCCACCAATATATCAACTTTTTGTTGCCCTGCCTTAGCAAGGATTGCATCAGTAGAAAGCTCAGGAACACACAGGCTTTTCCTGGAAGCCAAACCACATCTCAAGAAGCCTCAGAAGACCCTGGCCCCAGCAGACCCCCCAGAAGCCTAGACATGCAAACATCATTGTTGGATGGGTATAAACACCCCTTTCCTGGAGGGAAACATTCTGGAACCCATCCTGAACTGGGTTCTTTCATTCCTTTCTTTCCTTTCTTTCCTTCTCTCCCTCCCTCTCTCCCTCCCTCTCTCCCTCCATCTCTCTCCTCCCTTCTTTCCCTCCCTCCCTCCTTCCCTTGCCTCCCCACCTCACCTCCCCATCCCCTCTCCCCCTTCCCCTCCCCCTTCCCTCCCCCTCCCATCCCCCTCCTCCTCCTCCTTCTTCTTCTTCTTCTTCTTCTTCTTCTCTCTCTATCTCTCTCCCCCTCCCTCCCTCCCTCCCTCTCTTTCTTTATGAGACAGGGTCTCACTCTGTTGCTCAAGCTGAGTGCAGTGACGCAACCATGGCTCACTGCAGCCTTGACCTCCCAGGCTCAAGCAATTCTCCTGCCTCAGTCTCCTGAGTAGCTGAGACTACAGGCACATGCCACTGCGTCCAGCTAATTTTTGAGTTTTTGTGGAAATGAGGTCTCACTATGTTGGCCAGGCTGGTCTCAAACTCCTGGACTCAAGCAATCTTTCCGCCTTGGCCTCCCAAAGTGTTGGGATTACAGGTGTGAGCCACCGCACCCAGCTAACAGGGTTCTTTGAAGACAATGTTTGCTCATTCTGTTCTATTTGTTTTTCTTCACAGATAAATGAGTATCTGGCTCCCAAAAAAGCAGAAGAGGGGACGCTATGTTTGAACACTGCCACTCAAGTTCTTTCTTCCTTGGTCAGTGAACAAGTCATGTAGATCCTAGTTTATGTTGAGAGATTGTCACCAGAGACGGTATGGGACCACCATTCCTTGAAGCACAGTGCTACCCTGTGGGGAAGAATAAGATAGCCCCCATCTTTCCACCTCACAACTAAGATCAACATCTTGTACATTTCTTTAATCCTTAGGGGTTTTAAAGACCTTGCCCCAGATAAGATGCTTCAGGATAATGCTTCTCTGTGAGTTAGGTAGGAAACAATGTACCCATTTTACAGGAAGGTAAGTTGACCTGCTCAGCATCATACAACTAGTGAGTGGAGGTGAGTCAATGAGCAGTCTTTGGAGCTTTCCTTCTTCACTGTTGCCTTTGAAATCTAGAATCCCCCAATAATTCCTGATGGGGAAAATGGCAATTGTATCTTGATGGGAAAGCAAATGGGCAGAGTGCTGCCTTTACGTGCAGATTAGCTGAGTGTGTGTCCTGGCCCAACCACTTCTCAGCTCTGTGACTTGGTTTCCCCATCTGCAAAGTGGGCATAATGATGGTACTGCCTCTTCAAGTTTTTGTGGGGACTATAATAAAACAAAGGCACAACACTGTGCCTAGTATACCATTTCTTGAAGAAGTGTTAGCTGTGTTAATGTCCTACTGAACAATGCATCTTCTCTACTCAACTGTAGGCTCTGCAAAAGTGAATCCTGCCAATTGCCTGTGCATCCTCAAAGGCCTTGTCATAGATCAAGTACTTAACGTACTATGTGTGAATGCACTGGAATAATCTCAGACAATCAAAACTACAAGGGCTTAGAGGTCTGTTAGCTTCTCTCTTTTACTTTACAGACGGGGGAACTGAGCCTGTGAGAGAGAAGCAAAATGAGCTGCCCAAGGTTTCTCAGTGCACTGGGACCAGAGCTGGGCTAGAACTCTTGGGTCCATTCTCAGACCCTGAACCTTCTACTGCCTGCCAGGGCTCCCCTGGGGAGGTGGGTTGCCTTGCTTTGTTTAAACTTTTAACATTACACTTTAAGGTGGCCTTTGCATCAGACATCTCAGTGAGCATTAGACCCCCAAACCAGGAAGACTGACAACAGAAACTCTGCCTGGCTTTGGGATCCACACACCTCCTTCCTACCCCAGCACCCTAAGTGGCTTCATCACACCAAAGGTGGCCCAGAGCCACCTTTCTGGTTGGCTTCTGAGCTGTGTTTGTAATTCTAGGAGTGCTGGGCCATGAGAAAGAGGAAATAAGCCAGCTGCAAGATAATCAGTTAATTGTAGTTTCTGGGGCGTAAGAACAGCCTTGGATTTAGACCTTCTGAGTTGCCATTCTTGTGGGTTTTCACTGTTTTCTGGGATGACCACCTCTCTGTCTGATCCAAAGTTATAGTCTTTTTGCCCAATTCCATTCCCAGGCTGTGTCAAAGATCATTTGAATGAAGATTTTTTGGTTGTGCCCAACGGGGGCATGTCTCAGTGGCTATATCAGGGCAGAGATAAGAGAATGGGGTTGGGTTGTTGTATGCATATTAAAAAAAAATGGCATCTAAACACTAGTGTTGTGGGGTTCTGGCTCCCCCACCTTGTCAACTTAGCAACTGCACGTGGGGAGCTGGCCCAGAGGAACAGATTCCAACTTTCCTGGCTGCAGTTTGTCCTCACTGAGGTCTCCCCTCCATGCACAGGGCTTCCACATGGCTCACCCCCCACTTGGCTGGAAAACTCTAGTGCTTTCCTGGGCAGGGTATCTGTGGAACACCCTATTCAAAATCAGCTCCCCAAATCCCTCATAGAGCATCATCTTTGGTTTTTCCCGTAGTATTTATTATTGTGCAACATGCCCTACATTTGATGTCTTTATTTTGTTTCTTGTTTCTTCACTGGAATATTTGGGGCAGGGAATTGTCTGTTTTGTTCACTGTTGTATCTCCGGTGTCCAGAACAGTATCTGGAACGTAGTACATGCTCAACAAATATTTGCTGGATAAACTGCCTACTTCTTTCCATGCCCACCTAAGTTTTGAAAATCTCTCTCTGCCTCTTGTTGTCTCTGTTTACTGATCACTTGCACTTCCTGTAGTAGGATTCTGCCCCAAATCTATGAGTGGCATGTTTTCAGAATGTAGCCTGAAAAATTTAACACGAACAGTTGACGTTTATTTAAATATTTACGAATGTCAAGTCCACTGTAGGAGACAGCCATTTCTTAATGCTCTAAAATCTTAAAACTACCCACAAGTCTAATAATTCAACTCTTGGGCATTAATCCTAAAGAAAATAACATAAAAAATAAAAGACTTATGTACTAAGATGTTCATCACAGTGTGATTATAAAAGTGAAAAGCTAGAAACAAATCAAAATCCCCAAAACAGAATGGTAAAATTAATGACTGCAAAATGATGGAAATCATAAACCAAGAAATATGTTTTCGAAGGCTTTTAAGGACATGGGAAAATGTGCAAAATATTAAATGTTTAAAAGGCTAAACAAACTTTATTATGTAGTATGTCATGTCTTTGTTCAAATATATATGTAGACAATGGAATGTAGGAAACTATAAATCTTAGTGACAGTTATTTCTGAATAGTGGGATTATGGGTAACTTTAGTTTTTTATTTACATTTTTCGAAGGTTCTATTATGAGCATATATTATTTTTATGATAAAAGATGTATCTCTATGCTTTCAACTACGGAAAAGCTCATTTACATAGAAAGAATGCTACAAAATCAAATCCTTATTACTTTTTAATCTAGTGCATTATTAAGGGGTAACATTGAAAAAAAACAATAAACAAGGGAGATTCTGGAACTTTTAGTGTGTTGCAGAGAATCAAAAGAAGAAAGTGACATCTTCCCCAAAAGAATATAAAGTTGAGAAAGATTAAAGGCAAACTACTGGAAATTTTAAATTCCAAGTCTGATAAATGTCTTCCTGTAATCATGAGAGGAGAGGGTGAAAAATCCTTTTCCTTAATTTTCAGGAAAAAAAATCCTGATACTATTATTTGAAGAAGCTGAAAAAGAAGAAGTTCTGAAGCCAGGAAAGGACAGACCTGGTGTGCACCACAATGGCGATCAATGACAAAATCAATATCACTTTAACACAGCTTTTCAAGGGGCAGTATGAAGCAAAAAGGAAGTGAAAAGGGGCTTTTCTTTCATTTCGAAATCCAGCATCAGGAGGACACAAGGGCAGGAAGTGGGATCTTTTTTCAATGTATTTGAAATGATAAGGTGAAGACAGCCTGAAAGGACTTTTAATTATATGATGAGAGGAAGGAACGGAGGGAGAGAGAGAAAGGGACCAGGAAAAACCTGGTTTTATATGTTAAATGATGAAAAAGAAAATGTAAAACTAAAGAGAAAAAGGCTTTCCAACAGATACCTTGAGAATGAAACACAAAGGCTGCAGGAGGTAAGTGCCAACATTTCTTGCAAGAAAACCAAAATGACAGCACACTTGATTGAGCCTGCAGCCTTCTCCCCTAGTGGCAACCGGTGATATCTGGTGATGCAGGAAGAGATAAGTCACCCTTCCCAGCCTGCACATGGTGGCCTCAGGTCATGGCGGGAGCCAGCAGGGGCCAGGCGAGAAGGGTCAGGAGGGGTGGGGAGTGGTTGCTCAGGGTCACAGAATAAAGCCTTCTTTATTCTGCTTTTTAGCCTCAAGTTTACAGGGGCTAAGACCTAACTGAAGTATTGCACCAATTCAGGGATAGCTCCTGGGAAGAGCATGGAAAAGCTTCAATGTGAGACTCAGTTGGGCTCTGGTTCCACCCCTCACCAGCTGTGGCATCTCTGCATAGTTCCTGAACCCAAGTTTCCTCATCTGTAAAACAGAATTATTAACATCTGGTTTTTAGGGTTGTCATGAGGATTAAATGAGATAATATATTTAAAATCCCTAGCCCAATGCCAAGTATACAATAAGAGCTCAAAAACTCTTGGTTCCTCACATTCTAAAATGTGAATAGAAAAACAATGATGAAAAGCAAGGTCTCTGCACACATTATACCCACTCCTAAGCCTCACTGAAGCAATGTCAGTCTAATAACTCCCAAAATCCACACAGTCTAACAGCTGGATTCCTCCCCGCAAAGCACAATGGCTCCCTGGTGGCCAACATCTTGGGAAGTTTCTCCTGTACACACTCTACTTTGGTGGTGGATCTGAATGTTCTCTGAGGCGGTAATGAAGAGGTTAAAGTTGAAGGGATTTCAAACATGTCTAATCCAATAAGAGGCTTGGTAAAACATGCGTTATCACTTAAAGAATAAATGTTTAAAAATAGAGCACAGATGTGAAATTTGAATAAAAAGAGAGAGAGAGCACAGTGAGAGATCTTCTTGGCATTTGCATGCTATTCCCTGTTTTGGTCACCTTCAGCTAAGCCTGTTATTCTGATATGCTCTGCCAACTGCTCAGTGCTGTAGGGTGCTTCAAGTTACTGAAGCAAAGTTGGCAAATCACTCTGAAATTTAAAAATCAGAGCCACCTCCCCCTTTATGCATTTCTAAAAGCCAGGGAACACAATGGTAAAGTTGATCTTTTCAAGTTTTTCTAAACTAATACTTAAAAAGCAAAGAGTGAGTTTCTCCACTCCTCCTAAAACTAGCAATGCTTGTACTGGGATCCTTAAAACCCTAAGAGAAAGTATCATGGTTAAATAGGCATTTGTCACAAAAGGTGGGCTACAGATTGCCAATCACAGAATTCATGGGAATTTCTACTTATGTAGAAAGCATTCTCTGATTCCTCCAGCAGGCAAAGGTTTTTGAACTTCAGTAACATCTCTGCAACAAAAAAAAAATAGCACTTTGTCCTATTTTATCTTTCATGAGCTAGTATCTATCATACTGGTAGTAGAGATGATAAAACTACAAGGCTTAAGGACAAAATCAACACCTCCTATAGCCAAAGAGTGCCCATAAGTGCTCCATGCATGTTTAGGGAGATGAACTAAAATATGTTTAAAACAGAGCTTTCACCCAAGGAAGACACTCAGGTGAGAGACTCACACAGTTGGCCATCAGGTCAGCTTGATGCTCTGGGAAGATGCCCTTCTGATAGGGATTTGAAAAATGCATGAAATCAGAGAAAATACTTTGCCTCCATATTCATTGAGTGCTATTTTTTGTTGCAAGGGCAAACTGAGTGGATTCCCTGAGTACTGGGGTTGAGGCACCAGCTGCCTAGGATAAAGAATGTTTCCAGGCTAAGAGAGCAGATGAGTGTCTTACCCAATTGCTTGGACATTAAGAGGAAATTGTTTACAGTAACACTGAGCAGTTCAGGCTTTACCTCCATAAGAATAACCTGCCAGATCTGAGTATTTCTTTTTTTATTAAAAGGGGTTCTCTAGAATAGACTGTAAAGACACTTTGCACTGAAGTCAAAAATAAATAGAGATGTGGCTAGATTCTACCAGTGGGACACAAACAGCTTAACCCAAAGTGGGTCTGCTGTAAAAACCAATACATTTGCATTTTAGCAATTTGATCTGGACCAAGTCTGTGATGCATTACAATGCTGGGATCAAATCAAGCTTTTCTGGAGGTAATCCAAACACAACAGGAGGCTATGGGAACCCTACTGCATGGGGTTCCTCTACTGCTGTTTAACTGTGCTAACCTCCTGAACCATAAAGGGTAATTAAAAGTCATCTGCACATGAAGCACTGAAAGTGTAAATGGGAAGCACAACCGTGGCTTCTAGCAGAGGGGAGAAGAAATGTCTCGCTAAACACTCCACTCAGGTGCTTCTCACTTTCCTGGACAGGACGGGTCTACCTCTGCTGAGATCCAATTTTGACTAGGATTCCATCCTTGTAGGTGGCTCTCCTGAACACATTCCAGGGCAGCCTCTGCCTTCTCCCATTTTTTACCACATCTGCGACTAATCCTTGTAGACTAATCCTTGTAGACAGTCCTATGATTTTCGGACAACACAGGGCAGAGAGGCTCTACCTAAATAGATTACATTACATGCAACTTGTTATGGCCTCCAGAATGTTTACCTAGACATGGGACTTTTCTTTTCTGCAAACCCCATGGGAGGGGGATCACAGAGAACCAGTGGACTAGTCTCCTGGTCTTAATGCCTTTCTGCTCCAGCTGACCTATGTGTTTTCTGGTGGCCAAAAGCAATGCCCAGAACTGGTAGGAAAAGGAAAAGAAAACCAAGTACAATTTATCTCTGATCTCAAAAATAGTCTAACTAGTTCTGAGAAATAAGCTGGTTCTCATTTTAACTAAACAATAATGTCTGGCCCTCATTTTAAAAAGGCATTTTCATCAAGGATGTGTGTATCACTACTTCAGCACACAGGGGAGCATTTGGGAATATGGCTTACGGGGTAAGATTTAGTTTTAAGCTTTCTTCAAAAACCCCTTAGTAGCAGGCAAATCCAGTGATTTCAGAATTAATTATTTTGATGTCAGTCCTTTTTTCAAGGGTGAAGAAAAAGAGTTGGGGAGATTGGCTCCAAGACACCAAAAAAGGAAAGGTGGTAATTTTCTTATATTTTTTTAGAACTGGCCTCCATAGAAAAAGAACCAAATCAAAATTTACCTGATTCCCAATTGAGGCCCTCTCCCAAAACTGCACAAATCTGCAAGCAAGATTATTTTTAAAAAGAAGTGAAGTAAAAGTATCAGAGGTATGTGCCTGTAAAGAAACAGGAGTGAAAGGAATACAAAAGTTGGATAGTTTTAGCTATCTACTCTACCAAACTAGAATCAATCCTTTATCTTTTTTTAATGCAACAAGTAGCAGAAAGTTCATTTGTACTGCTCTTTTACCTTTATACCATGCTCAGCCTAGAACTAACCCAAATGTCAACACCTGAAGAGCATCACAAAGATTCTTTTATTGTTAAGCACAATTGGAATTTCTGAACTCATTTCATATCACTTTTAGCTTTCTTGACAGATGTTTAACAAGAGTTAAAATATTTCTAGGCAAATTGATTTATGAGATACTCAGGAGTTTTCAGGGATGAAATAGACGGATTCCCTTCATAACAGCAAGTAATCTCTGCTACTTCTGAGAACTCAGTGACATTTTACTCAAAAAGAGCCCAAGAAATTGGAGGAGATTGGAACTAGAAGAAGGTAAAAAAATTTGGAATAAAAGTCCAAAATTGCTGCCATCCCAAATAGTTCAACCATGGAGAAAGTCACTCTGTAAAAGTGTCTTGCAATGTGGCAAGAAAGGGCGTGGTGCCATTTTGTGGTCATCAATTGACACACAGGCCTCATCTTCTCTATCAAGCCCTACAGACTGGTGGTGGCTGCCTAGAATATTGGGGTGAGAATTATGAGGCTAAGTCTTACCTACAGAGAACAAGGATCATGATTGATCAATGATGTTTCTTTTCTTGCATCATGATTTATTCATTCATTCATACATTCAACAAATATTTGCTGAATGCCTACTAGCATTCAGCAAATGTGCTAGCAATTGTGTTAGCAAAAGATAACACAATTATCTCTTAGAGATCAATGATGAGCAAAAAGTCATGTTACCATATTCTCAGTCCTTATGGAGCTCAAAAACTAGCAAGGCAGATAGCTATTGTTAAAATCATCACAAAACAAATGGAAAATTATATCTGTTACAAGTGCTATAAAATGGATAATACATATGCTCGAAAATGTCAACTTGGCAGATTTGACCCAATTGAGCAAGTCCCAGAAGGCTTCCCTGGAGAAGTGATGTTAGACTGAGATTGAATGGATGAGTAGGCATTAACTAGGTAAAGAAAAGAGGGAAAAACATTCCAGGCAAAGGGAAGGGTACATGCAAGATACAGAGCACATTGGTTTGAGTTTGTATTTATCCTAACACCTAGAGGAGCCTGGGAAGGGTTTTCAGCAGTAAGGACTGGAGGGTGATGAGTGTAACCTGAGATTTATCTTTAGAAAGGATTATGTTTCTGCCCACTGAAGTTTGAAAACAGCTGGCCTGGCCTGGAGGCCAGATGTACTTCTTCTAGGCACAGGCAACCCCCAGTGCAGGCCAAGAGCAGGGTAATGGCTACTCTTGTCTATCTGCATGCCTCTTGACGGCAAGGAAGGTCAAGACTTGTACTCTGAGGGCGTGTTGTTGAGACTGCCAGAAAGTCACGGACGGTATTTTGTCATCAGCCCTACTTCCACACTACTTAAAAATCTCGTCAGGTGTGACAGGCAAATTCTGGCATGAGTTCTCTTTTGTGGCTCCAACGGAAGCAGCAGTGTTTCCTAAAAAGGCAAGCCAAGCACCTTGAGACTCCATGGAGGCTGGAGCTAGGGGATGTGGAGAGTGAGCTCACTAGGGTAGCCTTAAACAGGCCAGTCCATAGTAGTGATGAGGGGAGCCCTCCCTGTTCTGAGGCTGCAGAGCTAGTGTATTCTGCTTCCTAACTGCACAGAAGTTCTGCCTCAGAATACACCACTCTTAGCAGATCCTGCAGAGGAGTCATACAGTCTATTCCACCCATTCCCACTCTGACAACTCACTTCCTTGCCTCCTTGCTCACTCTACACCAGCCATATTGGCCTCCTTGCTATCCCCCAAACACACACGTACACTTCTGCTTCATTCCCTCTGCTGGAAAATCCTTCCCCTAGACATCTAAATGGCTCATTCCCTCACCACCTTCAAGTCCTTGCTCCAATGTCTACTTCCCAATGACACCCATCCTGTCTACCCTATTTTAAATTGTCACCAGATCCCTGATCCTACCCTGGAACTCCTGTTTTGCCTTATACTAGTCTGTATTTTTCTTCTTTTCTACCATACAATTTATGTATTACGTCCGTTGTTTATTGCCTTTCTCCCCCTATTAAAAAGTAAGCCTGTCTGGGTGTGGTGGCTCATGCCTAACAATCCCCACAATTTGGGAGGCCAAGATGGGAGGATTGCTTGAGTCTCGGAGTTCAAGACCAGCCTGGGCAACCTAGCGAGACCTTGTCTCTTCTAAAAAATAATAATAAAACAAGCTAGGCATGGTTGTGCACACCTGTAGTCCCAGCTACTGGGGAGGCTGAGGTGGGAGTATCGCTAGAGCCCAGGAGTTGGAGCTTGCAGTGAGCTATGATCGCGCCACTGCAGTCCAGCCAGGGTAATGCAGTGAGACTGTATCGCAAAAAAAAAAAAAAAAAAAAAAAAAAAAAATGTAAGCTCCACAAGGAAGCGGTCTTTATGTATTTTGGTCACTGATGTATTCCATGCTAGAGCAGGCAGTCAATGAATACTCGTTAAGTTGAATTCCAATGTGGCAAACATAGCACTTGGTCTCACCAAGCTGCACACTCCTATTAATTCCCATCACCCTGGACAGGTTGGGAGTCACAAGCTGAACCACTGGAACTGGGTTTCTCTGATGACAGCTGTGAGGTATGGGGGCTGATCATGGCTCACAACGTTGCTTTAGGGAGTCAGTGTTCAGCCTAGCCACAAGCAAGGTCTTAGCATTCCTGCAGCACCAGGACCAACGCTGCACCAGATATGAGCGGTTTGATGGTGATTAAGTCATATAGTCTCTTGGACTTTGGTTTAATCAACTCAAAAATAAGGGTGATGCTTTCCTTATTGGGCCAGGCAAAATATCTGTTATAGATGATTCCCCAGCACTGGCAGAGAGTCTGGCAGAGTAGGTAGGCAATAAGTTGGTTGATTATAAGGAAAAAATGAGATGATGTTTGTAAACTTAGGCTACCATAAAGCATTTGGCATAGAGCCTGGAAAGTGGTAATCATGCATTCATTCATACAACAAATATTTACTGAGCACCTACTATGTGCCTGGCAATAACTCAGTCACTTGTGGTGGTCTGGGAAGGGGAGAGACTTTCTGTATAAGTTGAGCTCAAAAGGCTACCTGGGCTAGGCAGTGTGGCTCGCACCCGTAATCCCAGCACTTTGGGAGGCCGAGGTGGGAAGACTGCTTGAGCCCAGGAGTTTGAGACCTGCCTAGGCAATGTAGTGAAACCCCATTTCTACAAAAAAATACAAAAAATGAGCTAGGAAAGGTGGGGCATGCCTGCTGAGGTGGGAGGATCACTTGAGTTCAGGAGGTAGTGGCTGAAGTGAGCTGTGATTATACCACTGTACTCTAGCCTGGGTGACAGTGAGACCATGTCTTGAAAAAAGAAGGCAGTCTGAAGAGGGTGGCATCTCTCATGAGCCAGTCTGCCTCAACATCTGCACAGAAGACTGAGCAGGCCAGAAGGGTGGCCTTCCCCTCTCATTGGCCTGGTCCCTGAAAGAGCTCTGCTCTTCCAAGTCAGCCATGCAGGTCAAGACAACTGAGATCTGGGACTCACCCTTCCAGGACTGCCCTCCTTCACTGATATCTATGTGTGTTGCATATACAAACCAAGTACATGCGCAAGTACAGGCGCTATGGGCCTCTTCAGTGCAGGCTGGGACCTGGGGTCCAGGGTTTCTGACATGTCTGCTCACTGCTCCACAAGTGCTTTGGCTTTAGGAGAGGAGGACCAGGAAGCTTAGGTGTCAACATCTATCTGCTCTTTCTGCCACAGTTGCCACAGCTCAACAATGTGTTCTCAACATGTGCCCAGCTGTTTGCAAAGCAGTAATGATGAAATCAAAATTAAACTACCTCTGAGGGTTGGCAGTGATAATGTCAATTAGTAGTAGTAGCAATAATGTAGTATTAATAGTAATAGTAGTTGCAATAGCAGCTTACACATATGTAGCACCTATTATGTGCCAGGCATATGCAAAGCACTTGGTTTACCTTTCACCTCACAATAACTCTTTGAATTGTTAGCCCAACGTACAGATGAGGAAACTGAGGTTCAAGAAGGTTTAGTATCTTGCCTGTAATCACTCAGATAATAAATGTTAGAAACAGGATTCACCTTAAACAGCTTAACTTTGGATGTCATCTTTTATGATCATTTGGCAAAGGGTCTCCTTAAGCATTATGGTATATCCAACTGTGA